>NW_026988430.1:7520000-8145000 GCF_030222135.1 Aotus nancymaae | reverse complement strand
TCTTATTATTTTTTCCCTGAAAAAGGGTTACAAGGAATATCAATAGTATTGGTTGTGACAATTGTGACGTACTTAACAACTTTTCTTTAAAAGATTTGTGAATCTGTACATTTCTCAACAGGACACACTGAAATTGCCTGCTTTATGTTCCCTACACAGTAGCAGTGCTCAGAAGTAGTCTGCTTTAATTAGGCCTCAAGGAGTTGAGACTGTCTGCCCTTAACCCCAACGAGCCTGCAGAACATACCATGGACTTTCTAGCACTAGTTCATGCGAGTGCTTACCTCAGTAAGGCCTTTAATCTTCAAGTACCCACAAAGGTAAGAGTTCCCTGTGTCCACGTGCTGGAAAGAAAGGATACACAGCCTGTTACAAATAGATGAACTTACTAGGGGACATGCAGGGGGTACTCTGGAAATCCTGTGAGGCCAGACAGGTGGTCAGTGAACACCCGGCGCAGCCCAAGGCTCACCCAGTCTCTAGGATTTTGCTAAGTTCTCACAACACATGTTCCTGTTCTGCCAAAGCAACTTGACCCAAGACCCTCTCAACTTCCTTCAGCTGAATATCTTGAGACTGAAGTGCTTTTCTGGAACGGGGGCCCCACTCAAATTCAATTTCTTTTTTTTTTTTTTTTTGAGACAGAGTCTGGCTTTGTTGCCAGGCGCCAGGCTGGAGTGCAGTGGTGCAGTCTCGGCTCACTGCAACCTCCGCCTCCCGCGTTCAAGCAATTCTCCTGCCTCAGCCTCCCGAGTAGCTGGGACTACAGGCATGCGCCACCATGCCCAGCTAATTTTTTATTTTTTATTTTTAGTAGAGATGGGGTTTCACTATGTTGGCCAGGATGGTCTCAATCTCTTGACCTCGTGATCCGCCCATCTCGGCCTCCCAAAGTGCTGGGATTAAAGGCGTGAGCTACTGCGCCCGGCCTCAAATTCATTTCCTATGCTATCTTCAACACACGTCTCCCGATTATCTAGAGACTTTGAGCACTGCTGGGCACAGGGTCTCTGTCTCTGCCTGTACATATGGTGTCATCCCTAACCTTAGGCTTGACTTTCTTTCTAATGTTTTTCTAGCCTTTTTCTATGTCTATGTGGCTCAATCATTGGTCTAGGAGGTCTGCTCCTCCTCTGGTTTTTATATTAAACATCATCCTGCATTATCTCTTCATGAAATGGGCAGACTGTTCAGAAATGGTATCTCATAAAGACTCATGTGGTATAAACTTCAGTTATGAACCAAAATGCCAGCCAAACATCTGACTATATTGTGAATGTCCACTCTGTGCATTTTATATATGGATGCTGTGTTTCTTAATGAAAAGAGTCAGGAGCCTAAAATAAACAGAAATAACAGGCATAGTAGACTCTGAGGTTTGGCAGTCACCAATTACTGGTTGCTGAGACACTGCCGGATGCCTACCCAACAACCAATTTCCTCCTTTTTCATGCTGGCAGGGCTTAGTTTTTGCTCTGGTACCTACCTACCACATAAAACTTGGTTAACCTGATGGATCTAAGGCAAACAGGTGTCCCCATCCCCTTGTAAGTCATGTATTTAGGGGTGAGTGACCCATTTCTGGTCCATCAGATGTGTAAGTCTCTCAGGTGCATCTGCGAACAATCCCTGGCTTTTGAAGAGGCACATGAGGAAGAAATGGCTTTTTCGCCCCTGATGGTGACAGTATCTGCACGCAGTGTCTAGTCCTGGGGCTGACATCTAGAGAACAGGGGAGAAATAGGCCAGGAAATGCTGAGGATGGTAGTACAGAAAGATGGAAGAAACTAGGCCCATCATAGGCCTCTGAATTAACCAACCTGAAGCCACATCACCTCAAAACTCCTCCTGATGTGAGACTTCACCCAAATCTATATAGACTTATTCTGAATAGGGAGTTTCAGATTTCATGACAATTGGATTCACTTACAAAGTAAACCCTTGAATTAAAGCAAACCAAGGACAAGGGTACCTGTAGCACACTGAGATTTTAATGTTAAGTGAGGTCTTATTTCAAGAAATTAGAATTTATCAGATTTGGGAACTTGATTACTTCCAATTATACCATAAATCAAATACTAAGCCATGCTTAAAAACTGCAGTGAACTTAATCAACCAGATGATGTCAGCACCAAAGCAAATGAACTTCAGTGAAGGCAAAGTGCCTTCACAGTTTGGTGCTGGGGACAAAGGTATTCCCTGTGAAAACTGCCAAAGCATTTTAAATAGCCTCATCTGCTGACCTTGGCATTGGACATTATCTAAAACAGCTGATCCACACTAACTTATTAAAGGACACATAATTCTAACCTGAGTCTTTAAATTTCATGTATGCAATTCTCATTGAATTCAATATAGTTTGGGGTTTCACAGCGGCTGGAAAGGGTATCAGGTGGCAAGGATACTTGCTAATAAGATTAAAAATTGAAATGTAAATTGGCTAACATTTTGCATGGATTATCACATGCTCAAGAATCAGAATTTCAGCTTGGCCTCCATTCAACCAAGTGTCTCTCTATTTCTGCCCAAATTGATCTTGATAATGGCTGGTGAACTCAAAGACACCACAACGCATACAGCTTTTGCCAAACAGCAGGCCAGCATCTCAAGAAAGATAACAGGGCACGTGTTTGGCAAGAAGGTCTCAGAGCACAGCTGTGTCCAATGGCTGCTCTTTTAAATATTCCTTTCACAGAGACCAAGGCTCCCTTCTACTGCTGGCTTCTTAGATGGCAGAGGAGGAAAGAGGAATCACAGTGAGTAGGGGGGGTGCAGGGGACACCCCAGTCAGAAACTCACAAATGTGTGAACTCTTTAAACTAGAATCTCAAAAAAGTGCTCCAAAAAAGACACATGAAAAGATGCACAACACCTCAGTCATTATAGAAATTCAAATCAAGACTACAATGAGACACTACTTCAAACACACTAGGATGGCTATAATAAAAAGATGAACAGTGAGTGTTGGTGAGGATGTGGAGAAACTGGAACTCTCACCCACTGCTGGCTGAAATGTAAAACAGTCCAGGGGCAGTTCCTCAAAATGTTAAAACAGAGTTACCATACGACCCAGCAATTCCACTCCCAGGTAGTTATCTACCAAAAAAAAAAAAAAAAAGAAAACTTGTACATAAATGTTCATAGCAGTATTATTCATAGCAGCCAGAGTGGAAGACCCAAACGTCCATCAACTGATCACTAAACAAAATGCTGTATATATTCAATGGGCAATTGTTACAATGAACAATGCAACAATAAAATGGAATGTAAGTGCTGCTAGGTATAATGAATGATATGGATGAAACTTGAGGACATTATGCTAAGTGAAAAAAGCCAATCTCAAAGGGACATACACTGTATGATTATATAAAATGTCCAGAATAGACAAATTAAAAAAATAGATGAGGAGCTGCCTAGGATTGAAGGGGGGGTTATGGCTAAGGGGTACAAGGTTTCTTTTTGGGGTGATGAAAGGATTCTAAAATTAGGTTGTGGTGGTGGTTAAACAACTGTGAATATACTAAAAACTACTGAATTGTACACCTTAAATAAGTGAATTGTATCTAAATAAAGAAAAAGGGAGGGAGGGAGGGAGGGAGGGAAGAAAGAAGGAAGGAAGGAAGGAAGGAGAGTTGTAAAAGGCAGGAGAAGTATTTTATGTCTAAGAAGGCTGTGTCTGAGAAACTAGTCCTGGCTGAAAAACCAGCTGATGGGGCAATTCACACGCCACTGACTAGTCGTGATGATGACCAAGCAGCTCACCAATCCAGATGTAGGGCAGCATTCCTTGGCATGACCACCACCCCCACCAGCAGACTTCCTACTTAAGTGGCTCCAAGCCATCCGCCAGGTTTCTGCTCTGAGCTGCCTGAGACCTATCAGCCCTGTCCCAACTCAATCACCACTTCCACTGGTTCACGATTCTCCTTCTGACAGGAGCTCGGAAGTGACACCCAAATGACAGAAGGGAGCAGCAGTTGCTGCAGTAGTCGAAGCAGACTCCCCTTTGACACCTGGCTACCCTGCCAATTGTCCCCTACTACATCAGAAACCATCAAACTCAACAATGGAGACAAATCCAACACCATCCCAAACATGATGACCCACCCTGGGTTCTCACCTCCAGGATTCTATGATTGGGTACAAAACAAACCAAAATGATGCTCACATTTTAAGAAAAATAGAAGAGGATCACCGCACTAGGCATATAGTTATGAAGACAAAAATATTTCAACCACAATAGTTTTTCCATTATAATAAAGATTGTGGTTCATGATAGAACTTTACAGACCAAAGATAAAACTAACATGACGATGCTGTTTCAAGTAAGCAGAGAAAACTATTTATTCCCACACAGCGGTATGAGAATGAAAGAGTGATGCGTGCTCTGCAGATAGCAGAAAGAAAAGGCACCCTCATTGTCTTTTGGATGGGAGACCTACTCTTCAGAAGTGAAACTAAGATTTAGAGTTTTAACCCGTCAAAAGGCAAGTTTGAGGAACAGATACACTGTACATTTCACCCTCACACCAGGGGGGCAGTATTTCAGCTGGCAAAAAGTGTCAAGCCTGAGAGGAGTGAGGTGTGGGAAAGGCCCACACAGGTGAAGCTGTACTTCCAAGGCTGATCAGGGACTGGCAGAAGGTATTCAGGAATCCAGGTCAAATGCAGGTAGGCTGCTGGACATGAACTAAAACTGGGTGAGTTAGATTTCCCAATACATGGGTATCAGAGACTGGGAGGAAGCCCTGTGCCTGTGTAGAGAAACGTTAAGAACAGGAAAGTGGGTCCCCTGGAACCAGGATCGAGCAAGACGAAGATATGGGGTAGGGAAGTCTGGATAGACGTCAGGAAGATTGGAAGAAGACTGCAAGTGGTCCCAGAGCAGGGGCAGGAGGCTTGGGGGTGGAGCAGCTGGAAGGGGCTGGGTGCCTGGACCATGAAGAGAAGGAAGCAGCGAGTGGAACAGGGGACCCAGGAGGCAAGATCCTAGCAGACTGTGAGCAGCACTCAGGGAGTAAGTGTCTGGTCTTGAGGTGGGGGCCAGGGCCTGACCAATCAGTGGTGCGTGTGGTGCTCCCCCGTCTGAGGGGTCTGATGAAGCCCTCCTAAGGAGATCTCAGGAAGAGGAAGCCCCCAGGGTCTGCGGATTCCTGGGACTGAGGAAGGGGCGGGAGGGCAGGACTCAGCTCTGAGAGAATCTGACATGGGCCCAGACACGGGGAGGGTCCCGAGTCTGGTGAAACCAATGGAGAGTTCTTCAGGGTCTGAAAAGGGTTGGTGGCAGTCCCTGATGTAGGGACGACAGGTCGTGAGGAGGGAGGACCCGGGCCTTCCCCGAGTCATAGGGGGCTTCCGGATCCCAGACCGGCCGGTCACCGGCTTCAAGTCTGGGAGAGTGCTCGGGGTCCGCCAGAAGCGGATCTTGACGGGCTCCGGGTCCGAGGGGGCAGGTCAGGGCTGGGGCTCGGAGAGTGTGAGGCACAGGCTGGGCAGGTCCCGGGTGGGAAGCGCCGGGTGCAGGAGGCCCCGGCGACGAGGGCCTGCTCCGCGGCTGCGGGCTCGAGGAGCCGAGACGGTCACGGCCCGTGAGCGCTGCGAGGAGGCCCTCGGGCCCCGGCCCGGCCCGGCGCTCACCTGCAGCACCACCTCTACGTCGTACGAGTTCCCCTTGCTCTTCTGGTGGCCGCGGAACTTGGAGCCGCTGTAGAGCAGGCTGGTGGCCACGCCGGGCTGCTGGGTGTTGATGGGCGGCGGCGGGATGAGTGAGGCCGCGGAGGCAGCCGCGGCATCAGCCGGCGGGGGACACTCGGTGCGGACCGGCATCGCGGGGTCCCCCGGAGCCAGGGCTGAGGGGAGTGGGAGAGGAACCGCCGCCGCCGCGCGGGAGCCAAGGAGGGTGGCGGGGAGGGAGAGGCCGGGGCGCGCACGCGCAGGGTGGGGGCGGGAGGGGCGACCACCCGTCCTCTGTCTGCGGACTAAGCGCTCCGGCCGCCACCGGGACCCAGGGACCTGCGAGCAGGGCCTCCCAGTCCTGAGCTGGGTCCCCCTCCCGACTTGCCCTCGCGCACACATACACACACACAGACACACACACACCCAGAGACACACACACGCGCACACACACACACCCCGCCCCTTCCGATTGGCTCGGGCTAGCCGGGGGGGCGGGAACAGGTTCACGCGGCGCTTCCACCCATTGGCGGGAGGAGAAAGCACGTGGTGGGTTGCGCGAGCGGCCCGCTGGGACTTGTAGTCTCCTAGCCGAGGCGCGGCGTGGAGGGGGCGGAGCGAGGTGCGTTTGTGATGCTAATTGACTGGGGGTGTGCGCAGGAGGCGTGCGGCGGCGACGGCACGCCGTTGGTGTCATGTGGAAGATGGCGGCATCCGGGGGAGGCTGAGGTCGCTGAGCGGGCAGTGAGAGGTTTCCGTACAGCCCGAACGTGCGGCTTTGGAGGTCCCTTCGCTCAGTTTTCTGCTCCAGGTTTCGCGCCGCGCATCCTCCCAGACCCTCGGGCGCGATGTGGAGGAGCTGCCACCGGCTGCGGGACGGGGGACGCCGCCTCCTAAATCGGCCTGTGGGTGGCCCCAGCGCTTCTAAGAGTCCGGGGCCAACCATCTCGTCTCCAGCCCGGGCTTACGCCCCGCCGACAGGTGAGGCCATGAAGGGCCGAGCTGGGGTAAGGTGGGATTTGGACTTCTGCTGTGTAGGGCGGTGTGACTGAGGCAGGGTTCAGGCTCATGAGGTTATGCAGGCCAGTCGGGTCCTTTTACAGATGAGAAAATGAAGCCCAAACAAGTGCAGACGACCCGAAGGGGAACAGCACGTCATGCACGAGACAGTAATTGATATTTGGCCTGTGCAGCTTTTCTCAAAGCTTATGTCTGCCCTCTCTTTAATGAGGAAAGCAGGTGTCATCTGTTTTCCAAAGGGGAGGTTTGGGCCCTGAATCAGAACTTCGCCTAGGTTACAGAGCAGACTCAGGTTTCTGGAGTCTGACTGCTTTCCGTGTCTCCACTGCCCAACACAAGACCTGCACAGAAGGGCCAAGTTCAATCAGTCCTCCATTCCGGGCACTTTAGCTGCGGGTTTCCTGACTTTCCCTCCTATGCAACCCCTGCCATCTGCAGCCTTCTCTCTCTCCTAAATAGAAATTGACACCTCTACCTCTGACTTTTGAATCACCTCCACCTCCAATTCTGATGAAGCTTAGAAGTTGTGGCTCTTTTGTTGCTGATAGTGAGTGGTGTTAGGGTGAGAGTGCGAATGACTCATTTCAGTGAATGAAGAGCAGTAATACCCTCCCCCCACCATTCAATTACTTTTATTGTGCTGGGGGCAGGAGGCGCAGTAGTCTTTAAGACCCACCTATATGTATTGGTAGAGAAGCTCAATTCAAGAAGAAAAAGGCCCACCTGAATGATGTTGACTGTTCAGTGAAAAAGGTTATAATATCCTGATTAAACTATGGTTTATAGTATCCTGATAAGGGACATACAAAGAAGCTGTGAAGACACAGAGAATCACCTACTCCCATCTTAGGGATATTCAGGGTCTAGAACGAGTCTTGGGTGAAAGGGCATTTAAACTGAACAGTGGTAGATGAGTGGGAGTTCAGCAAGAAGGTGGAAGAGTGTTGGGTATCTAGAACATGTCCAGGGGTGACAGCAAGGTGTGAGGGACTTTTCCCTAACACTGCCTGCTTTAGAAAATTCAGAACTTCACAGGCAGTTTGGCATTGTGGCAGGAGTGGAAATCTAGGATCTGATGCTGGCTGAACCTCTGAGGTATGTGTGATCTTGGGCATGTAACTACTTCCTCATTTTTCTCTGTGAGTTGAAGTACCATGTTGCCTTTGAGGGTCTTTCTGGCTGTCAGATTCTGTAACTTTATAGAAATGGGGAAGGGGGCTGGATGCAGCAGGGTGCTGAAGTTTATCCTGTAGGACTTGGGGGAAGGGCCAGTAAAGAAGAAGAAAGGACATCCCAGGGAGTCATAGCAAAAGGGACACATTCGGGAGTTCACCAAGTTGGAAAAAGCAAAGGGTTAATCAATTAATTACTTTATGTATATATTTATTTATTTTGAGATGAAATTTTGCTCTTGTCTCCCCTGCTGGAGTGCAGTGGTGCGATCTCGGCTCACTGCAACCTCTGCCTCCCCTGTTCAAGCAATTCTCCTGCCTCAGCCTCTGGAGTAGCTGGGATTACAGACATCCGCCACCACGCCCAGCTAATTTTGTATTTTTAGTAGAGACGGGGTTTCACCATGTTGGCCAGACTGGTCATGAACTCCTAACCCAGGTGATCCTCCCACCTTGGCCTCCCAAAGTGCTGGGATTACAGGCGTGGGTCACCATGTCTGACCACAAAGGGTTAATTTAGATTCGTGGATGCTCTCTTTACATAATAGTGGCACTTGATCCTACTGTTTTCTTTTCCTTTGCACTGCAAACTTACTAGTTTAGGCTCTTGGAAGTACTTGGCACATGGTAGGTAGTCAAATGCGAAAGAAAATAGGAGTGAATGAATGAATGAGGAGGAAAGTGCATAAATCAGGCCCGTGTGTGCTCTACAAAGACCTTACCACTTGTGAGATATTTGTGCGTGTTTGTAGTAGAAGATTAAACCCAAGTAGGTTCTTCTCAATGAACACTTCAGTTAGCAAGCTGATTGAACTTGGCTGCTTAGGAATGGCCATGCCATTGAAGATCATCAGAAGGAGAAGAGTTTAGGAAAGGGTCACTGAGGTGTTGGAGAAGGAGATATTACAACAAGAAGACCTATGTGAGTGGTTGTAGCAGTTCAGTTCTGCACCAGCTTGTCAGAGGTCTATTGACTGTCCAGACTGGGAAGTGTTCTGGAGAAACCTATCTAATCAGCATATCTGGGTGAATGCAACTGCCTAATGAAGTCAAGGCTAGAAGTCTTGTCTCTGCTATTTACTAGTTGTCTGTCACCTAGAGAAGACATTAGATTCTCTATCACCTCCGAGGCATTAGCTGCCTTGTCCTCCTCATAGGATAGTGGTGTGGATTGAGGGAGATTATGTGGTCTGTAGATCAGGGTCCAGCCTGACACCTGTTTTTGTAAACAGAGTTTTATTGGAACACAGCCACATGCATTCATTTACATATCATCTATGGCTGCTTTCACTACAGTGGAGAGTTGAATAGTTGGAACAGATATTGTATGGCCTGCAAAGCTTAGAATATTTACTGTCTGATTCTTTACAGAAAAAGTTTGCTAAATGTATAACATTTAGCCTGAAGGATTTTTAACAGCTTTATTGAGATATTTACTTGCTTTACGATTTATTTACTTAAAGTGTAAATATGATAGTTTTAGTATATTTACAGAATTGTACAACCATTGCCACAATCAATTTTAGAATATTTTTATCACCCGCAGAAGAAACCTGTACCCTTTTTAGCTATCATCCACCCTTACCCCTTCCATCTCTTGGCAACTACTACTTTACTTTGTTCTTTTATAGATTTCCCTGTTTGGAACATTTCATATAAATAGAATGTCGTCTTTTTTGACCTTTTTTTTTTTTTTAACACGGAGTTTCATCTTGTTGCCCAGGCTGGAGTGCAATAGCGCAATCTCAGCTCACCACAACCTCCGCCTCCTGAGTTCAAGCGATTCTCTTGCCTTAGCCTCCTAAGTAGCTGGGATTACAGGCATGTGCCACCACGCCCGGCTAATTTTGTATTTTTAGTAGAGATGAGGTTTCACCATGTTGGTCAGGATGGTCTTAAACTGCTGACCTCAGGTGATCCACCCACCTCAGCCTCCCAAAGTACTGGGATTATAGGCATTAGCTACTGTGCCTGGCCCTGACTTTTTCACTTAGCATAATGTTTTAAAGTTTGGGTTTTTTTTTTTTTTCTTTTAAGAGATTGGGTCTCACTCATTGCCCAGGCTGGAGTGTAGTGGCACAATCACAGCTCACTATAATTTCAAACTCCCGGGCTCAAGTGATCCTCCCGCTTCAGCGTCCCAAGTAATTAGGGCTACAGGTGCACACCACCATGCCTGGCTAGTTTCTTAGTGTTTTGTAGAGATGGGGTCTTGCTAAGGCTGGTCTCAAACTCCTGGCCTCAAGTGATCCTCCTGCCTCAGCCTCCCAGAGTGTTGGGATTACAGGAGTGAGCCACCAAACCAAACGTTTTTAAGTTTTATCTACCTTGTATCATGTATCAATACTCCATTCTTCTTTATTGCCAAACAGTATTCCATTGTATATGTAGACCTGCCACATTTTACTTATCCATTCATCTGCTGGTGGACACAGGGTGGTTTCTACCTTTTGACTAGTATGAATAATGCTACTATGAACATTCAAGTACAAGTTTTTGTGTGGACATATGTTTTCATTTCTCTTGGGTATATACCTAAGAGTAGAATTACTTGGTCAATTGGCAACTCTCCTTAACTTTTGGAAGAACTGCCAGACTATTTTCCAAGGTGGCTGTGCCATTTCACATTTCCACCAGCAGTGCATGAGGGGTCCAGTTTCTCTACATCTCAACAACACTTGTTATTGTCTTTTTTATTAGAGCTGTCCTAAAGGGTTTGAAGTGATATCTCATTGTGGTTTTGATTTGCATTTCTCTGATGAATTATGTTGAGTATCTTTTTACGTGTTTAATGGTTATTTGCATATTTTCTTTGAAAAAAAAAAGTCTATTCAGATCCCTTAACCATTTTCTTTTTTCTTTTTTAAAGAGATGGGGTCTAGCTCTGTCACCCAGGCTGTAGTGCAAGTGGCACCATCACAGCTCACTGCAGCCTCAACCTCCTGGGCTCAAGCAATCCTCACACCTCAGCCTCCAAAGTAGCTGGGAACTACAGGTGTGTTCCACCATGCCCAGCTAACTTTAAAAATTTTTTGTACAGACAGGGTCTTGCTATGTTGCCCAGGCTGGTCTCCAACTCCTGGTCTCGAGCGATCTTCCCACCTCGGTCTCCCAGAATTGACCATTTTAAAATTGGGTTATTTTGTTGTTGACACAGAGCCTTGCTCTGTTCCCTAGAGTGCAGCGGTGTGATCATGGCTCACTGGAGCCTCAACCTACCAAGCTCAGGTGATCCTCTCACTTCAGCCTCCTGAGTAGCTAGTACCACAGGCATGTGCCACCATGCCTGGCTACTTTTTGTATTTTTTTTTTTTTTTAGATGGAGTCTTGCTCTGAAGCCCAGGCTAGAGTGCAGTGGCATGATCTCAGGTCACTGCAGCCTCCGCCTCCCAGATCCCAGTTCAAGCAATTCTTCTGCCTCAGCCTCTTGAGTAGCTGGGATTACAGGCATGCACCACCGTGCCCAGCTAATTTTTGTATTTTTAGTAGAGACGGGGTTTCACCATGTTGGCCAGGCCAGTCTTGAAATCCTGACCTCATGATCTGCCTGCCTCGCCCTCCCAAAGTACTAGAATTACAGGTGTGAGCCACCACACCTAGCCTAATTTTTGTAGAGACAGGGTTTTGCCATGTTGCTCAGGCTGGTCTTGAACTCCTGGGCTCAAGCGATCCAACTGCCTCAACAGCTAAAGTGCTGGTCTTACAGGCGGTGACCCACCATGCCTGGCCTATTTGTCTTTTCATTATTGAGTTGTAAGAGTTCTTTATGTATTTGGGCTGAAGAATTTTGATACCTGAAAACAGTTGGTTAGAACTGCCCTAGGATTACAGATGGATCTGGAGTTAGAATTTCACCTTTAAGGTTTAAGGCCCACCAGATGGCACTGTTTTAAAAGATAAAGGCATTGAGACACCTCTGAAACCAGTACTTCCTCTTCTAGGTGCACTGTGGGAGTTGTGGTTCCTGAGGCTGGGATCTTTCTAAAGAGAAGGCCAGTTCTGCGTGATCCTACGAAGCTAGGCTGATTTTTTTCATCTTTAAAGACAGGGTTCCTATTGATGTCTACTAACCCTGTAGATATAACCGTTCTCACTGAGAATATGGGAGCTTCACGGGTTTCTGGTGGTCTCACAGTTTGTCTTATGTGACATTGTGGGGAACATGGATCTCCCAAATGAATTGTCCAGATCATGTTCTTTTTTTCTTTTTGAGACAGAGTCTCGCTTTGTCACCTTGGCTGGATTCCAGTGGTGCAGTCTTGGCTCACTACAACCTCTACCTCCTGGGTTCAACTGATTTTCAGCCTCCTGAGTAGCTGGGATTACAGGAAGGCACTACCACGCCTGGCTAATTTTTTTTATTTCTTGTGGAGACAGGGTTTCACCGTGTTGGCCAGGCTGCTCTCGAACTCCTGGCCTCAAGTGATCCGTTCCTCTCGGCCTCCCAAAGTTCTGGGATTACAGGCATGAGCCATCATGCCCGGCTCCAGATCATGTTCTTGTGTGCCTGTGTGGACTCTTTACTTGGCTCCCTTTGCTGTCTTTGCAGTGATCTACATGTCCCCCAGATGTGGCCCCATTGTCCTCTCTAGCATCTTAGAGAATCTCGCATTCTCCTTCTGACCATCTATCTAGTCCACAACTACTCTCTCAAAGCTCTGGTCCTTCTTGCAACCTGTTTCTTCTTCTGGAAACTGCTACTTTTTTTTTTTTTTAATATATATGTATATATTTTATTGTACTTTAGGTTCTGGGGTACATGTGCAGCTCATGCAGGATTGTTGCATAGGTACACACGTGACAATGTGGTTTGCTGCCTCCATTCCCCCGTCACCTATATCTGGCATTTCTCCCCATGTTATCCCTCCCCAACCTCCCTACCCTCCACTCTGGAAACTACTTCTACAGGCCCCCCTCTGCAAAAAAAAAAAAAAATATATATATATATATATATATATATATATGAATCAATCATAAACTTTGGTACCTCCTACTTCATCTTCAAGTTGCATTTTTCATTCTGACTGCTTGAAGGTCTTCCTTAGGATGTGTTGCATCATTCCAGGTGCCTACCCCATCACAGAAGTCACTTTATTGTTTGCCTGGTTTAGCGTCTGTATTCCTACTAGACAGTAAGTGGCTAGAGGGCAGAGATGAACTTTGTACACATCCCATCCCCAGGACTTATCATATGTCCTGGAACATGATCAGTACTCACTAAAGCTTATCCCAAGACACGTTTGCCCCTCCAAGTGTCAATGGGTCATTGAGGAGAGCCCCTGGCTAAAACACATCTATGTGCACCTGCCTTCTAATCTGAGGCCTAGCAGCCCCTAGGCTCCTTTTTCTGCCATCTCATTTTCTGCATGGTTTTCTTCTGCTTTGAGCAGTTTTGGTGGCTTCTTCCCTGCCCTCCATCCATCCCGCTCCCGTCTAGTTTTTTCTTCTTTTTTTCTTTTTTCCTTCTTTTTTTATTTGAGACGGAGTTTCGCTCTTGTTACCCAGGCTGGAGTGCAATGGCGCGATCTCGGCTCACTGCAACCTCTGCCTCCTGGGTTCAGGCAATTCTCCTGCCTCAGCCTCCTGAGTAGCTGGGATTACAAGCATGTGCCACCATGCCCAGCTAATTTTTTATATTTTTAGTAGAGATGGGGTTTCACCATGTTGACCAGGATGGTCTCGATCTGTTGACCTCGTGATACACCCGCCTCGGCCTCCCAAAATGCTGGGATTACAGGCGTGAGCCACTGCACCCGGCTAGTTTTTTCTTATTCAGTTACAGAAGTGAGCCTGGCCAACAAAACAGAAAAAAATACTTCCCTCTTGGGAAACCTGGCTGTCCCAGGAGCTTTTGAAGGTTCAGCCCCCTGCTGGCAGTTTCTGCCCTGAGTCTGTTCCTCTGCCCCAGGTCTCTTGGGTCCGCTTCCCAGGTCAGGCCTGGTAGTATACTAGAGTGCTCACTGGCACATTGTACACTCTGCTGGCACTTCCTGCTGACATGGGAAGACCCTTTCCCCAGTGTTGAGTCAGAGCTTTCAGAGCCCTTCCCAACTTCCTGCTTGGCCTGGCCTTTATACATGCTGCCCAGCCTGTGCATTGGAAAACACAAAGGCCATGGTCTACCTCACTCCAGACCCATGTCTAACCTGCCATTTGGATATGACCAGGTTAGCATGTAGAGAAATTTAAAAGCACTAGGGTTCTGTAAACTTCCAATTTTAGTGTCAAATGTATGAGATAATCAGTGTTGTGATTTCAGATGAAGATGGTAAATCATGCCATAGTAAGACAGCATCATCTTGGTGGACAGATCTGATCGCTTAAAAAAAACTTTAAACTCCATGTCTATTTTATTCACTGTTATATCCCAAGTGCCAATGACAGTGCCTGGCACATGGTAGACACACAAATATTTCTGTGGGAAAACAATTTGAGCCTTAGTTTAGTAAGTCAAATGTAGAATGCAATTTTGGGCCCTCTATCTTTAAGTATTAATGATAGTAAATGAGATTTATAGAAAACTGACATGATGGGAAAACATAAAAAGAATTTGGAGTAAAACCAGTTGCCCACTTCTCCATTACCGTTTCCTTTTCATACACACATACTAATTTCTTCTGAATTTTCATGGTCTATTTGAATTAATGAAATTTTAACTTAAGCTTTTTTTTTTTTTTTTAAGAGACAGGACCCAGGCTGTTTGTTCTGTTGCCCAGGCTGGAGTACAGTGGTGCCATCACAGCTCACTGCAGCCTCAGCCTCCTGGGCTCAGGCAAGCCTCCTACCTCAACCTCCCTAGTAGCTGGGACTACAGGCATGTGCCACCATGCCTGCTTAATTTTTTTATTTTATTTTATTTTATTTTTATTATTTTTTGAGACAGAGTCTTGCTCTGTTGCCCAGACTGGGGTGCAGTGGCACGATCTCAGCTCACTGCATCCTCTGTCTCCTAGGTTCAAGCAATTCTCCTGCCTCAGCACTCCCTACCAGTAGCTGGTAGTACAGGCAGGCGTGACCACCCAGGCTAATTTTTGTATTTTTAGTAGAGACAGGGTTTTACCACATTGGCCAGGCTGGTCTCGGACTCCTGACCTCAGGTGATCCACCTGCCTCTGCCCCACAAAGTGCTGGGATTACAGGTGGGAGCCACTGTGCCCGGCCTTATTTTTGTATTTTTTGTAGAAACAGAGTCTCATAATGTTATTCAGGCTGGGTCTTGAACTCTTGGCCTCAAGCAGTCTTCCCACCTTGGCCTCCCAAAGTGCTAGGATTATAGGCATGAGCCACTATGAGCAGCCTTTTTTTTTTTAAGCATTAAAAGCAAACGATTTGTCTGGTCATGGTGGTTCACACCTGTAATGCCAGCAATTTGGGAAGGCAAGGGGGGCAGCTAACCTGGGGTTAGGAGTTCGAGACCAGTCTGGCTGACATGGCATTTTGTATTTACTAAAAATACAAAAATTAGCCAGGTGTGGTGGCGCACGCCTGTAATCCCTGCTACTGGGGGGTGCTGAGGCAGGAGAATCACTTGAATCTGGGAGGCGGAGGTTTCAGTGAGCTGAGATTGCACCACTACACTCCAGCCTGGACCAGAGAGTGAGACGCTATCTTAAAAACAAACAAACAGGATTTGATCTTTTTTCCTTCACATGCTGCATCATTATTTCCAATAAATAACTTCAGTTGGGGTCTCCAAAGACTTTTAGAAATCAGGAACTCAGTGAACACATGAACGAGTGAACAAACGAATGAATGAATGAAAGTTTTGTGTTTATCACAGATGTGAGAGACTGAGTTTTATAGCTTCCAAAATGTGACTTCTTTGTTATCAGTTGAGGGACTCAGCATAATTCCTTACGAAGTGTTCTTGGTTGTTAATACCTCCAGGGTAAAAGAGGGAGACTGTTTCATGTAAGATTTTATTCAAGTTATTTTCAAAAGAAAATAACACAGATTTTTCCCTTTCTTGAAGGAAATGTTTGGAGTTTCTGTTGGATACACAAGCTAAGCTGGTTAATTAGGTTAATTAATTGGAGAGAGGGGATGGGAAATACCCTTGGGAGCGCTGCATCCTGCCTGTGTGCCACACACGCACACCCTGCACATGCACACTGGCTTTCCTCTCACTCCTTAGAGGCATCAGTCTTGCCTGAAATGGGTCTCTGGCTTTGTCCCACTCAGACACTGACTTTAGGTTTGAACTTGTTGTGCTGGCATGGGATGGCCCTGGTGGTGGGGAGGGTGGGAGAGCCTGCCGAGATGTTAAAGCAGGAGGGGTTGGGAAGTCTGGCCACTTGATCTGCAGCTCCATGATGCTCCTGATCAGACTTGTCCCTGAGCTGAGGGGTTGGCAGAGACATGACCAGCATGTCCTGTTCCTCCCTCCTCCCTGGAGATCGGATGCTCCCTTCCCTCAGCTTTAATCAGAAGCAGTTGATTATACCATGTTGAGTAGGGCAGACCTTGAATAGAGATATGAAAATCAAGCCAATCAATCAACATTAGCAGTAATGATACAAGCTGGTCCTGTCACTTCCTGAGTTGTCTCAATGTTATTTTAAACTGCCTCTTTGAAAAATCTTTCTTACAGAAAGGAAGAGGTTTTATCAGAATGTCAGCATCACACAGGGTGAAGGTGAGTGTCTGAAATTTTGACTGCCTCTTTTTTTTTTTTTTTTTTTTTGTGAATGGTTGGGAACATTTTTCATCTTCAGCTGGTTCCGTGGTGAGATTATCCGTCCTGCTTTTGTCAGATATATTTCTGTAAGGGACTCAGAGTTGGCTTTGTCTGCACCAATTCAAGTGCTAAATATAGGAATGGTCACTTGATTCTGCTTAACAAATCCCTGAGAGTTTTTCATTTGATCTTTCAAGGTGGCTTTGAGATAAACCTGGACCACAGGAAGTTGAAAACTCCCCAAGCCAAACTCTTTACCGTGCCCAGCGAGGCCCTGGCCATCGCAGTGGCCACTGAATGGGATTCCCAGCAGGATACCATCAAGTACTACACCATGCACCTGGTAACAAGTTGATAGTGCGAACCTGCACCCTGAGACCCACCCAGAGCTTTCTAGGGTAGACCCCTTACCAAGTTCTGACAAGGCCCTGGGGGGTGGTCCTTTGCCTGCCTGGGCCCCAGGTGTTCACCTCCTCTTGAGTCACTAACGTGCTAAACTCTTTCCTTGTCTGGTCTGGCCACTTGCACTTCTGTCTCCTGGGAACACCATGCTGGATGGCTAGTTTCACCTCTGGTTTCAGGACAGATGTCACCTTCACTGACTGCCCAATTCTCTTATTTTCTATGACAGCAGCTGGCCATTTGTTTTGTCAGCGCTTAGACAATTTATAATTGTTTTATGTTTGCACATTTATTGTCTGTCTCCTCCACTGTCTGGTAAGCAACAGAAGGGCAGGAGCCATGTCTGTTTTACTCGCCAGTGTCCGGACAGCCACTAGGAGGAAGTATAGTTGGTACTCAGTAAATATTGGTTGAATATAGGATCCACTGGAGGCAGATGAGTGAGGTGAGGAAGACTCCCTATAGAACTAGCCCCCTTGTCCACACCAAAGTGGCTTGCTGAGGCACCAAGGCTGCCTGGGGAAGGAAGGGTCCAGCCTCTGCAGCTTCTAAACTGTAACCTTGGGCATGTCAGTGCCCCTTTCTCGGCCCCGTATCCCCCATCTATTAAAGATGAGTGATAATAGGACCCACCTCATGGAGCCATGGTCAGGATGAGATGAGATGCTGCATAGAAAGCCCTTGGCATGGTGCCTTGGCTGACTCCTATATTGACTGACTGGGCACCCAGTCAATATAGGAGTCAGCTGCTGTCATCCTAGCCACTGCTGTGCTCAACCTTTGCAAACCCAGGTGGGCCTCCTTCCAACATCACAGCCTGCTGAGGTGCTGGCCTGGTCCTTGACAGTCTAGTGAAATTAGGGTGATTAGGGCTACAAATGAATAGGTATCCTACGCAGCCTGTTATTGACAAGGTAAGTCTGGAAAAAATAGTCTGTTTTTTTGAGACAGAGTCTCGCCCTGTTGACAAGGCTGGAGTGCAATGGTGCAATCTCAGCTCACTGCAACCTCTGTCTCTTGAGTTCAAGCGATTCTCCCATCTAGCTGGGATTAAAGCTACAGTAGCTGGGATTACAGGTGCCCACCACCATACCCAGCTAATTTTTGTATTTTTAGTAGAGACAGGGTTTCACCATGTTGGCCAGGCTGGTTTTGAATTCTTGACCTCAGGTGATCTGCCCACCTTGGCCTCCCAAAGTGCTGGGATTACAGGTGTGAGCCACCATGCCCGGCCAAAAAAGTAATCTTGATCCCGATTTGAATGGTCTTTCCCTCCTTTCTAAGCTATAAGGGGGCCAGCTGGTAAAGGTTTCCAGTCAGATTTGAGCTCCATCACTGATAAATGTCTCATTAACTGTATGTGATGATGTACTTAACCTGTCTGGGCCTCAGTTTTCACAGATGGGCATGATAATAGAACCTATTCCAAAGGGTTGTTTTGAGGATTAATTTTTTTTTTTTGAGGCAGAGTCTTGCCCTGTTGCTCAGGCTGGGTTGCAGTGGCAAGATCTTGGCTCATTGCAACCTCCACTTTCAGGTTCAAGCGATTCTCCTGCATCAGTCTCTGGAGTAGCTGAGATTACAGGCATCCGCCACCACCAGCTAATTTTTTTTGTATTTTTAGTAGAGGTGAGGTTTCACTGTATTGGTCGTGCTGGTCTCGAACTCCTGACCTTGTGATCCTCCCGTCTCGGCCTCCCAAAGTGCTGGGATTACAGGCGTGAGCCACCGCGCCTGGCCGTGAGGATTAAATACACTAGAGCCTGGTAATAAAAGGCATGTGACCATGGGGAGGTTCACTAATCCTGGGGCTGCTGTAAGGTTCCCTTGAGTCCTGTGAGCATCGACACAAAGCGTCTGGCATGGAGCCTGGCTGTGGCACCCTCTCAGTAGCTGTGCTCCTGCTCCAGTAGTGCAGATGCCTCTGGTGGGGCTGTGCTGTGGTGCTGTCTGCTATGTGTCAGATGTGGTATCCTCAGGAAAGCAGGGCTTTTGCCTGACCCCGCAGGCAGTGACAGGGTGCTTTTTGCCTTTGATTCAGACCACATTGTGCAACACATCCTTGGACAACCCAACCCAGAGAAATAAGGATCAGCTGATCCGGGCAGCCGTGAAGTTTCTGGACACCGACACCGTCTGGTAATGGACATTTATATGGGTATTCCCCTGGGGTTGAGACAGTCCCTGGGGCTATTTTTCATGATTTCCCAGATGGTTATCAGGGGAAGAAGAAACCCTCTCCATTTATTGCAAGGACAGGGAAGGTAGCCCACTTGGCTTTGGCACTTGGCTGCTCTGTAGCCCCTTAGGAGGAGGACTCCTTGGGCTACGATGGTGTGAGAACATGGCCACCCCTCTTCTCTAGCCCAGAAGCTGCTCCTTAGGCTGGGAGGGTGGTTATGCAGCTCTTGGAGGTGCCATGTCCACAGGCCCCTTTGGCCTAGCGGGGGCTATGACCTTAAACTTCTGCCCACTGACACTTTTTCAGGTAGGCATACTTGTCATTACGGATGCTGATATTTAGGAGTGTCTTCCCAGTTCTGAATTCTCCTCTGTGTCTATGTTTCTTGGCTGATTGGTCAGTAATACTGAACGAAAGTTGAAGAAACACTGGAAATGACTGAGCAGCACTGTGCCTGCTAGCCCAAGTGCTCTAGGATCCTGAGTCATCTCTGATGACACAGGAAGTCAGCACCGGCAGCTGGAGGCATGCTCTCGAAGAGGGTGGCCCATAGCTAGTGGGAAAGCCTACTCCATTTATATTAGGGTTCACTCGATTGCAGGGAGCAGAAACCCATTTAACCTAGCTCAGACAAAAAGGGGATTCTTGGAAACTATACAGGGATCCTGACAGTTGGGTCACCAGGAAAGGGAGCTGGAAGATCCAATGTCAGAGCTCCTCCCTGTGCCCTACTGGGTTGAGAGGAGGGTTTGGGAGGAAAGGCTGGCCACTCATCTGCCCCTCCCAGCACCCCAACTTTTCCTGCATAACTCATGACCTCTCCTCCCCACTTTGCTTACACAAGATGGTGGATTTCCATAGTGCCCACTTGGGTTCCCATCCCATGAGACCCTGCAGCTCAGCTCCTCTCAGCTGACTCATATCTGTGTCTCTTGTTCAAACAAATGGCACAGGCTGGCCTCTAGAGTGGTCCTATCAGGTCTGGCATCTGTGCCAGCCACTGCATCTATAGCTAGGAGGTGGGTGGGCTTATGAGGTGTAAACAGGCTATTTGGTCTGTGGCCAGGGGCACAGTCTCTTGGAGGGGGTGAAGGTAGGGATGCAAAGACTGAGCATCTGGCTCAACATTCCTGTTTAGCATCCTGGTCAAGCACCTGTGGACCCGGGGTTGCAGACTGATTGGATCTGCTTTAGAATGGCAGTAACATAGTGCAGCAAGTTTGGAGCTGTCAAATATTTGGGGTCATTTAGGGTAGTGGTTCTCAAACTCAAGCTTACATTAGAATGCCCTAGAGGGCTTGTTAAAATAGATTGCTGGGCCCCACCTCCAAAGGTTCTGATTTCTATCAGCATGTGGTCTGAGAATGTGTATTTCTAACAAGTTCCCAGGTGATGCTGGTGCCAGGGCCACACTTTGAGAACCACTGCTTTAGGGGAAAAGACTTGTCGGGGGGGCTGGGATGGTGGTGGTGATGTTTGTGCTGTTGTCCTTTGTGTTTTTCCTTTTCTATCACTGAATGAAGGAATTGTACTTTTTTATTAATGAAGGCGATTTTTACAATGAATTAGCTACAGGGTGGAGGAGCCAGAGACATTAGTGGAACTTCAAAGGAATGAGTGGGATCCAATCATAGAATGGGCTGAGAAAAGGTAAGATGTGCAGCCCTGCGGAAAACATTGACTGGGCACCTGTGTTGGTGGAGTGTCGGGGTCAGGGGGCCACGCTGGAAAACTAATGCCCTTAGTTAGTCAGCTTTTTTATTTCAGAGCACTCGTGGGATTCGGCTCCCCTCATGATCAGGGATAGAGTCTTCTTGGGAAAAAAGCACCTCAAACTCATTTCAGCCAGTAGGTACAGCACACCTGCTATAGCAGTACATGAAGTGTAGGAGGCAGCTCTGTGTCCTTGGAGAAGCACTGGAGTCCCCAGGTCACCTTCTGCCATCGGGTCAGAGCAGCAATGTCAGTATAAATCCCAGCTCTGCTAGAGACTCAGCTGTGTGACTTTTGGCTAATGAGTTGATCTCTCTGAGTTTCAATTTCCTTGTCTATAAATGGGGCTAATAATCCCTACGTCCCTACCTCTCAGGGTTTGAGGAGGAGTAAATGAATTGATGTATATAAAGGCTTGGCATCCTGCTTAGCACACAGTCAATGTTCAAATTTTGGCAGTGATTTTCATCTTCATCACAATTGCTGTATTATTAAATAACAGAACAACATGTATGATATGTATGCACTTGGAAAAAAGTATGGATAGCGTCCTGCAAAATTACAGGTAACATCTAGTGAATATGTAGCTTCCAGGAATTGATACAAAGTATTTTTCCTTAATAGGAAGATTCTTTTGAGTGCAAAGTTGAATGGTTTATTTATTGATGTGGTGGCAAAAGAAATTCAATTTCATTTGATCGCAAGGGAAATTTGAAAGGACTGGCTTTCACCCTACCACCTTGACCATGGTATTTTCTAAGCTTGCAAGGCACTTTCTTGGTATAGCATTTTTCATGGAAGTGATGTTACCAATCTGTTCACTGATTTGCCACATGTGGCCTGATGCTCACAATGTGGCAGGTGTCCTTGGATCTTAAAGGAGAAGGCAAAGCCAGTGCTCTAAAGACCAGACTACAATTCTGTGTGGGAATGTGACAATACAATGTCATTTCAGAATCTAATGAAATATAACAATAATTTAGGTGCTTAGAGAGCTTTGCTATAGTATAAAATCTTCAGATTCTTGTGGCAGGAAATATTCTATCCTTAAGAGTTTACAGAAAAACTTAAGCCATTTCCTACAGTGCATTTGTACTATGAGGAATTTCAGCAAGAATTTTTTTTTCTTTCTTGAGATGGAGTCTTGTTCTGTCACCCAAGCTGGAGTGCAGTGGTGCAGTCTTGGCTCACTGCAACCTCTACCTCCTGGGTTCAATCGATGCTCGTGCCTCAGATTCCCAAGTGGCTGGGATTATAGGTGCCTGCCACGCCCAGCTGATTTTTGTCTTTTTAGTTTAGCTGGGGGTTTCAGCATGTTGGCCAGGTTGGTCTTGAACTCCTGACCCCAAGTGATTGCCTGCCTCAGTCCCCCAAAGTGCTGGGATTGTAGGTGTGAGCCACTGCACCCAGCCGGATTTTTTTAAGTAACAGAAAAAAATCAGTGATATATGGAAGAAAATTACAAAAATTATTTTTATCCCCCATTGTGTTTTTCTTCTGTTTTACTTAGTTGTGGTTATTCTTGAAAATGTATCTGCTCTTGAAACCAGCCCATGTCCCATAAACCATAGACCAAAAACAATGCCTTATATATGGTAGAGGCTTGATAAATGTTTGAAAAAATAGGTCAGGCATAGTGGCTCACGCCTGTAATCCCAGCACTTTGGGAGGTCTAGACAGGCGAATCACTTGAGGTCAGGAGTTCGAGACCAGCCTGGCCAATGAGGTGAAACCTCATCTCTACTTAAAATACAAAAATTGGCCAGGTGTGATGGTGAGCACTTGTAATCCCAGCTACTTGGGAGGCAGAGGCAGGAGAATGGCTTGAACCTGGGAGGCAGAGGTTGCAGTGAGTTGAGATCATACCACTGCACTCCAGCCTGGGCGAGAGAGCAAGAAAGACTCCATCTCAAAAAAAAAAAAAGGAAAAAAAATGTTTGAAAAATAGCTGCTGACTTGTTGCCATGGCTCATGCCTGTAATCCCAACACTTTGGGAGGCCGAAGTGGCCAGATCACTTGAGTCTAGGCATTTCAGACTACCTCAAGCAACATGGTGAAACTCCAACTCTACAAAAACAATTAGCTAGGTGTGGTGGCACACAGCTATAGTCCCAGCTACTTGGGGACTGAGGTGGGAGGATTGCTTGAGCCTGGGAGGTCGAGGCTGCAGTGAGCCAAGATTGCACCAGTGCACTCCAGCCTGGGTGACAGAGCGAGACTCTGTTTCAGTAAAAAAGAAAAAAACCTCCATGATATATGACATACATAAACATTATTTTAAGGAAAACCATTTTAAATACTGTTTTTAACTTTTATATGGCCTCAAATGTGAAAATCTTTTTAAAGAGATGTAAAAGGCAGATAGCCTTTTGATGGAGATTCCAGGTGAATGAATGAGCATTTCAGGCAACTACATATGACTGAGCACTAGCTCACATGACTCAGGAACCATCCCTTTATTCAGCACAGTTTCTTGGACCTCCGAGTTTGCTCTTGAGGGACAGAAAATTGGGTTGGGAGGGCACTGACCATGGTGGCAGTTGCTCCTGGAGTCCTCAAGACTAGCATTGGCCAATGCACACACACGCTTAGAAGCTTGGGCCTTTGTTTCTAGTTAAAAGGTGGCCTGCTTTTGGGCTACAGCATGACAGGGACAAACTGAAGCCCTTTTCCTTTCAGATATGGTGTGGAGATCAACTCCTCCACCAGCATAATGGGACCCAGCATCCCTGCCAAGACTCGGGAAGTGCTTGTCAGCCACCTGGCGTCTTACAACACGTGGGCTCTGCAAGGTATGTGTGGAGTTTCCTGTCGGCGTGGCAGGCGGCTGTGAAAGCCGTCAGTATCTGAAGCCTATACTTGCCCCTCCCCAGGTGCTGTGAGTGGGGAGGCACCAGAGGGCTCCGGGCTAGCTGAGTGTGGAGGCTGCTGGCTCTGATGCTAGCCTGTCACTCGCCACTCCAGGCTCATGCCTTTTCACCTTTGACTTCTCCAGCTGAAGTCTTGAGTTCAGTCTCATTGCTCTGGCTTGGGTCACATGTCCATCCAATCACTAGACAGTGGGGCAAGCTCTGATTTGCCAAGTTTGGGTCATGTGTCCCACTGGGTAAGAGCAGAGGAGGATCACCCTCAGGGAAAACCAGAGTGCTCTTTCAGAAGAGTGGCCCAATCGCCGGATAGCCCTTTGCACCACTCAATCCTGTTCTCTGCTAGGGCTACTGAGACTCACAAGGGGCAAGTTGTGGCAGCTGCCCTGTTTTGGGTCCTGACTTGGCTTGTGTCCCTGCAGGCATTGAGTTTGTGGCTGCCCAGCTCAAGTCCATGGTGCTGACCTTGGGCCTGATTGACCTGCGCCTGACGGTGGAGCAGGCCGTGCTGCTGTCACGCCTGGAGGAGGAGTATCAGGTGAGGAGCAGCACCTCAGGTCCCGCCTCCCCCTTCCTAGTTCAGACTCACTCTGGGGGAGCGGCTAACCCATATAAAGTACTGTTATGTATACTTGGCTTTTATTGCTTTTGTGTACGTGCAGAAATCAGAATCAAAGACCAGCAAAAGTATTATCAAGTAGACCTGGTGTGGTGGTTCACACCTGTAATCCCAACACTTTAGGAGGCTGAGGTGGGTGGATCATTTGAGGTCAGGAGTTCGAGACCAGCCTGGGCAATATGGCAAAACCTCGTCTCTACAAAAAAATAGCAAAAATTAGTGCCTGTAGTGCCAGCTACTTGGGAGGCTGAGGTGGGAGGATTGCTTGAACCTGGGAGGTGGAGGTTGCAGTGAGCCAAGATTGTGCCACTGCATTCCAGCCTGGGTGACAGAGTGAGACTCTGTCTTAAAAAAAAAAGTATTGTAAAGGAATAACAATAAAAAAATAACAGTAAGTGCTACCGCTGTGTTCCTGAACTGTTCCCATCTCACCTCCTCTCAGCAGCCTGGTCAGGTAGGAGCTATGGTTATCTCTGTTTTACACAGGAGGAAACTGAGATGCAAGGTTGCACCTCTGGAAAATGTGCCAGCTGGGGTTTGAAGCCAGGTCTGGTGATTCTACGGCCAAAGCAGTCAGGCCCCACTCTGCACATGGAGGTTCATGGGTGGATAAAGACCATCTGGCCTTGATAAAGCCTACAGAACAGCCCTGCCAAGATGACTGAGGACCCGTTTGTGCTCTTACATCAGCTGAGCCTTCATACCCTGACATTTTATCTGGCTGGCAGAGGAGTATGGGATAGCTGCTGTTTGTATACAAGTTTTGATTTAGTGGGCTCAGAATTAAGGTTTTGCTACAGTATGGTTTGCATTTTTTAACTCTGAAAATTATGGCCATCTTTGCAGTCTTTTTGTTATGATTCTTCCAACTTCAGAAGGTTAATTGCTATTGTGAATTGGTCCCTAGTATGATTTTTTTTTTAAAAAAAAAAAGCTTTTTATAATGTATTTCCCAAGTTCGTGTAGTCTTCTGCTCAGAAAAATGCCAGAGGAAAACCTTTTTACATAACAAAGGAGGCCCACTACTATTCTCTGATGTCAGAACTGATTACATAGAAGGGAGTGACTTGTAGGGCTGGTGGGAAGCCAGTCTAGGCTTTGCTTCTGACTATAGGACCCAAGCCAGGCCGTCATTCTTTCAACTTGGGTTTCAATCTTCTACAAACAGAGGAATAACCTGAATTATGTATATGATGGTATACAATGAAAGTATGGGATGCTCTTCAGATAATACATTACAGTTGCACAGATTGGGACTGGGCAGCCCAGAAGTTCAATTAGCTTGTGTAGCATGGCAGATTCTGAGTTCCTGGATGAGCTGGGGCTGCCAGGCCAGCCTTCTTAGGCCCCTAGCCAGGAAGGAGCCAGCAGGGTCTGGTTGGAGTTACACTGTCTGGACAGCACACTGTGTGTCTGAGTGTTCTTCTCTCTTGTTTTTAGAGTTCCAGATAGAAGCTGCAACCCCCAGTGTGCAGAGCAGAGGCATCTGTAGTTCTGTGACTACCTTGGGAGTCAGAGCTGAAGCCACTGTGTGGCCTTGCTTGATTTAGTTATTCCACCCACGTGGGGCTGCACTCCCAGCCCAGCATGCCAATGCAGCTTGCAGAGACTGTCAGTTCACAGTCTTCCTGGGAGGAAATGTAGGAGAAGGAATAGCACATAGGTCAGGTCTCCTCAAAGAAGTCACATTGTGGTTCTGGTACCCAGCCTGCCCAGTGGTGGGGACCTGAGCCTAGATTGTACTTCTTCCAGACCATCCATGCCACAGAGAGCACAGATGCCTTCTCTGGATCCCTAGGTGGGTGGGGGTGTGTGTGTGGTTTTTGAGACAGGGTCTTGCTCTGTTGCCCAGGTTGGAGTGCAGCAGGGTGATCTCGGCTCACTGCAGCCTCAACCTCCTGGGCTCAAAGCAGTCCTCCCACCTCAGGCTCTCAAGTAGCTGGGACTACAGGTATGCCCCCATCCCCCCACACACATACCCAGCTAATTTTAAAAACTTTGCAGAGATTAGGTTTCACCATATTTGTCCAGGCTGGTCTTGAACTCCTGGGTTCAAGCTGTCTTCCTGCCTCGGCCTCCCAAAGTACTGGGATTACAGGCGTGAGCCACCGTGCCTGGTCCACCTGGGTGTTCTTACCTGCCGCCTCCCCCTAGGCATGTCTCACGTGTTTTGGCAGGATCCAAACCTGTTGCCCTTGGCTGAGCTATTGAATGGAATGTGGCTTTGGCCAGGAGGCAGCCAGGCACTGGCCACTCACACAGCAACTTGTCTTGTCCTTCCCTCAGATCCAGAAGTGGGGCAATATTGAGTGGGCCCATGACTACGAGCTGCAGGAGCTGCGAGCCCGCACTGCTGCCGGCACCCTCTTCATCCATCTCTGCTCCGAGAGCAGCACAGTCAAGCACAAGCTCCTGAAGGAATGAGGCCTGGGCAGCGCGCACCCAGCAGGATGGTGGCAGTACAGCCACAGCTCCCCTGGCCTTTGGGGCTCCCCAGCCTGTGGGGCTGGCTCCCTTGGCCTTTGGGGCTCGGCCTCAGAGTCACCCTGAGATTCCCCTGAGACACAGTGCGCTAGTGCAGCTGTCCAGAGGTCAGCCTGATTTCAACCCAGGTGCCCCTGGTCTGGCCAGCAGTGAACAAATTATACAAGTGACTTTCTCTCGACACTGATTTTATTAAATATTTCTCCACCCTGGAAATGTGCTGAGCCCTGTTTTCATGTGTGCCTCGGCACTTCTCCATTCTTCCTGTTTTGTCCAGGTTTCATACGGTTCAATAGCTTCTTTCCCACGGTGTGTTTGGATATCTGCTGCCTGTGGTCGGGGACCTCGCACTGGGGAAACAGTCATGTCATCCACAGGCAGCTCTATTTGTATTCTTCAGACTCAGCCTGAAGGCTTTTATTGGCTGGTTTTAAATCAAACGACCTTTTGAAATGATCCTGGTCTAAGCTGGTTGTTTCTATTTGTTCCTACTGTTCTTAAACAGATGATTTACTCGAGAAAGTAGAAAACAGAAATTATTCCTGGGCTAAAAGCCTGGACGGTCTTGGCGAGGTCACCTGATGTCCATGTTTTCACTCATCACCCACCCGGGAGTCCTAAGGGTCCTCCCGACACAGCCACCTCTAGTGTCCCAGGAGGCAGGCACTGCTTTCTGGTGACGGGCCAGTGAGAGGGCAGTGGGGAGACTGTGGTTCTCAGGCAGACAGGCTCTCTCAGCCCTGTGTCTTTGCCAGGCTGGGTAAGGAAATGGCATCAACACTGCTCACAGGGCACTGATCACATGCTGGGTGCCTCTCCACACTTCCCATGCACTGTCTCCCTGAACCGTTCCTTCACGGCACTCTGAGGTACTGTCACTCTAAGGTACTGTCACACCAGGGCTGTGGAGGTGATGCAGTGGAGCAGAGATGCGCTCTGTTCTTCTGGAGGGTCCTCGGGTCCCTGTGGCTATCCTGAGCCTTGGTGGGCAGGCCTAGGCCCCAGCACTGTGGTGGGAGCTGCAGCCTCTCCTGCTTCCCCGCCCCTCAGCACCCAGAGCAGAGAAGGTCTCAGCCCAGCCCAGCCTCTTCTTGCCTGCTGGTAGCAGCCTGCCTGGGCGTGGCAGGGGAAACAGCAGGGGCACGTGTCTGACTTTATGCCACAGCCAAGAGTCTAGCCAATGGCGGCACCCTTGGGAGTTGCTCTGTCAGCTGTCCTGGGACCAGCTGTTTGTCTCAAACTCTTTCCTCCTGTTCATACATGAACATGAATTCTAATTTTTTTTTATTTTTTAGATGGAGTCTTCTCTCTTGCCCAGGTTGGAGTACAGTGGCCCAGTCTCAGCTCACTGCAACCTCTGCCTCCCGGGTTCAAGAGGTTCTCTTGCCTCGGCCTCCTGAGTAGCTGGGATTACAGGTGCATGCTACTACATCTGGCTAATTTTTGTATTTTTAGTAGAGATGGGTTTTCACCATGTTGGTCAGGCTGGTCTCAAACTCTTGACCTCATGATCTGCCCACCTCGGCCTCCCAAAGTGTTGGGATTACAGGCATGAGTCACTACACCCAGCCGGTTTTTTTTTTTTTTTAAAACGAATAGGGGAAATGTGACATGAGTCCTTTATTTTCTCTACATTGGAAGTTCTTCCAGGGGTGGGGGAAGAATGGTGTTGGGGATTGCGGTTGAGAGATGCCCAGCAACTCTCCCGATGGTGCTCGGTGAGGCATGTGCACTTCCTTCTCCTAGTTGGGGCTGGTGCTTTGTTTTGAAGAAGCCCCTGTGACTGACACTCATCTAGTCTAGGATGTCGCTGTATTCGAGGTTGTCCAGTTCACTCTTCATGTGGTCGATGTACAGACTGATCTCCTTCACGCGCTTGCGGTTCCTCATGATCTCATCCCTGCGAATCTGAGGAATGAAACCAAAACCAAAGCCCGATTCCTTACATCAGATCATTGGTTAATATCTTTTTTTTTTTTTTTTTTTTTGATACAGAGTCTTGTTCTGTCACCCAGTCTGGAGTGCAGTGGTATGATCTTGGCTCACTGCAACCTCTGCCTCCTGGTTCAAGCAGTTCTCCTGCCTCAGCCTCCTGAGTACCTGAGATTACAGGTGCATGCCACCATGCCTGGCTAATTTTTTGTATCTTAGTAGAGACAGGATTTTTCCATGTTGCCCTGGCTGGTCTCAAACTCCTGAGCTCAGGCAATCCACCCGCCTCGGCCTCCCAAAGTGCTAGGATTACTAGTGTAAGCCACCATGCCCAGCCTCATTGGTTAATATTTTTCACTGAGTTCAGTTTGAGGGAAGGGAAAACAGTTCCTTGAGATCTGCAAGCCTCCTCATTTGCTTCAGAGCCTCCCCAGGTTCTGCTGATCTCTATATTTGAAGTAGGAGTTAGAAAAACGATGAAGCCCATGGGTGTTAAAGTCTCTGGGCAATGCTGTCTTCACTGTGGAGTTCTACAATCCTTAATTTTCTTTCCTTCTTCATTTCATTCCTTAATGAAAATTCTATCCACTACCTAGGGAGGACTTCCATGTCAGCCTAAAAAAATTCTTCCAACCTGCTAGGATGGCTTGGCATTGACTCACCTTGTCTACTAAACGTGTACACCAGGAGTTGATTCTGGTCACCAGCTCATCTTCTCGATTGTCAATCTTCAGGAGGTGGATGTCGTGCGATGCCCCGACAGCATTAACAATCGTATTCTTATCAACAAAAAGCTGGTGAGTGAAAAGAACCCAATGAGATTGTGTGTGTCATTACACCCCGAACACTAAGAGAGCTGAATAGCAAAGGAGCATTTGGAAGTTACCTGGCTGTGCAGGCCACACTCGGAGCAGAGCCCACCTTGGTATCAGCGTACTCTGCCAATTCATCTGTGAATTCATCTGTGACAGCGCCTCCCCAACCGCGCAGGGCAGGTGTTGTGGGGAAAGAGCCAACCAGGGTGTTACTTTGCAGTCCCTGCTGGAAGCATGTTTCCTCCAGGGTGAAGGCAGGTGGCTGCCCAGGGGGTACCTCACCCATGACATCTGTTCTCACAGTGCTTCTCTCTCAGTTACTCTCAAGTCTGACTTACCCAAAACCTCTGCCTGCTGGGTGAAAGGAAGCATGAGGCTGGCTGAGGGTCTCAAGGCTGCTCTGAGGACAGCAGGCCCTACAAACCGATGGATGTTCACCCCACAGTTGTCCCTCCACTGCCACTCATGTCAACAAAACCAAACCTTGGATTCCATTTGGGTTCTCTTTCTGCCCTCTCTTGTTCCTGATTTTGTTGTCTTGTAAAAAGTTGTTAGAAATAACCACCCTCTAATAGGCCTCACTGGTTCTAGGTGTTGACGTTATGGCTGTTGTTGCTTGGAGTGGTTGAAATGGAGTTGTTTCCTAGAGCAGGGCAAGGCCACTGAAGCACTCAGGAAGCAGCTGCTTCCACCTTGAAGCAGAGGCGCTTGGTGCGGCAGAGCACCTGGATGCTCCGTGTTGCAGGGAGGGCTTGCGAGTGGAGGATGTACTTTTTGTTGTTTGCTATAGTGGCAGTTAATGGTCTCTAAAACATGTTCTGTAGAATCTTAGATGTTAATATTTCTGCCAAAAAAAAAAAGTATTCTTCTTTGGTAAAATACATTTGGGAAAGCCAGCACACCCTAGGGCCCTGCTGAAAATTTGCAGGGTACAAAGTATTCCGAAGGCTGTACAAAGTCCTGTGGAAAATAAACCCTTTAAGCTTTATCTCTCTTGGTTCTCCCACTTATTTGGCCACATACTTCAGAGTAATGCCTGTTAATGTCTTGTGGGATGCTGATTTTCCACAGAATCCCATGTGGGAAAAGCCAGGTTAGCTGATGTGTGGAATGGGGTGTCTGGGGAACCAATCAGCACAGTCACAAGGGAGAAATGCAAGAAATTATTAAGTTCTTTCCATGTGTGTACAAGGTCCCAGGCCAGGCTCTGGGAATGGCTCAGAGGTGTGGAAAGCCTGTTTTTAGTGAGCCTCGGCAGTGTGCTTAGGAGTGGGGGTCCTGGTTATTTTAGAGATGACTACAACCACAATGTCAACCCATCACAAAAAGGTTCTCATCCTTCATTCTAAAAAGTGGGTCATAGTGGAGCTCTTAAGCCAGGCAGAGAAATCATCCCCCTCAGAGTTTGAATATGTAGAAAATAGCTTCAAAAGCTGTGAGAAGCAACAGAAAGTGAAGTCTGCTTAGAAACATACACGATTAGCATTGGTTATGAAAAACTGACATTTGTAAAACGCAAACAGAAGGAAACTGGTTTCAGGGAATTATTTTGAAATGTAAGTTGCAAGTTGTTTCTGGACTTTGGGTGGCCTAGAGTGGTGGCTACTTCAATTTTCCCTCTTAGAATAGTTTTTGTGGGTAGAATATTCTGGATCCCTCAACAGTTTCTGCAGGTTGAAACCACTAGGGTGGAGGCAGGGGCCATGCAAAAAGGTACTCCTGAGTCTTTTTTGACCTATTGCCCTGCTCTGTAGTCCTTGTGGCTGTAAAGACTCATTTCTTTCAAAGCAACTTCTTTGTTTAAACAATGTTGGCATCTTAAAAAATTGACTAATAACTGTACATATTGATGGGGTACATAGTGATGTTTCAACATCTATCATGTATAATGATCAGATCAGGGTATTAGCATATCCATCTAACATTTATCATTTCTTTGTGTTGAGAACATTCAATATCCTCCTTATAGCTGTTTGAAACTATATATTATTGTCAACTATAGTCATCCTACAGAGGTGTAGAATACTAGAACTTAGTCCTCCTATCCAGCTGTAATTTGGTATATTCTTTAATATCTCCCTTTTCTTCCATCCCCCTACCCTTTCCAGTCTCTGGAAGCCTCTGTTCTTCTTTTTACTTCTATGAGATAAACTTTTTTAGCTTTGGCATATGGGTGAGAACATGAGGTTTTTAACTTTCTGTTCCTGGCTTATTTCACTTAACATAATGTCCTCCAGTTCCAACTATGTTGCCATGAATGCCAGGATTTCATTCTTTTTTTATGGCTGAATAGTATTCCATTGTGTATATGTATCCAGTCATCTGTTGTTGGGACACCTAGGTTGATTCTGTATCTTGCTATTGCTAACAGTGCTGCAGTAAACATGGGTGCAGATATCTTTTCAATATAGTGATTTCCTTTCCTTTGGATAAATGCTCAGTAGTGAAATTGCTGGATCATATGGTTCTGTTTGTAGTCTTTGAGGACCCTCCACAGTATTCTCCCTAGTGGCTGTCCTAGTTTACATTCTTACTAACAGTATATGAGAGCTCCTTTTTCCTTGAATCGTCACCAGCATTTGTTTTCTTTTTTTTTGTCTTTTTGATAATCATTATCCTAAGTGGGGTGAGATGATTGGTTTTTAATTGCATTTCCCTGATAACTAGTGATGCGGAAAGTTTTACATGTATTTGTTAGCCATTTGTATGTCTTCTTTTGAAAAACATCTGTTCAGATGTTTTAAATTGAATTGTTCGTTTTTTTGCTGTTGAGATGTTAGAGTTCCTTGTATATTCTAGATATTAATACCCTATCAGATAAGTAATTTGCAAATATTTTCTCCTACTGTGTAGGGTGTCTTTTCACTCTGTTGATTGTTTCATTTGCTGTGAGAAGATTTATAGTTTGATATATTCCCATTTATTTATTTTTGCTTTTGAGGTCTTATTCATAAATTTTTTTCCCAGACCAATGTCCTAAAGCATTTCTCCTGTTCTGGTCATTTTATAGTTTCAAGTCTTTCGTTTTGTTTTGTTTTGTTTTGTTTTGTTTTGTTTTGTTTTGTTTTGTTTTTTCTGAGACAAGGTCAGGCTCTATCGCTCAGGCTGGAGTGAAGTGGTGCAATTTCAGGTCACTATAACCTCTACTTCCTGGGCTCAAGCCATCCTCAGACCTCAGCGTCCTCAATGGCTGAGACTACAGGCACACACCACCATGCCCAACTAATTTTTGTGTTTTTTTATAGAGGTGGGGCTTTGCCATGTTGCCCAGGCTGGTCTCAAACTCATGAGGTCAAGCAATCTGCCTGTCTCGGCCTCCCAAAGTGCTGGGATTACAGGCATGAGCTACTGCACTCTACCAGTTTCAGGTCTTACATGTAGGTCTTTGATCCATTTTTAGTTGATTTTTGTATAGGGTGAGAGGTGGGGATCTAGTTTCATTCTTCTGCATATGGATATACGATTTTCCCAGCACAATTTATTGAAGAGACTGCTTTTTCCCCAGTGAATGTTCTTGGCACTTTTGTCAAAAATCAGTTGGCTGTAAATACATAGATTAATTTCTGAGTTCTCTATTCTGTTTCATTGGTTTATATATCTGTTTAAAAAAAGAACAGGCTTAATTCACTTTATTTTTCTTGTATAAAAACCCTGTGTTACTTTGGGAAGCCAAAGCGGGCAGATCACCTGAGGTCAGGAGTTCGAGACCAGCCTGGCCAACATTGGTGAAACCCTGTCTCTACTAAACCAGGTGTGGTGGCATCTGCCTGTAGTCCCAGCTACTTGGCAGGCTGAGGCAGGAGAATCATGTGAACCTGGGTGGCAGAGGTTGCAGTGAGCCAAGATCGCACCACTGCACTCCAGCCTGGGCAACAGAGCGAGGCTCCATCTCAAAAACAAAAACAAAAAACCCTGTGTTGTAGCCACAGCTGGATGCTGGGTCCTCTGCAGAGACTCTGGTGTGGGTCTTGACAAGATGGTCAGTGAATTCCTGATAGGAAGACTTGGTGACCTCCCAGAGGTCAGGGGTCAGGTAGCTATGGGTCTTGGAGATGGCAGGCCTTGGCAAAGTTGCCCAGAGTGGCAGTGCAGCCTCTGACTGAGGTGTAGCGGTTGTCAGTACTGGCCATCAGCATCATCTTCTTGGGGACAGAGGCCAAGAGGTTGCCAGTGCCCCTGAGTGCAGGGATCAGTTGCAGCAGCACGAAGCTGCAGCAGCTTGTCATCTTGCAAGGGATAGTATGGGGCTGGCAATCTTGGTCCTCCAGTAGCCTCTCTGCATGGGGACAGTGGAGAGCTTGGCTAGGATGATGGCCCCTCTGATGGCAGTGGCTGCATCCTTGGAGCACTTAACACCCAGACTGATGTGGCCACTGTAGTCCCTGGTGGCAACAAACACCTTGAACCTCTATGCTGGCTGGGGCTGCCTCTGCACTGGCAATCTTTAAAAGCTCATCCTTGAGTGAGGCCCCCAGGAAAAAGTCAATAATCTCAGACTACTTGATGGGCAGGGATAAGAAGAGATAGCTCTCCTCCAGAGACGATCTTCATGTCCTTGACCAGGCAGCCCAGCATGGTGACAGGCATCCACTCCTTGGCCTTGCCTCTGAAAGCTCCGTAGCCTTGGCACCTGCCCCGACTATGGCCACAATCCTAGCCCCAGTTGCTGCTGATAAAGCTTCCACGGTTTCCCTTTTCAGGCCCCTGGGGCCTCTGGGCCTTCCTGCTGCACTGGTGTCATCTACCATTTGGTGTTTTCTCAGAGAAGTATGTGTCTGTTTTATGCCAGTACCATGCTGTTTTGGTTACCACAGCTTTGTAGTATATTTTGAAGTCTGGTAATGTGATGCCTCCAGCTTTGTTCTTTTTGCTCAGGATGGCCTTGGCTATACAGGGTCTTTTGTGGTTCCAAATTTTAGGATTTTTTTTTTATTATTTCTGCAAAAGATGTCATTGGTGTTTTGATGGAGATTGCACTGAATCTGTAGATTGCTTTGGGTAACAACAAAGCAACTTTAAGACAGGAACAGCTAGTGCCCCTCCCCAGGACCACCACGCTGCTAGTGGCTTGAGGACTTGCTGCCCCATGGCACATGGGATCAGATCATTCTTTCACACCAAGGAAGGGCACTGATGACCCTGCAGTCCCCTCTGCCACAAACAAAGGAGCAGTTTGGCTTGGTGGGGCAGGGACAAACCAATGCAGATTCTCCTGGTGCCAGCCGGAATCTTGTGGCAGCCCCATATCCAGAGACTGCTGGCTTGGGTCAGACCCACTGCCACTTGAGCAGAACCTGGGGACCTGCATCCTCCCGTGGCCTGGGCCTGAGCACTCACCCTGCCCTCGCAACTGGACATCCACTCAGACGCCCTCCCTGAGTGCCGGCTCCAGGCTGTTTCCTCAACATGTATGTTCTGCTTTTCCTCTCAAAGCTGGAAGGACTTTAGATGTTGGACAGATTGGCCCCATGTAAGTCATGAGCTGATAACAGTCACTCAACTGCATGAGCGGAGTTTGATAGATAACCTATCTCATCAGGGTGACTTATCAAGATATGCTCATTGATAATTAGGTAACCAAAGCCAAATTTTTTTCACCCACAGCCCTAGTCCCTCCTCTGAACATCCCCATCTTGCTATAGGCTCAGTTGACCTTTTGTCAAAGGCTTTCAATCAAACTGCCTGGGTTCAAATCACAACTCTATCACTTATAAGCTGTGTGTCCTTCATCTCTGTGCCTCAGTTTCCTCATCTGTAAAAGGGAACCATAATAGTACCTACTTTACCAGGCTGATGTGAAGATTAAAAGAGCAAACATGAGTTCAGTGCTTCTCAGAGGGCTGGCCCTCAGGAGGTCCCCAGTCAATGTCAGTGATGTATTATTCCTTTTTTTTTTTTTTTTTTTTTTTTTTTTGAGACAGGGTCTTGCGCTGTCAACCAGGCTGGAGTGCAGTGGCATGATCATGGCCCACCTTGACCTCCTAGGCTCAAGTAATCCTCCCACCTCAGTCTCCCAAGTAGCTGGGACCACCAGACGTGCATCACCATGCCTGGCTAATTTTTTAATTATTATTTGTAGAGATGGGAGTCTCACTATATTGCCCAAGCTGGTCTCAAATTCCAGGGCTCAAGTAATCCTTCCACTTCAGCCTCCCAAAGTACTGTTGGTATTACTCATATAGACAGAGCATATTTTTCCTTCTGAGAAGAGTTGGCCATGTTTTTTGTTGCTTAGATGTAAGGAGACTTAGGCCATGGTATAAGGTCCTGGGGAGTCTCTTCCTGTAACTGCAGGCGTAAAGCCACAGGAATGGCAGTCAGTTGGCACCAGGCAGAGCCAGCTGGGCTGGAGGGAGGGCTGGCCACTGAAAATGCCAGCCCTGCCTGCTTCTCTGCTGTTGGCCTCTGAATTCATCTTTTTTGTGTGTGTGTCCCAGGCATTAGAAATTGAGCATATTTCAGTCCTGTGCCTCCTGGGTGTCACAGACATAGGAGCTGTGCTGGGAGGGATCTCTACCCACTCCAAGGTGGTCTGTCTGGGGCACTCCAGACTGGTCACTCAGGGACAGCCTTACTTCCCAGGGAGGGTGGTATTTTCCTGTGTCTGGTCAATAACAATTAGCCGCATTTAACAGCCTAGGGAGGGATGGCTGGTGTCATGGTGACCCTGTCACCACACTGCTACTTTGGGTGTCTGTCTGGGCCCCAGGACAGAGGCTGTGGAAGTCAGGGACTGCTGGTCCTCTGTGTCTACAGAACTTAGCCCCATATCTGGCAGAGTGGAGGCTTGGTGAGCACACACTCTCACTCATTCTGCAGAAGACACCTGGCATCTGTGCTGCACATTGTACACTGTTGCTGGCACTAAGGAGGTACATGGTGGTGAAAACGCCATCCCTGTCCTCCCTCATGAGCTTATATGCAGTGTGAACAGTCACGTGAGCAAATACACATCAGTCAGATAGTTGGAAATTGTGATGAGGCTCTGACCTGATAAATGTGGCGTGTGATCCAGAGACAGTGGTTTTTCAGGAAGGTGATGAGAAAGGGCCTCTCCCAAGAGCTGAGAGAGTCAAGCTGAAATCTGAATGACAAGGACAAGCCAGGCACATGGGGACCTGGGAAGAGCATGTCTGCCAGGAGGAATATCAGCTGGAAGGAGCAAGCCTGGGTGATTGGGGAACAGTTCAGAGGCTGCCGCTGAGCATGAGGAGTGAGGGACCTGGGGGTGAGAATCGCCCATATGGGCAGGTCCAGCCTCGAGAGTCTGGGAGACTATGGGGAGGAGCTTACTCTAGGGATCATGAAAGCCACTAGAAGATGTGCAAAAGTGTGCAGTGATGGGGTCTGGGTTTTCAAGGGTCCCTCTGGCTGCCAGTGGAGGACAGACTGTAAGAGAACAGTAAAGAGGTGAGCCGTCCAGGCCAAGAAAGATGATGGCTTGTCTTGATGGTGATGTGGAGACAGAAAGAAGCTGAGAAACTGGTAGTGGAGTGAATAATGCATGCACTAAAGCAGGCCCTGACAACAAAGTGTCTCTGCCTGGCCCTTGATGCCTACACTCCTTCCAGAGACATAGACATGCTGCTGCTGGACCCCAGCGCAGACATCCGGGAGAGCCTTCTCAGCATGCAGACCCCAGGGATGGAGCCAGGTGCCCAGGCTAACCCCGCTGACTTTGTGACCATTCATCAGTGGATGTGTTGGTGCAAACTGGGCGGCATTGTGCTTGATCAGAAATGGTGGTTCCAACACCCCCACAGTACTTATCATAGAGACTCTAAGGTTAAGAAGACCTCCAGGGGAAATCTCAGACTTCAACCTCTATCTGCAACTGCTTCTCTTAGCGCCAGAAGCTTCCATATAATTGAACTTTTGGAAACCATTGTGTTGGAAAGTTGAAACCATCTAATTGTCATGAGCTTCTCTTTAACTGAGCCCCACTGGGTGCCCCCCCCAGGTGCTTTGTTAGCCTATTTTGTCTGCCAGCAACCCTGCAAAGTGGGTTAGTGTCCCCTTTTGCAGATGAGAACACTGAGCCTCTGGGAAGTTGTCAGGCTTACTTTCAGAGCCTCAGTCCAGCCACAGAGCTGGGCTGGACCAAGTCTGTGAGGCTCCAAGCAGCGCGCCCCTCCCCGCCCCTCCCCTCTCGCCCAGCTCTGCCCCACCCCGTCCAGCTCCATCTCCACCCTGTGCCACCCAGTCCAACTCCACCCCCCTTTCCCCCTTTCCCCCTCCTTCCTGTCCCTCTTCCTGCCACGCTCAAGCCTGCCCCACCTACCGCGCGCACATCCTCAGACAGGTCCTTGTCCAGGTTGCCCTTGACAGCCTTCTCCAGGGTGCTGATAGAGATCTCCAGGAGCTTCTCGTGGTGGTGGTTCTCCAGGTCCCGGCACTGGGCCATCGTGCAGCTGCGAGTTAAGCAAAGGCCAGGGAGGAGCAGGCCCGGGGCGTCCCTGACGTGCTCAGAGGGCTGGGGACAGACTTTAAGGGCCCAAGGTGAGCTCAGAGATTCCGTCTGGCAGCACCGTCCACCCACAAGCACCAAACTCCGGGCCATCCCAGACTCCCACCCCCGCCCCACACCTGGTCATCACCGACGGACCCCTGGCCCCTGCCATCACGCCACTTCTCTCCCTCCTGCATGGAGGCTGTTGGCCTGGTCTCCGGGTTAACTGCTGCTTCTCTCCCTCCTGCATGGAGGCTGTTGGCCTGGTCTCCGGGTTAACTGCTTCTCACCCTGTGCATTTGGGACCACTTGTTGCCTCTATAACTTGTCTCCCTGAGGGACTGTGAGACCAGAGGGCTGCTTCTAGCTCGATCACAGCAGTTTGCCCCATGTGGAGTGCCTGAGTTCCGGTGGAAGAAGGTTGGCCATGCTCCAATGTGGGCTCCTCACCTTAACATTTCACCTGACACACTCCTTATAGTGTCTTCCACGTGGGGGTTGCCCGCAACACAGGGGGCATCATCTCCCAGTGAACATAACCCATATGAGAACAATCATGCTGGGACTCTACTGCAAACAGCCGGTCCCTGCACAGAAGTCCCTCTGAGCATCCAAACCACAGCTCTAACCAGGCCATCATTGTTCTGAAAGTCGGGAAACCCTCTCAGACCCTGTGGAACATTCTTTTGAACATGCTAAGTGGTTGCCAAATCTGCAGCCTTTGAAGGTGAGCTTTTTCATTGGTGAAAAATTGGAGTTTTTACATTCCTCTAATTTCAGAGGTGAAGGAGGATTCCCACTAAATAGGATCCTGTGATGAATTTAAATATCTTGGCAAATATGTAGATCTTTCTGTAAATCAAACCGAGATTAGGTATTTCTGGTAAAAAGTGAAGTATGATTATGGAGCACTGACTTTTTATCATCTCTGCCAATGTGTTCAGAGCACTGGGGGAAGCAGGGGGTATGGGAGTGTCCCTGCAGATGGCCACCTGGAAGAGGACCCCACTTTTTGCATCCTCTTAGTTTGCAAAGAAGCTTTACTCTTCCCTAGCTTTTGTTAAAAATTCAGGTGCCTCTTCCCCAGCTCCTCCAGAGGCCAGGACAACCCCACGGGCTCTGTAGTTCCTCCCCACGGCAGGAGGTCATCACAGAAAGGATATAGGCTTTGGACATTTTTGATAAAGAGTCCCACCAAATGGACAATGTTTCTTTCAAACATGTTTATAGTCTCCTGGAAATGTTAAAGAACACAGTTAATATGCATATTTAGACATCCAGCACAGAGCAAAAGGTGCTCCTTAGAATTTAGCAACCACCTCCTCTGCTCATGGGCCTTCAGGGTAAAGACTACCCATCTTGACCCTTCTGAGCACATGGTTGTGAACTGACCCTCTGCTCTCTCTAGAGTTGCTGTTCTCCAACCATATTAACTCCCTCACCTTCTGAATGTTTAATCCTGTCACCAGAACTTTGCCAGGAACACTTGTCCCGATCTTACTCCCTTACCTGCCTGCCCAACACACACACAGAGCTAACCCTCTCTCCTTTGGGTTTCTCAGTGACATCTGTGCATCACCTCCAGGGAAACAGTGGAGTGAGCTGTCAAGTCAGACTGCCTGGGTCAGTATCCCAGCTCCAGCACTTTGTGTAGCTCTGGGAAAGGCATTTCACCTCCTTGGGCCTTACCTTCCTCACCTGTGAAATAGGTTTCCTGCATAATCCCTGTGTTGTAGAGTTGTGGTGAGGTTAAATGAGTCACTTCACACAAAAGGCTTTGCAAGGTGCCTGGCAGAGAGAAGGCCCTCAGTAGGAGCTGGCTATCACCCCAGATCTCTTTCTGTTAGTTGCTGTTTTGTGGCGCTTAGCAAGGCACCTAAAGCCCAAATGGGACTTAGTATTGATTGAAGGAACAATGGAAGATGTGATTTCCAGGCCTGCCTCTCTGGGAGTGCCCCACCCCCATCTGCCATAGACTCCAGGGGCTGCAAGTTGGGCAGGGGTGGAATCTATAGGAACATGAGGACTGTCTGCAGAGTGAGCAAATTACGCAATTTTCAAACACATGTACATGCTGTTCTAGTGAATAAAAACAGGGTCATTGAAAAGCATGACTGCCCTTGTGGCCTTCTGGCCACCAGTAATACAAGTAGGACAGCACATGGGTTCTGGGAAACGTTTGGATGTCAAAAAGCAATCTCCTTGCCTGAAAAAGGTTGGGAGCTGCTGCCTCGCCCTCCCCTGGCACTGTGTGCTGCTTCTACAGTGCCTGCGTTCCCCAGCGGGGAGGGAGCACCTGCCCTGTGATGTGATGTGGAAATCTATCCCATGTCTGAGGTGTCACTTGACGTGTGAGGAATTGATTAGGCACTATCTCTTGGCCCAGCCACAGCAGCATCTGATGAGGTTCAATTCATCACACCACTTCAGACTCCCGGCCTCCGCTGCCTTATAACACACACTCTGGCCACTAATGAATTTCAGACAGCGGCGCGTTTCATTTCCACTACTTAGTGCTGAGTTGCAGCCTCCTCGCATCGTCTGAGAAGCGGCAACTGCAGGCTGCAATGCGGAGGAGCCTTTGTTTGGTCCCCGAGCGGGGGTCCGTTTTGCCTTTAGAGTACCTGGATAGCTCCTTGGGTCTAACTGAAAACCTCTCCCCACTGACTTCCAGGATAGAGGGAACATTTCAGAGGAATGAGCTCACCTCTCATTTTCCACAAGAATCACCTCCAATCTAAATGATTAAAATGCATTAAAAGCAAACACAGGACTGATGAGCAAGAAAGCTGCAGCCTGCCACACCGAGTCGTGCTGGACATTTCCAGCAGAGGCGTGCCCGTGAAGGCTGCAGTTCACCTATGGATGTGCAGCTGCATCCTCAGATTCTGGCACCTGTGCCCAGGGCCCAGCCTCACCTCCAGCTGCTCCACCAGCTGCATCTCCAGCGTCATGAGTGCATCAAACAACTCACTGATGTCAGTGCTGCATTCCAGGATCATCTTCTCAATGTTGGGCATCTCCACCTCCTCTCGAATGGCACTTAAACTCTGGAAACAAAAGACTGCACTTTAGGAATCAACAACTAAGTGTGGTTAGATAATGGCAGGTGCTAATTTGGTTCTGTGGGTAAGAATTTGCACTCTGGAGTCAGCCCACCCAAGTACAAGTCTCAGCTTTGCCATTTGCTGGCTTTGAGAGATTGTGGAAGCTATGTCCACAGTCTCCGTGCCTCAGTTTCCTGCTCTGTAAAGTGCGACTGACAGCCCCTAACTTGACACAGGGAAGAGAACGTATGTCAGGCTCTTTGGGCACTAGCAAGCACTCACTCCCTGTTAGCTCCGGTTTCTACTGGAGGCTGCTAGGCAGGGTGGAAGGAGCCATGGCTTTCATGGGCTTCAGAGCATTTCACACCAAAATATGCCGCTTTGGCATAGTGATTATTTTGAATTAAAGATACTTAAAAACAGAAAATAGAAAGAGGACACCCTGACCTTCCTTTTTCTTCCTGAAAGCAGGAGTTATATCTCCCATGGGAAAGATGCCCTCCCTGTACCAGGAGGAAGGAAGCCATTCTAATCAGAGGCAGGGAGTCCAGGCCAAGGGGAATCTGTTTGAACAAACCTTTTTAAACTAACCCTCATCTGCCTCATCGCTTATCTATGATGAGGCCTTAGCCCAAACCTCTTTGTCTTGTCACATTCTCACAATTCACTCCTCTTTGTCCAACCAAGTATATCAGCTTTCAGCCTTAATGGCTTCTTGAGCCTTCATTTTGCTTGTGAATGCTCCCATGTACATGTAACAGTTACTAAATAAAAGTTGTATGCTTTTCTCTTGTTTGTCTTATGTCAGTTTAATTCTTGGTCCCAGTTGGTGACCTTAATAGGCTACAGGAAAAAATTTACCTGTCTTACAGCTTCAGAGTTAGGTGGACCTGAATTTGAATCCTGCCTGGGTCACTTAGCAGTGTGACCTTGAGAGACCCACTTTCATTCTCTGACTCAGTTTCCTCCCTGTAAATGGGAAGAAGCATCTCTGTCTCACAGGGTCCTGGGGATCAGAGGCCGTGTGCAGGAAGCACCTGGTGCACAGGTTGTTGTCCACGCTGGTCTCAAACTCCTGACTTCAGGTGAGCCACCCGCCTCGGCCTCCCAAAGTGCTGAGGTTAGAGGCATGAGCCACCATGGCCAGACAAGTAATAACTTTTTAAAAAAGAAAGGTCTGGTCTGATGGTAGTAGGTTATCAGAACTTACTAAATTTGGGGTCACTAAAGTTGGTATACAATCTCCCACTGCTAAATTTGACTAGCTAAAAAAAAAAAAAAGAAACAGCCAGGTGTGGTGTGCGTTCCTATAGTCCCAGCTACTTGGGAGGCTGAGGCAGGAGGATTACTTGAGCACAGGAGTTCAAGGCTACAGTGAGCTATGATGGTGCACTGCACTCCAACCTGGGCAACAGAGTTAAACCCTGTTTCTAAAAATAATAATAAATAATTAATTTAAGAAGATAGAGGCTGGGCATGGTGGCTTATGCCATAATCCCAGTATTTGGGAGGCCGAGCTGGGCGGATGCCCTGAGGTCAGGAGTTCAAGACCAGCCTGACCAACATGGAGAAACCCCATCTCTACTGAAGATACAAAATTAGCCGGTCATGGTGGTGCATGCCTGTAATCCCAGCTACTTGGGAGGCTGAGGCAGGAGAATCGCTTGAACCCGGGAGGTGGAGGTTGCAGTGAGCCAAGATCATGCCATTGCACTCCAGCCTGGGCAACAAGAGCAAAACTCTGTCTCAAAAAAAAAAAAAAAAAAAAAGAGAGAGAGAGAGAAACCAAAACCAAGCAGAAAAGTGGGCAAGGGCAGAATATAAGTACAAACAATTCTCAGAATGAGAAACACAAATGGTTGTAAAACATGTATTGCTCATCCCCACTTAAGAGAAAATAAACAAATACTCAAGGTGCACAGATTGGCAAACACGAGGAAGCCTGTGACACTGGCCCGACAATGGCTGTGGAAGGTACAGGTTCTGTGGGTTACAGCTGGACAATAACCATGAAAAGGACCGATGCACAGTTCCACTTCTAGGACTTCATCCTGCAGGTCAAACTTGCACCAACTTATTCAGTGCAACACTAAAAGAGCAAAAGGTTGGGGGAAAACCTAACTGTCCATCAGCAGGGACTGGCTAAATAATTATGGCTCATCCATGCAATGCAATATTTTAGTTATAAAAAAATGAAGCAACTTTTTCATTTGGAAAGCAAAGTACAGAACAGAGCATGCTATGCGCGCACGCACACACACACACACACACAGATACAGGGGTGGGAGGGAGACGGTCTCCTCCAGTGGACATCCTTCAGTCTGTGCCATGTGCACATACCACCTATTCAAGAGTGCATCTGACTACACACAGAAACGCTGTCGTCATTTTTGGCTGACTCTGCTCAGGCCTTGTACAAATGCTTTCCCTCTCTGTCTCTGTTTCTCACTACAGTTCTTCGAGGTTGTCTCTGTTCTGCAAATGAGGAAATGGAGGCTAGGAGAGGGTCAATGATGTGTCTCTGGGTCACCAGTGAGGAGTCTGCCTGAGCCCCAAGCCTTATATGGCTGCACCATGACTCTGAAACGTGGCTCACTGGGCACCTGGAGCAGCGTGCTGTGTGCAATAGATGAGGCCTAATGGGGGTGAGTGGGAGGAGCGGAGGAAAAACTATAGGAGAGGGCCTGTCAGGGAGGGAACTGGGGGTCTGCAGGGCTCGTGGAGTCTTGGGAACTTCCAAGTCAGTGGACTTTATCTAGGCTGTGCATGGAAAGCACCCGGGAACTCCGTCTGGGAAACCCCTGTGCCAGGCCACGCCCCAAATAGTCTAAGTGGGTGCTGTTGGACCTGGATGTGAGCAGGTTTCCAGAGCCTAGGGACTCCACATGCAGGCTGGGCAGAATCCACTGCGCTCAGCTCTGGAAGGGGAGTACTAGGGTAGTCAGCTCATCCCAGGTGGCCTTTGAGGAGCTGGCCTGCACTGAAGGCCCATGCCTGAATGGAATAGCAAGTGGCACGTTCCATGTTCCAAGTCAGGCTTGGTTTGGCATGGCCCACATCCTGCTTCTGCAGAGGGACTCACTACTGAGGGGCTGGGTCCCTGCACCGGGCTTCAGGAGGAGCCAGCTAGCTGACATTTAGGCATCCCAAGCCCAGTGGCTACAGGGACCAGGCAGGAAGGCTGGACAGGGACTGAGGGACTGGAGATATGACCTGTCCAAGAGGGGACAACTGCCGCTCAAGCCCTGCTTACAACTGCTTCCAGAGAAGCTGGTAACCACAATTTTTCTGTGAAATCTGCTAGTTTCCAATGTCAGCAGGATGTTCATAATGTTTTAAAACCCTCTGCAGGCCAAATAAAACACATATGTGAGCCAAATGGATTCCTCCACTGACAGTTTTAAACTTCTGCTTGAACGCAGTAACCCCTGCTCCCTAAAACATGATAAGGAGGGTCTTGAGAGTTAAATCACACAGCATGTGAGGCCTGGAGTTAATGAGACAGGAACGCAGGTGGCCGAGGGGGAGGCGGGAAGCACATGGGAGTGGACCGCCCACTCCATCAGATCTGAAGTTGCACACTGGGGACTTCGCTCTACTTTAAGCTCACAACAAGGAAGGGCCTTATGGGCTCCTTAAAGCCCCTTACGCTGCAGGAAGCTTGGTGTGTGTGAACACTTTTTTGAGGAAAAAGGTTTACAGTTTTCCTTAGCGTCTCATAAAGATCTGTGATTTAGAATAGGCTAAGCATCCTGTCTTTAATATTAATGCCAACTGAAAGAGATGGTTGCCATCAAGTACAAGGATTGGTGCCCTTCCTAATGGCCCCTGCTTGGGCTGGACCCTGTGGCCTGGTTAGGCCGAGTCCTGACCACCCAGAGCCTTCTCCTTTGCTGCTCCTGGTGGGTGGAGGAATGCCCTTCCTCCCCATCAACTTATCTTTCTTCCGTGAGCCTCAGCCTTCCCTAAACTCCTCAGCCTGAGATAAGGCACCCCTAGGGCACCTGCAAGCCTCCCCAGGCTTCCCTCCAGGATGGCACTGATCCCTCTGTTTGCTCAGGTGGGGGCTGGGGCCTGGGCCTGGGTCTGAGACCCACAAGGGCAGGAACCACATCCGGTATGGCTCCAGCTTCCTAGGGCCAGGCAGAGAGTAGAGCTCAGAAAATGTCTATTAAATGAATGAATGAACAAAAGAAAAGGATAGTAATCGTTACTGTCAAAATAGTAATGGTAACACTAATACAGTTATTAATAGTAATGATGATGATAAGTTGGGGGGTGGGGCTGACCTTGAATCCCAAGAGCGTTTTGTGTGACAAAGACCCACAAGCCACATGTCAAGCAGCGGGGAGCTGTGGTTGGTGGTGCTGGGGTAAGGCGGGCCTTGGCTCTGCCACTGATTAGCTGTATGTTCACTGGCAAATGGGGACAATAACCATGGGCCTCAGGGGTCATCAGAGGATACAGGAGTTGCAGCCCCTCTACAGTGGGGGTGGCAGGGCCAGGGAGGGCCTACAGCAGGAGGCAGGGAGGGCCTCAGGTGGCTTGGGGCCTACCATCAAGTGCTTCTCCTCGAACTTGGCAATCTTGCGTTTGCCCTGCTCCTGGTTTTCCTGGATGGCTTCGTGGACACATTCACTGAAGGTGTCAAGCTCTGTTTTCCGCTTCTCCTGATGTTTCAGGCCATACTCAAAAATGTTCACACAGATGATGACAAACTTGTCCCTGTAGGTGAGTGACTGTTAAGGAAGCCCACAGCTGTTTCAGGAGCAGGCTGCCGGGGTCATGGCAAAGGTGCTGGTAAGCCTGGCACAGGGCAGAGACTGTGCCCTCAACAGTGTGTGGGACTCAAACTCCTGGTGTCATTTGGTTCATTTGGTGGATGAAGAAATCAAAGGCCCAGAGAGTGAGGAGCCAGGATTGAGATGTGAGTACAATGCCTGTTTGGTGCCTCCCTACCCTCAGCCTGAGGGATTCAGGAATGGGGCCTGTGTGAAAAAAGAAGGCAGGGGCCTTTCATGGAGTCTACAGAGCAGAAGACAGACATGCTCAGAGAGGCCCCAGAAGGGAGGCCTGGGAACCTGGGGACCTGCGAGCTGGTCCCAGCTGGGGAAGGCCTATAATCCCTATAATCATGCCTATAATCCCAGCACTTTGGGAGGCCAAGGCAGGAGGATTGCTTGAGGCCAGGAGTTTGAGACCAGTCTAGGCAACATAGTGAGACACTATCCGCATTATTTGTTTCACGCTCCTGATAAAGACATACCCAAGGCAGTGTGCATTTCTGTCTCTGGTGTGCTATCTGGAAGGGCACCCTTACTGAGGGCCTGTCTTGGTGCTCAGCTGCTGCAGCTGTGCTGGGGATGTTCAAGTCCTGGCTCTGCCACTGCTTCCAGACCCACCCTGACAAGTCACTTTACCTCTCTGGGCCTCAGTTTCCTCATCTGCTGCTGACGGTGCAAAAGAGCTTGCCACATGGAGTCCTTAGAGTCGGACAGGTAAAACCCACAGGGCCTTGGTGATCCTGTAAGATGGAAGCTGATGCCCAGAGAGATGAAATGCCTTGCCCAAAGTCACATGGCTATATAGTACTACAGCCAAGGCAAACCCGGGTCACTGGCTGGCAGAAACAACCCAGCGCGGGAGCCCGGCTCTTCACTGTTCCTCCCCACCCTGCCCTCATTCTTTCTAGAATGTCAGGTGTGAGTGTTTGGTTTGTTTTTAGAGCTGGTGATACGGTCTGGCTGTGTCCCCACCCAAACTCCTCTTGAATTGTAACTCCTACAATTCCCACATGTTGTGGGAGGAACCTGGTGGGTGGTAATTGAATTATGGGGGTGGATCTTTCTTGTGCTGTTCTCGTGATAGTGAATGAGTCTTCCAAGATCTGATGGTTTTAAAAATGGGAGTTTCCCTGCACAAGCTCTCTTTCTTTGCCCACCACTATCCATGTAAGACATGACTTGCCCCTCCTTGCCTTCCACCATGATTGTGAGGCCTCCCCAGCCATGTGGAACTGTAAGTCCAATTAAACGCCTTTCTGGCTAGGCGCAGTGGCTCATGCCTGTAATCCCAGCACCTTGGGAGGCCGAGGCAGGTGGATCACCTGAGGTCAGGAGTTTGAGACCAGCCTGACCAACATGGTGAAACCCAGTCTATACTAAATACAAAAAATTAGCTGGGTGTGGTGCCACATGCCTGTAATCCCAGCTACTTGGGAGGCTGAGGCAGGAAAATTGCTTTAACCCAGGAGGTGGAGGTTGCAGTGAGCCAAGATTGCACAGTTGCACTCTAGCCTGTGCAACAAGAGCAAAATACCATCTCAAAAAACCCAAAAAACCCAAAAAACAAAAAAAAACCCAAAGCCTCTTTCTTTTGTAAATTTCCCAGTCTTGGGTATGTCTTTATAGGAGTGTGAAAACAGACTAATAATACAGACAGTGTCTCACTATATTGCCTAGACTGGTCTCAAACTCCTGGCCTCAAGCAATCCTCCTGCCTTGGCCTCCCAAAGTGTTGGGATTATAGGCATGAGCCACCCCACAGGCCCAGAATGTCAGGTTTTTGAGTAAATTTCTCTCTATCCAGTGAAGGTGGCTCCACAGACTCATCTGTGACTGGATGCCTTAGCTCAGAGCTCTCAGATTCAGGAGCTCCTCGATTCTGTCCTGAGTCCCTCAGCTCACAATTTAAGCCCATTGGTTGATGGTCATGGCCACAGCCCTAATGACAGGTACCAACCACATCCTCTGGGCTCCAGGCAACTGGGGAAAGAATCAGTTTCTCAGGCGCCACAGATAAAGCTTCAAAAGCTGGCCTCTAGGCCGGGCATGGTGGCTCACGCCTGTAATCCCAACACTTTGGGAGGCCAAGGCAGGTGTATCACGAGGTCAGGAGTTCAAGACCAGCCTGGCCAAGATGGTGAAACCCCATCTCTACTAAAAAAAAATACAAAAATTAGCTGGGCACGATGACTCACACCTGTAATCTCAGCTACTCAGGAGGCTGAGGCAGGGAATTGCTTGAACCCAGGAGCTGGAGGTTGCAGTGAGCTAAGATTGTGCCACTGCACTCCAGCCTGGGTGACAGAGCAAGACTCTGTCTCAAAAAAAAAAAAAAAAAAAAGCTGGCCTCTAATTGGGTGACCCTGGACAGCCAAACTATGTTGCCCCAACTATAAAATGGGGTTAATGATGGTACCTGCCTAGTGGGGTGGTTGAGAACATGATGAATGCCAGATGAACGTGCACAACACAAACGAGTTAGGCTAATGAGAGCACATTTCAATCCATTTCTCCACCTCTGAAAACCATACCATGTTGAACAGATACTCCGCATGTCCCTGAAACCCAGACAGCATCTCCCCCATGCAGCGCAGCTGACCTGGCTCTGAACTGCCTCTTGGGCACATTGCTCTCAAGTGGAGATTTTACTTCCCAGGGTCTTATAAGAGAGATGGAGAAACTGAGGCTAGAGCAGAAGGGGCCTTGCCCAAGGCAGGCTGATGGCACAGGCTCTGAGACAGCCATGAACTTGGAAGGATATGCCTCGAGGAGCTCACTGACACCAGGCAGGGAGGACAGCTTGTTGCCCTCTGAGTCCTCAGCGTACATGCTGTCAAACAGGAAGGAGCCGTTCAGGTGCTCCACAAATGCCGTCTGCGGACAGAAACACACCTGGGCATGGCAGCTCCCGTCAGGGGCCTTGCATGATCCCACAGGCCCATGAGGAAGGCAGGTCAGGAGCGAGAGTATTCCAGGCAAAGAGAATGGCGTGTGCAGTGGTGCAGAGGCATAAAACTGCAGGCTGTTTTCAGAATGTTATACGTGGCTCAGTCTGGTTGCAAGGAGGGGTGGGGACCGGTGGGAGAGAGGCCAGCAGGTGTCTGGTCATGAATTCAGGGCCGTGCTGGGCTAAGGGACCTGAGCTGTTCCTGGCATGTCATGGGGAACTGCCTTAAGGGTCTTAAGGGGCCTCGGACAGACTGTTTTTAGCACATTATCTCCAGCAGCTGGAGGCAGGAATACCAGTGAGGGGTAGGGTCAGGGTCCAGACTGAGATGGAGCTGGCCCTGGGGCAGGTAGCAGGCAAGCCAGGTGGAGAGAGGGCAGGCCAGGCAGGGAGAGAGCGTGATCTCCGTGTTTTCAGAGCCTGGGGATCCCTGCGGACCTCTGTTTTATTTGGTCAGTGCCCTCTTGTGGGCAACTCTGAGCGGGGCCAAGGGCGTGCGGCCTGCCCGAGTGGTACCTTGTGCTTCTCCAGCTCCTCCCGCCGCGCCTGCTCCTCCTCCATCTGGGCCTGCATCAGGTTCTCCCGGTGCTTCAGCTCTTCGATGCTGTAATGGTGCTTAGCCTCCGCAACCTCTTTCTGACCACGGAACGGGAAGTGCACCGTTACCAGAGGTTCCTCCAAGCCACGCCGCCCCTGCCATGCTGCAGCCTCCCGTGTGTGGGCAGGTGTGTTGCCTGGGGCCCTGCATGAAGGCTGTGAAAGCCATGAGGTCTCGTGGATGAGAATGCCCGTCTCCGCATGACCCTCACCAGGTTTTGTGAGTGCAGGGAAATCAGGGAAAGACCAGGAGGAGCGGAAGGCAGTGTGGCAGGCTGGGGTTCCCGGGGCCAACTCCAGGGCAGAAGCCACAGCAATGGAGTGCTCCCTTTGCCCCAGACTGGGTGTTCTCCACAGAGGACTTGCTCTCTCACTCCCCACAGCCCTCAGGCCGGCCTTCTGGCCCCCTTAAGGAAGGAGGACAACAGGACAGGGGTAAAGTAAGGCCATAGGGCTGGTCACGAGGGTCTGACCCTTGGCTCTCTCCACCGCACTGGCTCATCCCCCTGCACCTGGCAGGGAATGCTAGCGCCTCTAGAACTCAGTCCCCACCCCTTCTCAGTGCACTCCACGTACTCCAGGTGATCTCACTTGTACCATGGCTTCAAATACTGCCGATTGGCAATCCTCGGATGACACTCAGGTCTCTATCTCCAGCCCTGACTCTGCCCCTGAGAGCCAGACCTGAGCCTCTGATGGCCTGATTCCCCCTGGAGCTCAGCTGTTAATATTGCCCCTGGGGTGACACCAACTTGGGGTGAATCCTGGCTCGGCCTTGAGCCAGTGATCCTGGCTAACTGCTTGCCCTCCTTCAGCCTCCTCAACTTCTTTTCTTTCTTAATTTTTAAATGTTTTCATCTATTGCCCAGGCTGGAGTGCAATGGCATCTTCTTAGTTCACTGCAGCCTCAAACTCCTGGTCTCAAGCGATTCTCCTACGTCAGCTTCCTGAGTAGCCAGGACTACAGGTGTGTGCCACCACACATGGCTAACTTTGGTAGTTTTTGTAGAGATGGGTCTCCCTGTTACCCAGGCTGGTCTTGAACTCCTGGGCTCAAGCAATCTTCCTGCCTCAGCCTCCCAAAGTGCTGGATTACAGGCGTGAGCCACTGTGCCTGGCCCTCCTCAGCACTTGTCTGGAAAACCAGACGGTACTGGATGGCTGTGAGGTAGCCCTGGCACAATGTGTGGAAGAGGCCTGGCCCCTGGGAACACGCACAGAACAGTACCCACAAGGGCGCTGCTGGAATCACTCCAACTGAGGCAGGTAAAGGGATTAGGAAGAGGGAACTTCCCTTTCTCTCCTAGTTGTGGGCAGGGGAAGCTGCTCTTCCATACCCCTTTTCCAAGAAATCTGGGGGCCTGCTGGGAGACTGAGAGGGAGACACTTGCTGTGTGGTCGTCAATGCGCCGGAAGTCCAGGTACACAAGGTCAGGAAGGTAGGCACAGATGAACATCTTGTAATCCTCCACCTCAGAGATAGGATTCCCGGAGAGGCTGAGCGTCCGCAGGCACCTGAACCGCCGCAGGTAGATGATCTGGGGAGAAAAAGGGAAAAAGGCCCATTTTCTTGGCTGCCAGAGTTGAAAACGCACCTGCACTTCCCTCCTCAGCACTTTCAGAGTTTGCAGCCTGGCCACAGCACCATCAGCACTGGGTGGGGTGACAGGCAGTGTGCGGGTGTGGGGGTGTTCCGGGCCGGGAAGCAGTACCAAGACCTTCTGTCAGAAATGGGCTTTCCAAAGAACCAGCGGACGTGGTTCAGGTCCTAGCTGTGAGACCTTGGACAAGTTATCCAACATCTGTGAGCTTCAATGTCCACATCTGTAAAATAGGTGTAAGAATATCATGTGTGTCACAGGTGTATGAAATAAGCTATGAAAAGCACTGGAAGAGTGCCTGATACCTATTTAGCAATGCTAGTTCTAGTTGTTGTTACTAGTGACCCGATCTCGGCTCACTGCAACCTCCGCCTCCCAGGTTCAAGCGATTCTCCTGCCTCAGCTTCCCGAGTAGCTGGGACTACAGGTGCTTGCCACCACACCTGGCTAATTTTTTTAAAAAAATATTTTTAATAGAGACAAGGCTTTGCCATGTTGGCCAGGCTGGTTTTGAACTCCTGACCTCAAGTGATTTGGCATCCCAAAGTGTTGGGATTACAGGCGTGACCACTGCGCCTGGCCTGGAGTTTGTTCTAAGGATGGAGGAAGCCATTGGAGTTTTAAGTGTGTATGGGAGGGAGGAGACAGGATCTGACTTAATTTGTAAGAGATCTCCCAGTGAGATTTCACAAAGTGCATTGTAGAAAGTGAGAGGGGATGGGTTGCCTCATTGTTGCTGGTGACTTTGTAAATAGTTCCACTTCTACTTGGCAAGATCTGTCAAGATTTAAAATGCACATGCCCTTTGACCTAGCATTTCCTCTCTAGTTTATCTTGCAGATGGCTTCTCCAGGTGCAAAGTGACCCCTGTTTAAGGACGTCCACTACAGACTGTGTGTAATGGCACTAGATGGCAAACAACCTCGACACCCACCTACAGGGAACTAGGAACATACATCATGCTGCATCTGAGTGATGGAATGAGCCAGCAGAGAGGGCAAGCTGACGACTCAGGAGGAAAGGGGACACCAAAGGCAGGTGCTTGGAGGTAGCTGAACAGATGTGACAGTCATGTACAATGTTTAACACAAGACTCTCGGAAAGACACACTTGTAACTTAGAAGTGGCGGGGGCCTCTGGAAGGGAAGGACAGAGGCTAGGAGTGAGTGAAGCTCTTCTCTGTGTGACCTGGGTCCTGCTTAAACATGTTTTTAATGCAATGAGCAGAAATTAAAATAAGCCTAATAAATATATAAATGACAAGAAAGTATATAATTAGATGCCAGATAAATAGTGCCAATAAGGACTAAAATCAAAGACGCTTGGGGTTAGGAGCTAGTACCTGAGAAGTATCAGTCAGGACTCTCTGGGCCAGGTCACAAGAGGGCTGGTGCTTGATTGAGTGGAGAGGATCTAGGGTCTCCAGGGTCCCTGGGATACGGCCAGACCACGGGAGCATCTGGCCCAAGACATCTCAGCATTCCCTGGCAGCTTCTCCCCATGGGTCATCTTCCATCTTCTTTCTCTCTGGGGACTAGCTTTACCAGCTTCTCCCATATTCAAGAAGGACTACCTGGCACCCAGCACCCCACTGGGAAGCAGTAATGGGATTTCCTCCTGTCCAGTCTCTGCAGGGGCAGGATGGGAGAATGGCCAAGGCAGGAGTGGGGTGTTCCAGCAGGGCGCAGGCATGTTCATCTCACACCCTCCATGCCCTCTCATGCCCAGGCCTGGGCCTTCAGAAGGACAGTGTCCAAATGTCCAAAGGAAAACAAATCAGAGGAAATTCATTCACATGTAGGTCCTGGGGTATAGGACCCACCAAGGCAGGAATATCTATCTACTCAATGCTCAGAGTTTCAAGCAGCAAGCTGTGGAGCTGCTTGAAACTAGCTCTTAATCTGAATTTTTTTTTTTTTTGAGATAGAGTCTTGCTCTGTCACCCAGGCTGGAGTGCAGTGGCACGAACTTCGCTCACTGCAACCTCCACCTCCTGGGTTCAAGCGATTCTCCTGCCTCAGCTGGGACTACAGGCACATGCCACCACGCCCAGATAATTTTTGTATTTTTAGTAGAGATGGGCTTTCACCATATTGGTCAGGCTGGTCTTGAACTCCTGACTTTGTGATCCTCACGCCTCGGCCCCACAAAGTGCTGGTATTACAGGCATGAGCCACTGTGCCCAGCTAATCTGAATATTCTTGATGATCATTTTCCATGTACTTACTATGTGCCAGGCCCTGTATCAAGCACATAAGGCTAATGGATTTTTTTTTTTGAGACGGAGTTTCGCTCTTGTTACCCAGGCTGGAGTGCAATGGCACGATCTCGGCTCACTGCAACCTCCGCCTCCTGGGTTCAGGCAATTCTCCTGCCTCAGCCTCCTGAGTAGCTGGGATTACAGGCACGTGCCACCATGCCCAGCTGATTTTTTGTATTTTTAGTAGAGATGGGGTTTCACCATGTTGACCAGGATGGTCTCGATCTCTTGACCTCGTGATCCACCCGCCTCGGCCTACCAAAGTGCTGGGATTACAGGCGTGAGCCACCGCGCCCGGCCCGGCTAATGGATTCTATCTTCACAGAAACACTACAGAGTAGGAACTACTATAATTCCCATCTTACAGGTGGGCAAATGGGCACCCAGAACTCAAACTCATTGGCCAAAGGTCAGGCAGCTGGTAGGTGGCAGCGTTGAGATTTGAGCACAGGCTAAATCTCAGCTCTCGACGTGTTCGCCTGTGCCCTCCATGCCTCACCCAGACATCCTGCTGGCCAGTGTTTGGTTTCCTCACCCTTACAGGGCAGGGCAGGCCGGACTGTCAGGACTTCAGCCCTGCAAAGGGTACAGGCTGGGTTTAGATGCTGCCTGTCTGGCATGCAGGGCAAACTTCTGAGACGACACCACCACTGTGGCTTGGCCCGGCGGAGTTGCCAGTCATAACTCGGCGCTTCCCACCCCAGGCCATTCATGTAAGCCACCCAGCCGTCTCCCAGCCACGATGTTAGGCTGAGGGTCAGTGTAGGCCCTGAGGTGGCTTGATCAGACTGAAGGGCCATCGTCGGAAGGAGAGTTCTTGCTCTCTCCATCCTGCTAGACCCAGACAAGGAAGCCTGTGTCCTTGACTGCAGCCATAAGAGAATCAGGCTCTGGGGAGATGCTGAGGATGGCAGAGCCCAGAGGCAGAAGGAACTCACGTCCTTGAAGCTCTGCTGATAAGCACCCCTTCCTTGCAGTGCCAATAATCATGCCACTAAATGCCCTTGTTGTTTGCCGCAGGGGCTCAGCTTACCTCTGGCTTCAGCTGTAGCCATGAGAGACCTTGGCTAGCAGTGTCCTATCTCATTATTCACTTTCTGCCTCAGAGAGGTCTCTGAAGCCGAAGAAGCCCACCCAGCCCAAAAGCCAGGTGGCGAGGAAGTTAATCCCCCTGGGGTGTCCCTCAGCTGTTGGGGAGATCAATGCCTCAGGCTCCTGTCCTTAGATGGTCACCTCTGGGAGGCATTCTGGACACTTCCGAGGCCCAGAGGAATCTGCCCTCCTCACCTGAAGCAGCAGCCTCAGTGACACACCTGCGTGTTGGTTCCTTCCTGCCTCCCTTACTGCAGCTTCCTGAAGCCACCTCTCAAACCAGCCACCTGAGTGCCAGTCCCTGCCCTACCGCTGCTTCCAGCCAGTTTGGGGCCAGCTTCTTTGACCTGCAGGTACAGTATCCTTTCTGGTCACACCATCCTGGTGTAACCCATTCTCACAATCCCCCTCAAATCCATCCTCACGGTGGTGGATTCCTTCCTAAATGTAGACCTGCCCCAAATACATCTCAGACAGAAGCCTCTCGTCTCCCACTGCTTCTCTGGCCACCCAGACTGACTGTGGCGAGGCCCTGGCCACATCCTGAGCCCCACCCTGCACCACACACCTGTGACCTCTTCTAGGGACGCTGCACCCCTCAACGGTGCCGTGCAGGCAGGCATTCCCAACTGTACCTCCAGGCCTTTGCTCACACTATTCCCTCCTCCTGGGAAGCCTTTTCATTCTGCTGGATGGCAAAATTCTAGTCATCTCTCAGTAAGTCTGCATCAAGCTTCCCCTCATTCCAACACTGGCAGGAAGGCCCTCAGCTACGACAGTCCTCCATTTATTTGTTAGGGACATACTCCAGTCTGACACTGAACCAAGTGCGTTACATTCATGACCCCACTTGGTTCCTGCTAGGGCCTGGGCAGGTGGGTCATGGCCATCATCTCCATCTGACAGATGAGGAAACTGAGGCATAGAAGGCTTGATCCTTGGTTGGGTTTAAATGCTCCTGTCTGTCATGCAGGGCAAACTTCCAAGACTACACTGCCTCCGGGGTTTGGTCCTGCTGGACAGACTTGAATGCAGGTCACAACTTGGTGCTTGACTCTCCCAGGCCACTCATCTAAGCCACCATGGCCTACAGCTAGGATCTGAACCTAGGCCGTCAGACTGCCCTAAGCAGAAAAGCAATCTTTAAAGGCTACTGGACAGCCTCCAGGGTTGGTGGCCTGCAGAAGTAGGCCAGGAGCCATCTGACGTGTCACCTCTGACACAGGACCCCTTGTAGCTGCTGCCACACCCCCAGCTGTGTCCACTGCCACTCATGCACACCCCTAAGCCTCAGGTGCCCTCCTACCACCCACAGGCCTTGTTTTATTGTTCCTCGAGACACTGGCTTCTTGTCTCCTTGTCTTGGCTATGGGGGTGTGTGCTGGTCACTCCAAAGGGACTACATCTTGTCTCTCTCCGTTCCCAGTAAGCACAGGACATTTGCCCAACACCAATAGGTACTTTCCTCAGCAAATGTTTGTTAAATAAGCCTAAGACTCAGGGAAAGAACCGCCACTGATGTGGAGGTTGTAAATTTGTGCCCTCCAATGGATTTTGTTGGGTTAAGCATGGTGTTTAAACATTAGCAAATCCCTTGTGGACTAATCTGGATTCCTGGCTTTTCCAGGAAAATGGGAAGATCTGGAACACACAGCCTGCACTCCCCCTTACCACAGACCCCCACTCAACCCACGGTGCTCCAAGGCCCTGCAGGTGTGCGTGAGGGTGGGCGGGGTGGCCGCTCACGTTCATCATGTTGTCAATCTGGTTGTTGCCTAGTGACAACACCTGCAGCTTGATGAGGGCATCCAGGGAGTCGATATTGGAGATGCAGTTGTTGAACAAGCTCAGGTCCTCCAGGTTCACCAGTGTGTCCAGCCCCTCAATGGTCTCAATGTTGTTGAAGGACAGATCTGGGAAGAAGGGAGGGCTATGAGGGTCTGCTGGCTGGGTCAGGGGATGGGCTATCCTGGAATAAAACCATCGGGGCTACTGAGTGCCCTGTGACCCAGCACCAAGCTGCCAGGGCCAGAATTTGACTTACTAACAGTTGGCGATTTTTTAGAAGCCTGGCGTGGATTCTTTCCTGCAGCCTCAAATGTTCACCACCCTCTCCTGTTCTGCCAATCATCCTCCTGGCTGGAGACATGTGGGCAAATATCAGTGTCTAAGCTCTGTCACAGTTCTGGGAGGAAAATGCTAGCCCGCAGGTCTGAAGCAGTGCCCTTGGGGGTCAGGGGTACACAGTGGTAGAAAGTCCCCTTTCCTCACACCTGTGACATTTTAGCAAGACCACCTCCTGTCTGCTTTGCGTTTACCAGTTTATCAAGTGCTTATGTGTATATCCTCTGACAGCAGCCCTGAGTGTAGTTTGGAACTTCTCTCCCTGTTTGATCATTTGGGAAGCAGAAACCCAGAAAGACTTGGTGATTTGCCCAAAGCCACACAGCTAATCAGAGTTCAGCTAAGGCTTCTCCCTGGACATGCGGCAGGTCAGGTTCTTCCAGCTCCATCACAGCCATCTCAGGCTCCCTCATCAAATGTACCCTCAATCCCAACTGAGACTTCAGTTCCACGTCTTTGGGAATAAAAAGTACCTTCTGTTTTTTTTTGAGACAGGGTCTCACTCTGTTGCACAGGCTTGAGTGCAGTGGTGCAATCACAACTCATTGCATCCCTGACCTAGATTCAAATGATCCTCCTGCCTCAGCCTCATGAGTAGCTGGGACCACAGGTGTGTACCACCATATCCAGCTAATTTTCAAAAAATTTTATGGAGACAGGCTCTCACCATATTGCCCAGGCTAGTCTCGAACTCCTGGGTTCAAGCGATCCTCCTACCTCAGCCTCCTAAAGTGCTGAGGTTACAGGTGTGAGCCACCATGCCAGCCCTAAAAGTACTCTGTCCCCACCACAGGTTTTCAGGGTTAGTTGGCAGGTGGGGCTGTTATCTTGTCCTGGAACACCAGTGGCCTAGAGGCCAAAAATGGGCATTTTCCTGGGCTTGGAAATATGAGCATGATAACCACAGTGATCACATTTAAAAGGTGATTTGGGGCTGGGCATGGTGGTTCACAATTGTAATCCCAGCACTATGGGAGGCTGAGGCGGGTGGATCACCTGAGAGTCAGGAATTCAAGACCAGCCTGGCCAACATGGTGAAACCCCTTCTCTATTAACAATACAAAAATTATGCGGGTGTGGTGGCACGCGCCTGTAATCCCAGCTACTCAGGAGGCTGAGGCAGAAGAACCACTTGAACCTGGGAGGCAGAGTGGGCCGAGATTGTGAGATTGTGAGATTGTGTCACTGCACTTCAGCCTGGGTGATGAAGTGAGACTTTGTGCCAAAAAACAAAAAAAGGTGTTTTGGGAGATGAGTTTAACCACATCTTAATTTAGCCTCCTCTGCATATGAGGGGATGCTCACCTGTTGACACTGAGACCAATGATAACTTGGTCCTTGCTCTATGCCAGGCCCTTTAAGTGCATTAACTTGTTTAATCTTCATAGCATAGATATAATCATCCCCATTTATAGATGAGGAAACTGAGATTCAAATGGGCCTCATGGTAATATGCTCCAGGTAGCACAGCACTTAAAGAAACTGAGGTTCAGGCCAGGTGCGGTGGCTCATGCCTGTAATCCCAGCACTTTGGGAGGCCAAAATGGGTGGATTGCTTGAGGCCAGCAGTTCAAGACCAGCCTGGTCAACATGGCAGAACCCCGTTTCTACTAAAAATACAAAAATTAGCCAGGCATGGTGGCACATACCTGTAATCCCAGTTACTTGGGAGGCTGAGGGATGAGAATCACTTGAACCTGGGAGGCAGAGGTTGTAGTAAGCTGAGACTGTGCCACTGCACTCCAGCCTGGGCGACAGAGCAAGACTCCATCTCAAAAAAAAGAAACTGAGGTTCACAGAGTGGAATATCTTCTGCAAAGTCAGTATGTTGGCCAAGCTGGGATTTGAATGGGGGTCTACAAATGCCAAGCCTGCACACTTCCTTTCCCACTGTGCCACCGGGTTCTGTTCTTAGGAGGCTTGGCCCACCCCCTCATGGTGTGCTAGCAAGTGTTTACCAATGGGGGGTGAGGGAAAGCCCTGATCTGTAGTGCTTGCTCATTTCTGTGGTGTAAATACTCCCACCATGGCCAATTTCAAGCTACCAGCGTGGCATCCCTGGAAGCAGAGTTGGGAAGAGATGTGTACAGCCAGCTGTTGAGAGCCAGTGCTAGCCAGCTCCAGCACACCCTCAGCCCTGTGCATGGGCCACCAGTAGAGACTGTGCATGTCAGTGTGGGAGGTCATACTGAACAATGGGAGTGCCACCTCCCTACCCCCCATCCTCAGCACCCCAGGGACTCAGCTCTTCCTGCTGTGGTTGGGTCCCTGGGCGCCTAGTGCCATGGCTGGACAAAGGCCAGCTTCTGACTATACTCTGAGGGGCCCTGTGACCTCTTACCAGAGCCTGCCCTCTCTGCTCTAGCACCCCCATCCCAGGGAGCACCAGCTATCAGTCCACATGATCTTTGGAAGTGTGGATGGCCACTGCAAGGGGTCGGGGAAATGAACTGACTGGGAAGTGTGTGTGCAGGGGTTCCCAGTAGTAGGAAGATAAGCTTTTGTCACGGAGGGAACTAAGACCAGTATTCAAGTTTCTCTCTGGGTAAGCAGACAGGGGGCTGTCATGAGGCTCGGTGGTACTTGCTTTATCTCTGAGAGACAGCCAGGCCAGGGAGCTCCTGCTTAAAACTATGGCATTCAAGCAGCCTGTGAAGGGCAGACCTTCAGGGGGCGGGCATGGCTCACAGCATGGGCTGGCCCAGGCACCTTTAGGACAGTTAGGCCTACCATCTTCTTCTCCTAGAGAGACCAATGACTTCTGGCATTGCAGATGGGCCACTGGGCCCAGGAATCAGCATTAATGGGTGCGAGGGTGCAGAAAGGTGAGAAACCTGGGCCCGGGTGTCAGAAGACCTGGCTGTGGTTTGCTTCTGCTACCTGTAGCACATGATTCCATCAAGCTGGCCAGCCTCCCTGAGCCTCAGTTGCTGCATCTGTGAAATGGCAGCATAACCCTCCCTGTGGGTTTGCTGTGGGCTTGCAATTGTCAGCACAAAGGAGGCTGGGAGTGTTTGGCAAATTGGAAGGCTCACGATGCCCCAGGGTTTCCTTGTTACCAGGAGACCGCCTGATAGGCTGGAGGGAATGTGGGCTGTGAGGTCAGACAGGCAGGGGCATGAGTCCCAGCTCTGATATTCTAGGTTGTGCAGCTTTGGGCAAATGCCTGGGGCTCTCTGAGTCTCTCAGCTCCTCTTCTGTAGCTTGGGATTATAACAGATGCCAAATTCTTAGGATTAAAATGGGGTTAAACAAGACAGTGCATAAGGAGCTCTCAGGCCCATCACCTTCTCCCTGCTAGGGACCCACTGCCCCTCACCAGATGTAAGGATGCCCCTGAAAGGCCAGCAGAAGGAACAGCTCATTGAAACCCCCTGTGGCCTTGGCAGTGAGGCCTGATGCAGTGCTGTAGCCTCAGTTTGCTCATCTCTATGATGGGGATGCCATGTGAACTGAAAGACTCATATAGAAAGCATATAGGCCCCACTTAGCATGTAGTTAAGTGCTTGATACATATTAGCCTCTGTGGTGATTAGTCCTGGTTTGATCTGGGCCCCACCAGCCAATGGTTACCTGTCGATGGTTATCTATCAGCCTGAGTCTAGATCAGACAGAAGTCCACAGCTGCCCCTTTGTGCCCCACCCAGACTGAAAGGTTGAGCAGGTGAGAGCAAAATATTCTGTGGTGCTGTGTCTAAGCACATCTTTGCTGCATTTTGCCCAGCACAAGCCCTAGGCTTTTAAAAAATAGCAGCTTTCTTGCTCCCAGCAGGCAGAGCTTCTGCCGTACGCTGGCTAATGATGGGCCGGCAGCCGAGTGTCACACACAATTATTGTCTCCTGGGAAGCCAATAACCTTGGCAGGGTGTCACCTTCGATTAGGGTGGACACACACAGGAAAGGGCCTTACCCAGCCAGACCAGGTGTGTGAGGTTCTCCAGGCCCTCAATCTTCTCAATGATGTTATTGTTCAGCTGCAGCTTCTTCAAGTTCTCAAACTGCCAGAGATTGTCTATGCGGAGGATGTCTGAAATAAAGGAAGGAGATTTTAGCCTCAGGTTAGGGTCAGAGTTTTGTGCCAGTGTACTGGAGGAGTGAGGCAGAACCATACAAAAGGGATCTACAACTCTTCTGCCCGGCCCTGGAGTACACAGGCGCCCTTGAGATGTAGGCTGAGCATCGAGGAACACTGTGTCCCTATGAGGTGGGCAGGAATCAGTACTGCCACCCAGAGCCACAGGAAGACTTCGTAGGTTTACTCGAGTGGGGCTAAGAACTTGTTGGCGTTGGAGTGAGCTAGACCTGCTCTGGACAGGTGACTCACTTGTGCTGTCTCTGGCGCCAGGCCAAGGCCTCTCCAGGAGTCTGGTACACCCTGGGACACAGGACACAGTCAAGGGCCTTCCTTCCACAGTGTGACAAACAGAATGAAAGCATGTGTCTCTGTTGGTGGGAAGGTTGATCACCTTGTTCAGCCTTTTTGAGGGTTGTTTGGCAATGTTTACTGAAACATTTAAAGTCTGTGTCCTTTGACCTACAATTTCTTTCTTTTTTTTTTTGAGACAGAGTCTCCGTCGGTCTCCAGGCTGGAGTACAGTGGCGCGATTTCAGCTCACTGCAACCTCCACCTCCTGGGTTCAAGCGATTCTCGTGCCTCAGCCTCCCGAATAGCTGGGACTATAGGCGTACACCACCACACCCAGCTAACTTTTATATTTTTAGTAGAGATGGGGTTTCACCTTGTTGGCCAGGATAGTCTCGATCTCTTGACCTCGTGATCCACCCGACTCAACCTCCCAAAGTGCTGGGATTCCAGGCGTGAGCCACCGTGCCCGGCCTCTTTCAGCCTCTTTTGGCCTCTTTTTTTTTTTTTTTTAGACAGAGTCTTACTCTGTCACCCAGGCTGGAGTGCAGTGGCGTGATCTCAGTTCACTGCCACCTCCACTTCCTGGGTTCAAGCAATTCTCTGCCTCAGCCTCCCAAGTAGCTGGGAATACAGGCGCCTACCACCACCACGCTGGGCTAATTTTTGTATTTTTAGTAGAGATGGGGTTTCACCATCTTGGCCAGGCTGGTCTTGAACTCCTGACCTCATGATCCGCCCACCTTGGCCTCACAATGTGCTGAGATTACAGGCGTGAGCCGCCATGCCCGGCCTTGACCTACAATTTCTCTACATGGGATCTGTCTCCACACTTGTGTAAATGTCCAAAGAAATCCCTCAGGCACGTAAGGGGCAGAAAAGCTCCCAAATGTCCATATGTAGGGGATGAGATAAGGCATCCACGTATGAATGAGGCAGGTTCCTGATATCATAGAGGTGCCTGGCCCCTGTGGCCTGTGAAGACCGCCCATGCCAGCTACACAGCCAATTCATTCCATTTGCTAAGTAAGCCAGTCAGAATTTGGTTTCTGTCACTGGCATCCAGAAGAGTTCTGACTAACACAAACGTATAAGTAAATATGTATTGTGTATGTAAAACTCTAGAGGCCAAACTTGTCCGCCAGCTTTTCCCAGAAGCCACATATAGCTCTATTGTTTATATGCTCCTTTTTTCCATATTTGCTTTTGTAATGATTTCTAAAATTTACAAAATTAGAATGTGTTCATTAAAAGAACTGAAATAATATAGAAGTGAAAGTAGTTTTAAAAATTGGTGCTGTGGCCAGGTGCGGTGGCACACACCTGTAATCCGAGCACTTTGGGAGTCTGAGGCCGGTGGATTGCTTGAGGTTGGGAGTTCAAGACCAGTCCGGCCAACACGGAAAAACACTGTCTCTATAATAAAAATATAAACATTAGGCAGGCGTGCCTGTAGTCCCAGCTACTCAAGAGGCTGAGGTAGCAGAATCGCTTGAACCCAGGAGGCAGAGATGCAGTGAGCCAAGATCACGCCACTGCACTGCAGCCTTGGTGACAGGGCAAAACTCTGTCTCTAAATAAATAAATAGAAACAAAAATTGGTGCTGAGGTGTTGTGCCTTAGAGGAGCATGAGCTGGCCAGTCTGCTGCATCCCTGCCAAGTCCCCGGCTGTGTCCCCTGCCAGGACCGACCGAGCTGGGCTGGGCTGCCATGGACCACAAGCCCCTGCTGCAGGAGTAGCTGCCCACCTACAACCTAGGGGCCGGCCAGGATGACGGCGCATGTAGCCCGCATGGCTATGGCACCATCCTGCTGCCCACTCCTTCCCGCTGCCTGCCCTCCCCTTACCTCATCACAGGGATACCCACCCACCACCCCAGGGTCTACAACGGCCACAGCCGGACTATCACTCGGTACCCTGCCAATGCCATCATCATCATGAGAGGCTGTCCTGTCTGCAGGGTCGGGGTGCTGGAGGACTGCTTCGCTTTCCTAGGAATCCTCCTGGCCATCATCCTGTTCCCCTTTGGATTCATCTGCTGATTTGCCTTGAGGAAGCAAAGATGCCCCAACTGCAGAGCAGACTTCGCTTAAAGGGACCACCATACCTGGCTTTCCCACACCCAGCTCTCTGTTTCTCATGTACAACAGTTTTATTTGATTAAGCTTCAGGGCTGTTTTGTAAAGCGAGGTCGGACAGATGTGGCATGCGGGAGCTGCGGTTTCCTGGAGCATGGAAAGGCAGCGCCGCTGCTCCTGAGGTTAATGACAACTCAATAAAACACTGCTTTTATGTTCTGCAGTCTTCAATTTGAGAACGGTGAGATATGTTTTCAATAAATGAGATTCATACCATTAAAAAAATTAAAAATACAAATACAAATTGGTGCTGTTAATAACCACACGGTCCAGCTGCCGTTTCAATATTCATTCAGTGAGGCACAGCCTGCCCGTGAGGTTGTGAAAGTCCCAGTGGGAAAGTGGGGGACCCCTCCTAGCTCCCCTCCCTGCACCCAGGTCTGGGGAAGACAGCGTTCTCTGACCCAGGCCCCGAGGGACCCACTGCCCTTCCCCTAGAGCTGGATTGCTGCGCTGTGCCTCCCTAGGTTCCCAGGGCTGGGTGGAACTGGTGCCTGTTCTCCAGCTCCCTGTTTGTGGCCAGATTTCCCAGAATGATACTGGCCACAATTCCCACCTGTGCTTCCAGGGTGGGGCCGGTTCTTCCCTGGACTCCCGGCCACCTCCCATCCCTGGGTTGGATTTTCCAGGTGTGCTTTCTGGCCCTGATCTGACAGCCCCCCAGCAGCAGCCCTCCCCCAGTGGCTCCGGCACATCTGCTGCTCTGCCATGCACGCCTGCCTGCTGGCTTTTTCCTAGGTGTCAGCAGTTCAGGAGGAAAAGCCAAAACAACACAACAAATCAGGATGTACTTGGCAGTTAGCTCTAAATGAATTACCAGCATGACAGACTGCCAAAAAGCCAATGTAATCTTCAACAAAGACACTGAATCTGCCTCCGTGGCCACCACCTCAGCCGGGCCTGTGGTCCCCACTCCCTGGAGCACAGCAGTGGCTGTCTTACTAGATCCTTGCCTCGGCCCCTGGCCTCCACAGTCTATCCTCACACAGCCAGCAGGGTCCTGTGAAATTCTAAGTCCCATCCTGTTCCACTTCTGCTCAGGACCCTCCCGGGGTCCCCACCTCACTCACTGTAAAAGTCAAACACACCTTCCATTGGCCCCAAGCTGACACCAGCTGACCCCATGACCTCCCTGACCTGTCTCCACACTGGCTTCCTCAGCAGGGCTGATGAGGCGGGGTCCAGCCTGCCCCAGGGCCTTTGCACTGGCTGCTCCACTTTCCCTAGTGGATCTCCACAGCGGCTCTCTCCCTCACCTACCTCAAGTCTTTGCTCAAGGGTTACCTTCTTGGTGAAGCCCCTAGCCACCCTATAAAACATTGCACCCCACCCCCAACTTCCCTTTTCTCCTCTCCTTTTTTCCTCCACAGCACGTTACCTTTAGCAGATTGTATTATTTTCCTTCTTCATTTTATTTCTTTGTCCCCCACCAAGTTGAATGTCAGCTCCCTGAGGACAGGGCTTTCTATCTTTTTGTTCACAGTTGAATCCCTAGTGCCTAGAACAGCATCTGGCATGTAACAGGCAGGTGCTCAATACTGGCTGCGTGAACCTCAGGTGAGGGAGGGAAAACAGAGGGAAAGCAGTCAGCCGAAAAAGCCCCTTGTGCCACACCTGTTCTGTGCCCCATCTCAGGGCTACGGCTCAGGGCCCTCCCTGCTTGGGTGGTCAGCCCTGGTGGCCTGTGGGCTTCATGGGGCTGTGCCTGGGCCATGCCTGTCTCGCCCACGGTCGTGTCCCTGCTCTGGCAACCGGGCTGGGCTGAGGCAGGGTCTCAGTACCCCCTTGTTGTTGACTGGATGCCAGCCAGCCTAGGGGCCCCAAGACAGAGCAGGAATGTGAATCAGACAAGGTCACTCTGCTGTGGCCTTGCCTGCACATGATACAAGGCAGGGGTCTCAGAATCCCTGGCCACCTCTCTCAGTGCTCTTGTACTGCCTCTGCCTTGACTTACTGTGCCGCAGCTTGCTGGCCTTCCTGTGTGAGCCAGGCACTGTGCAAGTGCCGTCTCACCTTGTCCCCCCACCCAATGCTTGAGACAGGGATGACAGTCATCCCATTTCACAGATGGGACATTGAAGCAGTAAGGGTCCACTTGGTCCTGAACCACATCTTCCCACCCCTGAGGGGCCTCCCTGACTCATGGCCTATGCCCCTCCCGCCACCAGCCCGTCTTTGGTCACCCCTTCTGTGAAGCTGCTTTCTCAGTGCCTGCTCTTCCTCCTTCTCCCACACTTCCTACCCTCTGCTCCTGGCTACATGGGACTTCCTAGGCTCTGCCTGCCAGGGACCCCCACTCCAAGGACACCCTCATGGAGTTGTGTGATGGAAACAGCAGAGTCTTGGGGGCTCACTTAGATTTGGAGTGGGACAATTTTATCTTGTTTTCTATTCTTATGCAGAATCAGGAGTGTTGTGGATATTCAAATGATGAAGACACTAAGTAATGAAGCTTTACAAACATCTGTGCTGCTCCTATGCCTTGTAACCCAGGTAGGCCCTAATGCTGATGTGGGAACCTTCACCATGGACTTTGCATGGAATCCTGGAGCTTGAAGATGGAGCAGATAAAGCCCGGGAGGCCCCACCCTGGCCACCACCACTGAACCTTGATACATACTCCGGAAGTCCAGCTGCAGGGACAGGACATCCTTGAAGAGGATGCCCTCCTGCTTGGCAAGCTTCCCGGCCTCCTCCTGGGGACGCTGCTCCCCAACAGCCAGCTTGAGCATGCCATCATCTATCACCCTCGGCTCCAACGAGGTGTATAGCCGGTTCATCTTCCCCGATGTTTTCCCTAAAAAACACCACATTCCTCCTTCACAGTCTGCTTCTTTTTTTTTTTTTTTAAAGTGCAATGGTGCGATCTCGGCTCACTGCAACCTCTGCCTCCTGGGTTCAGCAATTCTCCTGCCTCAGCCTCCTGAGTAGCTGCGATTACAGGCATGTACCATCACGCCTGGCTAATTTTTATATTTTTGGTAGAGATGGGGTTTCACCATGTTGGCCAGGCTGGTCTCGAACTCCTGACTTCAGGTGATCCGCCCACCTCGGCCTCCCAAAGTGCTGGGATTATAGGCTTGAGCCGCCGTGTCCGGCCACAGCCTGCTTCTTTCTCTGTTTGAGGGCAGGGTCTGGCTGAGGTTTCCCCTTACGGTGTTGCTGTGGCCACTGACACTGAAGAATGCCCCACTCCCGGCCCTGGGCCTGCTGCATCTCGGGGTTTGTACATTTGCACCAAGGCTGCTCCAGGGCTTCCTGGCACCCACTGGGCCTGTCCGCAGGGTTTCATCCCTTGACCCTACAGCCACAGCTGGGACCCTCTCTGGACCCACTGGACTGGTGTCCACACTGGTCTCCTTAGCCTGTGATCTTGGTTCATCTTAAGACTGTGGCCCTGTGTCAGGCCTCTGACTTTGTGTGCCCATCCTCATTTGGGCTTGTGGGTATCAACCCCTGACTGTGCTCCCTGGGTATCCCCAGCCAGGCAAGTCAGCCTGCAGCTCCTCTTCCTTGAGCACCTCACCCCCTCCAGGCAGTTATGTGTGTATGCCCCCTACCACGCCACAAGCTTTCCCTGGTGCAGAGGGAGCCCCTGACCCAAGCTGACCATTCACATCCTCCCCGTGGCAGATGTGAATTCGAGGCTGTGGAAGGAGAGTGCTCATTGGAGCTGGCCGCTTGAGCTGGGGAGGAATAGGGAGTGTGGGCTGACTGGGCACATGGTTAAACAGAGCAAGAGCAGGAGGAGGCAGATGCACAGAGAAAAGCAGAGATGGGAACCTGGGAACCAGAAAACAAAAGACAAAGGACGGACAGACAGACTGACAAAGACAGAGGCTGCCTCCTTCCTGCTGGCTTTCTAGTCCCTAATGTTCCTAAGTCCAGGCCTCAAGAGAGTTTCCTGTTTCTCACATGAAATCCTCTTTTACTTAAGCTAGCTTCAGTAGGTTCTTTTTTCGTTTTTTTTTTGAGACAGAGTTTTGCTTTTGTTGCCCAGGCTGGAGTGCAATGGCGCAGTCTTGAATCACTGCAACCTCCGCCTCCTGAGTTCAAGAGATTTTCCTGCCTCAGCCTCCCCAGTGGCTGGGATTACAGGTGTCTGTCACCACGCCTGGCTAATTTTTTTGTATTTTCAGTAGAGACGAGGTTTCATCATGTTGGCCAGGCCGGTCTTGAACTTCTGACCTCAGGTGATCCACCCATCTTGGCCTCACAAAGTGCTGGAATTATATGGGTGAGCCACTATGTCCAGCCTCCAGTAGGTTCTGTTGCTAATGGTCCAGAGGGATTTGGCCGAGACAGCACAGCACAGGGGGATCTGTAGACTCAGTCACACTGCGAGGCTGACCCAAGGCTGCTGTTCCTGGCTGGACCACACTCTCATCCTTACCAACTCTCTTGGTGAAGACATCCAGGAGGGACATTTCCCCCTGCTTTCCCCCCCTGATTCTTGCCTCCCTGCTGGCCCTCCTTCCTATCTTTGCCCACATGTCTCCCCAGCATATGGGCCTCCCTGAACCTCCTGTCCTTCTGCCCTGCTGGTCCCTGATGCTAGGCAGCACCTGTGCTCTCCTTTTCATTCCACTTGGCTGGAGAGACTCCTAGTGCAGGGCTGACGGTGTCCGCTGAAAAGCCAGGTTGGGCCATACAATCCTGTCACCTGGTCTTAAAGACTTCCCTCTAAGACTGCCTTCCTCTTTCCTCCCCGACCATCCACTTGGATGCAGCTTCTGTAAATACACATCCTCTGCCCTGAACTGTCCCTCATCGAATGTCCCTATGAGCTCTTGCTTCTCTTTTGCTCCCAGGAGAGGCATAACCTTCACACCCTTCAACCCCTACCCCTTCTCCACCTGTGCCTTCCGTCCTCCCAAGACCTTGGTCCTTTTCTTCCCACTCTCTCCAATCTGTTTACATGGGCTCCACCTCAATGAGGTGACTGATTCCACCCTCAAAGACAGTTCCAGCCCTAGGCCTCTCTCTCATAGCTCCCCACTCTTATGCAATGGTTTCCCCTAAGGTTTCCCATAACTTGTCATCAGCTTGTCTTTGGGGGAATTTTAATGTGTTATGTTTGATGTTTTCTGCAAAGTGTTTGGCCTCTTCTTTTTTTAAATGGTGCTATACTTTGGGAAATGACTCTTAATTCTGATTTCAAAACTTATCCCTCCTACTTCATCAGGGCCTGGTACCCATGACAGATCAAGCTTGCTTTCAGTCAAGCCCAGCAATTGCTGTGCTAGGTAATATGGAGTTGTTATTACACATGCTATTTGTTAAGTACATCAGGGCAGGATTTGGATCCTGACTGTGCATCTTTTGGTAACTCACTTCACCTATCTAAACCTTGGCTTTCCCATTGTAAAAGGTGGATAATTCCTCCCTCCTACATTTGTGTGAGATCACGTATTTAGTCCACACATGTGTACTGAGTAACTGCTACATGCTGTGAATAAAACAGATGGATTTTACCCCTGCTTCAGGCATGAATCAAACAATAATACAAATATTTAATTACAAACCATGATAATTTGTAGGTGTAGGGAACTATGAAATCATACATTAGGGGCACCTGGCCTGGCCAAGGAAGACAGGTCTGATCTCAAGGACAAGTAGGAAAGGAGGAGGTAACTTCATGGCAAGGCCCTTCAGGTAGGAGAGAACAGACATGTTGCACTTTGGCTGAAGTGATGCAAGGTTGGAGAGGTCTGCAGGAGTTTTGTTATTATCCTAGAATCCCTGGAAAGCACTGAGGGCTTAATAAGGTCAGCAAAATTAGCCAGGCATGGTGGTACATGCTGAGTGAGGCAGGAGAATCACTTGAACCCGGGAGGCAGAGGTTGCAGTCAGCTGAGATAGCACTATTGCACTCCAGTCTGAACAACAAGAGCCAAACTCCGTCAAAACAAAGAAAGAGGGGAGGGGAAGGAAGGGGAGGGTGTAGTGGCTCACGCCTATAAGCACTTTGGGAGGCTGAGGCAGGCAGATCACAAGGTCAGGAGTGTGAGACCAGCCTGACCAACATGGTGAAACCCCATCTCTACAAAAATACAAAAAAAAAAAAAATTAGCTGGGCGTGGTGGTAGATGCCTGTAATCCCAGCTACTCAGGAGGCTGAGGCAGGAGAATTGCTTGAATCCAGGAGACAGAGGTTGCAGTGAGCTGAGATGGCACCATTGCCCTCCAGCCTGGGTGACAGAGCAAGACTCTGTTTCATAAATAAATAAATAAATAAATAAATAAATAAATAAATAAAGGCAGCAACATGATCAGATTTTAGTTTTTAAGTAGCTCACTCTAGCAGCAGTACTGAGAATTGTAGAAGTACTGAGGTGAGAGATGACCAGGGTGTTGGTAAGATGTGGATGTGAGAAATTTCTAGACACTTAATTTATACGTAGGGCTAATAATAACCAATATCCAGATAAGAAAACAGAAGCTACTTAGAAAGGTTAATTAACATGCCCAACTTCATACACTTAGCATATGGTGGAGTCCATTTCCTAATCATGAATCAACTGTACCGAGGGTACTGGGGATATCATTGCCACAGCTCACAATGTTTCTCACAATTGTCCTGGGTTCAGGGCCAAGGCCCAAACAGTTCTCCATGGGGATCTTAGTAGTTTACCACCTAACCTGGGTCCCTTTGACTTGCCTGATGATAGTGTTGTTGAAGACCAGAGACGTAGGAGCTGGGGAAAGCAGCAGAGTTTTACACAATTGTTAATGGAGTGGCCTCCTCACAGAGAACAGATCTAGAATTTTCCTGGGCAACAATAACCTGGGGTCAACAGGATCTGAATACTATAGTCCCTATCGGCCGTGAATTAATAAGACGAAAATTGGTTGGGTAAGATGGCTTACACCTGTAATTCCAGCACTTTGGGAGGCTGAGGTGGGAGGACTGCTTGAGCTCAGGAGTTCAAGACCAGCCTGGGCAACATAGCAAGACCCTGTCTCTGTTTTTAAAAATAAATAATGAAAAATTTTTGTTTTAAAAGAAGAAAATCATGTACTGAATGCTTATTGTGTACTCAGTGCACAGGCATTATTTAAGTACATGTAAGCTGCAGAGGCCATGAAAAAGGGTGTCCTAATGTCCTTATTTCCCAGCTAGGGAACCTGAGGCTCCAGGGAGGGAAAGGAACTTGTCCAAAGTCATACAATGATTTACTGACAGAGACAGATATGGAAGGAACCTGAGGAGCTGTATTCACATCCAAAGCACTTTATACAGTACCAAGATGAAATCATTTGATAGTTATGAGGTCAGATATGATAGTTAAATTCTGGAAGAAGTTATCAGTGGACCAGGTACCTCTCTACGAAAGGAGGCTGGAAGATGGAACCCCTTAATCCATTCTGGCCCTGTTCCCTCAGGAAATGCTCCCTTAGTATTCTTTTTTATCCAAAAGCTTGACAAGCCCAGGACTAAAGTGTCTTGGCTGTCTCAGTTCCACTGTAAAGTGCCTGGGAGAGGACCTACGTGCTCAGTTTATAAATGAGAAGGGCCAGGCCGGCGTTTTCAGACAAAAAGGTCACAGGAGTGAGTTAAGTCGGGCACTATCTGTCCTTGCGAGTCCTCCTGGAGCCTCAGCTCCCAGGTCTCACCTCAAGCGTTGGGAATTCGGTTGGTTCCACGCAGCAGACGCGTCTCCCGGTTGCTGGGGAACCAAGCACCGCGACTTGGTTGCTAAGGGGAAAGTCAGTAGGGAGACTTCCTGGGTGAAAGTTGACAGATCACGTGACCACATCTCCGGGTGGGAAAACACTCCTTACACCAACCAGCGGTAGAGAAAACAAAAGTTTCTCCAATCAGTACTTTCTATAGGCGGGGATATTCCCAGATTCACCTCTGTTCCGTCTTCCTTTCTGGATGATTGACTCATCTTTGTCCAATAATAGTAAGGATCCTTTAGATTGACCAAAATATAGATGAATCAAAATGCACAGTTTCCTCTTCGGGGGCGGGCCAGGGGAGGTGCCGCCACGGCTGACAGGGACTCCGCTGACCTAGCTAGCTCCTCAGCCCAATCGGACGCTGCGGGGTTGGTGGGGCTTTGCTGACGAAGGTGTAGCGGCCAATCGGACGCGGGCTTTGTAGGTGTCCCCCAATAAAGACGCGGCAAGGGGGCGGGGCTAGGGGACCTGGACCTCGGCGTTCCAGAGGGTGGGGAGGGGGCAAGTGTCAGTAAGGACTGGATCCCGGCGGGGTACAGCGGAGACCTCGGTGGCAGACAGCGGGCCGGGGCCGCTGCGTGTTGTCCACCCAAGATGGAATTCCTCCTGGGGAACCCGTTCAGCACCCCGGTGGGGCAGTGCCTCGGTAAGGCTGCGTGTGGGGCGGGAGGCTGGGCAACGGCGGCAGCTGATCCGGCTGGTGAGGACCGCGGGCCTCCGCCGGGCGCCGGTGCCACCTCACGAGCGGGCTGGGCCTCCACAACGCGCGGGTGCCACCCCACGAGCGGGCTGGGCATCCTGGTCATAGGGCCTTCGCCGGGTGCCAGTGCCACCTCACGGGAGGGCTGGGCATCCTGGTCGTTGGGCCTTCGCTGGGCACCGGTGCCACCTCACTGGAGGGCTGGACATCCTGGTCGTCGGGCCTTCGCTGGGCACCGGTGCCACCTCACGGGAGGGCTGGGCCTCCGCTGGGTGCCAGTGCCATCCCACGGAGGGCATCTGTGTCCTCGGGCCTCTTCCCGGGCACTGGTGCCACCTCACAGTCGCCAGTGCCACTCTGCCAGGAGGCGCCCCTGAGGCACAACTTGGACTCGGAGATGCTCCAGGCTTCCCTGCCCATCAGGACTCAGCTCTTCCTTTTGCTCCTAGAGGTGGTGCCAACTGCTGGTCTGCTTCCCCCTTGCCCTTTGGGAGATGCCACTGCATGTGCCCTTATCCAGCCCAGCAGGCTCGCTGCCACTGCCCCTAGGACCCAGTTCTCTCAAACCCTTTGTGGGATGTCACCTCCTTCTCCGTCCTTGTCCCTCCTCTTCAGTATCAGCAACCCTCAGACTGGGCACCCTCCCAGAAATGCCCCCTGCTCCAGGACTTGCTAATTTGAGCTGCAACTCAGCTGGGCTGTAGGAGGGACTGGGATGGGAGGAGGGGCTCTTGAGGGTTGATTATCTTGGCAGGGGGATGGCATGCCTGCAGTGCCTCCCAGGAAAGAAGGGAGGCTGTGTAATTTAATGATAAGAGCCCTGGACTGGGAATCATGGAAACCTGGACTCTAGCAGTGGTTTTGCCAATGACTCCATGTGACATTGTGCCCTTTCTAGTTTGAAGTTCTCCTGTCTGTCAAGTGAAGTGTTTGAAGATGAGATGTGGTAGGTCCCTTAAAGTTGTCAAGTTTTGATATTCTTTGTAGTACTCTCTGCACATTGACTGTTGCTCCCCCCACCATATTAAATTTACCAAAGCTGAATCTTTTGTTGGCAACGTAGAGAGAATGGTACCCAGCCTTATCTGTTAATCCTATAGGGGGGATCTGGACACCTGGGGACACCAGAGATGGCCAGAATCCTGGATAAGGAAAGCCCGAAGTGTAGGTAAAGGAATACCGGAAATGGCCACCATGTGGGACTTCCTTACTAAAAAAGCAACTTGCCTTTTCACCCAAGGCAGTGGCTTATGCCACTTGATCAATCAAGAATGCTGATTAGTTTGTTTGAAAACTGAGTTCCTCCTGATTAGTTGAAGGACTGGTAAAACGTCTTTTATGAGCCAGGATCTTTGGTGTTCTTATGGGCCTGATTTCGGCAATAGTGATTTGTTTATTTTCTGCTTTGCTTATGAAATTCTAGCTTACCATCAAGCCTTTAGTGGGGCCTGTAAACTTATTGAGGTCTCTCCTGTTGGCTAATTAGCATTTAGGAGCCTTGCTTTACTTGCTGGCATAGTGTCTTTCATGATGCCAAAAGAGCGTTTCCCATGTTTTGGACATCTCTTCCCTTGCAACCCACAGGAGCGTCTCTGGATTCTCACCTCCTTTCTTCTTCTTCATGTCCTCTCCCCGCTTTCCTCAGATGCTCCTGCATGGCAGCCACATTCCAAAAACTCATTTTCAGTTGGATGCTGAATTCCAGCCAATTAATGGAGGGACCAGAAAACTTGGGGGAATGGTTTTCTTTTCTGTCTCCTTTATACTAGGAACCTCTACACCTGCAAAATGACAAGGTAGTAGTCGAGGGTTAGAAGTTAATTTAAAATACAAATATAAGGGATGTAGGGATATATAGCAAGTGGTAAGAGCATGATACTTCTGTCAGGAAGACCTGAGCTGAATTTTGACCTGGCCCATTGCTTGGCTGTGTGACCCCAGAAAATTGTATTGCCTATCTGAGGTTTAGTCTATCACTCTCCTGACAGAGAGAGAGAGAGAGAGAGAGAGAGAGAGATTGATTGATTCATATTCACAGAGTAACGCAGCTTAAATGAGATAATGTATGAAAACACTTAGCATAGTATGTGGAACATTGTAGAAGCTCAGTAAATCAAAACTGCCACTGTTAATAACAGAATACTTTAAGTTAGGGTTGGATTTTCTATCTGGAGAGGGTATGTGAAACAACTGGCCCGTCTGTGACCTGTGAAGGAAGATCCCCTACCAGGCCCCAGGGTTCACAAAGGACGATGATGGCTCCCCATTGCCAGGTAGCCAGTAGGTCATTTCAGTTTAGTTCAGGTAAATGATTAATGGATAGAATGAGGCTCTAATGTATATTTTGTGCTGTTGTGACAAGTGTCAAAGTGACTTTCTCATGACATTTAGTGTGTTAGTACTATTTTAAAAGAATGTGTGGGGGGCGGGTAGTGCGCTGGTGGGAGGGAGGGAAGGGGAATACAGAAATAAAGTAACAACAACAAAGCTAATGATTAAAAACTGCAGCTGTAAGCGGGTTGTGGTGGCTCACGCCTGTAATCCCAGCACTTTGGGAGGCCAAGGTGGGGGGATCACCTGAGATTAGGAGTTTGAGACCAGCCTGGCCACCGTGGCAAAACCCCGGCTCTACTAAAAACACAAAAATCAGCTGGGTGTGGTGGTACATGCCTATAATCCCAGCCACTCGGTGGCTGAGATAGAAGAATCACTTGAATCAGGAGGTGGAGGTTGCAGCGAGCAGAGATTGTGCCATTTGCACTCCAGCCTGGGCGACAGAGTGAGACTCTGTCTCCAAAAAAGAAAAAACAGAGAGAGAGAGACTAAGCCTAGCCAAGGTGTGAGAGGCTAAGAAGTGCAGAGGAAGAAAGAGTACTTACTTGTATTTCTTAATTTTCTGTTCTGCAACAAGCTTCAAAATGTTAACTGCCATAATCTTAGCCTTCTACAACTGCTTGGAGTTGAATGACAGCTTGGAGTTGGATCTCATACATGGGGAGTTCCCCAAGTCAGGTCCACTGTGGTCTGCAGAAGTTTGCAGTTTTCCTTGTGTTAGCTAGAAAAAGTTTTCAGAAAATCCTTTTCCAAGAGTAAAGTTTAGATTCAAAGATCAAGTTAGTTAATTCTGACCAAAATATTGGGGGTGGTGGGCATGTATTCTTGCCATTGTTCTGCTTTAATAAACAGGCAAGAAACAGATATTCTGTTGCAGAGTTTGTTTGTAGACTGAGCGGTGTTACACATAAACTACCTCAGACTATCCTGTGAATGGTAGATGTTTAACCTGGCCATTTGTACTAAGAATAATTAGTTGTGCCTCAGACTGCCATGTGCATTAGGGTCTTTTTTTTTTTTTTTTTTTTTTTGAGACGGAGTTTTGCTCTTTTTACCCAGGCTGGAGTGCAATGGCGCGATCTCGGCTCACCGCAACCTCCGCCTCCTGGGTTCAGGCAATTCTCCTGCCACAGCCTCCTGAGTAGCTGGGATTACAGGCACGCGCCACCATGCCCAGCTAATTTTTTGTATTTTTAGTAGAGACGGTGTTTCACCATGTTGACCAGGATGGTCTCGATCTCTTGACCTCGTGATCCACCCGCCTCGGCCTCCCAAAGTGCTGGGATTACAGGCGTGAGCCACCGCGCCCGGCCCAGGGTCTTTTTTTTTGAGACGGAGTCTTGCTGTGTCACCAGGCTGGAGTGCAGTGGCACGATCTTGGCTTACTGCAACCTCCACCTCCCGGGTTCAAGCAATTCTCCTGCCTCAGCCTCCCAAGTAGCTGGGATTACCGGCATGTGCCACCACACCCAGCTAAGTTTTGTATTTTTAGTAGAAACAGGTTTCACCATGTTGGCCAGGATGGTCTCGATCTCTTGATCTCGTCATCTGCCCGCATTGGCCTCCCAAAGTGCTGGGATAACAGGCCTGAGCCACCGTGCCCGGTCTGTATTAGGGTTCTCTAGGAGGACAGAGACAGAATTAATAAGATAGTTGTATGTATTAAGGGGAGTTTATTAAGGAGTATTGACTCACGCAATCACAAGATGAGGTGCCACAATAGGCCATCTGCAAGCTGAGAAGCCAGGAAGCCAGGACAAGTCCCAAAGCTGAAGAACTTGGAGTCTGATGTTCAAGGGCAAGTATTTGCAAAGCCCTTTTGCTTCAGTGATTTTATTTACTGTTCACAATCTTGTGAGATACACAGGAAAAGAACTGGAAGGAACTTATAATTATTAAGTGCCAACTATATGCAAACTCTGTACATGGAATCTCATTTAATCCTCACAACATTTAGTTATTTGGGTGTTATCATCTCTGTGTCACATAAGGAAATTGAGGCTCTGAGAAGTTAAGAGACTGGTACAAGGTCAATGCCACAGGCAAGCCTAGAATCTACTCCTGGGCTAGTGCTCATTCTGTGCTGCCATGTATGTTACTTTTTGCTCTCAGATCTCATGATTCAGCCTCAAGGGAATCACCAGAAGGGCTTGTTAAAAGTGAGCCCACCCTCAGAGTTTCTGTTTCAGTAGGTTTGGGGTGGGAACTAGCATTCTACATTTCTGTCAAGTTCTCTAGTGATGCTGAAGCTGGTGGTTCACTTTGGGAACTGTTGTTCTTGATTTAAAGTTCTGTTTCTTTAATCTTTTCTTTATCTTTCTTCAACATTAAATGTGGGTTTTCTTGTGGACAGACTAAAAGAGTGATTATTTAGAATTTGTTCATTTATTCATTCAGTGTCCCTGTACTGACTATCTGTATATACCAAGCTAAGAATTTCCTAGTGTATAGATATCTAAAATAAATAAGGTAGAAAGTAGTCATAAGATTGGATAGATAAATGCAGTAAGAGAATGGAGGAGAGGGGTGGCCTCAGGTAGTAATGATAATAGCTAAAGGTTTTAGGGTTTTTGTTTTTTTGTTTGTTTGTTTGTTTGTTTGTTTGTTTGTTTTGTGTTTTCTTGAGACAGAGTCTCGCTCTGTCGCCAGGCTGGAGTGCAGTGGCGCGATCTCAGCTCACTGCAACCTCCGCCTCCTGGGTTCAAGCGATTCCCCAGCCTCAGCCTCCCAGTTTTGGGTTTTTCTTTTTTTAAATTTAACGTTATGTTCTTGTGTGCCAGAGACTGAAGTGGGCACACTTGCAGTCATTCGATCCTCACAACAATGCTGTGGGGAAGATACTGTTGTTATCTCAGATGTTTTCAGAGAGGGACACTAAGACAGTGAGCAGACATGGAACCCATCTAAGGTCACACAGTAGCAGTGAGGGAGCTAGAGTCTGAACGCAGCATTCTGGCTCCAGAGCTGGTATCCTGTCACCCTGTGCTGCCCTCAGCAAGAGTAAAGTGAGGAGGAACACTGTAGGAGGGAAGGAGGAACTCAGGAAAACTCTGAGGAGGTGGTGGCTGCTGAGCAGGGCTTTGATGAATGGGTAGGATTTGGTTTGTGTAGAAATGGAAAAGGATGTTTGGTTTCTTGGCAGAGACATCTTGAGCAAATGCTGGATGTGAAGGGGTAGGCGGGGGTGATGGGATTTATTCCATTTGCCTAGCAAAGGGGAGTGATAGGAGGCAAGATTGGAAAGGGAGGATAAGGCCTGATTGTGGAGGGCTTGCTTCATGTGTTGGCTAAGTAGTTAGGACTTTTTTTTTAGAGGTACTGGGGATCTATGAAAGACTTCTAGGGAGGGGAATAGCATGGAAGCATGAATATCATTACAGAGGTAAGGAGATTTCTCCTTGGCAGTCACCAGAAGATCATTCTTCTCTCTTAGCTCCTGTGCAGAATCAGGGAGGAAAGGTGAGGGAGGGAAGTGGGGAAGTCAGCTGTGGTCAGTGCTGCTTCCTCTGAGGTCAAGGGTAGGGACACTGTCTATGAGCTCCCCTCAGAAACAGAAAGGTGCCAAAGCAGGTTAATGGAGCACTGGGAAGAAGTCCATGAGCATTTGTCCTTAATTGCCTGGACAGGTCTTAAAACCCCTGACATCGAAAGCCACGTGGGGTGTCAGTCTGCTCCTCCTCCTGCCCTTTATCAGGTACAAGGACAGGAGCTGACACATTCCCAGGGCTTTTCTAGAGGAATGCCACTGCTTAGAAATGAGCTATTGGAATATCTAAAATTCTCCTATAATTGTGCTTTTTTTTTTTTAAGAGACAGAGTCTTGCTTTGTCACTCAGACTGGAATACAGTGGCACGACCGTAGTTAAAGCCTCAACCTCCTGGGCTCAAGTGATCCTCCCAATTCAGCCTCCCAAAGTGCAGGGATTATAGATTTCAGCAACTGCCCATCCTTTAATTATGCTTTTTACAAAACGATGTATAACCAGATAGAAAATATGAAAAATATAGAAAAATGCAAAGGAGAAAAAATTTTCCATAATGTGCATGCTTACAAATTTGTTGAGACGCTTATTTCACACAATAGAATATTTCTGTATTTCACTCTTCACTACTCCTGTGTTGGAGAGGCAACATTGTAGAGCCACTTTTAGCATATTTCTGTATAATCTACTTTATTTATTTATTTATTGACTTGGGACATTAGGTAAGGAAAGGGGTATAAATACATTGCCCAGAGGATCATCAGTTAAGGGTTGTTGCTCTTGACCTAGCAGGTAAATCGCCCAGAAATTTTGAGCTAACCTAGTAGTCTGAAAAGATATAAATAACATTCAGGCTTTTTCTGCTGACCCAGCTTATTATGGTTAGAAAAGGAGACTTTTAGAAACCAGTCTCAGACTTGGTACATATGTTATTGCTCCCTCCAGTCTTCTTGATTTAGGAGATTATCTGCTTTTCTCCATTCAATCATCAAGCCTGATGCCGTTGCCCCTCACCTCTTCCTACAGGCAGCCTTCCTAGACTACCCTGTTTATGGTAATGAATCTCCTCTCTGAGCTCACAGTGCTTGCTATCCGTATCGTAATTCATTTGACTCTTCCCTTACCTACAAAATAGAAAATATTACTTGTCCTCCAGGTTTTGGTGAAGATTAAATGAGATAATGTGCTTAAAATCCCTAGCACAGTGTCCTGCAGTCAACTAATATATTTAAACTTCTTGATTCCTTCCCTCCACGGTTACTGTTGTTATTTATCTTGTCACGTGTTTATTATCATACCTTCTGAATAAGGCAGGAGGCTCCTCCATGACAGGATGTGTACTTTCTGTTTGCTTGTGACCTTCGCAGCACATGGTAGAATGTATTCTGCAAGTTATTCACTCCATAGGTTCCATCCTGCCACTGGCATTTAGCCTCTTTCAAAGCTAACGTTACTAGCCATCATTCCTGCCCCTTACCATGTCCCAGGCACCTTGCTGAGTGCTGTGCATACTTATCTCATTAAAAAACTTTTTTCTCCGGAAACGCTGTTAAGTCAGTGATGTTATCTTCATCTTACAGGTGAAGAAACAGAGACTTAAAAGTGTTCAGAAACTTGCCCAAAGTTCCCTGGCTCAAGTAGGCGGAGCTTTTCTCTCCAGCCAGGGGCTCTAGCTCCAGCATTTTTTTTTCGTTTTGTTTTGTTTTGTTTGAGATAGAGTCTCACTCTGTTGTCCAGGCTGGAGTGCCGTGGCGTAATCAGCTCACTGCAGCCTCCACCTCCCGGGTTCAAGCGATTCTCCTGCCTCAGCCTCCTGAGTAGCTTGGATTACAGGCATGCACCACTATGCCTGGCTAATTTTTGTATTTTTTTAATAGAGACAGGATTTCACCATGTTGGCCAGGCTGGTCTCGAACTCGACCTCAGGTGATTTGCCCGCCTCGGCCTCCCAACGTGCTGGGATTACAGGCGTGAGCCACTGCGTCCAGCTGCTCCAGAGTTTTTGTTTGTTCATGTTGCCTTTTAGACATCAAGAATGGTCTGTTTCCATTTGGACAAGAAGGAGCCTAAACTGATTTTCAAATGGGAGTTCCAGAAAGATAGCTTAGTTCTACCTACCAGTGGGAATGTGGACTCCCATTGCTCTCTCTTTGTTCTCTTCCAGCACTTAGCACTCTTTGTTTTAGATTGGAGTCAGTCCCATCTTTTCATCTCTATGTGACTGTTTTTGTATGAGTCCAGTAACTATGCTAAAACTCAGTTTCCCAATCCGTAAACTGTGGTGGTAAAGGGAGTACAGGAATGCTTGTACCGTCACACCTTACAGGGGTCAAGTGAGTGTGTAAAAGCAAAATATGTTGTTATGCTATGCTGAGAGCACTTGTTTCTATTTTTTTAACTGTGATAAAATATATGTAACAAAATTTACAATTTTAACAGCTTTTAAGTGTGCAGTTCAATGGCATTAAATATATTCATATTGGGCCGGGCGCGGTGGCTAATGCCTTTAGGAGGCTGAGGCGGGTGGATTGCCTGAGCTCAGGAGTTCAAGACCAGCCTGGGAAACATGGTGAAACCCTGTCTCTACTAAAATACAAAAAATTAGCTGGGTATGGTGGCATGTGCCTATAGTCCCAGCTACTTGGGAGGCTGAGGCAGAGGTTGCAGTGAGCTCAGATCACACCACTGCACTCCAGCCTGAGCGACAGAGCGAGACTCCTTCTCTAAAAATATATATGTGTGTATATATATATTCATATTGTTGTGCAACCATCACCACTATTCATCTCTACAACGCTTCCCATCTTGCAAAAGTGAAATAATATCTCTCTGTTCCCTCCTCCCCCTAGCCCCTGGCAACTACCATGCTACTCTGTCACTGTGAATTTGACTACTATAGGAACCTCAAATAAGTGGAGTCATGTAATACTTATTATGAAACCTCATATAAGTAGAATCACATAGTAGTTATCCTTTCATGGCTGGCTGACTTCACTTGCATAATGTCTTCAAGTTTCTTCTCTGTTGGAACATGTCAAAGTTTCCTTCCTTGTTAAGGCTGTATAATATTTTGTTGTATGTTTATACCACATTTTGTTGATCTATTCTTCCATTGATGGTCACCTGCGTTGCTTCCACTTTTCGGCTACTGTGAATAAAGCTGCTATGAACATGAGTGTACAAATACCTATTCATGTCTCTGTTTTCAAATTTTTTTTAAGAGACAGGGTCTCCCTCCGTTACCCAAGCTAGAGTACAGCGGCATGATCATAGCTCACTGCAGCCTCGAACTCCTGAACTCAAGCAGTCCTCTCACTTTAGCCTCCTAAGTAGCTAGGACTGCAGGCATGCACCACCATGCCCAACTAATTAAAAAAAATTGTTTTTGTAGAGGCAGGCCCTCCCTATGTTTCCCAGACTGGTCTTAAACTCCTGGACTTCCTGGACTCAGGTGATCCTTCCATCTTGGCCTCCCAAAGTGTTGGGATTATAGGCGAGAACTCTTGCACTTGGTTCATTTTTTTTCTTTATAGTAGCCATCATAATGAGTATGAATTGGTGTCTCATTGTGGTTTTATTTGCATTTTGTTTGTGATTAGTGATACTGAGCATCTTTTCATGTACTAATTGGCCATTTGTATATCTTCTTTGGAGAAATGTTTGTTCAAATCTTTGCCTAGTTGGTTTTTCTTTATTTTTTCATTTCTTTCTTTTTTTTTTTTTCAAAGACAGAGTTTCACCATGTTGGCCAGGCTGGTCTCGAACTCCTGACCTCAGGTAATCCGCCCACCTTGGCCTCCTAAAATGCTGGGATTACAGGCGTGAACCACCTTGCCTGGCCCTTTGCCTAGTTTTAATTTAGTTTTGTTGTTCCATTTTAGGTGTTCTCTATATATTCTGGATATCTCTTATCAGATATGTGATTTACAAATTTTTTCTCCCATTCTATGAGTTGCCTTTTATACTCTGTTGATAGTGTCCTTTAATGCACACAAGTTTTAAGTCCAGTTTCTCTATTTTTCTCTTTTGTTGCTTGTACCTTTCATGTCATTGCCCTTATCTTTCAGTAGAATGTAACAGATGCCTTAAAGATAAGGATGGTGCTATTAGCCCTCCTAAGCCTAAACCAGGAAGAAGTCGAAACCCTCAATAGACCATAACAAGGGCTGAAGTTGAGGCAGCGATTAATAGCCTACCAACCAAAAAAAGCCCAGGTCCAGATGGATTCACAACTGAATTCTACCAGACATACAAAGAGGAGCTGGTACCATTCCTTCTGAAACTATTCCAAACAATCCAAAAAGAGGGAATCCTGGTCGTCCTGAAGCGGAGGCCAGAGAAGAGACAAGGGCACGAGCATCGGATAGTTACAGCCATGCCTTTCTTGGACATGCAGAAAAGGTTCGGCATTAACCTAGATCGATGGTGGACAATCCAGAGTGCTGAACAGCCCTACAAATTTCCTGCTCGATGCCATGCTTTTGAAAAAGAATGGATAGAATGTGCACATGGAATCGGTACTATCCGGGCAGAGAAAGAGTGCAAGATAGAATATGATGATTTCATAGAGTGTATACTTCGGAAAAAAACAATGAAATGTATGGATACCATCTGGAGGCAATGGGAAAAACTGATGAAGGAAGGGAAGTACACCCCTCCACCTCACCATATGGGCAAGGGGGAGCCTCAGCCCTGAGCAGACACAGCTACTGATGTCTGGAGGCCAATTTTCATGTTCTCTGTTCTCCACTGGAAAGGTTGTTTATGGAAAACCTCCTTGTCAGAGTGTGTAAAAATAAAGTATTGCTCCATACTAAAAAAAAAAAAAAAAAAAAAAGAGGGAATCCTTCCCAAATCATTTTATGAGACCAACATCATCTTGATACCAAATCCTGGCACAGACTCAACAAGAAAAGAAAACTTCAGGCCAATATCCATGACGAACACAGATGCAAAAATCTTCAATAAAATACTGGCAAACCAATTGCAACAGCACATCAAAAAGCTTATCCACCACAATCAAGTAGGCTTCATCCCAGGGATGCAAGGCTGGTTCAACATATGCAAGTCTATAAACGTAAACAGAACCAAAGACAAAAACCACATGATTATCTCAATAGATGCAGAGAAGGCCTTCAACAAAATTCAACAGCCCTTTATGCTAAAAACTCTGAATAAACTAGGTATCAACAGAACATATCTCAAAATAATAAAAGCTATTTATGACAGACCCACAGACAATATCATATTGAATGGGCAAAAACTGGAAGCATTCCCTTTGAAATCTGGCACTAGACAAAGATGCCCTCTCTTACTACTCCTATTCAATATAGTATTGGAAGTTCTAGCCAGAGAAATCAGTCAAGAAAAAGAAATAAAGGGTATTCACTTAGGAAAGGAGGAAGTCAAATTGTCTCTATTTGCAGATGACATGATTGTATATTTAGAAGACCCCATCGTCTCAGCCCAAAATCTCCTGAAACTGCAACTTCAGCAAAGTCTCAGGATACAAAATCACAAGCATTCCTATGTACCAATAACAGACTTAAAGAGAGCCAAATCAAGAACAAACTGCCATTCACAATTGCTACAAAGAGAATAAAATACCTAGGAATACAACTAACAAAGGATGTAAAGGACCTCTTCAAGGATAACTACAAACCACTGCTCAATGAAATAAGAGAGGACATAAACAGATGGAGAAACATTCTATGCTCATGGTTAGGAAGAATCAATACTGTGAAAATGGCCATACTGCCCAAAGTAATTTATAGATTCAATGCTATCCCCATCAAGCTACCAATGACCTTCTTCGCAGAACTGGAGAAAACCACCTTAAACTTCGTATCGAACCAAAAGAGAGCCCTCCTAGCCAAGTCAATTCTAAGCAAAAAGAACAAAGCTGGAGGCATCATACTACCGGGCTTCAAACTATACTACAAGGCTACAGTAACCAAAACAGCATGGTACTGGTACCAAAACAGAGATATAGACCAATGGAACAGAATAGAGTCCTCAGAGACAACACCACACATCTACAACCATCTGATCTTTGACAAACCTGACAAAAACAAGCAATGGGGAAAGGATTCCCTGTTTAATAAATGGTGTTGGGAAAACTGGCTAGCCATGTGCAGAAAGCAGAAACTGGACCCCATCCTGACACCTTATACTAAAATTAACTCCAGATAGATTAAAGACTTAAACATAAGACCTAACACCATAAAAACCCTAGAAGAAAACCTAGGCAAAACCATTCAGGACATAGGCATAGGCAAGTACTTCATGACTAAAACACCAAAAGCATTGGCAACAAAAGCCAAAATAGACAAATGGTATCTAATTAAACTCCAGAGCTTCTGCACAGCAAAAGAAACAATCATTAGAGTGAACCAGCAACCAACAGAATGGGAAAAAAATTTTGCAATCTACCCGTCTAACAAAGGATTTATATCCAGAATCTACAAAGAACTAAAACAGATTTACAAGAAAAAACAAACAAACCCATTCAAAAGTGGGCAAAGGATATGAACAGACATTTTTCAAAGAAGACATATATGAAGCCAACAAACATATGAAAAAATGCTCATTATCACTGGTCATTAGAGAAATGCAAATCAAAACTACATTGAGATACCATCTCACGCCAGTTAGAATGGCAATCATTAAAATATCTGGAGATAACAGATCCTGGAGAGGATGTGGAGAAATAGGAACACTTTTACATTGTAGATGGGAGTGTAAATGTTCAACCATTGTGGAAGACAGTTTGGCAATTCCTTAAGGACTTAGAAATAGAAATTCTGTTTGACCCAGCAATCCCATTACTGGGTATATATCCAAAGGATTATAAATCATTCTATTATAAAGACACATGCACATGTATGTTCATTGCAGCACTGTTTACAATAGCCCATTGATGATAGACTGGACAGAGAAAATGTGGCACATATACACCATGGAATACTATGCAGCCATAAAAAATGATGAGTTTGTGCCCTTTGTAGGAACATGGATGAACCTGGAAACCATCATTCCCAGAAAACTGACACAAGAACAGAAAATCAAACACCACATGTTCTCACTCATAGGCCGGTGTTGAACAATGAGAACACATGGACACAGGGAGGGGAGCATCACACACTGAGATCTGTTGGGGGGGACTAGGGGAGGGACAGTGGGGGGTGGGGAGTTGGGGAGGGATAATAAGGGGCGTAATGCCAGATATAGGTGATGGGGATGGAGGCAGCAAACCACATTGCCATGTATGTACCTATGCAACAATCCTGCATGTTCTTCACTGTGCCACCCAGGCCTATCACTCATATTTTAAAAGACTAGGAAACAAGCAAAGGCTTAGAAGTGAAATACCAGCTGGACTTGATGGCTCATGCCTGTAATCCCTGTATCCTTTTTGGCCAAAGTGGGAGGATCGCTTGAACTCAGGAGTTTGAGACCAGTCTGGGCAACATGGTGAAACTTGTTCTCTACAAAAAATACAAAAATTAGCTGGGCATGGTGGCGTATGCCTATAGTCCCAGATACTTGGGAGGCTGAGGTGGGAAGATGGCATGAACCTGGGAGGCAGAAGTTGCTGTGACCTGAGATGATCATGCCACTGCACTCCAGTCTGGGCGATAGAGCCAGACCCTGTCTCAAAAAAAAAAAAAAAAAAAGTGAAGTACCTTCCTCAAGGTCTATGGATTATCAGTGGCAGAGCAGGGACTTCAACCCAGGTCTGTGGGCAGCAGAGCAGGGACTTCAACCCAGGTTTGTGGGCAGCAGAGCCAGTGCTTTTAACCACTAAGCCAGAGAGTTTAGTATTGTTTGTAGGATTGAATGAATGAATACCTGAATGAACTTGGTAGCTGAAAAATCTAGTAATAGTTGTCTTCAATCCAGACCTACATTGGTATTGTAAATTATGCACCCAGTTTCAGTTCTCCCACTGTAATTCAGTGTACAGGTGTCCAGTGTCCTCTTCATACCACAGGTTTTCTGAGAATTTCATAAAGGATGTGCTTTTTTTTTTTTTTTTTTTTTTTTTGAGGTGGAGTCTCACATTGTCACCCAGGCTGGAGTGCAGTGGCACATCTCGTCTCACTGCAACCTCTGCCTCCCTGGTTCACATGATTCTCCTGCCTCAGCCTCTGGAGAAGCTGGGATTACAGGTGCACACCACCATGCCCGACTAATTTTTTGCATTTTTAGTAAAGACAGCGTTTCACTATGTTGGCCAAACTGGTCTTGAACTCCTGACCTCATGATCTGCCTGCCTCTGCCTCCCAAAGTGCTGGGATTACAGGCCTGAGCCACCACGCCCGGCCAGGATGTGCTTTCTTACAACCTCACTGAGGCACCTCTTGGTGATGGAAGACCTGTGTATTTTACTTCCTCTTTGGATTTGCTTTAGAACTACAGTGTTGGATGGCGGAAAAGAGGGAATTTAAACAGATGCTAAGTTGTCTAACTGACCGACTTGCTTTTAAGACATTACCAGCTGCTCTTTTAATCATTAATGGAGCATAAGCCTTGTAGTCTGGGAGGCATGTCAAAAATTCTGTTTCGGGTTTTGGTTTAAAATTGAGTGTAATAGAGAGAGACTGATTCTTTCATGTCAGAGAATTGGGCTGTCTTTGAGAGCTGGGGACAAGAACTGGGCCCTGTAATAGGACACTGTGGAGTTTTTTTGCTGCTCCTCAAAGGAGAAATCACACAGATTTCTGGCACGTCATTAGTCGAAATAGGAAATGAGGCCTGAGAAATGATGTTGCTTGGGATTTGAAGGCAGAATTTGCTAGTGGCTTCCAGAGAGCAAGAGTCTCCCATGTTAACTTTGGAAATTCTTAAACCAGCAATTCAAAGACTCAGAAGATTCTAGTTGGAAGGGCCTTGGTGATATTTGGTCCAGTCCTCTCATTTTTACTGGTGTGGAAACAAGCCCAGAGAGGGTCAGTCTGTGATGTACAACATTTCTGACAGCAGATGTGCAGGGTTTTTTTTTTTTTTTTTTTTTTTTTTCTGATATCCACTGAATGCCCTACAATTGAAGTCAATTCTTACACTAACTACCTGGACTTGGTACAGACCCCAGACGTTAAGGGTTCAGTCCCACAAGACTGCCCCCACTTCACATGCCAGTCACAAGTTCCTGGTTGCCATCTGTACTTCCCGCGACCAGCTATAAATTGAGAATTCCCATGATGCCTTCCCCATGTTTGATAATATGCTTGATTGCCTCACAAAACTCAGGAGAACACTTTGCTTACATTTGGATACAACTCAGGAACAGCCAAATGAAAGAGATTCATCAGGCAAGGTGTGGGGAAGGGGCAGGGAACTTCTGTGCCAGCCTCCCAGCACCTTTATGTGTTCAACCTGGAAGTTCTTTGAACCCCATCGTTTAGGGGTTTTAATGCAGTTTCATCATGTGGGCATGAGTGATTAAATCTGGCCATTGGTGAATAACTCAACTTCCAGTCCCTCTCCCCTCTCTGGAGGTAAGGTGGGATGGGGCTACAGCCCAAAGTTCCAACACTGAAATGAACCTTGGTCTTTCTGGTTAGGGAGCCCCAGCCCTAGTAATCTCATTAGCATACAAAAGACACTTGTCTCTCAGGAGATTCCTGGGGTTTTGGGTGAGGTGTACTGGGAAATTGGATAAAGACCAAATATATATTTCTTATTGTATCACAGTAGGAGACTTGCCAAGGTCCCACAGTGAGTCAGTTTTATGACTCTTACATGTCTTCCTACTTAGCTTACAGCGTCTTGCCAGTTATTTGGATATTTGGATATGGGCAGGGAGGGTAAGTCAGGAGTAGTAAGTTTGTCATTTTAATGGAGTGGAAATTTTCAACTCAGCCTCATGAATGTAAATACATTTTACTGTTTGAAAGTTAATCTCCTTATTTAGACCGGGCTCGGTCAGAGGTACTACTTAGCTCTAGGTTTGATGGTTTACATGAAATTAGTTCATAAAATCACTGATGATCTTCTGTTTTATCTGCTTTTTCTGGCACTGGTCCAGACCGGAAAACTAATCCCAGGCTAGGACCAGGAAAGTCTGGGACGGGTCACTGCTCTGCTGCTGATTTGCTGTCAGACTTTGGGTGGGACATGTCCTGTTTACTCATTTGAAGAGCATGCTTTGTTTGTATGTTTGTTTTGAAGAACAGGGTTTGAACAAGCTCTCCAAGTTCATTTCAGACCTGAAGCTTAAGGCCCAAATCAAAGTGGCTTTTAGTTTTCCTTAAGACTTACAGCTCTCCATAGGAGATTCTACATACCTATGAATCGTGTGTGTGTGTGTGTGTGTATGTGTGTATTCTGTGGTATGTGTGTAAGTACACATATGTAAATACATGCACAGAGGTAAATATATACATATATAAATTGTATATAAATATTAAATATATTTTATGTAAATACATATGTATTTACCTTCTAATGATTTTCATTGAGATAGTTTACTTGTAATAAAACGCATACATCTTAATTGTTACAGTTTTGACACATGCATACATGTTGTAACCTTACCCCATCAAGATACACACTGTCAACCTCACCCCAGAAAGCTCCCTTAGACCCCTTCCCAGTTAACCCTCTCCTCCAACACACTGCAGAGGGAACCACTGATCTTTTATCTGTTCTAGAAGTTCATAAGTGGAGTCACACAGTATATGGTCTTTTGTGTTGAATACCAGTGACATTTTGAAGAAGAATCATATGTGTTGTTTTTGGAACCTGCCATTTTGAAAGGTTGTATAAAGGAGTGGTTGCTCGTGTCTGTAATCCCAGCACTTTGGGAGACTGAGGCAGGAGGATTGCTTGAGGCCAGAAATTTGAGACCAGTCTGGGCAACAGAGCAAGACCCTATTTCTACAAAAACTTAAAAAATTAGCTGGGTATGGTGGCACAACTGCCTGTAGTCCAGCTACTTTGGAGGCTGAGGCCGGAGGATTGCTTGAGCCCAGGAGGTGGAGACTGCAGTGAGCTATGATTGTGCCACTGTACTCTAGCCTAGGTGACAGAGCAAGACTCCATCTCTTAAAGATTGTGTAGTCTGGGGTCCTGCCATTCCTACCAGCTGCTGTGGTTTGAGAAGTGAGGGCCCTCTGCCAGTGGCCACCGTATTGTCTGCTGAGTGTGATGGAAGAGGTAGAGAGAACAGCTTGATTTCCAGATGCTAGGTTGAGTTTGTTTCTATAATTGTTGGTGTCACAGTCTTCTCACTTGTCAGCTGGTCAAATCAATCCACCAGCAGATGAGAGACTAACTCTGACACCCGAAAATGTCACTTGTGATGGCACATTTATGACAAGGTGCCCATGAGATGCAACATTTCAATTTCATAAGTGCTTTTTGAACATAAAGACATTGCTCTAGAGTAAGCAACAGCAAAAGAAAGGGAGATCAGGAAGGGGCTGAGCAAATTGGTGGAGGAGACGCGCTGTGCCATGGAGGTCCTGGGGCCTCTCTTGGCCTTAGAGCCTAGTATCTGTGTGAGGGTTTTTTGTTTGTTTTTCTTCATGTCCTTAACATGTATTTGCTCTTCTTAGTTTTCTCTTCCTCTTAGTCCAGCCCTTGGTCATGCCTGGACCATAGCTTGAGGCTGGGAGTTAGATCAGTTCAATACCACCCAGCTGGTCTTCTTTCTTCTATTCTTCCTCCCTTTCTGCATTCTGGAACCTCTCAAAACCTCGGACAACTTTACCGGAAAATTTCTGAAACTCCCCATCTCCTTTTTTTTTTTTGAGACGGAGTCTTTCTGTTGCCAGGCTGGAGTGCAGTGGTGCAATCTCGGCTCACTGCAATCTCTGCCTCTTGGGTTCAAGCAATTCTCCTGCCTCAGCCTCCTGAATAGCTGGGACTACAGGTGCACGCCATGACGCCCAGCTAATTTTTGTATTTTTTAGTAGAGACGGGGTTTCACCATGTTGGCCAGAATGATTTTGATCTCTTGACCTCATGATCTGCCTGCCTCGGCCTCCCAAAGTGCTGGGATTACAAGTGTGAGCCACCGCACCCGACCCCCATCTCCTTTAGTATGATTTATAAATAGGGCCGGGCACGGTGGCTCACACCTGTAATCCTAGCACTTTGGGAGGCCGAGGTGGGTGGATCACCTGAGGTCAGTAGTTTGAGACCAGCCTGGCCAACATGGCAAAACCCCATTTCTACTAAAAATACAAAAATCAGCTGGGCGTGGTGTTGGTCACCTGTAATCTGAGCTACCCAAGAGACTAAGGCAGAGAATTGCTTGAACCATGGAGGCGAAGGTTGCAGTGAGCTGAGATCGCACCATTACACTCCAGCCTGGGTGACAAGAGCAAAACTCTGTCTCAAAAAAAAAAAAAAAAGATTTATAAATGTAACCTGGTGTTCAAGGCTTTCACTGACTGGGCTTCTTGCCATCTTTTCTCTTACCCAGGTCTATACTGTGCTGTTCCCAGTCCTTCCTTGTCTGTGCTCAGCATGGCCTTTGGCCCTGCAAGGCATTCCTTCTCTCTTGCTCATGGTTTAGACTCATATACCCTTTGAAACCTAACCTAGATCTTCCCACTGCCACAGAGCTGGTCCAGAAGCCTCTGAACTGCAGTGGCACTTACAATTTATATGTATTTAATAATTATCTGACTCTTTAAATGCACTACGTTGAGTTGGGTGGGATTTTGAATTCAAAGATGAACAATGCCTGCCCTGTCCTATGCCTACCCTGAGAGCAGCTAACTGTGCAGGGTACAAGGGAAGGCATCCTGTGTGACTTGGAAGAAGAGATAAGGCAGTGAACATGCATGGAGCACCTGCTTGTGCAGGGGACTATGCTGTGTTATTTCAAGATCTTATCTCATTTAACCCTCTTGACTTTGTTTGCTGGCATTTTTGCCTGTGTTGTGACTTTCCCAGGATCACACAACCAACAGGATTGAAGCGCAGAGAGGCCCACAACACACCCTATGTGCTCCCCCACCCAAGTGTCTTCATGTATGTTGAGCTGGTGGGGACAGGTCAGTGAGGTCAGCTGTGGTCTGTTTCCACACCCCATCCATGTGCGTGCTGCTGGGCACAGGTTTCCTCCTGGGTTAGGGGCCAGGTGATGCTTAAGGCTCTGCCCCATGATGGTTCCTGTTTGGGATCTGCCTCTCACACAGGTGGTGACCCCTTTTGCAGGGACAGTGGTTCTCTGTCCTCCTGAGATGGGGAATGTGATCTGGGCACTCCTGCTTGTCTCTAGCACCTTCCAGGAATACTGCAGCAACCAAACTGCTGCTTCCTGATTAATTCATGCTCAAGGGCAAGAATGACGCTCTGCAGACTTTTCTTTTTATTGTGGTAAAATACACATAACATAAAATTTATCATCTTAATGTTATTTATTTATGTTTTTTTGAGACAGAGTCTCCTTCTGTTGCCCAGGCTAGAGTGCAGCAGCATGATCTTGGCTCACTACAACCTCTGCCTCCCCAGTTCAAGGAGTTCTCCTGCCTCAGCCTCCTGAGTAGCTGAGATTATAGGTGTCCACCACCATGCCTAGCTAATTTTTGTATTTTTTTTTTTGTAGAGATGGGTTTTTTTTGGTAGAGATGTTGGCCAGGCTGGTCTCAAACTCCTGGCCTCAAGTGATCCTCCTGTCTCAGCCTCCCAAAGTGCTGGGATTATAGGCCTGAGCCACTGTGCCCAGCCTCAACCGTTTGTTTGTTTATTTGTTTGTTTTTTGAGACAGAGTTTCCCTCTCATTGCCCAGGCTAGAGTACGATGACATGGTCTTGGCTCACTGTAACCTCCACCTCCCCAGTTCAAGTGATTCTCCTGCCTCAGCCTCCCGAATACCTGGGATTACAGGCATGGTGCCGCCATGCCCCGCTAATTTTGTGTTTTTAGAAGAGACGGGGTTCTCCATGTTGGTCAGGCTGGTCTCAAACTCCCAACCTCAGGTGATCTGCCCACCTCGGCCTCCCAAAGTTCTGGGATTACAGGCGCGAGCCACTGCACCCGGCCATCTTAACCATATTTAAATGTACAGTTCAGTGGCATTAAGTACGTTCATGCTGTTGTGCAACTATCACCACTATTCATCCTTAGGGCTTTTTAAAAAATCTTTCCTAACTGAAACTCCATGCCCATTAAACGTGAATGCCCCATTCCCCACTACTCCCAGCCCCTGGCAAGCACCATTCCTCTTTCTGTCTCTATGATTTGACTCTCTATGAACCTCATATAAGTAGGATCATACAATATTTGTCTTTTTGTGACTGGCTTATTTCACTCAGCATAATGTCCTCAAGGGTCATCCACATTGGAGCATGTGTCGGAATCTCCTTCCTTTTTAAAGCTGAGTAATATTCCATTGTATAGATAGATCATGTTTTGTCTCTTCATCCACTGAAGGACACTTGGGCTATTTCCACTTTTTGGCTATTGTGAATAATACTGCTATGAACATGGCAGTCTTCAAGCCCCTGCTTTTGATTCTTTTTCTTTTCTTCTTTTGAGACAGTCTTGCTCTATCACGTAGAGTATAGTGGTGCAGTCACAACTCAGTGACCTTCCAGGCTCAAGAAATCCTCCCACCTCAGTCTCCTGAGTAGTTAGGACCACAGATGCATGCCACCACACCTGGCTTTTTTTTTTTGACACAGGGTCTTATTATGTTGCCCACTCTGGTTTCAAACGCTTGGGCTCAAGAGATCCTCCCTCCTCAACCTCCCGAAGTGCTGGGATTACAGGCATGAGCCACTGCACCCAGGCTCTGTTTTCAGTTCTTTTGGGTATATACCCAGAATTGGAATTGCTGGATAATGTGGTAATTCAATGTTTAACTCTTTGAGAAACTGCCGTACTGTTCTCCACAGCAACTGCACCTATCTATATCCCCACCAACGTTGCACAGGGGTCCATTTTCTCCACATCTTTGCCAACATTTGTTATTTTCTACTTTTTTAATAGTAGCCATTGTAACAGGTGTGAGGTGGTTGCATACTTTTTTTGGGAGGGGAATGTTATGAAGCATCCACCCCCTTAACTCTTAAGTAGCTTCCCCACCACCACGATAGGCAGCGATGGGGCTTCTGGGAGGCCATCCCAACAGACTGGTCTCCACCCCTTCATCAGCCTCCCTTCTGTCCCTTGGTGGAGCTCTGGCGCAGGTACTATTAATTTAACTCAAGGATGTGTCTTTGGAGGAAGATAGTATGTGTTGTTCTTCAACATTTCATATTTGCTAGATAGTACTGTATTGTTGTTATACAAAATTGCATTGTTAGTTATATATAAGTATAATAAGTATACATTTTTTTAAAAAGGCAAAATTACTTTGTTGGGAGGGATGGTGGCCACCTAGTCTAAGGGTTTAGAGGCAATCATAGAACAGAAGGATTTGAGGAATCATAGACGTCCTCCAAGAGGAGATGCTTTCTGTCTTGAAGCAAGTTGCTGCCCTGGGTGCACAGGCAGGTTGCAGTATGATGGGGGCAGAGTAAGGGACAGTCCTGCAGTGGCCCTGAGTGCCTGCCCTGCTTGGTACTGGGGATGTGAGAGTCACAGTCACCATTCTCAGGGAGTTTGCACTAAGAGGGAGACTCATACATAGACACACATTTCAATGCCCAAGGTGAGTCCTGTGGTGGAAATGGGCTCAGAGGAGAGGTGCGTAGTCCACCCAGGGTGGTGGTGAGAGAAGGAAGTTTCTTGAGAGGAGCTGCCTGGATTTGGTTTTGAAGGATGAGTAGGACCTGACCAGAGAGAGAGAGAGAACAGAGTTGGAAGAGCGAAAGGATGAACTTCAACTTGTTGAACTTTATGAACTAGATGCTCTTGTTTGAAAGAATGTCCTAAGGGGTCTTCAGTTTCAAAACTTGATAGACTTAGAGGGAAGGGTATGAAATAGTACCTGTCCCAGAGCTCCACACCAAGGTATGGAAGGAAGGCTGATGAAGGGGTGGGGACCAGTCTGTTGGGTATGATATTCCAGAAGCCCCATTACAGCCCTATTGTGGTGGTGGACAGGCTGCTTTTGAGAATATGTACCCACCTTTTCAGCCTTCCTGTCCCATCAGGGCAGCAGGGGAGGAAGTGTGCCTCAGGTGGCTAAGGGGCCTTCCTACAGCAGGGCCAGCATTCCACATTGCTTCTTACTCCAGTGTTCCTCTACCCCAGAGGCTGCCTTCTCTTTGGCCTTTTGTGCCTACTGGGCATCCTAAAGCTGTTTGTTTGTTTGCCCTTCAGTGAGTGAGTTTGACACAGAGACCCATTTTTGTTTTTAAAAATTAGAAAATATAGGCCAGGTGCAGTGGCTCACACCTGTAAACCCAGCACTTTGGGAGACTGAGGCTGGAGAATCTCCTGAGCCCAGGAGTTTGAGACCAGCCTGGGCAACACAGTAAGACCTTGTCTCTACAAAAAAATATTTAAAAACTTATCCAGGTGTGGTAGCACGCACCTTGGTCCCAGCTCTTCAGGAGGCTGAGGCAGGAGGATTGCTTGAGCCTGGGACGGTCTGAGGCTGCAGTGAGCTGAGATCACATCACTGCACTCTAGTCTGGGAACAGAGTGAGATCCCATCTCAAAAAAAAAAAAAAGAAAATATAGAAGCATTTATTGTATAAAGAACAAACCCTTAATTTCTCAGCCCAGCTAGGCTCCCCAGAGGTAATGCCTGGCAGCTGCTTAGCATGTATTTCTTGTTACATGAGGTTTCTTTTGTACTAATTATTTCCTACTGTAGGCTTCATTTTACAGCTCACATTTGCCATGTCATTGTGTGTTTTGGAGACCTTTCCAGGGCGGCATATTTAGATCTATCTCATTGTGCAAAGCATTCCACAGAATGGATACACAGTTTATATAGCCATCCTCCTCCTGCTGGGCAGTGGCCTTCTTGTCCTTACAAGTAATACTGGAACAGCATATCTTTGTGCACTTCTACATTGGTATCGTTTAGATTCCTAGGGAAAAAATGCTCGTGCCAGACTATAAGAGCATTGGAAACTTTGATGGAGACTGCCAAATTGCCCTCTAAATTAGCCCCTCACCAACAGATCCCAAGAGTGACTGTTTGCCCCTGCACTGTCATCAGTACTGGGTATCTTTTAATTTCTACACATCTGAGGAGGGGAAAAGGCATTTTGTTGTTGGTCCACATTGTCTAATGGAAAACCACCTCTGAGACCTGTGGATAAAAGCGTGTTGCCTTCGGCTAGCTTCCTTCCTAAGCACCACGTCCCCGTGGAAATTCAGGGGTAGAAAATGCCTGCTGGTGGAACTCCTGAGACTTGTTCTTCCTGCATCCTTGGCCTCTCCTTGCCCTGTAAAAGGCCATGCAGGACCTTTATGTTTCTTGGAAGGTTTTTTCCTAAGAACCCTTTGGTCACCATTCTTCAGTTACTTTTCGTATGATTTTTATTTCTTTGCCTTATCAGTCTGCTGGTCATGAGAAAACCAAATTTTTCTGTTACCACTCCAGGGTAGCAATCTTTTATGTCCAAACTCAAATTCCCTGCATTTTACTGGCAACACATGAACCTTGAGAATCTACAGTGTCTTCCCAAGTACTAAATGTTCCTCCTTTTCATCTCTAACCCAGTAAGATAAAGTGAGATCAGGCATTTTGTATATGCTTTAATTAGGGTCAGAACAAAGAAGTATGATTCTGTTTCCTCTAAAACTGATGAACGTTCTCAGAGACCAGATCTCAGATTTGGGCCCTACCAGAGTTAGGAAAGGGCTGGGTGGGTGAGGGAATTGCCACTGCGTGCTGGTCATTTTCCTTGCAGCCCCTCAAGGCAGTGGGTATTATTTTCTAGGATTTATGGATGAAGCTGAGTCACATCCCAGAAGCGTCTCAGGGAGTAGGTAGCAGAACCAAAACTTGAGCAGGTCTGCCCCACACTAAAGCCCTTACCTGGCTTATGAGGTTGGCTCCAGGTAGATCCCTGGACACATCATCTCCGGGGTCCTCCCCCTGGAAGGGAAGATGAAACAGCACCTCCTTCCCGGTAGGCCCTCTCTGCCTAAGGGCCACCAGAAAGAAGAAACTGCAGTGTTTGCTCTTTCTTTTCCCTGTACAACAAGGCTCTGGCTAGGGTTTCCCAGATCTCACAGTTTTCATTCACTCCTAGGGTCTACCTTCATGCTTTTCCCTTATCTACGAGCCACCTATGCTATCACAGATTTTCTTTATATTGACTCACTTTTTTTACTTGGGCACATTTTCTTTTAAAAAGGCTTCTGTCACTCTCAATTGAAAACTAGTTTCACTTGGCGTTAAAGTAACATAAAAATTAAAATAAATAAATCCGTGGAAATCAAAGCAAGTTTCTTTTAGCAAGATCCTGTTGCCTGCCTAAGGCTCCCCATCAAGGCTCATTCTCATTAGAACGGGAGCTACGAAGTATTGGAACAGCGACCAGGTGCAGTGGCACACCCTTTAAGCCCAGGAGCTTGAGGCCAAACTGGGTAACATAGCATGACCCTGTCTCAAAAAAAAAAAAAAAAAGAGAGAGAGAGGCCAGGTGCAATGGCTCATGCCTGTAATCCTAGCACTCTGGGAGGCTGAGTCAGGCAGATCACTTGAGGTCAGGAGTTGAGATAAGCCTGGCCAACATGGTGAAACCCTGTCTCTACGAAAAATACAAAAAAATTAGCTGGGTGTGGTGCCACACGCCTATAATCCCAGCTACTCGGGAGGCTGAGGCACAAGAATGGTTTGAGCCTGTGAGGTGAAAAATACAAAAAAATTAGCTGGGTGTGGTGGCACACGCCTATAATCCCAGCTACTCGGGAGGCTGAGGCACAAGAATGGTTTGAGCCTGTGAGGTGAAGGTTGCAGTGAGCTGAGATCGCACCACTTGCACTCCAGTTTAGGCAACAAAGTGAGACTCCAACTCAAAAAATAAAAAATGAGAGAGAGAACAGATTCAGAGTTATAACATTACCCTGGCCCTTCTAAACTTGCCCACTGGTGATTTGCAGCCCACTCTCTGGGGAGTGCTCTTCTAGCTTCTGGTCACTGAACTGTGCACCTTTCGGGACACACCACCAGACTTCTGGCCTTTGCTTCTGTCCTTCCCTCCCCAGGATGATGGTCTCCTTTGCTTCTCGCTTATGTGGGAGATTCTGCTCCTGTGAGGTGAGGCTCAGATGCCACACTTACTGAGACATGCCCTCTGACACCCCAGGTGCCCTGATTACTCCCTGTGAACTTTTTTAAATATACCCACCCTGGCATAGGTCAGATTGTAGCATAGGAGTGGGGCAGTATTTATTCTGTAAGACTCTAGCTGTTGGAAGGGGCACTTTGTAACATTTATTCTCCTGACCCAGTTGGGCCTCCCTGGGGGCTGAGACAGGCTGTTGTCAGAGATGAAGCCTTATGATGTGGTATTATCTGCACTGGGCTCTGTGCCCTGTGCTCTGCTGTGCTAGATGTTCAGCAATGTTGCTGATGGTGAGCTGGGTTTTCCTGGAAGGAGTTCCACACTGCTGTTCCCCATTTGAGAGCATCATCTAGCACTGGGAAAATGTGGAGGTGGAGACCCTTGATGGCAGGGGACAAGAATAAATATGTTCAGGGTAAAATGCACCTGTGTGAGAAATGCATGGCATGAAACCCACATGGAGGGTCCCTGAGAACATTCAATCAAGGTGTCCCTGACCTGCTTTCACCTCATGGCTACAGCTCCCCATTCTCTGGTCTATGGGACAGTCAGTCCTTATGTGGCCCCTTCTGGCATTTTGACCCCTGCTTTGCACTCTCACTTTTGGCTTTGCCCAATACCTACCCTGAGCAGACCTGGCTGTGTACTCCAACTCTTTCCCCTACCCCTCACAGGGTCAGCACAGATCATGGGGGGCTTTGGTTCATCAGGCAATAGGAGGGAGGCTGGGTGCGGAGAGTGTGGGGCTGATAGCGAAGGGGGAAGCAAGCCCTACCTAGGACCCCTGCATCTCTCTATGCACTCTGCTGATCTCACTCTTAGCAAGAGGGAGTATGGACTGAAGGACTGAAGGTGGAATCGCAGGGCTGCTCTCCAGTCTAGGCAACAAAAAAATCACAGGGCTGCTCAGCAAGGCCGTGCTCTGGGGCTGCTTCCACTCTAGGAAATGGGCACCTTTTTTTTTTTCTTTTTTTGAGATCGAGTCTCACACTGTCATCCAGGCTGGAGTGCAGTGGCACTATCTTGGCTCACTGCAACCTCCGCCCGCCAGGTTCAAGCCATTCTCCTGCCTTGGCCTCCTGAGTAGCTGGGATTACAGGTGTGTGCCACCACGCCCAGCTAATTTTTGTTTTGTATTTTTAGTAGAGACAGGGTTTCACCATGTTGGCCAAGCTGATCTTGAACTCCTGACCTCAAGTGATCTGCCTGCTTTGGCCTCCCAAAGTGCTGGGATTACAGGCGTGAGCCACTGTGCCTGGCTAAGGGGCACCTTTTTTGATTGCACAGAAGCTTCATGTGGGTTAGCGGCAGCCCTGGAGGGCTGTTGCCCTCCCCAGCTCTGCTTGACACTTTTTCCAAGGTAGGGACTAGGGTGTCCCTACCTTGGTACTACGAGTACTCAACACATTAGGTCTCAGTGAAAAGTTCATAAACAGAATTTAGTACCCTTGTTCTTTCGAAATGAAACAATTTGACTAGGGAACTTAATGAAAGACAAATATAGTATCATGATACAGTCATTTAATGTCTCTGAGCCTTAGTTTCCTCAATTATGACTAAAATATATCTCTTAGGGTTGTTCAATGTTCAAATTGGATAATGCATGCAAAGCACTTGACTCATTAATTTTCTTTCCCTCCATCAAAATATTTCTGAAATGAGTGGATTCTGAATTGGGACTGTAACCAGGTATGTTCTGGAAAGAGTATATATTTTTAAAAAATAGAGCAAAGATTTTTATTTTTTAACAGTGTGACCTCTCATGCTACAAAAAAAATTGAAAACGAATACAACTTGTTGTACTTTCTGGAAAGAATAAAATCTTCGAAATCAGACAAACTTTACTTTGAGTCCCAGCTCTACTAACCTCTTTGAGCCTGAGCTTCCTCATCTGTAAAATGGGGATAGAAGTCCTACTTTTAAAAGCATGTGTCCGGGCATTAAATGAGACATTTGCTAGGGCTACGATAACAAAATGTCACAAACTAGAAGGCTTAACCGAACTTACTTTCTCATAGTTCTAGAGACTAGAAATCCAAGATCAAGGTGTGGGTTTGGCTTCTTCGGAAGCCTGTCTCCTTGGCCTGCAGAGAGCTACTTTCTTGCTGTATCCTCACATGGTCATTCCTCTGTGCATGCGTGATTGGATTAGGTCCCCATTTTAACTTAATCACCTCTTTAAAGAGCCTATCTCCAAATGCAGTCAGTCATATTGTGAGGTACCTACAACATTTGCAAAATAGAAAGCTCACTGGCCTGAGCACAGTGGCTCATGTCTGTTTAATCCCGGTACTTTGGGAGGCCGAGGCAACAGGATCACTTGAGCCCAGGAGTTCAAGACCAGCCTGGACAATAAGTGAGACCCCTAACTGTACAAACTGAAAAGCTCACTGGATGGTAGTAGCTCTTCCTATTTAAATCTCGGTTCTAGAGTTCTTTCCTGTTCCTTGCTGAAGGTTGTATTTAGTGTGTAGGGTTGTCCTGAGGGCTGGTATTACTCGTCAGTAGTGTCCCTAACCCTGAGGCACTTCTGTTAAAATTAGATCAATACTTAGCTAGTGCGGTGGCTCACACCTGTAATCCCAGCACTTTGGAAGGCTGAGGCGGGCGGATCCCTTGCGGTCAGGAGTTCGAGACCAGCCTGGCCAACACGGTGAAAGTCCATCTCTACTAAAAATACAAAAATTAGCGGGGCGTGGTGGTGCATTCCTGTAGTCCCAGCTACTTGGGAGGCTGAGGCAGGAGAATGGCTTGAACCTGGGAGGCGGAGGTTGCAGTGAGCCAAGATCATGCCATTGCACTCCAGCCTGGGTGATAGAGCGAGACTCCATCTCGAAAAAAAAAAAAAAAAATTTAGATCAATACTTAGACCAATATAATGAGCTGATGTTTAGAGAGCAAAACAGGCCTCCTTCAGCCTCTGGACTCATGATCCTAGCTTAGGGTCAGTAACTTGTGGATTAGCAAAAAACAGGCTTAACTTTATAATGTTAGCAAAGGATTAAGTTTTATATGCATCAGAACAAAGATGGGAAAGAAACCTAACAAAGTGCTAATAAAAATGGAATTGGGTAAAAATATCATGCTTCATGAAAGAAGCCAGACACAAACAGCTACATATTGTGTGATTGCATTTGTAGGAAATGTCCAGAATAGGCACATCTATATAGAGAGAAGGCAGATTAGTGGTTGTAGGAGGCTGGGAGAAGGGGAATGGGAAGTGACTACTAACATGTACAGGATTTTTAGGATGATGAAAATATTCTGGAGTTGGTAGTGGTGATGGTTGCACAACTCTGTGAATATATGTACTAATGCCCACTGAATTGTATACTTCAAGAGGGTAGATTTCATGGTATGTGAATTCTATCTCAGTAAAGCCATTGTTAAAAATTAAATTAGGGCAGGGTGCGGTGGTTTATTGCTATAATCCCAGCACTTTTGGAGGCTGAGGCGGGCAGACTGCTTGAGACCAGGAGTTGGAGACCAGCCTGAGCCACATGACGAAAGCCCGTCTTAACAAAAAATATGAAAAATTTAGCCAGGCGTGATGGTGCACCCTAGTAGTCTCAGCTACTCAGGAGGCTGAGGTGGCAGGATCACTTGATTCCAGGAGGTTGAGGCTGCAGTGAGCCGTGATTGCACCACTGCACTCCAGCCTGGGTACCACCGAGACCTTGTCTCAAAAATAGACATCTTTTTTTTAAAAAGAAAAAAGATTGAATTAGGGTGATGGCAGACTTATGTGACTAGCTTTTCTTCTTTTCTCTTTTCTTCCAGTTTTCTATAATTACTTTTTCTCTTTTTTTAAATGGAAAGAGTCCTACATTTCATTAAAATTACTTCGGATCCAGTTTTATGTGGTGCTGAATTAGAGCTATGCAGAGAAAGTCTCCATGAAATATGAAGGGGTCACTTTTGCTCACAAAATATCAATGATTGACTAAGATGCATAGGCTATAAATAGAGAGAAAATGGGTATGTATGTGAGAATGAAGCTTAATGAAGTTTGATCCCATGTAATGTGGGTCTCCCTAAGAGAGGGTCTATCTTTTCATCAATAGCAAATCTGTGGTCTGTGTTGTCTGATGAAGTCCACCTGGTATTGCACATTGAAATCCATGTTTGTTTTGATGTATAAATTGTTCTCTCAGAGAACAGCTACTTCCCAGTTTGACACTGTTTGCAATCCAGTGCCAATGCCAGGAGATATCTGAGCCATATATATTTTTTTAATGTAAGTTAAATAATTCATCAAGGAATGAGTAAGAGAGAGAGAGAGAGAGAGAGAGTGTGTGTGTGTGTGTGTGTGTGTGTTGAAACATTTGGCTCTTTCTACCTAATTTTTAACCTTGTTGGTCCTACTGGCAGTCCATTTCTTAGCTAATGACTGCATAAAATCATCTGTGAAAAGAAAACTAAAGACTTTTGCATTACCTTTTGCCAGTTTCTGCTTTAAATCCACCCTTTGGTATTTGCAAAGGTCAGATGAGCTATTTTGGTGTCCATGGCCCTGATTAATGGGAAATCCTACATTTCCATTGGCCCCCGAGGATGAAGGATTAGTGTGGCGGCGGCGGTGCGGGCAGCATCTGCTGGAATGTCAGGAGCGCGGTGTTGGGAATTGCAGGAGCAGCCGGCCTATGAGAAATGGAGGAGGAGGGGAGTTCTGCTAGCACTAGCCCCTGATGCGTTTTTCTCCATTGCCATCATGCAGACATCTCCAGGAGCATTTGTTCTCCTCTGTTAGGCCTTGTCGCTAAGCATTTAATATGGAGAGCACAAGTGCGGGCCTCCTGATTCCCCACCAGAAGGCTTCCGTGGCTCCCTGTTCGTCGGCATGTTTGTGTTCAGCTTTTCACCTCTCCTTATAGGAGACGTTGGTTTTATACTACGTTAAATAAAAATCATTGTGTTAGCTCATAGATTTTCACAAGAAAAGCAGGTGCCTGGTGCTTTGGGGAGAATAACTCTGAATACGAGAATCTCTTTCCCCACCCAAGAGCAGATGGTCTGCATTAGTTCGTTGTGTGACCTTTCTTTGCTTCTAAGACACCAAATCTCTGATCCCACGGATCATAAATATTCTTTAGGTTTGCAGCCATGGAGGTGAAGGGGGCGTCAAGCTGTCGGTGTCATTTTCCATTTGTCTGGAACCTTTCAAAGAAACTGTTAACAGCATTTTTAGGCACTGAATAGCCTCCTGCAGCCATGAGCTTACAGACTCATGAAGGGCACCGCAATAAGGCTGCCTCAACCAAGGTCAGGAAGAAGCCCTCTGCTCAGCATCCCTCTGCTCAACATCCTGCTGTCCTCACCTGTCTACTCACCAGGCAGCCTCTCACAGCAGCCACTTTGTGCCAGGCACCATGATGGCTCACACAGCCCCTGCCTGCCTGTCCGGGGGCTGCATTATTTATGTCACTCGTAGTGTTAATAGCCACCTTGTATTGATCACCTTGTCTGCTGCCTCTCTCCGCCCTAGAGCCCACCTTCTCATCCAGAGGCAGACCCTCAAGTGCGGTGTGAGGGTGCTGTGATAATGTAGAGGTCTGCACTGAGAGGGGCAGAGTGAGACTGTCCTCACAAAGGAGGTGACATCTGAGCTGGTCCCCTGTAGCAGTTTACCTGGAGGGGGAGGGGCATGCTGGGAAGAGAGGACAGTGGAGAAAAGGAGCCTGTGTGTTTGTGGCAGCTAGACCTCGGGCTCTGGTTGTTCATGTGGGGCCCTGGCGAGGGGTGGGAAGCGGAAGTCAGGGCTGGTTAGAGATGGTCACCCTGAGGATCAGGTTGAGGAGTGCAGACCTTATCTGGAGTGAAGTGGGGAGATCTGGGAGGTTTTTGATACTTAGGGGGAAGATGAGTTCAGATTTTCTGTTTGGAGCAGACCACCTGGGGCAGTGTGGAGGGTAGACTATGGGAAGAGAGACTGGAGGAAGTGATGACAATGGGGAGGCTGCAGCAGCCATCCCCAAGAGAGACCTGGAGGCACCTCAGCCTCTGGGCTCCCCTTTCTGTGCATTTGCACTGGCTTCTCCTTCCCGCCTTTGCCTTCACATTCCTACATTCTTCTTTGGATCATCCCCCTTCTCTCCATACCCAAGTGTTGCTACCTTGCTGAGGCCTTTCCTGGACTCTCCAGGCAGCAGGGTTCAGCCCTCTGTTGCACCCCTGTGGCAGGCTGGTCTGCCACCATCTGACCCCTAATGGAGACTGCTTTGCCTTCCTAACTCCCCAGCTCTGTTAGCAGTGCTTTGGACCCATATAATGAAGATGGAAAGAAGGAGAGGTTTTTTAAAGTGGCTATTGTGGTGGATTGGAGAGGACTCAGAATTTGGGGACAGAACATACCCCAGTTTGAGACCTGCTTCTGCCTTATACTTTCTCCGGGAGATGAGGTATTTTGTTGTTTTTGTTTTGTATCTTCTTATCATAGAAAATTTCAAGCATAGATATGAATTGGGAGATCAGTGTAATGAACCTCTTTGTACCCATGGCTCAGCTTCTCAGCATCTGGCCAATCCAATTTTATTTCATCTAATCACCCTCTCCTCCCACTCTGCATTATTTTGAAGCCGATTCCAGACATCATATTACTTTATCCATAAATACCTAAATAGATAAAGGGCTCTAAAAGATAATGACTTTTTGTTTACCTCTAAGAGTCTTCATGTCTCTGAGCCCCAGGTTCTCATCTGTGAAATGGAATGGTCATGACCCATCCCAGGGCTGTCATGAGTAAAGCTGGCAAAAGCCTTTGCTGGAAATCTGACGGCTTCCTTTTCTATGCTAACTGCTGTGCTGATGTGGCTGCTTAGTGTCATGGTAATGACCCTAAGAACACGGTCTTTAGAGCAGACAAACCCAAGTCACATTCTCATTCCAACACTTAACAACAGTTATCTTTTGGGGTAAATCACTTAGTCTGAGCCTATTAAGTAGTCTCATTTTTTTAAATGGGGGACATAATAGCTCCCTCATAGAGTTGTTTTGAGATTTAAAAGGGACAGTGTACATATCAGCCCATAATAAGCTTTTTTTTTTTTTTTTTTTGAGATGGAATCTTGCTCTGTTGCCAGGCTGGAGTGCAGTGGCGCGATCTCGGCTCACTGCAACCTCCGCCTCACGGGTTTAAGCAATTCTTCTGCCTCAGCTTCCCGAGTAGCTGGGACTACAGGTGCACGCCACCACGCCCAGCTAATTTTTGTATTTTTAGTAGAGACAGGGTTTCACCACGTTAGCTAGGATGGGCTCGATCTCTAAACCTCGTGATCCGCCCGCCTCGGCCTCCCAAAGTGCTGGGATTACAGGCGTGAGCCACCGCACCCGGCCCATAATAAGCTCTTAATACATAGTAGCTAGTATTATAAATGTCCTTTGAATATATATGATTTCTGGTTATTAGACCAATCCTGCAAAATATATAGTTTTTATCCCAATTTTACATATGATATGACTGAGAGTTAAAGCCAGGATTAATGAACTTGCCTGAGATCTTGGGACTAATAAATTACAGAGCCAGGAGTTTGAGCCCAGGTCTGCCTGACCCCAAGGCCCCCATCCTTATTACTGCTATCTATTAATAGAACCTTGCAGTGTGGCCTTGTGAAAAAGAACATGCTGATCTTGGGTCAGACAGATCAGGGTCATCTGGTCCTTACCTTTGTCTACTGTTTTCAGCTAGTGCTGGTTTTTTTATAAGCCGGTGAATTGGATTACAAATTTTCGTTAGACTCCTTTGTCCATATCTCCTGCCTTCTTCCTGCCTCTCATTTTAGGAGCTATTAGTGCTCATAAGCCCCTGGAATGGAGAGAATAGAACATTCAAATAAAAAGTTTTACTCACATCAGCCCTTTTGTGCTTCGTTTTTGTGGGAAAGAGGCTGAGACTTTTGTTTTTTAGCAATGCAGTCTTGCTAGGTTGTCCAAGCTGGACTTGAACTACTGGCCTCAAGGGAGCCTCCTACCTTTCGTCCCTAGTAGCAGGGACCATAGGTGCATGCCACTGTTCCTGGCTCAGAGGCTAAAACTCTTTAAGGCAAAATGAGGTTCATAGGTTATCTGTGGATTTTTGTTTTTCAATCAGCATGTAAGGCACGGACAGGGCTTATTTGTCCATTTCTCCTGTAAAATTGCTAAGAATGGAAAATTGGAAGATAATGTGGCAGAGCCAGAAATCAAACCCAGGCCTGACCAACTCACTGCCTGGCTAGTTTCATTGTTCCGCACTGCCTTTAGGGACAGCAGGTGAGGGACCCACAGGGAAGGCCTAGACTGCCCGTAGATATCTCCTCGTGTCTTGGAATCCCTATTCTAACAGATCTGATCTAGTTCTGGCTTAAGGGGAGTCAGCGTAATGATGATTCTCAGCTTTTTGTCTAGCTTTTTCACATATGTTTTGTTTTCCTGCTAGCATGAAGTTTAAACTTGTTTAAAAACAAGCTTTTAAACAGGGAAGTCAAGCAGATAAGGGAGTCGTCCGTAGTCATCTGAGGGCAGAGCCAGGACACAAGTGCCATCCTTGGACTCCAACCAGTCCTCTTCCTGCACTCCTGCAAAGCCCTCTGGAATTGCTCAGCAGTAGCGCCCCAGCCATCATGTAAGGAACAGAATTTCGAATTGGAACAGGAACTTCAGGGGGCCAGTAGCCTCTCCCCAAGGTGCTCAGAGAAGGGAGAGTTAGCAAACGTAGAAGGCTTATCTACTGAGATGACCCTTCCACCTGTTCACTGGAGAAATGATCTCCAGTGGGTGTGTTCTGGGGTGCTGTCTCTGGTCAGCCATCTTGAGAAGAAAACACTAGAACAGATTTTAGCAGAAGACTGAGAATCCCAGTGGTACAGATCTTACAAATATGATTTGCAAGCGTCATAGAGAAGCCTCCTTTTTGAGTAGGAATGCAAAACCAATCACCTCATTGCTCGAATGACAGTCTGGCTTTCTTGGGATCCAGCCAAGAAAACAATTTATGAGACTGACCCACACACTTAACTAGCTAAAGCTTTGGGCTGTAATCCAGAATCCTTATTATGGAAAGCAGAGTTAAAACTGTTCCCTCTGAAACCCTGTGGCTATTTATTTGAATTAGTGAGGTCACCTCAATGACAGCTGTGGAGACCAGTCTTTAATTAGGAAAAGAATTTGCCTTGAACTTCATCAGAATGGCATTTCTGAGGGTCTTGAGTGCTTTTCTTCCTTCATTCTTTCAGGCTTACCTTATTCCTGCTCTTTGTTCAGGAGTCACAGCTCATTTCTTCCCTGAAAGAGCCTGCTTTCTCCATGCTCTGCAGACACAGGACTCTCTCCTGACTATGGCATGACAGAGTCCATCCCTGAGTAGGGTGAAGAAAGTGCTGATTCTGAAATTCAAATTCTCCCACATAGTGGCAGCATGACTTTTTGGACAAATTCTCAGACTTTTCTAAGTCTCATCTTCCTCATCTATAAAATTATTCCAATCCTATTTATTGCATAGGATTGTATAAAGCTACCATTTATTGATTACTCTTGCTATGCGCCAGCTACTCTTATCAGTGCTTGACATGTATAAGCTCATCTCATCTGAGTAACAATCCTATAAAGCAGAATTCTTTTTTTTTAAGACTGAGTCTCACCCTAGCTACCAGACTGGAGTACAGTGGTGCAATCTTGGTTCACTGCAACCTCCACCTCCAAGGTTCAAGTGATTCTCATGCCTCAGCCTCTCAAGTAGCTGGGATTATAGGCACGTGCCACCACACAGGGCTAATTTTTGCATTTTTAGTAGAGATAGGGTTTCACCATGTTGGCCAGGCTGGTCTCGAACTCCTGACCTCAAGTGATCCTCCCGCCTGTGTCCTAAAGTGCTGGGATTACAGGCGTGAGCCACCGCCTCCGACCCAAAGCAGAATTTTTAACACTCCCATTTTATAGATGAGAAAGTAGAGGCTACTACAGAGCCTAGTATATAATGGACACTCAACAAATGTGTTTATTGAGTTTGAATCTCTCTTTTACTTACACTTTCATTATATTTATAATCTCTGCCTTTTCCCTGAGAATATTGAATTTTTCAATTTTATCTTCAAATTTACTTTTTAAACTTTGTGTTGTAGAAAATTTTAAACATATGCAAAAATAGAATAGTATGATGAATTTCTACAAACCCTTTATAGAACTTCAACAGTTATCAACTCATGACATATTAGATTTTGTCAATATGCATACCCATTCCTTTACCCTGCCCATATTTTGAGGTAAGTCCCCCAAATCATATTATTTCAGCATATATTTCAGTATGTATCTCTAAAAGAAGATGACTCTTTTTAAAAACAATCATAATACCATGATTGTACTTTTAAAAATTAACTGTAATTACCTATCATGTATCCAGCTAGTGTTCAAAATTTCTAGTTGTCTCAGAATGTCATATATTTTTTAAGACTGTTTGAATAGGATCTGCTAAGGCCTGCCACAAGTACAGAGAGGTGACTGTGGGCAGTGGCTGGGCCCAGCCCATCTGGGAGGCCTCTACCAGCTGAAAGTTAAGGTTCTGTCAACTCTAAAATCCAGCTGCCAACTTTTTGCCTATTAGTCTCAACACCAAAGGGTTGGCACTATTCGGGAGGGAAAGTCACACCAGAGGGCTGGCCTCTCTTTGCAAAAGTTTAGTTCAGATGGAAGATACTTCAGTATTGGGTAGAAACAAATTAATCAGAGGCTGTCTGCATATCAAGGTTCTTCATTTTATCCTTTTCATCCTATTACTGAGTAACTACATTATAACTCATTGGTGAAACACTTGGGTTCAGAAGTCAGACAGAATGGAATTCCAGTCCAGATGCCACTGCTTGCTGTGTGTGTGTCTGGGCAAGTCATTAAGCTTCTCTGGGCAGGCCCTCCCCAGTATGTAGAAAGTGAGAATTAAAAGTTTTCAATCTAGGCTGGGTGTGGTAGCTAATGCCTGTAATCCCAGTACTTCAGGAGGCCAAGCTGGGGCGGTCACTTTAGCAAGACCTCTTCTTTACAAAATGTTTACAAAACAAAAACAAAACCCTTTCAACCTTAGCCTCACGGTGAGGATGAAATAAAATAATGAGGTAAGGCACGTAGGACATTATAAGTCAGTAAAAGTTAGGTAATGTTGGTTTGCGACTATCTGCCTGCTGGGATGTATCTCTGTGCATTTGGGAGTATGTGGGTAGAAGTGGAGTCAGGAGAGATTTGCAATCTCATGCCCATCTTGAGTCTCATTGGCTTTTTCCAGAGTACCCCAACACTCCGTTCTCTAGTGGAGGATTGAGTGGCGTGAAATACGGGAGTATCCTCCGCAGTGCCTCTCCTGGTAGTCATTTATTATATAGAACATCCTGGTCCGGGCAGGACTGTTGTCAGCCTTATGTTACCAGCAAAGAAGACAGCTTCAGGCCACTACAATGAAATCAAAGGTACCAACGATCTAAGAGGAGGAAGGAGCTCTGTGGGTTGCTGAGGGCAAGGTCTTTGGCACAGCAGGCACCCCTTCTAGAATGTCCTGCCAGGTGGCTACTGGCCTAGACTTGTATACCTCTAGTAATGGAAAACTCATCATCTCATAGGCAGCTTATCCCACGCTGGTCTCTTCTCCAGTTAAATGTAAAGGACTTACTTAATTTGATCTAACTCTGCCTCCCTCTCATTTTTACCCGCAAGTCCTGGGTCCTCTCCTCTTCCCATCGCACCACGCTGGGTGTGAGGGAGTAACACAGAGGGAGGTCTCTGCTCTTAGTGGCAGTGTGTTCTGGAGAGAGCCCTCCAAAGCAGAGCCACGCTATGGCAAAATCCCAGCCAAGCCTTTGTGTGGACATCAGTGGAGACCTTTCTGTGAGTGGCAGGAATGGAGTGTAATTCTCTATTAAGTAGTGTCAGATGCAGGTGGACTGGTGAGACATGAAGGAGACCAATGCGGGAGCTGTCTTTAAGCTTGAGAGCTATGATTTGGAGCTCAGTGTGGAGTGTTAACCTTTCCACGTGCCCTCCTCCACTGTGCAGCTCTCTCAAATGTCCTTTGTTATGCTCTTGCGTGAGTGGTGTTCACCTCTGCATTATTTAGTGCCATTTATCCTTGCACTTTCTCATTCCTACAGCCTGCAGGAAAAGAGACTGTAGCATGTGGGCTGTGTGTCATTGCTGAGCAGTTTGTCAGCCTTAGAAAGCTGTTCCTGAGCTGAGAGCCCATGATACCAGCGGGTGATGCAGAGCCTGCATGACTTGGGGTCCTCAATCACTGGGAAAGGCCCTCCCCCACTGGTGACACAAAAAGGCAGGAAAGAACCTTTGTTTCATCTGGTTGATATGCACCAGCCCTCATTTGCTACAGATCTTTGGCCCTCACCATTCTTACCTGTGAAATTCCCCTAATCCAAGCCTGATGGGACCAGATGTGAGGCATTGATCATGGCTGGTTATTCATCAGGGGTGGATATTGACACACAGGCTACCATTTTCTTATTGGTTGACTCTGACCAAAGGTAAAAATAAAAATGTCAGTGTTCCTTGAATAGGATTATAGTAGAATGCCTGTTACAAAACCAGAGGAGGAAATTCATTAGGCTTTTATGATCGTCACTTTTGTGGGAGAAAGAGCTCATGTTGAATAGCCTGCCAGATAACTCTGGAATGTGTACCACTGGAGTAGGGACAATTTGCCAGGGATTGCTGTCCTTTATCCTTTGGGGCTGCAGGGACAGACAGCCTCCAGCCTTCTCTCTGCTCCCCTGGCATTTGTCACAACATGCTATGGGTCAGGAGACCCTAAGTAGAAAGATCACGGGAGGTCAGCACTGTCGGGTACAAGAGGCCAGTTCAACTCTGAGCCCTCATGGTATGAGGCAGCTTTAGAACAATGTAAAAGAATCAAAGGGGTTGAACTTAGGCTGTTAAAAAACCTTTTTCCCCTGAAAATGTGAAAGCAGGAAGAAATGTAGAGAAGTAGAGAAAAGTATTCATTATTCTACTACACAAAGGTTACTACTATAAACATTTTGGCATATTTTCTTCCTGTATTATTAAAACATTTTTCTTTACAGACATAATGCTGTAAGTACGATTTTGTGCCCTGTTTTTTCCCACTTAATATAGAATAAGCATTTTTAATTAAAAAACAGCTTATAAAGATCATTATTAAATGACTACATAATATTCCCTTATGTGGATGAATACATTGCATTTCACTTTACCATTCCCCTAATGTTGGACGTTTAGATTATTTCTTTTCTTTTTTTCTTTGCTATTATAATTAATGCAGTGATAAACATCTTAGGGTTTATGCCTTTGTCTGCATTTTAGATTATTTATGTATAATAAATTCCTTTAAATAGAATTACCATCTCAAAGGGTGTGCTTATTTTTAAATTTTTTATTCCCCCAAAAATGTATACCTCTTTATATATGCTTAGTCTTTATGGAGACCCCACCTAACCTGGCCCAGGTTGGGGCAGGGGCACTAGTGTGTGGAACAGGGTTGGGGAAAGCTTCCTGGAAGAAGAGTTTTAGGCCACATTCTGAAAGTGTTAAATGTTAACAAGAGTTGAAGCAGATAGGATGGTAGGGAGAGACTGTCCTAGATATCCAGGCATACAGAACAGAATGTGTGAATTCCCAGAGCTGCTGAAGGGCACAGACCTGGGGGAGCTAAGGCCAGAGGCCGATGGGAGGGTGGAATGAGATAGGCTGCAGAGGAAGGCAGGGCAGGAGCAAGCCACAGAATGTAGACTTTGTCCTAACAGCAATGGGAAACCATAAAGGGGCTACAAGCAGGCCAGTGACATGATGAAGTTTGCATTCCAGAAAGGTCACTGTAGCTGCTGGGTGGAGGATAGATTGGGTGAGACAGGAGGGGAAGACCTCCCTTCTGGGAGACCAGTTCCGACTGTTACACAAGGCAGGTTCCACCAGTGTGAATCAGTGTGAATCATTCCTCAGAATTTGCTAAATTGATAGGTGGAAGTGCATTTCACTTAAATTTTCATTTCTGTAATTCCTGCTAAGGTTGAATATTTTTATGTTGATTTGCCAACTGAATTTCATCACTTGCGACCTGGCTCCTTATGTCCTGATGGCTCTTGGAACATTATGGCATCATAATTGGACTTTAGAGATGGCATAGTCAGGTGTATAATTCAGCTTTGTGTTGGATCCCATAGAGGCCCAGGGAGGAGGTGACTTGCCCGGGGTCCCTGGGACCAGGACTGAGGCTTCCAGGTGTATCACCGTTTGCTCTTGCCAGTCCTCTAAGCTACCTTCTAGAGCAGGCCCAGTTACCAGGACCTTGGAAAGCACAGCTCGGCAAGCTCAAGGCCTACTGACTAGAAAGAGCAGTAAGAGATGTGGAGAAGGTCACTTTTCTGCCATTCAGATTTGGAGGAAGAGATTCAGAATTCAGCAAGCCCAATTTAAATCAAGGGGTTCTTAGCAATTGGGGGCATCTTTGTTTCAGAAGAAGCTCAGCTAAGGCTGTTATTTGCCAACAGATTATAAGCGTTTGCTAGAGTAGAAAGATGTATAGAGAATAGACCCTTTGGTATGAAGTTACCTCCCTAGACCTGACTAACAGTTCAACTGCCTCCCCAAAGTTAACAGCATCCAACTTGTAGATCTTGCCTATTAATGTATTTATTAGTTTGCTTGTTTGATAGCCACAGAGCCTTCCTGAAGAAATTGCAGGCAAGTGTTTGCCAAGAATGTACCAATTGGAAAAACTTTTCTTAATAGCTGGCTGTTTGCTATGCTGCGGGGTCTTGTGCATTTTGGTTCCTCCCAGAGGATGGCTGGCTTTGTATGCAGTGCACATGGTGCCCTGAGTTCCACTCTAATTGCTGTGTGCAGGAGAGCTGAGTGCAGGACAGCTGAGTGCAGCATGGTGGCTGAGTAATGAACCCGCATTTCTCTTTGCAGCTTCTCGATTAGGAAATCGCAGGAACCTGGAGCCTGTGTTTCATTCTGAAGTGTTTTCCTCTGTTAAATCTGAACAGTTTCAGATTGTTAAAACACTACCATTATAGGCAGTGGCCTTGTCACCGTGCCCTGCATACACAGTCATGCCCTTGCTTTGGCTGCCATTCTTATTTGCCTTTAATTTTACCCAAAGGCCAGATAAGATGAGATGTAGTATATTGTTATTTCTGATGGCTGTATAGGTTGACACATTTTTTTTAAATCATAAATCTTGTTATAAAATAAATATGTATTTTTAGGAGAAGATTTTAGAAATTTTCTCCCTAAACAAAACAGTAAGACATAATTATTCTCACTACTAAGATGTTTACCATTGTTACCATATCAGGAGCTAGCCTTTCAGGCTTTGTTCCTTTGCCTAGGTGTATACTGTTTTTTTGTGTGGCTTTTATTTTTGAGACAGGGTTGCACTCTGTCTCCCTGGCTGGAGTTTAGTGACACGATCATAGCTCACTGCAGTCTTGACCCCCTGGGCTCAAGTGATACTCCTACCTCAGCCTCCCAAGTAGCTGAGACTACATGAACACACCACCATATCTGGCTAATTTTAACAATGTTTTTTTAGAGACAAAGTCTCACTATATTGTCCAGCTGGTCTCGAACTCCTGGGCTTAAGTAGTCCTCCCACATTGGCCTCCCAAAGTGCTGGGATTGCAGGTGTGAGCTACCATGCCCAGCCAGGTATACACTTTTAATATAAAACTGTATGTACTAGTTTGTATCTTGGATTTTCCCCCACCCCCCAATTAATGTGTGATGTGCACTTGCCTACTCAGATTTTTTTCCCCAACCTAGTATCTAAATGTGTCCATGTATTGGAGGCAAGCCTTTCCAGGCAGTGAGTCTCCTTGTGGGATGATACTGTCATCCCAGGCAGGGTCTCATGCTTCAGCCATGTTTTGGGCCCCCCAATTTTTTTTTTTTTTTTTTTTTTACAGTCTTGCTCTGTTGCTAGGCTGGAATGCAGTGGCAAGATCTCGACTCACTGCAGCCTCCCCCTCCCCGGTTCAAGCGATTCTCCTGCTTCAGCCTCCCGGGTAGCTGGGACTACAGGCGCATGCCACCACGCCCAGCTAATTTTTCTATTTATAGTAGAGACAGGGTTTCACCATGTTGGCCAGGATGGTCTTGATCTCTTGACCTTGTGATCCACCCGCCTCGGCCTCCCAAAGTGCTGGGATTACAGGCATGAGCCACCAAGCCCGGCCCCCCAAGTCACATTCTTTAAATTTTGTCAGGGGTGGCAGATCATCATCTTTTGAAGGATGGATTTGATTTATAAAATAAGCCAATAATTTTTCACACCCCAGTGTTGGATGCTGATCAAGGCCATTTCGGGCAAACTTGAGTTGTAGTTATAACAAACAAGAGTGAGTTTTCTGGGTGACTTGTAGGGGAAGGAAAGAGGATGAGAGTAAATGTCCATTTTTATGGCTCCACCAGGCTAAACACTTTAACGCCAGATCTAGACCTCTGCATAAGTACTGTAAGTGTGGTAGTGGTCCTCAAAATGATGCTTAGGGGTCATCAGAACCTCCTGGGGAGCTTGGTGAAATGCCATTGAGGCCAGGATTGATGGGGGTCAAGGGAAAGAGGACCCAAGGGAACATGAACCTTATCTGTAATTGCAGTAGGCACTGATCCCTAGGCTCCCAATATCTGTTCCTCATTTCTTCTTTACTGACAGAGCTTTGATTTTGTTTGGAGTGCCTATATGCCCAGCTAAAAGTTTCCCTTGCAGCTAAGGATGACTGTATGACACAGCTCTGGCCTATGAATAAGAGGTATGGGCTCCTGGGGAAAGCACCTCTTCATAAATAAGATGGCAAAGTCCTTTGGCTCTTGCACGTTCTTCTTGCCTGCTTTGCAGACTGCCAGGTAGAGCAGTGGTGCCTTGCAGCTGGAAGGATGGAAAGGATGGAAGCCTCAGGCCAAGGATGGTAGAGTAGGAAGATGAAAAGTTCCTGGGTCCTTCGTGGAATCCTTGAGTGGCTGCTCCAGCTCTATACTGCCTGCTTCTAGATTTCTTCTTGTTCCTTAAGAAAAATAACCCCCATCTGTTTAAATGACTGTTAGTTTTTTAATTGCTTGCAGCTGAATGCAATCATAACTGATAAGGTAATGTTTTAATATTTTACAAGGGGGAAATGTATTTACATATTGTGCAATTAAAAATGAAAAATAATTTAAATCCCCACAGATTTCTGGGCCCCACATCAGATGCACTGAAACAGAATCTTTGAGTCTTTGGGGATGGAACTCATGTAGCTATATTTTTAACAAACTCTCCAGATGATTTGGGTGCACAATAAAATGGGAGAATCGTTTCCATATTTATTAATAGTAATTAACTCCATTTTCTAGATAAGAACATTGAGGCACAACTTACCCAATATTTTAAAGTAAGATTTGCATCTAGTTCTGTCTGGTTCCAAAGTACATTCCCAGCACATCCCGTGCCTGCTCCAGAGAGGCCTGACTTTCCCCCAACAACACAGCTATGCTACTTCTGAGGGGAACTTCCAAAACAGAAGATTCAACTGTTTGTGAAATAGTTTTACACTGCTGTCCAGGGACAGCATTACCATAATGCATCTGTCTCCAGGAGACAAAGGGACGTATGTTTTCTGGCATGTTTGTTAACAAGAGGGCTGGGCGCAGTAACTCATGCCTGTACCCCCAGCACTTTGGAAGGATAAGGCAGGAGGACTGCTTGAGGCCAGGAGTTTGAGACCAGCCTGGGCAAAGTAACAAGACTCTGTCTCTACAAAAAATAAAATTAAAATAATAAAAATAATACAATAAAAAGCATACTCATAAGTTCTTGGTCTTGTCTTCTACTTTCAAAACAAAAATTCTTTGAAATTAGCTTTTTCTGTAGATTTTCTAGGGTTAAATCACTTAAAAATTACTAGAACATCTCACCCATGAAAGGTAACTATTGTTTTATGAGTGTGGAAGACATATAGCTGGTAAGTACTAAAATAGTCTCCTGTGAGTTATTAGAACTCACAATGTTCATGTTATACCAAATTAGCCATCAAGGGCTGATAGATTTTATCTGTAGTTCATCAAGGCATTGGTCAGTGATATACATCCATAACAATTAAACACACACCAGCTCCCCTTGATGGGATCTTTGGGTAAGGTGGCCACCTCGGGTTATGATAATGTGATTTGCACGGGTATTTGGAGACCTGTATGATAAGAATGATTTTCTGACAAGGAAGAGGATCCTTATTGTGTAAAATAGGAAGTCAGTGTGCGTGAGAACCTCAAGGGGCTAACAGTGTCATGTGTGTAAAGTGTGGCCCAGGAGCTAGGAGCTTTTTATTCTGGACCTGGATCTGGTATGAAGCTACTGCATGTCAGAATCTCTGATCTAATTCCAGTCAGGCTTTTAGATAACTCTGCAGCTCCATTTTGGAGGTCCCCTGACATGTAAGCTCTTCTGGGAGATGCTTCATTGTATTGCCTTTCAAGGAGCTCCTTTTGTATGCGGGAAGGGGAGAGAAGACAGATACCCAAGTCTCTATTACGTAGCAGAGGCACTTTGTGAATCAGAAATGGAAGCACCAGTTCTCTCAGGGACTCCTATGTGCCAGGCCCTGTTTCTGTTCTCTAGATGTGGAAAATGAGGCTCAGAAACATTTAGTTATTTGGTTAGGATCACACAACCTATAAGCAGCAGAATCTGATTTGAGCTCAAATCGGCCTGACTTCAAAGATCTTGCTGCTTCTGTATGACTTTGCCTTGCTGGTGCTCTGCCTTGCTTGGCAGTACAGGGGCATGAGATGTGTGGTAGAAGGAGACCTCTTTTGATTGGAGAATTGGGGAAAATATTTGTAAAAGAGGCAGGATTTAAAGAGGATAGGGTGAGTAAAAATAGGTAACGAGAAGCGGGGGATGTGTTCTTGGAAAGAGGAATCTGGTTTGATTGAATGTGTAGTTCTTTGTGGGGATGGGATGGGGCAAAGTAGGAAAGGAGGCTGCAAAAGTAACTGGGAAAAGTTGTAAAGGGTAGTTAATACCAGGCTGAGTTATAGAAGAACATTTTATGTTTTATATAAAACTGTTGTTGAAGACATTTCATATTATGCTATTCATTATTCCTTAATATAAGTGACTACAGTAAATCTCAAAATTTACTGTTAGGAAAAAAAAAAATCCCCCTCCCAATGGAATGCATTTTATTCTGCCTTTAATCAGCAAGTAAGGACTATGGAAACTCACTGTCTTTCCCTTCTCGCCCAGGCCACCAGGAAGCACGGTCCTAATTAGTGTCTAGGTGCAGTGACTGTCTTATCTCTCTGGTTCTTAGTAAAACATTTCTTCTTTTATTCCTTTTGGTTTTCAGTCTTCTTGTTTTATTTGTCTTGGGTATAAATTATTATTACAATTACCCTAAATTCCTTTTGGAAGTAGATGGAGGGAACATACCCTTCCTGCACCATCACAGGGAAAGGTAATAAAGGGCTGGAACAGGGGAGTGATGTGACCAAAGCTTATTTCAAAACATTTTCATGGCATATTGATGAGCTGTTTGCAAGAGGCTGCTGGGAAGGGTATTTTATCTCTTGGACAAGAGGTGGAATTACTCAGACTTAGGAACCCCAAGTGTCAGGAGGGGCCTGCCAGGTGTGTGTCTACCGTGAGGGTCTCTGCAGTCCTTCTTGTGCCTACCAAGTTTGAAGTTAGGTCCTACACATTCCCAGACCCCCTTTTCTACCACTTTTACCAGAGTCTCTGATTTGGTCATTTCCAAAGACCATCTGGACCAATTTTTTGGTTTTAGGAGAATGGGCTAAAGTTTCTATGTTAGTAATTCTCTATACTCCACTTGCTGGAGCATTTAAGGCAACATTCAGCAAAATGACTCTACATAATGAGTGTCAGCATTCCAGTCCAACAAAAGAGGCTGTCTCATGGTCTGATGGCCTTAAGGACTTCAGGCTTGGCGGCCTCGTTTCTGAAGAACTAGAATGGAGTGTGTTTTTGTTTTGTTTTTGGAATGGAGTTTCTTAACTATGGCGTTCTTGCCTTCCTCTGTGTGCCCAGGCATGGGCTCTTTATCTCTGCTGGTGGTCTTTGTAAAGACACAGAGACAGGCCTCCACACAGAGCTGTTACTCACTCTCTGTAGTACCTCACTCATTGCAGCTGCCTTGCTGTTGTGGAAATTCATGTTGTGTTTAACTTGTCTAAGTGTTCATATCAATAGCCACAGCTAAAGCTCTAGGGCAGAAGTGGTATCTGACAGAGGCCAGGGACTGGTGAATAATCTGTTGAAAGTGTGTGCAGAATTGTGTGTCTGTGTGATTCTCTGGAAAGGTCTTATCAGGTTTTCAAAGGGAATATATTCTTCCTTTAATATCTTATCCAAAAAGTTAACTACTGCTCTGAAAAATGACAATCTATGGATTTCTTCCTGACATTCTTGAATATCCCTATCAACCCCTCTCACCCACCCAAAGACTGCTGCTCAAAGCAGCTCTAAGTGTAAGAGATGGAGAAACACTCAGACTCAGTGGACCGTGGCCCAGGCTATGCTGCTGCCCACTTCTGTCTAGATGGGCAGTTCTTGATATCCCAGCCTGATGCTGCTGAGCAGCCACAGTCCTGGCTGCATTCTTGCTCTTACCCTTCACTACAGTGCCAGCCACAGAGAGCAGCCATGCAGCATTTTTAAGTGGCCAAGGAAAGGCCCGTTCTCACAGCGGTACTTGGGGAATCTTGAGACTTCGTGTTAGGAACCATAGCAATGAGACTTGTTACAAGCTTGCAAAACAAAATGAGATTTTTCTGTCTGGTCCAGCAAGGATCTGGACAGGAAGTCTTCTTGATTTTATTTTGCCTTGCTGGCTTCACAAACCCACGTAGCAGAAGCACTTTGTGAATCAGAAATGGAAGCATTGTTTTCTGATACTGAGGAATGCCTTTCCTGAATGGTTACTGTGGGTGGGAATAGCTCTAAAAAAAAAAAAAAAATCCTGAGACACAGACAGCAGCTATTTATGTTCTATTCTGTTTGACACACATTATTGAATACCTACTGTGTGCTGGTGGAATTCATGGTCTATCAGGGAAGGCAGGTCCATGAGGAACTATTACACAAGCAATAGGGCCTGGATGAGACTCAGCAAGTGAGGACTGTGAGATCCCAGAAGAGCGCAATTAATTCATGTGGTGTGTGCATGCTCACGCGGGGGCCGCCTGGGGCCCTCACTGAGAGGAGGCAACGAGCTGAGTGTTAAAGGGAGGATGTCACCTTCTGTGTTCTCTTTTGACCCTTTCCATTATGTGAGCACGCATTTTTACCTTGTGGTGATTAGTATGCACATAATATTTTATGCTGCCTGTTTTCCACTTAGCATTCCTATACCGATTTCCACTTAACGACTAGGCTGAAGTCTTTATTATTTTAAAAAGCCACGCAGCGTTTTTGCCTTATTGATGTACCCTCGTTGCTTAGCCATCTTCTCATTTGTTGGGAGCAGCAGTGTTTTTCTCAATTATGCATCTTTGCAGTATCAGCTCTCCCCTTCCTCCTTACTTATTTCCTTAGGGGTCTATTGCTGGGTCAAAGTTATGAATGGTTTTATGCCTTCTCCTACTGATTTTTTTTTTTTTTTTTGCTGTTGTTATGGAAGATTTCAAATATATACAAAAGGAAAAAGACTATTATAATGAACCCCCACATACTCATCATCAAGCTCCTACAGTTACCAATTCATGGCAGTTTTAGTTTATCCATAGCCCCACACACTTTTATCCTGGATTATTTTTCAGTAAATCCCAGACATCATATAATTTCATCTATGAATATCTAAGTATGCATTTCTAAAAGATAAGGAATCTTTTTTAAAGTATAGCTGGCTGGGTGTGGTGGTTCACACCTGAAATCTCAACACTTTGGGAGCCCTGGGTAACATAGTGAAATCTTGGCTCTACCACAAATACAAAAATAAGCCAGGTGTGATAGCACATGCCTGTAGTCCCAGCGACTCAGGAGGTTGAAATGGGAGGATCGCTTGATCCTGGGAGGTTGAGGCTGCCGTGAGCCAAGATTGCGCCGCTGCATTCCAGCCTGGGTGACTAAGTCTTGAAAAAAAAAAAGTATAAAAAAGAAGGTATAGCTAATAACTTATTAGCATATCTAAAATAAATTAATCATAATCCTTGATATCATAAAATATCTAGTCATCCAACTGAAAGTTTAAGATTTCCTAGTGTTTTCTGTGGCCATTCTTGGGAGGCCAAATGTTTATTTGCTCCAGCATGTTCTTTAGGGAAGGTTTCACTTGATGGATCATGTTGAGGTTGAGTTCTTTATCAAGAAAGGTCTGCCTGCAGGTCCTGGCCTCAGAAAGAGATGGAGGGTAAGAGGAAAGGATAAAGAGAAGCCTCTCTCCAAGGCCTCTGCAGCTGGCCTTGTGGTTTGTACCACACACGGTGGTAGGTTCTCTCTGCCCATTACTCACGTGGTAAACCCAGCTGTGCACTTTATCCACATACCAGCTTGACTTGGTGCAGTGTATTGAAAATAATGTCAGGCCTGTCCCTTTGGACTCCACCCCCATTGAAGAATGCAGTATCTTGCTGTTGGTTTTTTCAGTGCTAAAGAAACTAGATACATACTATGTTTATTTTTCTACAGTAAAAATCCAAAAAGCTAGGAAAATGCCTATTCCCTGTTGGATTTTGATCATCTTATTTGCGAGTATTCCTTTGGCAAGCTTTGTTTCGTATTATTCAAGATGACCCAGTTAGAACTACTGTTTAAAGTCACATTGTCATTAATAAGTTACACAACCTGTGTGTGATAAGTCTGGTAGCCCTGAATATTGTATAAGCAGGAATACATGCTTGTGTTGGGGGTCTCTTCTTCATATTAAATATGGTTACATTTCTTTTTCTTTTTTTTTTTGAGACAGAGTACCGCTCTATTGCCCAGGCTGGAGTGTAGTGGTGTCATCCCTGCTCACTGCAACTTCTGCCTCCTAGGTTCAAACAATTCTTATGTCTCAACCTCCTGAGTAGCTGGGATTACAGGTGTGTGCTACCGGGCCCAGCTAATTTTTATATATTTTATAAAGATGGGGTTTTACCATGTTGGCTGGTCTTGAACTCCTGAGCTCAAGCAATCTACCCACCTCAGCCTCCAAAATTGCTGGGAGTACAGGTGTGACCACCACACCAGGTCCAAATATGGTTATATTTAAATGTAATCTTCCCTGTTTGTTCTCACTGTTGATATTCCTCACTTTTCTGTGTTGATGAATAGGAGTAATTTCCCATATGATCCAAAACCCTGTTGTATTGGCTTTGGAGTGTGAATCACATGTGTACATTTATGTCCATGTCTTCCCTTGTGCCAGTCCAGACTGGCTCTCACTTTGGTCCTCCTTAACTAGCTGGGTACCCTGGGTAACCTCCTTTGGGACAAGGGAGAGTTAGCCGGGAGGCCTGGTCAGAATAAAATGCTTTTTGAGAGATATTGGGGTTAGTAGGCTTTTATCTTTAGTTTCTATATTCAGTAATAAGGCGTACTTGTGTTTAGGCCAGCCTTAGGCTTGTACCTAGCTTTTTTTTTTTTTCCACTTTCCCCACCCTGCCCCCCCAACTTTTTTTTTTTTTTAAGGACAGGGTCTTTCTCTGTTCCCTAGGCTGGAATACAGTGGTATGATCATAACTCACTGCAGCCTCGACATCCTGGGATCAAGCGATCCTCCCACCTCTCAAGTAGCTGGGACTATAGATATGCACCACTGATCCCTGCTAATTTTTAAATTTTTGGTAGAGACAAGGTCTTGCTACGTTACCCAGGCTGGTCTTGAATTCCTGAACTCCAGTAGTCTTCCTGCCTTGGCCTCCCAAAGTGCTGGGATTAGGGGCATGAGGTACCATGACTAACCTGTAGTCTATACCTAGCTTTTTTTTTTTTTTTGAGACAGGGTCTCACTGTGTCACCCAGGCTGGAGTGCAGTGGTACCATCATAGCTTACTGCAGCCTCGATCTCCTGGGCTCAAGTGATCTTCCTACCTCAGCCTCCCAGGTAGCTGGGACTACAGCTGTGCTTCACCACATCTGGCTATTTTTTTTTTTTTTTTTTTGGTAGAGACGTGGTGAGGTCTCACTATGTTGCCCAGGCTGCTCTTGAAACTCCAGAGCTCAAGAGATCCTCCCACCTCAGTGTGCCGAAGTGCTGGGATTACAGGCATGAGCCACTGTGCCTGGGCTATACCTAGCTATTTTTGATGAAAGAATTAAATAACTGGCTTTTAGTTTTGGTTATTAGTTTGCCACTTTCTTTCTTAGTCTTTTGCAGTACAATATCCCCTTTCCTTCTTTCCCTTTTTCTTTTCTTTTTTTTGAGACAGAGTTTTGCTCTTGTTGCCCAGGCCAGAGTGCAATGGTGCGATCTTGGCTCATTGTAACCTCTGCCTCCTAGGTTCAAGCTATTCTCCTACTTCAGCCTCTCAAGTTGATGGGATTACAGGCATGTACCACCACACCCAGCTAATTTTGTATTTTTAGTAGAGACGGGGTTTCTCCATGTTGGTCAGGCTGATCTCGAACTCCCAACCTCAGGTCATCTGCCAGCCTCAGCCTCCCAACGTGCTGGGATTACAGGCGTGAACCACTGTGCCCAGCCCTTTTCCTTCTTTTTATAACAGTAATAACAGAAAAAAATTTTTTGAAGTTTACTTTTAAGCCAAATACTTCAACACACTGATTATTTTCACTTTTTCCCATATCTCTTCCAGGCATTATCCATATGCATGGTTTTTCAAAAAAAGCAATTTTGTGTCTTGTTTTTTTCTTACATCATTACAAAATGTTTCTATATGGTTTTAAGAATTATTACTTATAATGGCTGTATTAGGTTGTCCTTCTATTGCCATAAAGAAATACCTGAGACTAGGTAATTTCTTAAAGACGATTATTTGGTTCATTTTTTATTTGGCTGTATAGGAAGCATAGTACTGGCAGCTGCTTCTGAGGAGGTCTCAGGAAGCTTTTACTCATGGCAGAAGGGGAAGGGAGAGCAGGCACCTCACATGGTGAAAATAGGAACAAGAAACACAGAGAGGGAGTGGAGGAGGAGGTGCCACACACTTTTAAATGACCAGATATTGTGAGAACTATCACAAAGAACTGTTTTTTGTAGAGACAAGATCTGTGTTGCTCAAGCTGGTCTCGAACTCCTGGGCTCAAGTGATCCTCCTGCCTGGGAGGAGGAGGAGGTGCCACACACTTTTAAATGACCAGATATTTCGAGAACTATCACAAAGACAGCACCAAGACATGAGGGATCTGCCCACCAAGCCTCACCTGCAGCACTGGGAATTACAATTCAACATGAGATTTGGGTGGGGACAAATACCCAAACTATAGCAATAGCTATATAATATTTAATCATTACTTTTTAAACTTCATACTTGAGAAATCTTAGGAATTTTATTTTATTTTTGAGGCAGGGTTTCACTCTGTCACCCAGGCTGGAGTGCGGTGGTGTGATCACGGTTTGCTGCAGCCTCAATCTCTTGAGCTGAAGAAATACTCCCAGCTCAGCCTCCCGAGCAGCTGAGACTACAGGCATGTTCTACAATGCCTGGCTAATTTTGTATTTTTTGTAGAGGCAAGATCTATGTTGCTCAAGCTGGTCTTGAACACCTGGGCTCAAGTGATCCTTCTGCCTGGGCCTTCCAATGTGTTGGGATTACAGGCTTGAGCCACCACAGCCAGCCAAGGATTTTAAATAATACTACATTGAACACATTCCTGGTAGCTTTTCTCCCATTTTACAACAGACTTATTGAGATATAATTCATATGCCATGCAATTCACCCATTTACAATGTACAAGTCAATGGTTTTTAGTATAGTCACAGAGTTTTTTAAAAAAAAGATTGTATTCACAGAGTTGTTCAACCATTACCACAATCAATTTTAGAACATTTTCATCATTCCATACCCATTAGCAATCACTCCTCATTTCCACCAGCCCTTCCAACCCTAGGCAATCACTAATCTATTTTCTGTCTCTATAGATTTGCCTATTCTGGACATTTTATAAAAATGGAATCATACAATATGTAGTCTTTTTATCATTTTTTTTCTTTTTTCTTTTCTTTTTTTTTTTTGAGACAGAGTCTTGCTCTGTCACCTAGGCTGGAGTGCATGGAGTGGATGGAATGCAGTGGCACGATCTCAGCTCACTGCAACCTCTGCCTCTCAGGTTCAAGCAATTCTCCTGCCTCAGCCTCCTGAGTAGCTGGGATTATAGGCTTATGCCACCATGCCTGGCTAATTTTTGTATTTTTTTAGTAGAGATGGGGTTTCACCATGTTGGCCAGGCTGGTCTTGAACTCCTGACCTTGTGATCTGCCTCCCTCAGCCTCCCAAAGTGCTGGGCTTACAGGCAGGAGCCAATGTGCCAGCCGTTTTTTTCTTTTGTAGACACGAGTTCTTGCTCTGTCTCTCAGACTGGAGTGCCTCCCAACCTCCAATTCCTGGGCTTAAGTAATACTCTTGCCTCAGCCTCCAGAGTATCTTCTTTTTTTTGTTTTGTTTTTTACCATTTTAAAGATGTATTAACATAAAATTGACAATTTTAACCATTTTTTCTTTCGAGATGGGGTCTCACTCTCTTGCCCAGGCTGGAGTGCAGTGGCGCGATCACGACTCACTGTAGCCTTGACCTTCTAGGCTCAAGCAATCCTGCCTCAGGTTCTAGAGTAGCTGGGACTACAGGTGCTCACCACTGCACCCAGCTAATTTTAAAAAGTGTTTTTTTGTTTTTTGTTTTTTTGTTTTTTGTAGAAACAGGGTCTTCCTATGTTGCCCAGGCTTAAAAATAGATGTTAATTTAAGTGTTGAAGTTTAATTTTTTTGTTTTTCCATGGGTGTTTTTTATTATTATAAACATTCCTGCCATTCCTCCTAAAACTAGGCCTCTGGATGGGAAAAACAGCCAACATTTGAGTCCTCCTTTGATGGGTTGCTTTTGACTGCTCCCCACAAGTGCCTTTGAATACTGTAAATGCTACAGCTATGACTGTGGCAAGGAGTTTCTCTGTACCTAGTTCTGAAGAACAGCCCTTTTCAGGAGTTAGTCAAAGCACTGTGACTTTTTTGAGTCAGAGTCTCACTCTGTTGCCCAGGCTGGAGTGCAGTGGCGTGATCTCTGGTCACTGCAAACTTTGCCCAGCTTCAAGCAATTCTCTCTGCCTCAGCCTTCCAAGCAGCTGGGATTACAGGCACCCACCACCACGCCCAGCTAATTTTTTATATTTTTAGTAGAGACGGGGTTTCGCCATGTTGGCCAGGCTGGTCTTAAACTCCTCACCTCAGGCGATCTGCCCACCTCAGCCTCCTAAAGTGCTGGGATTGCAGGCATGAGCCACTGCGCCTGGCCAGCCCTGTGGCTTTAATGAGCACAGCAGGTATGAACCCTGGGAAACTTTTAGGAGTCTTTCTCCTGGCTTGGAATTTTGTAATTGCTCTTCAAGGCCTTTTTATCACCTTCTTCTGGTGATGCCTGAGGTCCCTGGTTGGACTCACCAGCTGGTTGGTGCCTGGCCAGCAGACTACAGCCTTGTCATGGTCCTCTCGGCTCACACTCCAGGAGGGAGTTAAGGTGGCCACTTCACTCTTCCACCGGAACGCTGCAATAAAAGCACTGGAGGTAGTCACCCTCCCCTTCTGCTTCCCCGCTGGAATTCTGACTTTCCTGAGATCCAGTCCACAGAATACACATGTCAAGAATTGTGGTTTATATTTATTACGCCCTCACTATGTTCCAGGTTCCCTGTTTCATGTCTTACATCACTAACTTATTTGATCTTACCACACTCTGTGAGGAGGTACAACTGTTTTGCCCATTTTATGGATGAAATTCAGAGAGTGTGAGAAATATGTCCCAGGTCACAGAGAGCCAAGACTGACCCCCCAGTCTCTAGATTCAAAGCCATGACCTTGACCAACATGCTGTCCTGTCTCCTTTTTTCACTGAGCAGTTGTGATAACCTGCCCCCTGCTTCCTGCCTGCAGTCTCTCCACTCCAGTACAGCCCCCATGCTGTTACCAGAGCGATTTGTCTCAGACATAAATATTCTTGTCACTTCTGTTGAAAAGCCCCATGTTGCCTCCTGTGGAAAGCCCAGACTCAGAGAAAATGAAAGGACGTTCCAGAGCTGGCCTCCTCTCACCGCTCCCTTTCACCAAGGCCCTGGCCCTGGGAGGCCATTCGCACAGCCTGTGATGCTCCCCTCTCTTCAAATTGCTGCTCTTCCATTTTACCAGGCCTGTTTTTTAGTTTTCACAGTCCCCTCTGCTCCCCTGTTCAGCCTCAGACCTGTGCCCTGTGTTCTGGCTGGCTGTCCTCAGGTCTCTCCTGGGGAGCACTTTGAGGGTAGGACCTCCATCTTGCTTCTTTCCATCCCAGCCTGGCAGGGAGAGGCCTCACAGTTAAAGTTTTTAAATCAAGCTGGGAAGTCTTTGGATGATCCTTCCCAAGGAGTGGCATTCACATATCTGGGGTATGTCTCTGTAATCAGGAGCAGCTTGAAAAAGGGCTGGTGACAGTGCAGCATAGGATGCAATTCTCAGGCACACTTCCTGTCTTCTCCGAGAATACTGGTGGCGACTGCTGGGCACAAGGGCAAGGGGAACAGCCCCTGAGAGGCACATTGGAGAAGAAGAAATTGGCAGCAAATAGACTGCACGAAGAGGCCAAGAGGAAGACGGGAGAGGTAGATCCTGCCCCCCACCCCTTATCTGCTCTGCTTTAACCAGAAGCTGTAACCTGAGCACCAGATCCCAGAGGACCTTTGATACTCTCAGCCAACCCCACCTGTCTGACATTAGAGCACAGCCTGCTAGGCTGGAACAAGCTGGCCGCAGCCCCCTCTTCCCCTAACCTGGCACCATTCTGGGCCATGACTGGCTTCTGCAGAGGCCCCTCCACCCCCGTGGCCAATTTCCATCCCAGCCCTAAATTGGCCTCTTCCCCCAGCTACCCTCACACACTGACTCACATGTAAGATATTCCATTAAGTACAAAGAATGGAATACATCAAATACCAATGGCTCTGCTTCTAGAGAGCATACCCCAAATGCATTTTAAATCTGTGAATCCCCCTCAAGGGAATTCCAGTTAAAAAAGAACTTGGGTCAGCAGCCTTGGGCCTGTGTAGCTAACAAGCTTCTGTTTTCTCTGTTGTTTGGCTGGCCTGAAGGGTTCCTTTGTTTGGGGAGTGGGAGGATGTGGTGCCCTAATGAGGCCAGGGTGTGGAATTGGGGCTCACACAGAGCTGTCCTTTAGAAGTGAGCTCTCCAGACAGGAAAATAAGTTGGGGAGTTTGTGAGTTTGTTGGTCTTTAAAGAAAACAGAAGGTTTCAAAGAGAGGAAAACAAAATGCAATGTCGTATTCTGGATTAGATCATGGGCAGAAAAAGGACATTAGTGAAAAACTGGAGAAATCCAAATAACAGCTGGAGTTCAGTTAATAGTACTATACCAATGTTAACTTTTTAGTTTTGACCTGTGTACAATGGTTATGTAAGATGTGAATGGCTGGGCACTGTGGCTCATGCCTGTAATCCCAACACTTTGGGAGGCTGAGGTGAGCGGATCACTTGAGATCAGGAGTTTGAGACCAGCCTGGCTGACATGGTGAAACTTCATCTCTACCAAAAATACAAAAATTAGCTGGGCATGGTGCTGGGCACCTGTAATCCCGGCTACTTGGGAGGCTGAGGCAGGAGAATTGCTTGAACCCAGGAGGTGGAGATTGCAGTGAGTTGAGATCCCGCCACTGCACTCTGGCCCGGGCGACAGGGCAAAACTCTGTCTCAAAAATAAAAAAAAGATGCGAACATTAGTGGAAATGGCAAGAAGGGCAAATGGGAACTCTGTTCTATCTTTGCAACTTTTCAGTAAATCTAAAATTATTCCAAAATAAAAGATGTATTAATTTTAAAAAAGAACAAGAGAATAAATTGATCCCGCATCTAATTTAATTTGACACTTTCACTAGCACTTTCTTTTACACTTCTTAGCCCAGGGTCTTTAGCTTTCACCTAAAGATCAGGAGGGTGGGCTGCATCCAACACTTTGGACCATCCATTGTGGAGGCCAGGGTCATCTTTGCCCCTGCGACCTTCTAACTGGGGATGGATCAGGGTCCAAGGCCAGGCCTACCAGGAAGACCTGGGTCATGTGGTTGGCAGTATTGCTACACACTGTGGGGCTAGTCCTCCCACTAGGCTTCATTTTCTTCACCTATTAGAGCAGGAGAACCTGCCTAGGGGATGAGGGGACGGGATGGAAGGGTAAAATGAGGTAATATCTGTCAAGAACCTGGCTCAAACCAAATAAACAGGGGTTTTCATTCTCCCTTCTCTTTCTCCATTTTTTTGGTGAAAGAAATGAGAACCATTTCCTTGAAGACTTGAGACCAGTGGTTCAGTGGTAGCTTTGAGGGCAGGAAACTGCCTGTAGGGAGTTTGCAACAACACTGTGGCCCCTCCTCCCCCATGCCCCACTTCCTGGGGTCCAGGAAATGTGGACTTATGGGGAATCTTTTTACTAGATGGTCTCTAAGACCTCTTGGAGTTTTAACATTTGGATTCTTAAGGAAATTGTGGCATGGCTGCCCCTTTTCCCTGCAGGTGGGGCAAGCCAAGTCTGGGGGCTTTCTTTCTGGAAGCATGGAGGTCTTCCTGGCTCAGTAACCCAGAAATCCAAAATGCTAGAGCTCCCAGGGTATTGAATCTGGTGGGTGTAACTTGTGGATAGCTGTTTACCTGTAGGTGGCAGTGGTGACACAGGAATGGGAGCGGAGGGGGTTGCAAGGGGAGGGCACTGGCAGAGCTCCTTTCAGAAGAGCTGTAATAAGGATAGAAGTAACAGCAAGGAAAGGTCCTCTGTATTAGAGGCTCTGTCAGGTGTTTTCTGTATTATTTAGTCTCCTCTAACAGCCGCTGTGTGAGAGAATGCTATTGTTGCAGCATTTTACAGCAGTCCAAAAGGCTTAGAGAGGTCAGGTTATTGCCTACAGTTACACAGTAATTGGCAGAACTAGGATTCACCAGAATCTGAGTTCACACCCCCTGTTCCTGGACTTCATTATGATGCACATTTTTCCTGCATTGGTGGAGAACCGGGGACAGCTGGGAACCCAGCTCTCATCTCACCAGACTGCCCAGTGCCTGTCACCTGGGGAACTCAGAAGGTTTTATAGTCATCATTTACTTCTAAAGGGCCCTCATCAGCATAAGGTCAGGCTTTCTTGGCATAAAGATACCCTGCCTCCAAGCAGCTTCCAGTTTAGGTTGGGGGCCAAGAAGGTACTTATGGCTCATTAAGCCGGTAAGATTTGAAAAAGTTCTCAGAACAACATTAGAATTTGTCTTGAAAGCTCAGTCCTTGCGTGGACTGTACCATCAGGTGCTGGAGCCCATCAGAGGGCCTCTGTTGTCGGCAGTAGCAAAGAAGGCTCTGGAGAGGATGTTGGATGGGAGTTAAAGATGGGCAGATAGGCTGGAGAAAAGGCTTCCCAGACTGCAGAAGCCTGAGGTGACTTTCTCAGGGCTTGCAAAGACCTGGGGATCCTGATGTGGTTCCTGTTTTCACCCTCTTGCAGATACCCAACTTTTCTGTGGAATGAGGACACAAATGGATCTTCTCTTCAGCTTTGTTTGCTCTCATGGTGTATGACTGTGTTTTATAAAAGTATATGTAGGTGCAATGATGCTGGCTTTCTTCTATTCAACATGGCACTGGAAACTGTAGCCAGAGCAGTTAGGGAAGAAAAAGAAATAAAAGGCATCTAAGTGTGAAAGGAAGAAGTAAAATTATCTCTGTTCCTGATGACATGACTTTACATGTAGAAAACCTTAAAGATACCACCAAAAAAACTGCTACAGTGAATAACATAAATTTACCAAAGCTGCAGGATATAAAATCAACATTCAAAAATCAGTTTGTGTTTCTATTAATATACTTTTAACAATGAACAATCTGAAAAGAAAAAATTCCATTTACAATAGCATCTAAAAGAATAAAATACCTAGGAATTAACCAAGGTAGCAAAAAACGGTGCACTGAAAACTATAAAACATTGCTGAAGGAAATTAAGACATGAATATGTGGAAAAATATCCTGTGTCCATAGATGGGAAGACAATTTATTTTTAAGACAGACTCACTCTGGCTTGCCCAGGTTGGAGTGCAGTAGCACAATTATGGCTCACTGCAGCCTTGATCTCCTGGGCTCAAGTGATCCTCCTGCCTTAGCCTCCTGAGTAGATGAAACGACAGGCATGAGCCACCACTCCTGGCTAATTTTTAAATTTTTTGTAGAGACAGGGTCTCCTTATGTTGCCCAGGCTGTTCTTAAACTTCTGAGCTCAAGCAATCTTCCTACCTCGACCTCCCAAAGTAGATAGGATTTATAGGCACAAGCGACCACGCCTGGCCTAGAAAACTAATTTTTTTTTTTTTTAAATGGAGTCTCACACTGTCACCCGGGTTGGAGTGCAGTGGTGCAATCTCAGCTTGGATTTTTTTCAAGAATCACTTGAACCTCCCAGGTTTCAAGAATCACTTGAACCTCCCAGGTTCAAGTGATTCTCCTGCTTCAGCCTCCCAAGTAGCTGGTATACAGGCGCCCGCCGCCACGTCCAGCTAATTTTTTGTATTTTTAGTAGAGACACGGTTTCACTACGTTAGCCAGGCTGGTCTCGAATGCCTGACCTCATGACCAACCTGCCTTGGCCTCCCAAAGTTCTGGGATTACAGGTGTGAGCCACTGCGCCCAGCCTGGAAACTAATATTTTTAAGATGACAATACTACCTAAAGTGATCTACAAATATAATGAAATCCCAATTAAAATTGCAATGAGCCCAGTACGATGGCTCACACCTGTAATCCTAGCACTTTGGGGGGCTGAGGCAGGCAGATCACCTGAGGTCAGGAGTTTGAGACCCAGGCTGACCAACATGAGGAAACCCCATCTCTACCAAAAATACAATAATGAGCTGGATGGGGTGGCACATGCCTGGAATCCCAGCTACTTGGGAGGCTGAGACAGGAGAATTGCTTGAACCCGGGAGGCGGAGGTTGCAGTGAGCCAAGATTGCACCATTGCACTCCAGCCTAGGCAACAAGAACAAAACTCTGTCTCAAAAAAAAAAATTGCAATGAAGCCGGGCATGGTGGCAGGCACATATATTCCCAGCTACTCGGGAAGCTAAGGTGGGAGGATTGCTTGAGCCCAGGAGTTTGAGTCCAGCCTAGGCAACATAGCAAGACCCTGTCTCTGAAAAAAGAAAAAAAGACCAATGGCATTTTTTTTCAGAAATAGAAAATCCGTCCTAAAATTCACATGAAATCTCAAGGGACCCTAAATAGCCAAACAACCTTTATTATTTATCTTTTTATTTTTATTTTTATTTTTTTGAGATGGAGTCTCACTCTGTCACCCAAGCTGGAGTGCAGTGGTGTGATTTTGGCTCATCGCAACCTCTGCCTCCCAGGTTCAAGCCATTCTCCTGCCTCAGTGTCCCAAGCAGCTGGGACAACAGGTGCGCACCACCACACCTGGCTAATTTTTGTGTTTTTAGTAGAGACAGGGTTTCACTGTGTTGACCAGGCTGGTCTCAAACTCCTGACCTTATGTGATCCACCCGCCTTGGCCTCCCGAAGTGGTGGAATTACAGGTGTGAGCCACCACGCCTGGCCCCAAACAACCTTTAAAAAGAACAAAGTTGGAGGACTCACACTTTCTGATTTCAGAACTTACTGCAGAACTACAGTAATCACAACAATGTGGTATTGGAATAAGGAAAGACATATGGACCAATGGAATAAAATAGAGAACTCAGAAATAAACTCTCCTATATATGGTCAATTGATTTTCAACAAGGGTGCCAAAACTATTTAGAGGGGAAAGGACAGTCTTTTCAACAAATGGTGCTGGGAAAACTGAATATCCACATGCAAAAGAATGAAGTTGGACCCTTATCTTATACCATATGCAAAAATGAACTCCAAACAGACCAAAGGCCTAAACATAAGAGGGAAGGGAAAACTATAAAAATCTTAAAAAGGGGAAATCATGGCCAGGCGTGGTGGCTCACGCTTGTAATCCAAGCACTTTGGAGGCCAAGGTGGGTAGATCACCTGAGGTCAGGAGTTCAAGACCACCCTGACCAACATGGTGAAACCACGTCTTAAAAAAAAGAAAAAAATAATAAAAATAAAAAAAAAAGAAAGAAAACAGGAAATCATGACATTGAATTTAGCAAAGATTTCTCAGATATGACACCAAAAGCACAGGCAACAAAAGAAAAAAATAGATAAATGGGACAATCCAAATTTAAACCTTTTATGCATTAAAGGATACTATCAAGAGAGTGAAAAGACAACCATAAAATAGGAGGCATTAGTATTCAAAATATAAAAAGAACTCTTACAACTTAATGACAAAAAAAAAAAAAAAACACTACTTAATTTAAAAATGGGAGCAGGCATTGTGGCTCATGCCTGTAATCCTAGCACTTTGTGGGGGCCAAGGCCAGGATCACTTGAGGCCAGGAGCTCAAGACCAGCCTGGGTAACACAGCAAGACCCCTATCTCTACATAAGTTTTTTTTTTTTTTTTTTTTAATTAGCTAGGTGTGGTGGTGCATGCCTGAAGTCCCAGCTACTTGGGAGGCTGAGGTGGGAGGATTGCTTGAGACCAGGACTTCAAGGTTGCAATGAGCTCGGTTGGTCCAAGCACTATGATTGGTCCACTGCACTCCATTCTAGGTCATTAAGTGAGATCCTGTTTCTTAAAAAAAGAGGGGGGAGCAAAAAGGTTTGAAGAGATATGTCTCCAAAGAAAATCTACAAATGGCCAAAAAGCACATGAAGAAATGCTCAACATCAGTAGTCATTAGAGAAATACAAAACAAAACCACAATGAGATACCACTTCACACCTGGTAAGCCAGGATCCCACAGTTGAATTGCTGGTACCAATATTTGATCCTAGTTCTGTCTCTAAAGCCTGGGTATTTGCATGATATAGTCTCACCTGCTAGCAAAGCCTGAGTTTAGATCTGAAGTTAATAACTTGGAGGAATTCTGAAACTACCCCATCCTAACTCTCAATTCATGAAAGGATACCTTCACCACTATTTTAACAAAAGTTTAATACAACCCACACTTCTGCTGATACTGGGATAATAACATAGAAGACCTCTGTACAAGCTGGAAATGTCCTTGTTTAACTGGATGCAGCTATGGTGAAGTGACACTTGTTTTTTACGTAACATACTAGATAGAACTCACACATCCAAACAAAAGAAGCTATACTTTACAAGCAGTGACAGCACACTCCAAAAATATAGCCGTTGCTCAAAACATTTGTGCAACAGTCTTCCGTCTGCATCAAAAAGCCTCAGTTTTATTTATTGCTCTTTTTAAATTTTTTAACCAAAAAGGATATATCCCTAACCTTTTCTCTTTATTCATCATACTTGGCACTCAAAGACTCAAAGACTTTTGACCACCCAGGTGCCTCCAGCTGCCCTGCCAAGCCACTGCTCTGAGAAAGCAACCCCACCCCCAGATGGTGAGAATCTGACTTCAGATGAATGCAATACACAGGCAGAGGTCTGGTAAGGGGCTGGGAGGCTCTTGAGATTTGAAGAAATCTTAAGCAAATTTAGTCCTCAGATGGCATCAGGCTGGCAGGTACAGATGCAGTATTTGATACTTGTCTACCAGATGGGGAAGGTGGAGGAGGAGAGGAAGGGATGAGAATGCATGTCAGCAATGGCTAAGAGCCAGATAGGCCCCAGAGATGCCCTACCCCTTCCCTGCCCTTTTCATGCATGTGGAAAAGAGAGTAAAAGTCACAAAGCCAGCAAGGAGCACACCTGGGCCTATCAGGGAGAAATCAGAGGGAGGGCAGGCAGGGCTGGGAAGAATGGGGGTGGTGGTAGGCACCATCAGTTTAGTCTAAAAGAAGAAAAGACTCAGGGCAGAGGCTCCAGGAAGGTTAACGGGGAGAACATGTTGTAGCCACTGAGACGGCAGTGTGCCCTGTCACCTTGTGGCTTATCCAGAGGCAGGATGAGCCCCAGGTGTGCTGGAAGCCTGCAGCAATGAAATGGTGCCTGCCTCCTGCCCCTGCTCTTCTGCAGCTGTCTCTGAACACCCCTCCTCTTCAAGGTGTCCACTCCCAGAAGAATGACTCACTACCTGGGTCACACACAGTAGGGGCATGTCTGCAGCCTAAATCCAGCAGCCTCCTCTGGAGGAGACTCATCCTGATGGAAGCAGCTCTGCCTGCGGGCCTGGACTTGCTACTCTTTTGAGCCAGGAAGGGGAGAGGCCAGCTGGCCAGGGGGTAGTCATCTTTCCCCTTCACAGAACTCAAACTGTGGCACACTCTCATGGAGAAGAAAGTACAGAGATTGCACTTTGGTAGGGCCACAAAGGATACAGTCTTGGGAGGCTTAGTAGAGGAAATATTAAATCAATGAAACCTCATTTCCAAGTTCGGTTTAGCAGCAGAATCCATTAACCTTATATTCACCCTCTCTTTTCCTCTTATAATACTAGGGAAGGGTTCAAAGGCATGATAACTTATCCTCAGGGTCAGCGCGTTCTATTCAATTACTGGGATTTGAGTTTTCAAGCTAAAAGATATATACTCATTTTGATTGTAAAGAACAAACCCAAAAAGAAGGCTTCTTTCTTTTCATTTTGCAGAAAACGCCACACAAACACAACCATCAGTATTTAGCTCTGCTGAAACAGATGAGGGGAGTAAGGCTGAGAGAGGAGCTCAAATCAGTTCTGATTTTTCTCTTCATAAAAGAATTTCCAGCAAATCAAGAGCAAAGTTGGATCTGATTGCCTCTGGAACTAAGGCCACTCAATGTGGGCTTCCTCACTCAGTCTTGTCCCCAGGCCAGAGCAAAGCAAAGCTCAGTCTCATTTATTTTGTCACCTAAATTGTCAAAACCTAAAATAAAACCTGGTGCAACTGCAGAAACACGGTGCTCTAGGGAGCAGTGGGGCAAGTCATTCCCACCAGCCAGTCCTCTGGATGGATAATTGTAAAGTGCTGACCTCTCTGGTGACATACTAATGGTCAAGGGCTGGGCTGGGCAAGAGGCTGGGTAGGGCGGGCCAGGCTGGGCTGGACTGGACAGGGCAGGGCAGCCTGAGCTCGGATAATCAGATGCAGCTCCCATTAAACCTTCAGTGTGAGAGCAGCATAGCATCCTGATGCCGTTGCCATGGCATTTTCTCTCGCCTGGTGTCAGACCCAGGCCAGGATGCCCTGAAGCCTTGATGCTGACAGCAGTGATAGTGCTGGCTCTGAGCATGATTTTCTGCCCACCCACCCTCCTGTGCTCTTTGAAACCTAAGGCAGCCCTGTTTAGAAGAGCCTCGCAATCCAGCGGCTTGGCTTTTTGGCTGCCGCTTTCTACACTTTGATGTTAAATATAGTGACTTCAGAAGCAGCCAACACCAGAAGGCAAAAGAGGGCTGGTTTTAGCATTTTGCATTCAGCAACATCCTTTTAGTGAGAATGGAGAAGAAAACAGCCAAATCATCTACCTCCCCAATCATTAAGAGTGTTGGGGCTGGGTGCGGTGGCTCACGCCTGTAATCCCAACACTTTGGGAGGCTGAGGCGGGTGGATCACCTGAATTCAGGAGTTAGAGACTAGCCTGGTCAACATGCCGAAACCTGTCTCTACTAAAAATACAAAAATTAGCCAGGCATGGTGGCACATGCCTGTAATCCCAGCTATTTGGGAGGCTGAGGTTGCAGTGAGCCAATCTCACGCCATTGCACTCCAGCCTATGCCATGGAGCAAGACTCTGTATCAAATAATAATAATAACAATAATAATGATAATAATCCCTGATTCCTACCCCATACCATTCAAAGTAGAACCTCTGAGGCATGAGGCTCAGGTATTGGTGTGTTCTAGAAGCTCCCAGGTGGTTCTGATGTGCAACCAGGGCTGAGATCCACAGCTTAGAGGAAGGGATGCTAACACGGTCATTCATCTGGTTTAAGTATTGCACTGCTGCCAAGTGCTAGGCACTGGGGACATAGTAGAAGGCAAGACAGACCTAGTCCCTGCCCTCACGGAGCTCACAGCCCAGAGGGGGAAGGGAGTCAAGTGACCCTGGTTCTAGTCCTGGCTCTGCCACTGATGATCCTGAGCTCCTGTACCTTTTCCTTTTCTTCTGCAGGCCCTAAGTTTCCTGTCAAAGGACGTTACAGACCCAAATGATCTCTGATCCCCCCTCTGCTACTTCCCAACTCAACAGTCCATTGACCTATGTAAAATTTTTCTGTCTTTTTTGGTGGTGGTTTTTAAAATACACATAACATTCAATTTACCATTTTAACCATTAAAAAAAATTTTTTTTTTTGAGACAGAGTCTCTCTGTGTCACTCAGATTGGAGTGCAGTGGTGCGATCTTGGCTCACCACAACCTCCGCCTCCTGGGTTCGAGGGATTCTCCTGCCTCAGCCTCCCAGGTAGCTGGGACTACAGGCACACGCCTGGCTAATTTTTTGTATTTTTAGTAGACACAGTATTTCATAGTGTTAGCCAGGATGGTCTCGATCTCCTGTCCTTGTGATCTTCCTGTCTCAGTCTCCCAAAGTGCTGGGATTACAGGTGTGAGCCACCTGTAAGGTTTGAATGAAGCAACTGAGATTTAAATGAGGCAATTGAGGCCAGTTATTGGAATAAAGAAATTTAATCAGCTCCTGGGCGAGGTTCTACGGTCCGACAGGAGGGGCCAGGGCGTAGGGTTTTATAGGGAGTGGAGGTAGCTGATTGACTGCAGGGAAACGAAGAGGAGGTAATTTCATTGGATATGAAGGGACCGGGCATGGACGAGGGGCTGGTTGAGGATGTACGGGGCAAGCTTGCCATAGGGCAGGTCTTTGGCAGGCTTTTTTAAAATTTCGGCGGGTGCAGGGCTGAGATTGGAATGTGGAAACGGGTACGGGGTGCCCGCGTGGAGAGGGCAAATGCTGAGTAATGTGCTCAGAATGGTGACGTAGTTTTCAGGCGCCGAGAGAGAAGGGCGTGTCCATTCGGCTCCCAGTGAGGCAGCCAGCCTTACACCACCGAACCTGTCCAAAAAAATTTTTTTTTAAGAAACAGGGTCTTACTCTGTCACCTAGGCGGGAATACAGTGGCGCAATCATATCTCACTGCAGCCTCAAACTCCTGGATTTAAGCCGTCTTCCTGCCTCTGCCTCATTAGTAGTTGGGACCATAGGTGCAAGCCACTATGCTCAGCTAATTTTTAAATATTTTGTAGAGACAGTGTCTTGCTCTGTTGCCCAGGTTGTTCTCGAATCCTGGCTTCAAGCAACTCTCCTGCCTCAGCCTCCCAAAGTTCTGAGATTACAGGTGTAAGCCATCTCGCCTGGCCCATATTAACCATTTTAAAGTGTACAGTTCAGTGGCATTAAGTACGTTCACATTGTGTGCAACCATCAACACTATCCATCTCCAGAACTCTTTCATTTTCCCCAAACTGAAATTCTGTGTTCATTAAATAATAACTCCCCATTCCCCCTGCACCCCCTCAACAGCCTCTGGCAACCACCATTCTACTTTCTCTCTCTAAATTTTACTACTCTATGTACCTCAAATGAGTAGAATTATCTAGTATTTGTCTTTGAGAATGGCTTATTTCACTGAGTGCAAGGCCCTCAAGGTTCAGCCATATTGTGCATGCAATAGGATTTCCTTCCTTTTTAAGACTGAATAATATTCCATTATATGTATATCCAATTTGCTTATCCATTCATTAGTTGATAGACACAGGCTGTTTACACCTTTTGGCTGTTGTGACTAATGCTGCTGTGAACATGACTCTGTAAACATCTCCTCAAGGCCCTGCTTTTAATTCTTTTGGGTATATACTCAGAAGTGGAATTGCTAGATCATAGGGTAGTTCTATGTTTTAACTACCATATTGTTTTCCACAGCAGCTGTACCATTTTACATTCCCACCAAAAGTGTAAAAGAGTTCCAATTTGTCTATATCCTTGCCAACACTTGTTATTTTCTATTTTTTTGATAGTAGCCATCCTAATGGGTGCGAGGTGATACTGCAATTGATTTTTAATAATCCCAATAGCAAATGCCTGTATAGTACTGACTCTGTGCCAGGGTCTGTTCTAAGTGTTTCATGTATATCAGCCCATTTAATTTTCATAACAAATGTGTCAGGTAAGTACTGTTGTTTTCACTAGCTTTGGCACCTAGAAGTTAAATAATTTGCCCAAGACCATACAACTAGTAAGTAGCAGAGCCTGTATTTGAACCTAGGTAGTTTGGCTCCAGACTCTACGGGCTCACAAACCTAACATCCTCATGTTTGGGGTGATTTTTGACAGCTTAGGCCTGTCATAAGCTTTTCAGTCTAGAGTTTGGTGAATGAAGAACCTAGTTATAACACCAGCCCTCAGGCCAGGACCTCTCCCCGGATGTTCTCTTGTGATAGCAGCACCCCTAGAACGGCTCTGTTGGCTCAGCCATCTGTTTGGGAGGAGAATGTGGTGGTTCTGATCTCTTCCCATTTCCTGCCAAGGCTCACTTATTCCAGGAGAAATGTAAACCCATTTTCTCTCTGATTTCACAGAAAAGGCAACAGATGGCTCCCTGCAAAGTGAAGATTGGACGTTGAATATGGAGATCTGTGACATCATCAATGAGACGGAGGAAGGGTATGTGTGCCCCCCCTCTCCTGGGAAGCCTCTCTCAGCTTTTAGGGGTCACTCAAAGCTTGTCAGGGCCTAAGCGTGGCAGGTTTCACTTTTTGTTTTGTTTTTAGTCTGTTTGCTTTGGCATTAATAAGCTGACACTCTGAATTATCTGTCCTTTTTGTCTTCATCCCTCCCCCACTTGCCCAATGGCAGTGCTGGAGGTAGAGCAGGGAAGACCTCTGTTAATCACCTGCTTTTAATCACAAGTGGAAATGAAGCTGCTTGATTACTTGGTTCCCAGTGGCTATTAGTCTCTGCGCCCAAATGTCACCTCTTCCCTCCCCTTCTCCCTGGCCTCCGCCTCTGTTTCGCAGCCTGTCTCTGCCGTGGTTAGCCAGGAGTCAGAGAGCACCACAGTGTCCGTGGAGGGAGGTCCAGGGCATGGAGCAGACACAGCCGGGAGTGGGAAAGTGACGTGAATGTACTTAGCCCATGTTGCCCCTCCTGCATTTCTGCACTGCTGGGTGCATTCTTGTTTTATTTCCTGTATCTTCTTCTGCTTTATAGATGCACTCTGTTTGTACTTCTTCCAAATTGGTCTGTATTTAGCCCTACGTCCATACCACGAACACTTATTTTACTGTAACCATGCCCTCTTAAACAGTTTTCAGAGTGGCAAGGAGGGCAGCTGGGACTCAGGCATCCCTGGACTGGCATCTCAGCACTGTCACTCTAGCCTTGCCATGTGCAAACTGGGGACCAGCCCCTTGAACTTGGTCCTGCTTTTATGCAACAAATATTTCTTGAGTGACTACCTTATGCCAGGCCCTATTATAAATACTGAGGACACAGCAGTGAACAAGACAGACTCCTTCCCCGTGGGGAGCTGCCAGTCTAGAGTCGGGAGGCAGGCCATAAACAAGATAATTAAACATATAACCTGTTCAGGTGAGGACAAGACTGTGGAAGGGAGATGGGAAGAGAGGAGGATGGGAAGAGAGGAGGCTGGTCATGACAATGACCCCTCGACAGCTTCTCTTTTAGCTCTTCAACCCCGCTCATCTTTCAGCTCCTTGAATTTTCCACATTTCTGGGCCCAGCTTGAAATTCTCCACAAATTTGAGCAATACACAAAAATGTTGGCAACTCTTATTTTCCAGTGAATTGCTCAAACATCTCTATGGTTTGAGGGCAGGAAGCCCAGGAACCCCGGGAGCTTCCTCATTCTGAAGGGGCTAATGCCTTCTTTTTCAAACTCTCAACTCCCAGAAGGCTGGTCACACACATCTTCCTCTTCAGGTGGCCCAAGCTCCTGTTGCTCCCTTTTTGAGTGAGAGCACCTCAGTGATCCCTGATAATGTTCTCTCCTTGCCTCTGCTATGAGGTGTCTCAAAATGTCTTCCTACCTGGATGCACTGGCTCATGCCTGTAGTCCCAGCTATTCAGGAGGCTGAGGTGGGAGGATTGCTTGAGGCCAGGAGTTTGAGACCAGCCTAGAAAATGTAGTGAGACCCCATATCTTAAAAAAATTTTCTTCCTAAGTGGGAGAAAATCCTACAAGTTGGACTGACGGTAGGTTGCCCCACCTAAACCTTTGTGCCCTCCCTGAAGGGCGTCTGACCTACTGTCCCTTCTGTTCCCATCACCTTTCTAAGTAGATCCCATTATTCACTGGATCTGTTTGAATCTCATTTTTCTTTTCTTTTCTTTTTTTTTTTTGAGATGGAGTTTCGCTCTTGTTACCCAGGCTGGAGTGCAATGGCACGATCTCGACTCACCACAACCTCCGCCTCCTGGGTTCAGGCAATTCTCCTGCCTCAGCCTCCTGAGTAGCTGTGATTACAGGCACTCGCCACCATGCCCAGCTAATTTTTTGTATTTTTAGTAGAGACGGGGTTTCACCATGTTGACCAGGATGGTCTCGATCTCTTGACCTCGTGATCCACCCACCTCGGCCTCCCAAAGTGCTGGGATTACAGGCGTGAGCCACCGCGCCCGGCCCCTTGAATCTCATTTTTCTAACTCCCTTCCCTCCTAAATTGAACAAGTCCTCTGTTACATGATTTCATAACCTGTGTTGTCCTGATGCTCATCACAGTTTAAACTTATAAATCTGTGGGACAGTTATTAGTGTCTGTCTTGTCCTGCAACCCCCATGAGGCTGTGAGCTCCAGGAGGATTTCCATCTGTTTTGCTCACCGTTTCGTCCCTAGTACCTAGCACAATGCATGTGATTAGCTCGTGATAAATATGTGTTAAATAAATGAATAAATGAATGAAGTCTCTAAGGCACTCATAGTCTGATGAGGAATGCAGGCATATAAACATAAGCATAACACAGCATGACGAGTGCTGGATACGGGGAGGGAGAAAGAGAGAGAGAAGCTATATACAGCTATAGAGACTAGTGCAGTGGTAGTGGCCAGCCTTGTGACTTTTGGCAGCAAAGCCTTCTTGGAGGAGGTGACAACAGACTGGAGTCTTACAGGGTGCCAGGGTATCAGCCAGATGAGGCAGGTGGATGAAGGGGAGGAAATGGACACCCCAGGCTGGAGCAGTCCTAGGTCACCACTCACTTACTGTGTGACCCTGTGTGAGCTACTTCATCTCTCTGTGTCTGTGTCTCTTTTCCTCATTTATAAAATGGGATTACCAATAATACCTATCTCATAGGGTTGTTATAAGGATTAAAGGAGTAAATATATATGAAGTATCTGACTATATAACTGTATCTTCATATCCATACTATATATATGGATTTACTATTTCCTTTTAAAGATTTCCATTGCCCATGACTTTTGTCATCATTCACTTGGGTGTCAGTTATCTGCCCAGTCTTGGTGATGATCTCTGTGGATTCACTGCCCTTACCCTGTCTGCCATCTCTGAGCACTTGCCACGTGCCAGGCCTTGTATCCAGCCATGCCATATGTCATCACAAGCAGTGCCCCCCACCCCCAACAGTTCTATATGGTAGTGACAGCCAGTTTCAGTGTTAAGGAAACTTAGGCTGAGTAGTTTGGTCACTTGCCAAAGGCCTTGCAGCACAGCTCGGAAGGGCACATGCAGGATGCAGGCACAGGCTCACCTGGCTGCAGCCACTGAAGTGCTGCCTGTATGTCTTGTGTTTGTACAGTGCTTTACCAATGGGAGGCTGTGGTCCTAGTGGGTGCAGATTGGTAAACTGCCCAGAGGCCTAATGTCCATGGCTGAGGTCACCATCAGCCTGAGGAATGCTGGTGCCTAAGGCCTTGTGTGACAGTCCCTGCGACATTAACCAGGAGTGGCTGACTGAATAACCTACCTGGGACTGTTTTTATTTATTTATTTAATTTTTTTGAGACAGAGTTTTGCTCTTGTCACCCAGGCTGGAATGCAAAGGCGCCATCTCAGCTTACTGCAACCTACACTTTGCAGGCTCAAGCAATTCTCCTGCCTCACCCTCTGTAGTAGCTGGGATTACAGGTGTGCACCACCACACCTGGCTAATTGTGTATTTTTAGTAGTGACAGGGTTTCACCCTGTTGGCCAGGCTGGTCTTGAACTCTTGACCTCAGGTAATCTGCCCACTTTGGCCTCCCAAAGTGCTGGGATTATAGGCTTGAGCCACAGTGCTCGGACTGGGACTGTTTTAGACTGTTTTCCAGGCCTCACCCCAGACCTGCCCAATCAAGGCACAGCTTGTGGATTTGGGAATTGCACTCCAGGTGACTCTGATGTGCAGCTCTCATGAGGACCCACTGACCTAGGTCATTTTCATGGCCATCTCTGGATCTTCCTCAGCCACAGAATCTTTGTCTGTGTTCTACCTTCTAAGCTGGAGAGGGCACAGAGGAGGAACTGAAAATATGCAATATAGCAAGGTAATAACTGGGGAGGGGGTGTTCAGGGTAATGAAAGAGGGGCAGCCGTGTCCTTCTTGAGGGTGATGAGGTGAAACCTTTTCCAGAGAGTGGTTCTGAAGGTGAAGGACAAAGAGATATAAAGACTGTGGCTGGAGGCATGACAGGAAGCTTGTTTGGGGATCAGGAAAGAGTTCTTTTAAGTCTAGGGTCCAGGGAGACTTTGAGGAGCCTGATCATGGCCCAGAGGCCAGATCGTGAGGCTGTGAGCACTGCCTGAGGAGCCTGACCTTTCCCCTGAAAGCTGCTAGGGCTTGGTGCCATCTCAACACAGGCCACTGATTCTTCCTGATCCTTTCTTTCTGCTCCATCTGGCTCTTGACACACGCTTCTCTCTCTTCTCCTGGTTTCCAACTCCACACTATCTAATCTGCTGCAGCTTCTTGAAACTTTGTGATTCCTTTGACATGACTTTGATCCTCCTCTCTGAAGCTTCTCCCCCGGGGAGAGAGATAAATACTTGCTTTTGTGCTCACCCATCACTCTCAGCCAGTACTTCCCAGAGCCTGTGGATGAATTTCCATTTTAAACCTCACCCAGGAGCCTGCTGACTGTCTGATTTCCCACCCCATGGCCCCCGCACCAGGAGAGCCCTGAATGTGCTGGTGCTCTGCCAGCCAAAAGTGATCGCAGCCCTCAGGTGCTCTTCCTATTTTCCTGTTCCATGGAAGTTCAAGAGGACAGAAGAGAGACAGGACTGAGGGGTGTGGCGGCTGTGGGTCAGGGACAACAGTGGTTTGGCAGAGCCTTGGAGAGAGGAAATCAGTCCATGCTCTTGGCCAGTAGCCACTGAATTTCATCAGCTGTCAGGCCACAAACAGCCCTCAACGCAGAGAGCTGGTTAAGTCCCATATTTGCAGAAATCAGCATCCCCTTTTGGAAATGGCAGCTGTACTGCAGACATACTTGGCCTTGGGCCCAGTCCCCATGGAGCCTTGTGTCTCATCTGCCCTTTGACCCAGGGGCCAAGAATTCCTGCAAGGCAGTCATATGTCAAGCTGGGAATGGGAAACAGGTGATTCAGGGTGTTTTAAAATTTTCTTCCAAAGCCTTGTTCCTTTCACCTTTTTTAAATTTTTATTTTTGAGATGGAATCTCACTCTGTCAACTTGGCTGGAGTGCAGTGGCATGATCTCGGCTCACTGCAACCTCCACTTCTCAGGTTCAAGCGATTCTCTTACCTCTGCCTCCAGAGTAGCACGGATTACAAACACATACCACCATGCCCAGCTAATTTTTTTGTATATTTAGTAGAGACAGGGTTTCACCATGTTGCCCAGGCTGGTCTTGAACTCGTGACCTCAAGCCATCTACCTGCCTTGGCCTCCCAAAGTGCTGGGATTACAGGCATGAGCCACCACACTTGGCCCACTTTCTCTTAAATTAAGCTGATTAGCAGAGCATCTACTCTTTCCCTTCCTCAACTTCCTCATATACATTTGAAAGGGCCCTTTCATTTGGTAAATAGATATAAATGTTTTAAAACTGTAGGAATAGGAGATCCCTGACTTACAAACATTCAACCTGGGAAAGACCAGTGTTTTGGCACATAGATTAGTGGAAGGCTGGAATCCATGTGTGATAGCAAAGGGCTGATCCACAGCCAGACTAAGGGCTCCCCAGAGCATAGGGTGATGGGTCAGCACAGGGACTTTGTGCCAGGGGCAGCTTCTAGGCCCACAGCTTTATTGAATCCTGAGCAAGAATAAATTAAATAATATGTTAGACATAAGACCTACTTGTAATACGTATACTTAGAGGGCTGGCCGAGGATCCTAACTCTAAGGTATAACAGTAATCAAGGAAGAACTCACTCCAACTTTTGGACATGGCCCATTCGTGAATTGAGTACTGCCTATAATTCTACAAGATTTTCTCTAGGGACCTACCTCAGATCTGTCACCTAAAAACACAAAACTTGTTGGGTTGTAAGGAGACTCACTTAAGCTTTCTCTGGGAAAAAAGAGTTCCATGGAATTCAGGAAGAGCTGGACATCCAGGCCTCACAAGTACCTGGCACTCTCTCTTCTGTCTCTCTTATGGTTTCTCTGGAAAAGCTCTCTTCTATGTACCCACACACCAGTGGGTTAGTTATGGTTTTGAATAAATAATACTTGCATGTGATACAGAATTCAAAAGGTCTGCAGAAAGGCAGTCAAGTGAAAAACCTCCCTCCCACCTTTGGTTCCCTTCCTTAGGGGCAGCCACAGTTACCAGGTCGTTATAGCTCCTTCTAGAGCACACAGCTTCCTGGCTTGTGTGCTATGTACACTTTCCTTCTATAACTCAACTGGCAAACTTTGTACACTGTTATGCAAAGAACTTTGTGCACATGTCTTTGAGTTTGGTCCATATTGGTGCAAGAGTTTCTTTATTCTTTTTTGCAGCTGCATAGTATTCCATTGTGTTGATTTAATTTAACCTGTTTTGTATTGATGGGCATTCAGTTTGTTTCTAGTCTTTTACATTTACACACATGCTGCAGCCAGCAAATAGTTTTGCATATATGCTAGTTCACATATCTCTAGGATAGTATCCCCAAGTGGGATTGTAAGTATCTTAAAATGTCTGTCCTTTTCTCCAGGCCAAAGGATGCCATTAGAGCCCTAAAGAAGCGGCTCAACGGGAACCGGAACTACAGAGAGGTGATGCTGGCATTAACAGTGAGTGCTACTCTCCTTGGGGAGGGAAGGCATCTGGGGAACTCCTTGCTTCTGGCCTTGCCCCCCTCATAGGGCCTTCCTTCTGCCCACTCAGCACAACCTCTGAATGGCTTGGTGCCTGGGCCACTGGAATCCAGCAAAGCCTTCTGGTATTGCCTTTGGGTTTTCCTGTCCTCTGAAACAGGGAATGAGCTTCAATTTGGTGAATGTATATCCGCAAAAGATAAGGTGTGTGCAGTGCTGTCAGGTACAAAAGCCCAGAGCAGAGGAGCTAAAGGTCTGGAGTAGGTCCCTTTTCAACTAGCAACCTGCTCTGAGACTGAGACCAACTCCTTCTCTAGATGTCAGTTTCCTCTTTATAAAAATGTTGACCGGGTGCAGTGGCTCACACTTGTAATCCCAGCACTTTAGGAGGCCGAGGCGGGTGGATCACAAGGTCAGGAGTTTGAGACCAGCCTGGCCAATATGGTGAAACCCTGTCTCTACTAAAAATATAAAAAATTAGCCGGGGATGGTGGTGCGTGCCTGTAGTCCCAGCTACTTGGGAGGCTGAGGCAGGAGAATCGCTTGAACCTGGGAGGCAGAGGCTGCAGTGAGCCAAAATCATACCACTGTACTCCAGCCTGGCAACAGAGGGAGACTCAGTCTCAAAAAAAAAAAAAAATGTAACTTCCACCTGTTGAGTACTGGCCTGGGACTGTGCTGAGCTTTTTGGACATTAATGCAGATGTTTACAACCACCCTCCAAAAGATATTTCACTATGCCCCTCATACAGATGAGGAAACTGAGGCTCAGAGAGGTCTGGAGGTTTACCCAGCCTTCACAGCTAGTGAGGTACCAAGCTGTGGATTGCCATCATAAAGTGGTCTTTTGCATGGGGTAAAAACTGAAAATAGCTACAAAGACTCTTGAAAAAGTCAGCCAAGTGACTTTTTTCAGGAAGGAACAGACCAGATTTTTGCCCTTACCAAAGCTGTCAGAGAATTTAAAAAGACGACTTCAGGTGTTATTTCTGTCTTGAGAGCTAACAGTTTTTCAGATGTGACAAAATCTGGGCCACAGTAAGTTCTTAAAATAGAAACTGTAACAGGTCACCAGGTCAACTTCTCTGGGGCTTGGAAATAGTAGGTTATTTATCCAAAACAGCCATGTTTCCTTTTAAAGCACAGAGCCTGTTTGGATTTTTTGCCCAAGCGAAACCCTGAAACTTATTAAGAGAGTTCTGCCAGGGAATTGGGATTTGAATAATAGAGAAAAGACTGGTTAAGAAATAGAGAGTTGAAGCTTTTATTTTTATTTTTTTCTCAGAATTTGAACCACAGCATTGACTAAACCAGGAGTGATGCCCAAAATGAATGGCTTTCAATAACTGATATCACCAGGGAATGAGTCCTAATATATATGTCAGGGCATGCTGCTGCTATCTAAAATTTCTCTATTTACACACCCAACTTCATGGTAATCGTGTTGGATGGAAATCTTTCCAAAGTGAACTCTGGGTTTACTTGCCTTCCTCTAGCGGGGCACGATGGACACTGTTTGACCTTTCCTGCAGATTGGGTCTTCACTACAAACCCAGCCATGCCTTTGGGAGGCCTGTGAAATGCTCAGAGCTGCCGTCCCTACCCCGAGGCCCCATCCTAGTGCACTTTGCGTGGTCTCATGTCTCCTGTTAGGGCTTCACTTACTCTATCAGTCGCTTTCAGTCCTCCTGTCTCTTGTGGCCCTTTCCTGACTTCATATCTGTACCCACCAAGCTTGTTAATATTTACCCAAAATAAGTTAGTAAGAAGCCCCGAGGGCCTCTCTGCTTGTGTCTTCATTTGTGGACTTAAAACATCATTTCTGATTGCTTAGAGGATCCTTTTGGTTTCTCTATGGGTTTTGGCTTCATTCTGGAAAATTACCACTGTATGTTTCATGCCTTTCAACCCATAGAGACAAATCTGTTAGGGTCCTGTTTGGCAGGGTGGCCTAAATAGCTCTTGCCAGCCCAAGGAGAACATCCTGTACCTCCTGCTAAGATAGGCTTTGGGACTGCTCTGTGGCATAGGCATCTCTGTCCAGGACACTTCCAAGGCCAGGCTGGGACACACTGACCTTGAGGACTGCTGTGCTGGAGAAGCTAAGCATGTGTTTCCTAAAGGTGGGAAGCGGCTCCTGCCCACTGCTGCTCTCAGAGTGGAGTAGAGCCCCAGGCTGCCCTGCCCCTCAGACCTATGCCTCTTTTTCCAGTTCTCTTTCCCACTCACACTTGCAGCCTTCCCTTTCCCACCTGCTTCTCATGAAATAAAGTATATTTCTTGCCATCTGCCCTGACCCCAACAGCCCACTGCCTGAGTTGGGAGAAAGATTTTAGAGAATCCTAGAGAGAAAGGTTCCTATAAGGCCCTTGAGGGCAGAAAGAACCCCTCTGGTTCACCTCAGTGCCCTCATGGATCACTGTGAGAGAGTGAATGCCAGTTACCTCATGGTTACCAGAATCAGGCACAAGCAGACTCAGAAAGGAAAATGCCTCCTTGGCTCAGTAAAATCTATGGTTGCTCAGAGACCCTGGGGTGCTGAGCTCCAGAGTCTTCCTTGGCAAGCCCAGAGGAACCTGTTGCCTCCTAAGGTGCAGCCTGCAGTGAGGCAAGAAACGATTCTGGCTGGCTGCAGAGCTGCCTGGCATGGGGAGGCCCAGCTTTGGCCTCCTAGGTTAAGTTACATGGCACCCCTGATCCTGAGCTTCCTCGTCTCTAAAATGGGATGATTCCCACCTTACAGGGTTATTTCCAGGACCAAATGAGGGAACAAGAAATCTAACACATGTTGCCTGTCATCTGAGGTACTCTCAGCTGATGTGGCTGCCTGGAGGAGAGCTGTGAGGGAGGGATGGCCCTGTGGCTTCGAGGTGGGCAAGTAGACTGGGGCTCCAGAGAAGGCTGATCACAGCTCCTGTGCTACTTCTGGCACTGACTGACAGTTTGTACCCAGATCAATGTCTTCACCTTTCTAAATCTCTTAACTCTAAAACATGGGATATTAAGGTCCATTTAAGGAGAAGTAATTAGCTGTGAGAATTGGATAAAATTACATATGATGTGGAAGGATCTCTCATAGTGCCTGGCATATAGTCGCATTCAGGCAATGTTCCAGTTATGGACTTTTCTTTACAGCTATGATTTGTCCAGGTAAAGCCCAGGTGCATGAACCCAGCCCTGTGGGATGGCTGCAGAAGTCAACCAATGGTTGGATTAGTTTGGGCAAATGAGAATGACCGAAGGTAGTCAGAAATGTTCCCTGTTGCTGGTGATGTGGTTTTGAGGAGGCATTCTCACAATTCTCCACATGCCTGGGGGCTGGTGGCATGGGAAGGGCCCCAATCCTATGGATTGGTTTACAGAGTGCTGGGAAGTTCAGAGAGCGCCTCCTAGTTGGTACCTCCAAATTCCAAGAGGCTACACACCTGTCCTATGGGAGAATAAGAGGCCACCCCCCTTCCTCGTGTGTACAGCAGCCTTCTGAATAGTAATCATGTAATCATAATCATCGGTTATTGGGCACCTCCCCTATGCAGGATTTTTTGCTAGGTGCATTATGTATGTATATATGTATGTATGTGTGTATGTATGTATGTATGTATGCTTTTAAGACAGAGTTTTGTTCTGTTACCTGGGCTAGAGTGCCGTGGCGCAATCTCAGCTCACTGCAATCCCCGCCTCACAGGTTCAAGCAATTCTCCTGCCTCAGCCTCCAGAATAGTTCGGACTATAGGTGCATGCCACTAAGCCTGGCTAGTTTTTGTATTTTTAGTAGAGGCGGGGTTTTGCCAGATTGGTCAGGCTGGTCTCTTATACTCCTGACCTCAGGTGACCTGCCTGCCTCAGCCTCCCAAAGTGCTGGGATTACAGGTGTGAGCCACCACACCCAGCCTATGCTTTAAATGTATTCTTGCTAATCTTTCCAACAGTCTTGCAAAGGAGAGCTCATCATCTCCTCTTCACAGATGTGGATGCTGAGGCTCAGAAAGATGTCCTGGGCCATTCAGGGAGAAAGTGGTGGAGCTGAGATGTGAGCCCTCACTGACCCTCTGGCCAGAACCAGTATGCTGGACTTTTCTGAGCAGCTAAGGCCTGCGGCACTCGTTTTCCCAGACAAGGGAGGAGCAGCCAGAGTCTGAATCAAACATGGACCTTAAAGTCACTTGGCAGCTGAGGTCCACAAAACATTTGTCAAGAGTGGAGAATCTTTTGTCATTCCCAATTTTGGTTGCAGAAGTAAGATTGAGTGGGGGATGTGTGTATGCATTTGCTTTCTCACATATAAGGGCCAGTAACTCACTAAGCAATTCAAGCTGTCATAGCAGCCTCCTCTTGTGACAGAGTCCGTGTCCCATTGGCTAATGCCTCATACCCAGAGGCCCAGAGAGAGGAGTTAAAATGCTAATTTTCAGGGATGGCTCAGTCATTTTGATCCCATTAAAACACTAGCATCCTTCTCATGCAAAACTGGTGCCTCAATTACCAACTAATTGCCTGATTATTGTGCAGGGACAGGAGACTTCAGTCAGTAAGGGGCTGCTGTCATCCCTGGAGAATGGAGTGCGGGAATGCGTGTGCCATGCAGGTTTGGCTCTGGAAGAGACATGTCAGAAAGCTGATCTAGGAGCGAGACAGAGCGGCTGGTGGAAACTCAGCTGCCCTCCTCAGTTCCCAGTGTCTTCTCCAGCTCCCACTGGGGTGACCCCTCTCCTTCCTTCCCCACACCAGGTGCTGGAGACATGTGTGAAGAACTGTGGCCACCGCTTCCACATCCTTGTGGCCAACCGAGATTTCATCGACAGTGTTCTGGTCAAAATTATCTCTCCCAAGAATAACCCTCCCACCATTGTACAGGACAAAGTGCTTGCTCTGATCCAGGTAGGTCGGATCCCTTGCCCAATTTATTGGGATAGAGTAAGATGAAGTCTCTTATTGATGAGTCCTCATGCTCTTCCCCCATTTGGAGGAAAAAAAATGGAAGCTTCTACTTTTAAATATTTGATGCAAAATACTTTAAAAAAATACTCATCCCACTGGAATGAAATTCTAATTGGTGGCTCTCCAGCCAGTTGACAGAGCCTTCTTGAAGCTTTCTGGATGCTGGCCTTCTGCTGCCCACAGAGGCAGGTAGGGTGGTCTCAATAGGCCTCTGAGGAAACATGGAGTAGGAAGAACTATGTTAGAGCTGTGTGTGGGCTTGGTGAGGTCGCAGGGCAGGGGTCAACTCTGGGGCAGGCAGAGCAAGGTGGGGGGCTAGGGATGGCGTTAAGGGATGTTTCACTGAAGAGACGACATTTCTGTTGGACCCTGAAGAATAATGGGGAGCTTAGTGGAAAAGTCAGTGTGAGAGACATCACAGGCAGGGAGAATAGCATGTGCAAAGGCCCACACGTATCAGAGAACAGTTGGCATATTTGGGTTGTATTTGTTATCACTCGCTCTGTTATGAATTACCTCAAAACACAGCAGCTTAAAACAGCAAATGTTCATTATCTCATAGTTTCTGTGGGCCAGGAATCCAGGAGCAGCTAGCTGGGCAGTTCTGGCTTGGAGTCTCTCATGAGGTTGCATCGTCTGAAAGCTCGACTACAGCTGGAGGCTCCACTTCCAACATGGTGCACCCACATGACTGGCGGGAGGAAGCCTCAGTTCCTTGCTGACTATTGGCAAGAGACCTGAGTTTACCACCATGTGGACATCAAGACTGGTCTCGATGACCTGGTCTTGGAAGTCACATACCATCTTTTCTGTTATATTCTATATGTTAGAAGGGAGTCACCAGCCCTAGCCTCAAGAGTAAGGGAAATAAACTTCACCTCTTGAAGAGAGGAAGAGCAAGGAATTTGTGGGCATGTTATAAAGACCATTATGTGGGGAAGGGGGTGTAATGAATAATGCTGGGGGCAGGGCTTGGGGTGGGAGAGCAGGCAGGAGATGGGGCCAGAAGGATGCCCAGAGGCCGGTGGCCATGCATGCTGAGGAGCTGTAGGCATGCATGCTGTGGTCCCGTAGGCAGTGGGAAGCCACCGAAGGGCTCTGAGCTGGGGTGTATGGAGACCTGGGTTTCAGACAGATCACTCGATGGCAGGGCGGAAGGTACGTAAGTCAACAGGCACATCCAGCCTTGGTGATTAGTGCCGTGGCAGAGGCAAGACAAGGGCCTCAGGAGTCAAGAGGAGAGACCAACCCAGGGCTGGGCATGGGGGTCCAGCAAGGGCAAAGGAAGGCAGCCAGGCAGAGGGAGGCAGCTGAGAATGCAGGAAGTGGTGTGCCGGGCAGGCTGGGCTCTCAGATGGGGTGGGTGTGCAGCTGGAGAGGAGCCTCTTTGCATTCCCTGTGCTCAATTCCCTCTGCCTGAAAGGTCCTTCCCCAGCTTTCAAAGCAGTCACTCCTCCTCCTCATTCACATGCGCCTCGGAGGCCTCCGACTGGTTTTAAGCACACATACTATCTGTCTCACATCATCCTTTTTTGTGGTCTTCAAGACTGGCTTTGCTAACATTTCTTTTGTCTGCCTCACTCTTCGTTCCCTTAGACTCCAGGGACATGGTGTTCCCAGGGTCTAGAGCAGTGGAATGTGTAGAGTGGGTGATCAGTATTTCTTTATAATGAATGAGTGAATGTAGTTAATTCTGAGGAGCTCTGGGAGGCCCTCCCATGCTTCCCCTAGGGCTGTCCCTGGCCCTGTTCTGCCTACCCAACATCTGTGTCTCTCTCTTTCTCTTTCTCTCTCTGTCACACACAGACACACACACACACACGTACGTGTGTGTGTGTGTAGTACTTTGCCTTCCCCCTACACCCACCCTACCACAGCTCTTCCTTCTGGGGCTGTATTCCCCTACCTCAACACCCCCAGGAATTCATGTTAGGAAAGCAAATGGTGGCCTCTTCTCACAAAGCATGTCCTGTGGGAGAGCTTTCTGACACCAAGGCCTGTCTGTGCCCAGCAGGGTGGCCAGCCCACCCCATGGCAAGCATAGCTATCACAAGGGGCATGGTCTGTGCTGCCCCTGCTGACTGTGTAGGGACCGTGGCTGAGGGCAGACAGAGCCTTCTTCACTGGTTGTGGCTCACACCTCTACCCTGAGGATACCCATCCCTGCCCACCCTGCCCTAACCTCCAAGATTTCCTATCAAGATCACCCCTCCACACATTCCAGCTCCTCCCAGCTTTTAGCCAGCCTGCTGCTAACCTCAGACAGGTGTAGTAATTTCTGTGGGCATCTACCACCCTATCTGTAAAATGGAACTTGGGGTTCTTGCCTGTCTTCTCTCAGCCCTGAGCCCATGAGATCAGCCCATGCTGTGAAGTGGCCAGCACCATGTTCTGAGGCCTCCCGTTGCTGGCCTGGCAGTAGCAGTGTGTGCTGGCCACGGGGACCTGAGCAGAACAGGGCCTTGAGATGCCTCACAAGCTTCTGCCTGGGTGGGCACAGTTTCCTGGTCCAGCTGTGAAAAGCATGGGCTTCAGGTAAGGGTACTACTCCTAGATGGGGGTTGCTACCCCAGCTGGAGAGCGTTCTTTCTCTCCAGATTTGCAGTGTTCCGGAAGAGCTCTCACCTTTGGTAATGGCTGCCCAGCAGAGGACAGCAGGCAGCATTCAGCTGTGGGTGGCTTGGCTTCTGTAACAGGATGAACCAAAAGAATAAACAGGATCCCTAGCCCCTTCTTTTTTAAAACCTTTTATTGAATCATCATATATATACAGGAAATCACACATAAAAGTGTGTATAACTTGATAAATTTTCACAAACTGAACATGTAAGCAGCCCCTGCATCTGGAAACATAATATGACCATACCCCAAACCTCCCACCTTCCGGATGGCCACTTGCCTGGCCTCTCACAGCACAGACCAGTCTTTTCTGTTCCTGAACTTCATCCATCATGTTCTGTTGCCTCTGCTGTGTTTGTGAGTGTCACACACGTTGTTGCCTGTGATTCTAGGTCTTTCGTTGCCATTGCTGTGCCGAGTCCTGTTGTGTGAACACACCGCTGTTTGTTTATCCCTCCCACTGTTGATGGGCATTTGGTGTTTGCAGTTTGGGGCTACTATGAAAATGCTGCTATGAGCATCTAGCACTTGACTTTTGTTGAGCACATTTATTCCTCTTTATTGGGAAGATGTTATGTTGAATATATGAAAGTGCCATCTTTGTTCGTCAAAAATGGTCAAATATTAGCCATTTCACATGTATCCACCTCTTACCGAGATGTGTGGTTGCTGCATGGTGGGGAGTAGGTTCCACTGGGCTCTTCAGTGTTCTTGCCCACCAGCATGCAAGAGGGTTAGCTGCTTCTTGTCCCCACCCACACACGCTGTTTTCAGTCTTCTTCATTAGAGCGTGGAGTAGTATTGCATTGGGTCAACCTTTTTTTAACCCCTTTGAGAAAGAAAGTACTTTTATTTGCATGGTGAATATACTTTAGAAAAACCTTAAAGCTTCCCCAGAGAGTCAGACGATTCCCCTGGGAGAGAAAGTGCTGCTCCCACCATGAGACAAGAGTGGGGTTGGAGGAGACAGGTCACTGGCTGCCTTGCCAACCTGTGAGAAGGTAGCAGCTCTCATATCAATGCAGGTAGGCTGAGAGGAGGTTCAGCTAAGTGTGGGGTGCCAGGGCAGTAACAGACTCCTCATCACCATCGTGGTATCAGGATGCTTCTTGGTCCTCTTCAGAGAAATGGGGCAGGGTCAGTCCTGACGCTTCCCTTAGGGAGCCGGCAGTTTAACTGGGGAAATGAAGATTTGCAGATGGCAGAGGACAAGGGCCCAGCCAGGAAGGACTTAAACTGGCTTTTGTCTGCTTGTGGCTGGGGGGTGGAGTGGGGGTCAGCCTTAACCTTTCCATTCTGAAAAAGTAGATCGAATGTGTTAGCACTTGAAAAGCTTTCAAGGTAAAGGAGCCACGCAGATGTGCATCCCTAATCCCTCCTGCCTATGAGGCATGGTTGGGGCTTCTGGCAGAGGTAGAACCTGTGGCTCTGATTACCAGCTGCTGGCCAGAGCCCACTGCCCCTTTGGTTGCCCTGAGGATGGTAGAAGCAGAGCTGCAGCCAGGGTGAGGGGAAAGGGGAGGTTGGGCTCCACACTAGCTTTTCCAAAGTCCCCTGTGCCTATAGGGAAACAGGTGATAGAGCTTGTCCATGTTCATCTGCCTGCCCCAGCCCACTTTCTCTCTGATTCCCTTTTAGAGTGCCAATCGCAAGCATGGTCGGCCTACCCAGTGGCACATTTGCCATCACTAGCACCCTGGCCAACTGCAAAGAGAATCCAGCTGATGCCTACCCCTCCTTCCCCTGCTGCACTCCTTCTCTTCCTGCATGGGGGCTTTCTGTCTTCTGGCTGCCCTCCAGCCATCCGTAGCCACCCCATCCCCCTCAACCCTCCAAAAGGCAGACACAGCCGTGTGGTTCTGGGACTTTTTCCCAACAGGTGCGAGGGCTCAGTCGGCTTACCCCCACCACAGGATCTGCCTTTCTGGATGGAGCCGGTCTCCCTAGGAGGATGGAGGAAAGACACATTGAGAGTGGCGCAGCCTGGTTAGTAGCTTGCTGACACTCACTCGTACCTGTAGGGGTACCAAAGGCCTTGCTTCCGGCAGCTTTCAGCTTCACCCCTACATTTTCACTTCGTGCCTTGGCTGGTCTTTTGGCTTGTATTCCTTTTTGTTTGTTCATATTAAATCCCATTTGCTGAGAAGACAGAAAGGATGCTGCCGCTCTATATCATCCCTGAGCCTTTCTCTTGAAATTGTTTTCAGGAGCAGAAATGGTGTCATCCTGGCAGAGTCACCTCAGTGTGGTCATGCTTCCCCGGCCCCCCCCTCCATGCCCCAGCAATCGTCTAAAAATACTCTTTCCACTGAAGGTTTTTCTTTCCACTGAAGAAAGTGAGCTGATGGGGGTGGGGATGGGAGTGGGGGCAGGAGAAGCTGGAGGTGTTGTGTTCTTTGAAGGCATCAGAGTCTGGTAGCTGAGCTGTGGCCAGACTCTGTGTAGACAGCAACTCCCTAGGGACCCTGTCGCTGGGAGTAGGAAGTCTGGTCTGGGGCATCAGCAGGAGCTGACCGAAGCTCCCTTCTATCCAAAGGCATCCCAGAGCCCATCATTTAAATCAGCAATGGTTTATTGATATGAAATTTGATGATTCAAAGCTTTGCCAAAACTTTGAGGGATACAGAAATGAATAGGATATGGTTTCTGTTTGTGTCTGGTTTTAGTCAGGGTTTTGCATACAGTCCAAAGAAATGAAGGAGATCTGAATTGATCTCTTTCGTTTTTTTTTTTTCCTCATTAGACCTTCCTCTGCGTCTTCTAAGCCCTAATCTTGTAGCTACAGGCAGGAAAAGAAGGCTTCCCGTGAGCTGGCCACTTGGCCATTAACCAGCTAGCTCCTGCATAGCCCTCAGAGTGTGCCCACACCGCTGCATCACTTTGCTTTCTAAAAAGGCAGCTTTAGGGGAGGGCAGCCTGCCCCACTCTCTCTGCTGCTCCCAGGCTTCAGGTTAAGGACTCCAAGAGTGGCCAGACCTCCCGAGGGTTGCTACATCTCCCCTAGGGAGCATCCTCAGCTGGGTCAGCCTTCCAGCTCCCCTCCTTTATCACTGCCACTTCAGTCTGTTGACAGGCTAAGTGGCCATCTTTCCTCTGTTCTCTGAAGTAGGAAAATAAGGATGCTTAGTAACCATGAGGACTGAATTCAGTTTAACCTGACAAATGTTGACTGACTGTCTTCTCTGGACAAGGGTGAGAGACTTGGTGTCTGCCTTCAAAAGGTGTCTAGGCCAGGTGTAGTTGGCTCATGTCTGCAATCCCAGCACTTTGGGAGGCCAAGGCTGGCAAATCCCTTGAGTCCAGAAGTTCAAGACCAGCCTAGGCAACATGGCAAAACCTCATCTCTACAAAAAATACAAAAATTAGCCAGGCATGGTGGCGCATGGCCATAGTCCCAGCTACTCTGGAAGCTAAAGTGGGAGGATTGCTTGAGCCTGGGAGGCGGAGGTGAGCCAAGATTTCACCACCATTGCACTCCAGCCTAGGTGACAGAGCAAGACCGTCCCCCCACCAAAAAAGGGGGTGTCTGGCCTGGTGTAGAGGGAGACAGGAGCCTAATTATTGAAGCATGTCCCAAGAAGATGCTAGGGACACATGGCATTAAGTGTCTCCCATGTCTACATTTTCATATATGAATGGGAGACACCCAGAGCTGCATTTCTTGAGAGGCCCCTCACACCCTGTTTTTTCCTCTGTTGGCATCAGAATCCTAGTCAATAGAGATTGCTGTCATGAACATCTGCTCTGTTAGCAGCCATCTCACCCAGTCTGCACAGAGGTCCCAGACAGGGATTGGAATTGTGGAAGGTGGGAAGCGGGTGCATTAGCCAAGACTACTTGATTGCAAATAACAGATGCCAACTCCAGCTTGCCTAGGCAAAGAGAAAATTTGTCATGACAGGACAGGGCCTCCCAGAAGTCCAGGTCACCCAGGCCTGGGAAAGGACAGAAAAGATCAGGGAGGCCTTCCAAATCCTCTCCTGTACGTCTGCACCTCCGAGCACACTGGCTGTTCCTTCTGGAGAACACAGGCTGTCTCTGCTTCCAGTCCTGGGCTGGCACATGGCCCTGGAGTTAGAGAGGACAGTTCTGCCTACCCTGTGAGGACAACCCAGCTCCTAGTGCTGCTGAGTTCCTGGAGGGAGGAGTATCTCATTGGCCCGACGTGGGTATGCATTTCCCTCACCCTCCGCTCTGTCTCCGTGAACATGGAAGCAGAGTGCCTTAGAAAGGGGACCCCAAGAAGTATCCTCCAACTGGAGAGAACAGCCATGGTTCCTTCATCTTCATTCCTGTTATCTCCAGTTTGGCTTGGGTAGAGAGCTAGATGAATTGAAAGCAGTCCCTGGAGCTGTCTGTACTCCATGTACAGAGGCATGAAGTGGCACCAGGAAGAACTGCCATGCGTTTTTTCCTCAGCCTCCCACACTGGGCTGTGAAACTGGTTTTTAAGCCCTAAAGTCAATACCCTAAACTAAAATGCTAGGGCATTTTGAGGTTGGAGTCACAGGACTTAGCTGGATTTTGAACCAGGTGGAGGCAGCCAGGGCAGCTGGTGGGGGTGGGGCTGGAGGCACTCCCTGGGGGCAACCTACTCCCCAGCTGGACCTTCCAGACAGTGCTCTATGAGGCACCTTCTTTGGCCCTCCTCAGAATCCAGAAGGAAGTGTTGGCCAAGAGGGGCCGTCCTGATCCAGTAGCTTTAAATCCCTGAGCATGCAAATTAAATAAGTGTGTCAGGGAAAGCCAGGCTGACAGTACTGTTCCGTAAGTGAGACGCCTTGGTCATAATTAAGAAGGGTTTTTGGAAACTGACCTTTTAACTTCGAATGGGTCTGTTGGTTAGAGATAGAGTTTCTGTGGCTGCCTTGGGATTGGTTGTAACTCATTGCTGGAGTGAAGAGGCAGTTAAATGCTGTGACAATGACAGACTTGGCAACAGAGTCATGGGCACAGAAGGCTCTGCCTCCTCCTCTGGGTATGTATGGTGAATGGACAGCATGGGAAGGGCCATTTCTAGGGAGCCCTTTGAATATTCTTTTTTTGATACAGTCTGAGACTTCCAAAGAACAGATTTTTTAAAAAAAATTTTAAGTTTCACGAGTCAACAGAAATGATAATCTACTTGAATTTTTGTTCTTTCGTGTCTGTGGTGTGTTTTTACTGAAGGGAATCTAGTGATTGTGTTTTTCATTGGATTTTTCGATTGGGCACACATGTGCCGACATTTTCGAATCATGGAAAGAAGAAGACATCATGGAAGAAGCTTGGGACTGGAAGTGGAACCCCTTGGGGTGAGCTCCCCAGTCTGGCCTGGGTCTGGCTCCCAATGGGCTCTTCTTCCCTTGAGCCACAGTCATCTCCCCTACTGACAGCGGCACTAAACAGAGCTAGGCTAGACAAGCTCGGCATTAGTTGTCTCTGATCTGAGGAAACCTGTAGTTAGCCTTTATTTCATGTCACACATCAATTTCTCCTTTCCTTTCTGCTCAATTTGTCCCCAGTTCCCAACTCCACCAGTAGAAGCTCTCAGGGCACAGGTGTTCCTGCACAGAGGGCAGGCATCCTACTGAGGGGACAAGGCTGCACCTTCCACTCCCTGCAGCTAAACAGCCCCAGCAATTGATTTCCTTGCCATTAGGGAAATGCCTGCTTTTTAGGATGCACCACAGTGCATAGGTGTTATTTCTCGGTCTCTTCTCCAAGGCAATACATGCTAAATTAAGTTTTGTGTTTTTGTTCACGCTCAGCAGCACCACTGAAAGCCAGGGTTTCACCAGCTGTGTCGTGGCAGTGGTTGCAGGAGGAGAGGAACAGAATGGGTTGAGCCAGTGCAATTTGCATTTGCAAGTAGGAGAGCATTGGTCTGAGAGAGAGGACGTGGGCCACTTTGGATTTTCAGGTACCACGGCAGCTCTTGAGAAATGCTTCCTAACAGGCCTTCTATTCTCCCAGGCATGGGCTGACGCCTTTCGAAGCAGTCCTGACCTCACCGGTGTTGTGCACATATATGAGGAGCTGAAGAGGAAAGGGGTTGAATTTCCCATGGCAGACTTGGATGCTCTGTCTCCCATACACACACCACAGCGGGTAAGCTTCCAGCTGGTGCTTTCTAGAAAGACCTACTGCAGAACGGGTGAGCCAACCTGCTGCTGCCTTTGAATTATTCAGCTTGTCATCATGCTTTCTTAAAGCTCGGGGGTATTCCTTTTTAATAACAAGGGGCATGCAGGAGTGAGACAGCTGGTTGACTGGTGATTAAGTGGCAGCAGTGTCTGTGGAAGAATATAATAGAGGGATCAGTTCAGAGTTTTCATGGAAATGGCTACTTGGGTGGGGCCGTCCTGTGAAGGTCATTAGCACCTGCTTTTCAGAGGCCCCTAGAATCTGGCGTGGGAATCCTGTTGTCCCTCAGAGCACCATAGCACCTCAGAGCATACAGAGAGCTTGATGTCTCTGTTGGGGCAAAAAGGAGCTTTCTGTTTTTTTCAATTGTACCAAGTCAAATGGATCTAAAATTTATTTTGAGCTATGAGCATTCAGCATCAATCCAGACATCCTTGCATTCCACCAGCCTTAGGATCAAAGTCCTGGGAAGGTCCCTTTAGGGGCATCCCACCAAAGCTTTTGCAGTGCCAACAGCTTTGAGCACCATGGAGGGGGCAGCTTCGAGCACCATGGAGGGGGCAGCTCAGCACATCAGGGTTAAAAGCATGTAGGTCATGCCACTCATGGCTTCGCATGGAACCCAGTCCCTCTACTGGCTGGGAATCAGCTTTGCTCCTAGCCTGGGGGAGAGCCAGGAAAGCGCCAGGGTCTGAGAGAGGCACTTCATCCCAGTACACGTCACCTTGCCTGCCCCCATTGCCCATCTCTGAGAAGAATAGCACACCTGTGCACGTCTCTTGTAGGAACACGGCTTAATATGCAAGAGGTCATCTGAGATGCCCAAAGGGCAAGCATGAGGGACTGCCCTTTCCAGAGCCTGTTCTCATCATGATCCCTCCAGACCATGCACTGTACTTTGTGAAATCAACGTAACCTGTTTCACTCTTCTAATAATGACAGAGAGCAGTGTTGTTGTTCCTATAATTACGAAAACATTTGGTAAATTGCATAATTACTATTTATATTAATCTACTTGTAAAGGCCGAAAAAGTAGTTCTTATGGTACCAAGTAAAGATTTGTGATTAGCAAAACTGAATAACCACCCTCCCTTCACTCCATCCTGAGGTGGTCTTAATAATGGGAACCATTACCAGAGGGCTCACAGAGCACTCTTGGTGCTGCCTTTTGGAGTTGCTTTCTTTCTTTCTTTTTTTTTTTTTGAGATGGAGTTTCGCTCTGTTGCCCAGGCTGGAGTGCAGTGGCCTGATCTCGGCTCACTGCAACTTCTGCCTCCTGGGTTCTGGTGATTCTCCTGCCTCAGCCTCCTGAGTAGCTGGGATTACAGGCATGTGCCACTATGCTGATTTTTATATTTTTAGTAGAGACAGAGTTTCACCATTTTTGTCAGGCTGGTCTTGAACTCCTGACGTTGTGATCCACCCATCTCAGCCTCCCAAAGTGCTGGGATTACAGGCATGAGCCACCACGCCTGGCTGGAGTTACTTTCATTGTCTGCCACACACTCCTTGAGAGGTAAGTAGAGGGAGGAGCCAGTGGCAGCCCTACTTCCCAGATGGAGAAACTGGGCTCAGTGGGGCTCCATGAGCCTCACCCAGGCAGCAGTGGGGCAGAGCCTTGAGCCTTCTGCAGGCAGCTCTGGAGAAGTGCTGCACGGGGTGGGGTAGGTACCAGGCCCAGCTGTGCAGGCAGCCCAAAACAAAGGACTTTGTTGTTGTCGTGCCAGAGCGTCCCTGAAGTGGATCCAGCCGCGACCATGCCCAGGTCCCAGTCACAGCAGAGGACAAGTGCCGGTTCCTATTCCTCGCCACCTCCTGCTGCCTACTCCGCACCGCAGGCCCCGGCTCTGAGTGTGACTGGCTCCATCACGGCCAATTCAGAACAGGTACTTGCATACTTTGGGGCCATAGGCAAGCCAGCTGACTATTCTTATTCATCTTTCCAGGAGACACTTACAAAGGCCTCCCAAGCCAGGCATTGTGCTGGGTGTCGGGGACACAGAGATGGAAGGGCTTAGTCTCCAGGGGAGACAGATGCTGAGGCAATCATGATGGAGTGTGTTCAGGCCTGAATCTTGTTGGCGGGGAGCAGAACCAAGGGCTCAGAGTTTTGAGCCTAGGGTTGAGTGGTGCCTGGGAGGCACCAGGGATCTGACACGCAGAGGGTCCTGACACAGGAGTGGGACTTTGTCAGGTGAGACCACATGCTCAGCAGTGACATTGCAAGGCAGAAGTGCAGAGGCGCAGGGCTCTCTCGGAGCAGCAGGTGGCTTGATTGGAGAGCAAGCGCATATGTAGGGCCCAGATCTGGGAGGAAACCATGGCAGAAAATGAGTCCAAAAGCATAGAAGTGCAGCGGAGTTGTGATGGGCTTGTCTCACACAGAGGCTTCGATCTATCCTGTAAAAAATGTTAGCCATCAGAGGCCTGTGACCTGATCAGGGAGGCCCTCCTGAAGCACAAGAAGACTGCTTTTATCCCAAACGCTCCTACTTTCTTGGGTTACTTCCTGATAAGCTAATGCAGTTTTAACCCCACACTGGATTTTTTAGATGAATTGGGGAGTGCTCTTTAGAAGAATCCATAGAATTTCAATTAGTTACAATTTGAGAATTGGTCAGACTTGGGGAAAAAAAACAACTCTCCAATGTTTATATTTAATAATCCTTATTTACTATTTGGGACAATGTCATGACTATGGAACCACATTAAAGCAGACGGGTCAAGCGCTGTGTATGTAGGGATGGCAGTGCTGTGTTGCGTTCCTCTCGCTTCCCTGCTAGCTCTGAGCTAGGAGTATGGTGAAAGTAGGAGTGAACTTGAAGCCCCCAGAGCCTAATGTGAGCCCCGACTCTGCCGCTCACTGTAGGCTTCCATCAGGACATTTAACTCAGTCTCCCATCAGTAGAACAAGTGATCTGTTACCCCACCAGGCAGCTATGGGCTTGACAGGCAGATGGAAGAGGTCCTTATGGTAGTCATCCAAGTGCTGTGGGGAGGAAGGTCTCTGGCTCTTAGCCTGCTCCTATGGGCAGAACTTTGCCCTTTCTGCTCTGAGGGAAGGCAGAAAATGTTTGAAGTTGGACAGTTCCTGAGCCTCTTCACTGACCCACAGTGTGGGAGGTGCTTGGGAAGGCCCTCTTAGTAGCCAGAATATGCTGGATCTGGAGGTTCTGGACACAGGTAGCACAGGAACTCTGAGGCCTGTTGCCCCTGGGGGAGCAGAATGCAAGCAGTGATAGGCAGCTCAGCACCCAGCCTGGCCAAGAGGACCCAGGGCTTCAGAGCCCATGAGGTGGCTACCATACCTTCTTGGGCCTTCCTAGCCAGAAACCTCTTTTACCAAGACTTTGAAGAAAATCCCTGGATCATCCATCAGGCAGAGCCAGAGGCTGACAAGAGCCTCTCAGGACGCAGACCATCTCCCTAATTGACCACTGATTGAAGTCTCCTGTCCCTGTCTCTGTGCTGAGGGTATAAAGCTCAACCCAGCTGAGTTCCTGCCCTAAGGAGCTAAGGGTCTGCTAAGAGAGCCCACCCCTACAGCAGAGGCTGCTACAGCTGCAATAGTGGAAGGGAGCACAGCGAGTGGGACCCTGGAGGAGGAGGTGGGAGTGGTCGCTTCTACCTCAGGATCGGGTGGGGACAGTCAGAAAAGGCTTCACTGAGGAGAGGAGCTGTCACTTGGGCTGGGTTACAGTGCAGGAAGAACAACATTACAGCTCCTCTCTCTGGACATTTGAGCAGGCACAAGGGCCGTGTGTGTGTAGAGAGCGTACCTGCATGCCGGGCCCTGCATGGGAACCTCACAGCAGCCTGGTGAGGTGTGGTGTTAGTGCCACCTTTCTGTAGGGGAGGAAACTAAGGCTCAGAGAGGCTCAGGTCCGGCTCTGGATGTTGCTGCTGAGTCTTCCAGGGCTCCCTCCAGTGTCCTGTTCAGTTCTTGACTTCTGTCCAGCGTGAATTAGTCTCTTGTCACTGAGTGATGGGACCAATAGGCACTTCTATACAGATTCTTCTATGATACCTCACTGTGGGCAAGGAAGGACCCTGTGGTCTCCGCAGATGCTTCAAGGGGGTTGAGGGAGTGAAGGGGCAAGGGGAGAAGGTATACGACGTCTGTTGCTGGAGAGAAGCCTCAGGCCTTGGCCCGAGTCCAGGCTTTGGAAGCACTGATGGATGGGCAGCGTGGGTATTTTTCAAGGGGCTGTGGTACCAAGTAGGGAGGTGGGTGTGGAAGGTGTCTCCCCTGTGGTCTTCTGCTCTTTCATTCTTACCACTGCAGAAAGGTGCTGCTGACACTGCCCAGCCTCTCAGAGGATTGTAGTGTTTAGATGTAAAATTCCTTGGGGCAGAGTCTGTAACTCAGAGCTTCGTAGAATAGGATCTCAACTCTGAAGGGATCTCAGGGCTCTTGCCCTCCTGAACTTGGATTTTAAAGAGCAGGAATGGAGGCCCTGAGAGGTTCAACTTCTACTCAAGTTCCCGTGGTGGGAGAGTGGAGACAGAGAGCCAGCTTGGTGCACTCTGACACGGAGCTCTTCGCTACATGGTACTGCTTTTGCGTCGCAGTCAGAGAGGCACCACAACAGATTGTTGGGTGGCAGGGCCCATTCTGCTCTCTCAGAGCTGACAGGCAGGCTGGAGGGAGATGAGAAGGTGGCCTCTGCAGCATCGACCCAGATCTCCCGGTGAGAGGGATCGTCATTAGCCTAGGAACAAGCTGATTCTGATATTGCAGGTGCAGGCTGACTCTGAGTGACCTTTCCTTCCTCGTGACCCTCACCAGATTGCCAGGCTGCGGAGTGAACTGGACGTCGTTCGCGGAAACACAAAAGTCATGTCTGAGATGTTAACAGAAATGGTCCCCGGACAGGAGGATTCATCTGATCTGGAGCTGCTGCAGGTGAGTCATCTTGCAGAAACACTTGGCCTAAGCGTGGAGCAGGGGCCTGCTGTGGCAGCCCCACCACTGTACGCTGTCGCAGGATCCCACCCAGGGACACAGCGGCGAGGCGGGACGGGTCCAGTGGCCCTGTTGTTGATAGTCCGTGTGAGCGCACACTCAGACTCACGTTGCCTACGGACAGGCAGAGGCCAGGGCCGCTGTCTCTCTTTTTTATTTTCCTTAATAATGTTTTTTTCCTGATTATAAAGTGCCAGTTGTAGAAGACATGCCCACAGAAAGAAAAAGAAAGTACAGAGAAGAAAATAATAACTTTCTTTGACCGAAGCATCCATAAATAACCACTGTAGGTGTTTTGATGTATTTTCCTTCTGACTTTTTGTATGTTTATTTTAAATGTAGCTGGGCTTGTACTGTTTTGTATTTTGGTCCCTCAGCATCACGTCTGCAGGAGGGCGTAGTCAACCTCGACTGTGCATAGGAGCCTTTCTAGTGGCACCTCACCCCAAGGTGTCCTGAGACAGATGAAGTGTGATGCTCCTCTTCTTTCCCTAACATTGAGGACTCCCAGACTGGGTGTTTCTAATATTGTGGTTTGCCATTGCAAACTGGCCTCCCCGCCACTGGACACTCCACAGATCTGGGGGCATGGCAGAAAGGGGTCCAGGAGCGGGCAGCCTGCAGTCTACCCCTGAGACCAAGGTCAAGGCCTCCACCTCAGGCCTGTTTTCCAGGGCAGCCAGGTCCAGAGCCAGTGCTCAGATCTCCACCACACCCAGCCTCAGATGATCCTCGCATTTGCAGAAAACGTCAGTGGTACTGCCCTGAGAAGTAGTGACCTTCTGGAGGGTGGAAAAAGGATGCTGTGAACTGCAAGGGCCCCCACACTTTTCAACGGGAGGCAAGATGCTTGAGGGAGCAGGTCAGGAGCCAGACTGACTTGGCGACCTGGCATGAGTGTCTTATGATGCACTTGCTGCTGCTGCTGCTGATACTGTCATTTTTGTCCAGCCCTCAGTTGTCAGTATTGGTCCCCAAGTACTGCACCTCCTCCCCTGCTGCTGGCACATGCTTCCCACCTGTGAAGGCCCTGTCCTGGCCCCAAGCTGCTGCTTATTGTGCCCCCTTCCTACTCCAAAGCCATTAGCTCTTATGGAGGTGAGGGTGGGTGAAGAGCTGTTCCAGGCCTAATACAGAGCACAGTGCTTTGGGCACAGAGGTGCATGAGCTGTGTTCTCTGCTCTGGAGGAGCTTGTGGCTTTTTGCAGGAAACAGACTGGGAAATAACTTGTCTCTGTGTAACTACACCAGCCTGCTCTTGAAGCCAGACAAGTACCCTTGGCCCAGCCCCAGTGAGGAGCCCTGACTGGCCTCTCCCTAGTTCCCAGACCTCACTCCTGACACACCTGCATCAGACCAGGCTTGCCTCAGCTCAGCAGGTCCAGCTGAATATGTGCCACACTCCAGGGGACCTGGCTTCTCTTGAATGCATTGTCATTGGCCTCCATTCCCAGCCTGCAGGAAGGTTCTGCCAGGCGTTACCCAGATGCACAGGATTCCGAGGTCAGTCCAGAAACTGAGAGGGCCTCTCGAGGCAGCTTTGTGCTGTGTCAGCGTCGGAATTCCTGCTGACACGGGGGATTTGCTCTGGATAGAGCCTCGCTCCTGGCAGCAGGGGGTGTGTTAAACAAAGCCAAGATGCTTCCAGACAGCTAGAGCAGACCCAGACAGCAGGAATACTTCTTGCGTTGTGGGGAGAAGGGGGTTTGGGTTTTTTTTTTTTTTTTTTTTAAACAAACCCATCAGCCAAGACAAACAGAACCTAATCTCCCGGCATCAGCTCACAGTTTTCAAAAATAGGTTGCTTCCCATGACGTTTTCTTTCCCTCTGTTTTGTTCCAACTCCAAGCCTCCCAGCCCTCACTGCTATCTTATAAATCAAACAGAAAAAGAATGACTCTGGGTGCCAGTGGGAGGCTGTCCTTCTAGCATAGGAGATTCAGGAGCTGGGCAGCACTGTGAACAATCGTGAATAGACACAGCCCTCCTGGCTGGTTGGCTGCACGCCTCCGCCATCCCTGACATCTTCCCTCCCTTCTTCCCCTGGCAGTCAGAAGCCAGCAGGCAGGGTCTCCCAAGGGTCAGAGCCACACTGAACCACCAACCTTCCATGTGGAGAAATACCACCGTCTGTTTGGAAAGTGCTGGGATCAGAATGTGTCCCCAAGACCCTCCATCAAGCTGGAGGGCAGCCGGAGTGCTTGGGGCAGAGAAGTGCAGAGCTGAGAGTGCTGGCTGGGCCATGGAAACGAACAACCCAGATGTTCCCACCAATAGAAGCTGCTCCCAGTTCAAGTATAAATTGCTGGGGTAGGAGGTGGAGGGAATAGGAAGAGAGGTAATTGGTGGTGTCAGCCCCAGGATGATCATAACTGTGGGAAGGTTGTGTCCCAGTTGCCTCCTGCGCATCGCAAAGCACTTTTGGGTATAGCTTCCCACAGTGCAGCAAGAGCAGCAGGGAAACTTGGCAGTGTGAGCTGTTTGCCTGCGGGCTCATGGTATGTGGCTGGTATTTGAGGAGAGGCTGAGGCCACTCTAGCACCCTGTGCTGTCAGCGTAGCTGGAGCCCCTGAGGAGAAGCAAGGCAGTGTGCCCAGAGTGAACACAGCAACTCCTCCTCTTGAGCTATGTGTCAAAATCTCCACTCTCTGAGTTGGGAGAGAGATTCCAGGAAGCTGGTCCAGCTCTACACCTGTGTTCAGATATCTTCCACAGCATCTTGTCTACTGGGTCTTTCTGCACGTCCCCAGTGACAGGCTGTTCACAGCAGCCCACTTGCTTTCAAATGGACATCTTGGTTAGACTTCAGGCAGCAGCACAGCAGGCTTACAAATTATACAGGCCTATGAATTAATGCCTTCCCATCCTTGTCCTCTCACTGATAGCTGGGTGATGCCAGGCAAGTCACCAGCCCTCTCTAGGCCCCCTTCTTCTCTCTAGGTTGGAGTAATCACTTGCACCTGGGCAGTGCCTGGCACAGGGCTGGGCTTAGGCAAGGTCTCACAAATCCTAGCTTTTATGACTATTGTTAGAAAACCCTTTCACACATTGATCTGAAGTCTGGCTCCCTGTAACTTTGATCCTGGTCTGTCTTCTTAGACAACAGAACAAGGCTAATTCTTCTTTCACATGGATAGATCCTTAAGCATTTGAAGATTGCCATAAGCCCCACCCACTGCCCAGTCTCCACATGGAACAGATGTGGCAGTTGGCAGCCCACCATGGAGAGGGACAGGCAGTTCTTCACAGGAGGCAGACATTGTAAGATGGAGAGCTTTCATCAGCTGAAAACCCTGCTATGTCACCTTCTAGTGTGGCAGTTAAGCCTATCTTCATCATCCTATGCAAGGACCCTTAGGCCTGGGCCAAAATTCAAATGCTGCATCAGTCCCTGCTAAAGTGCATGCCCTTAGCTGCAGAAAGTCTGAGTTCAGCTTTCTGGGATCTTTAAAGATTGTGATTCTGTCAACCAGTGCCCTCCGTCTCTCCCAATTTAGCCTTTTGAGCTTTGTCTTCAATGAATAACTTTTAATTAATACAATGATGCCAAAAATATATATTCTTCTGTGGCCATTCATCAGCATCAGATAAGAACAGAGGCCTCCTCCTCGTTTCTCCAAGTAGCAGATGGCGTATCTCCTCTTGCTTCTTGCATCTCATTTCAACAAAAGCAGAACGGCCAAGGCCATTTTCTCTAGAGAAATCTAGTCTATTCTATGTGTTTAGCTTCATTATTCCCCTTTCTCATCAACAAAGACTTCTCCCTCCTGTCTTTGCAGCAACAGAAAACAGATCTTCAGGACCTTATTCCATGTTCCTTCAAACTTGTGGAGGGCTCAGAGGAAACCCATAAAGATGATTAAAAGACTGTTGTATGAGGTAGGGATGAGAATGTCCCTTGAAGAAAAGATAAAGGCATTGAGATTAATTAGGTAGAAAAGAGAGGATATTTACCAAGGTGTTCTGACAGATGGAGGGCTTTTGTGCAAGTGACCAGCTGTTCTTCCCTCTTTTGAGGACCAGAAATAGGAGAAGGGCAAAGCTGACATTGTCAACATTTAGGAATCTCCTGTCCTAGCTGTTGCACATGGAAAGGGTGACCTGAGGAAGCAGTAGGCTCTCGGGTGTCTTAGGCCTAATGAGAATCACTCAGTGATTTGGAGGTGGAAGAAGCAGGAGAACATCTCCCAAATGAGTCTGCTGAGGGTCTGGCTGTGATGACACCACGGAGGCCATGCAGGGAGCCAACTGGCACTGTGGTAGCAAAAGTCTTAACATCTGGCCCTCCTCTCACCTTCTATCTCTTTTCTTTTCTTTTCTTTTTTGAGAAGGAGTCTCGCTTTGTCACCCAGGCTGGAGCACAATGCCGTGATCTCAGTTCACTGCAACCTCCACCTCCCAGGTTCAAGTGATTCTCCTGCCTCAGCCTCCCGAGTAACTGGGATTATAGGCACCTGCTATCATGTCTGGCTAATTTTTGTATTTTTGTAAAAGCAGGTTTCACCATGTTGGCCAGGCTGGTCTTGAACTCCTGACCTCAGGTGATCCATCTGCCTTGGCCTCCCAAAGTGCTGAGATTACAGGTGTGAGCCACTGCACATAGAGTTTTCTTCCTTTTTGAGACAGTTGTAAAAGACTGAAGCCAAGAGATGGTAAAGTTTTCTCTGTGCAGAGACCCCTGGAAATCTCCGTTGTGGAGGCCCCAGGCCATAGTCTCTGTGGCTGTCTTCAGCGGAGCTCTTTGGAAAGTCATCAGGATGTTCCTTGAGGATTGGAGCATGGAGGCCCTGCCTGTGGGGTTGGGAGCTATCTAACCCACTACCCCAGTAGGTAGGCTATGGGGAAAGAGACAGCAAACACAAGGCCAGAGCAGATGTTCCTGGTGCTGACTGTTGATGAGATCACTGTTGATGAACCCCTCGGGGCTCATTCTTCCTTCAAGCCAAGGTCACAATGTTAGAGCCTCAGAAATCATCTAACACCTTCCAAACTTTTTTTTTAAAGTAATGGAGGCCAAGCACAGTGACTTACACCTGTAATCCCAGCACTTTGGGAGGCCAAGGCAGGTGGATCACTTGAGGTCAGGAGTTCGAGACTAGTCTAGCCAACATGGCAAAACCCCGTCTCTACTAAAAATACAAAAATTGGCTAGGCATGATGGTGGGTGCCTGTAATCCCAACTACTTGGGAGGCTGAGGCAGGAGAATCGCTTGAACCTGGGAGGTGGAGATTGCAGTGAGCTGAGATCACACCAATGCACTCCAGCCTAGGCGACAAAGCAAGATTCCATCTCAATCAATCAATCAATCAATCAATAATGGAACGTTTTCCTCCACAAATAAAATTCTACAGTGAATGGCAGTGTTTAAAATTGAGAAAAGCAGAGCAGCCCCAGCTGCCTCAGCCCCGTGCCATGGAGGCCACTGCAGCACGTCAGTGGCCCTCTGCAGAAGTACTTTCTCACAAATGCAACCCCCTTATTTTACACAGGGAGAAGCAGTCCTGGAGAAGACTGGAGACTTGGAGAGTGTATCCAGTCACAGCTATTTGCTGCCTGCAGCTCGGTCCCCACACTAGGGCTCTGTTGGGGAGACTGATATCAACCCCTGCTCTCTTCTTTCAGGCCTCCGGTACTTGGAGTATTTGTAGCCATCTTTCTGAGACATTTCCTGTAGTCTACTGAGGAATCTGGTTTGGTTCTCCTCTGAATCCAGTGAACCACCCTTGAGGCCTACTGTTTGTTTTGGGGCTTCTGCTGTGTGGAGTGCAGGTGGGGGCTGGTCACCCCTTGCTGGAGGGTTTCCTAGAGGGGCTCTGATGACAGACTAGAGTGTGTTGAATGCTGTGGGAGTATTGAGGGTGGGGTGGAGGGGGATCCCCAGAAAACACTGTATGCGGACAGGAAGATGAATAAATGGGAAGTTATGTGTTAAAGCTGCCACTGTAAAATGTTCGTGGTACAGTCTAGGTGGTAAGCATATGGTGTCTGTCCACTGTAAAATTCTTCCTAGTTTTCTGTATGTTTGAAAATTTTTATGACAAAATACTGGGGTGGGGAAACACCTTGAGACCTTGAAGGATGACTAGGAGTTTGTTCAATGGAAAAGGAAATAAGGGACATTGCAGGCAGAGGGTCAACTTCTCAGGAGCCCTTGAGCAGTGTGGCAAGTGCCTGAGGACACCTATATCCTGGAAAGTCTGAGGTGTGTTTGAAGATGACCTGTGGGCCTTAGGTGCTGATGCCCCAGTCTTCTGGAGGGTAACTTGGATCTGTTTCCACAGCATGCTCCCACACTCCCCTGGCTTGCAGGTCCTGTGCCTTGTGATTGGCCTGCAGCTTGGATGGGAAGTGACAAACTCTTTTCCTTCTCACTCCCCAACCAAGGGCAGCCAGTGCTTGCTGCTAGGCCGCAAGCCCCAGACAGAGGCCACACTTTCTTGAACTGGGCCTGTTTGCTGGAGGAGATAGGTCCTGAGCTGGGCCTCGAGATCCTTTTGCTCATCAGAGATTTTCCACAGACACCTGGAGTGCTGGAGCAAGGAGGAGCTCAGCAGTGCCTGGCTCCATCCTCGGGAGCTGGCACGTGCGCATCCCTGGGGAGGAGACATGCACAGTGGCCCGGAACAGTCTATGGCAGCACAGAGAGGCAGAAGTTTGACCTCTTTTCTCTGTCCTACTGCCCAGCCTCCCTTTTCCATCATGCACTCTTTGGCCAGGTCTCCCTCTGGTGCTTCTTCCAATGTGCGAGGTAAATATGCTGCCCAAGTGTTGGCCAAGTATCCTTTTTTCCTTTAGGAAGCAGGGGAAGATGGTCTATTGGTTAACCTAAATCTGTGCTCCCTGTCAGCCCTGAACAGATGCTCACTGCGTTTTAACAATCTATTAGAAATACTGTGATTATTTTACATTGTTCACTTCAGTCCTGGCTGTTGGAATCCTTCGCATGATCCAATGTGATTGTTTCTTTCATAAGTTTGGACATTTTTATTTCGTTTTTGTTTGTTTTAATGTTAGGGGCCTGGCTTGGTTTTCAGCATCACTCCTAAGCACGCTTCATTCTGTAATTGGTGTTTCCCCTGCATTGTTGGTTTTCCTGTGTATGGTAATTGTCCCGGTGATGACTGGGTTTTGACCTGTGAGTGGCCATTGGCGCCTGTGGCCATTATTGCCTGGCAATCCAGACCAGATCTGGCAGGCTCCGAGGCCCAGGCAGCTTCGTGAGTGTCCCTGTCCTGCCAGGCCTGGGGACATGAGCCATTCACAATGGAAGACAGTGGGCATTTGGTAGAGTTTTCTCTTTACTGGATATTAGTGTCCTCTGGAATTAAGATCTAGTATTCACCTCTTCTTATTGATGCTAGCACTTATCTGTATGTTTCTAAGTGCTTACTGCTGGTTCAGTGGAGCCTGGAATGAGTCCTAGAGAGGGAAAATTAGAACCTGAATCAACGAGAATTCCCTGTTCTCTGAGTGAAGAGTGCTGAGAAGACTGAGCGTATGTGGATAACTGAGCTGGTGGTTTGGGGGGACCAAGAGTTCAGAATACTTTATTTTTATTTTTTATTTTTTGGAGACAGGGTCTCACTCTGTTGCCCAGGCTGGAGTGTAGTGGTGCGATCTTGGCTCACTGTAGCCTCCGCCTCCCAGGTTCAAGCAATTCTCCCACCTCAGCCTCCTGAGTAGCTGGGATTACAGGTGCACACCACTGTGCCCAGATAATTTTTGTATTTTTTTTGTAGAGATGAGGTTTCACCATGTTGGCCAGGCCGGTCTCAAACTCCTGACTTCAAGTGATCCACCTGCTTCGGCCTCCCAAAGTGCGGGGATTACAGGCATGAGCCACTGCGTCCAGCTCAGAATACTTTAGAGTCGTTAGTTAATTCTCTCAGAAGTACTTGGGAAGTGCCTCCCATGTGTCAGTCATGAACCATGTACCAGGGAAACGCCTTCTCTGTCCTCAAAGAGCTTCAGTCTAGAGGGGAAGGCAGATAAGAAGTCCAGCCCCTGTGTGAGTGCTGTGTTGCAGGATACCAGGGACCTGCAGGAGGGATACCTTTGATTCCCCACTTGGTTTGACTGACCACCTCGGTGATGCGTTTAGCAGATGATTACTGGGCTTTTTCACTGTGTGTGGCTCAGTGCAGGGCTTGCGGGCATCCTTGGATGGTTAAATGGCAACACCCCATCTCAAGAGTTTATGATGTGGTAGAAAGAATGACCCTCTAGCCAAGCTAGCCAGATTATGAGACAATATGAGGAACTAAAGAAAGATTGCCATGTCTCTTGTGAATAAATCAGTTACTTCTATCAGAAACGGTTTCAAAATGAAGTTGTTTGGAGGCTGAGGTGTGAGAAGGAGGGACTTATCCTTCATGTCTTATCCCCTTAACTCACTGGCACCCTCCGGTGCCCAGGTTGCTGGGGATAGTATCTCCCTCTGCTTTAACCCTGTATGGTGCATTAGGACTTGGAGCTTTGGTCACAGGCAGTTCCTGTAGTCAGGGATGCTTGGGGGCCAGCCTGGCAGGGTTGCCAGCTCCCTCCTCTGTCGCATCCTCAGTCTGGCATCGAGATGACAAGGGGTCTGGCGGGTATTGAGGGAGCTCTATAGCAAGTTTGAACAAGAGCATCAGTAAGGCTGCTGCTGTTCTGGAACAGGGAAGGCTCATGGAAGTCAGGCCATAAAGTGCCAAGGCTCTGTCATCAGGGGGATTTTGCTTCTAAGGGTAGAGACGGTTCCACTGGCAACTGGGGTGTGTGAATGTCCTCTTTTGGCTAGCCAGGGAGCTGCCTGGGCTTCTGAGACCTCAGCAAAGTAACAGACAAGCCACCAAAATATACTAATCATAAAATATACCTAGTCATAAAATACACTCCTGCTGTTGCTGAGAGTGTAAGTAAACTGATGTCATCTTTTTGGAGGGCCTTTTACATTGGTAATAACCAATTAATGTTATAAAGGACCATACCCTTTCATCTGGAAATTTCCTTTCTAAGGAACTCATCCTATGGAAGTGTTGCCCAAGTGCATGTGCATGTGTGTGTACAGGTGTTCACTGCTGCCTTATTTGGGTTGGCCAAAGAAAGAGGAACCACAAGTTAAATGCCCAACAATAGAAGAATGGCGAGACACATTATGAAACACACACGAAGGAATGAGCCAGTCTGCACCAAGTAATGGGGAACAGTGTCTGGAATATTTTGTTGAGAAAAAGCAAGCTGCAAACAATCACATTTTAATATTTTTAAATGACTTGTATAAGCATGTACTTATATACATACAGCAGTGTGTCTGTCTGGGCATTGGCCGAAAAAGTACTTGTTTCCTCTGGGAAGAAGGAGCAGGTGGTGAAGACGGAAATTCTACTTTGAATGTGGCACATGCCTGGTTTTATGAACAAGCATGTACTCCTTTTGTGACTTTTAAGAATCAGTACAAATTTTTTCAAAGGAAATAGAATGTGACAAAAAGCACACCCAGCAGGCTACCCAGAGGTGCGTGTGTTCCCTAGGAGCTGAACAGGACCTGCCGGGCCATGCAGCAGCGCATCGTGGAGCTCATCTCCCGCGTGTCCAACGAGGAGGTCACGGAGGAGCTGCTGCATGTGAATGACGACCTCAACAATGTTTTCCTTCGATATGAGAGGTGGGAGCTGGATTTCTTTTTTTTTTCCCCCTTGAAAAGATTGTTGCCATAACAGAGGGATTTCTTTCATAAACAAAGGAAAGAGAAGGAGAGAGAGAGAGAGAGATTAGAGTTGGAAAATACTCATCAGAGATGCTAATTTGTTCCTGGCTGACAGGGAAAATGCGTCTTGTCCTCCTGGGAACCGTGCAGCAGAAGCAGCAGGAAGTTGACGTGCAGAATTAGGCTCTGCCCTTTGTAAGCCTCAGGCTGCTCTGCCTGTCCCCACTGCCCCGCCACCCCCAGCCCCAGGGAGGGGTAGGACTTTGGGGGCTCTGGGCCCCAGAGCTTCTGCACCTGCTCCTTTGATGATCCTTTGAATTTGAAAAGGATTAAAGGGGAAGAAAAATCTCTACTAAGAAAAAGGATTTCCTCTTTCCCATCTTAAAAAAAAAGGAAAAAAAAAGCTTTTCCCTCTGCAAATGTCAGTGTTATCTAGAGCATTCAGGGGAAGCAGGCGGGTGTAAGTGCCGGAAAGCTGCTGCTTAGGGAAGCGCACACACATTCATTTCAGTTCTTTCTGCAGCCACATCATTTTTGGGTTTGAGGTAACAAATCTGCAAATTCTTTTTCATTTCCAAAGCCTTCCTTCAGGACAAAGTCCAAAATGTCTTACTTAGACCTAGTTTTAAATAGGAGGAATAATGGTAAGCACAGTTCCCATCTCATCACCTGATGGGCGCACACTGGCCTTTCATGAAGGACTCAGCATCAGGACCAGAGAGGACCAACCTTTTTCTCTTAGAGATGAGGCCTGAGAGGACAGGACGGTGGCTTGAGTCCCCTGCAGACTTGAGGTCGTGGTCCCCTCTGCCGCACCAGCTGACTCACAGCCTACTGCTGGCTTCATCAGGAGGACAAGCATCTGGCATCAGTTAGGGTCAGTGGGACAGATGCTTGCATTTGCATTACCCTTTGGGGCCCTAAAGGGTGGTTTGTTGTGGTTGTCATGGTCTTGGGCCTTGTCTCAGCTTTTGACTATGGAAGTACACACCAGTGGCTCTGTGCCTGTCTGACAGGTGAAGAAGCCTCTACAGTAAGTATGTGGGGGTCCCCAGCACCCCCCCGTGCATCAGTTGGAGAATAGGAACAGATGTCAGGGGACTTGACTCCCAGCCCTAGGCCCCTTTGTCTTGCCACGTGGTTTCAGTTCTTCATGGTAAATGGGCTTGGGTTTAACCTGTTAAACCTGTTTAAGCCCTGCTAGAAAGTATAACAGGAGCTAACTAGTGTGGGCATTTTCACCCAAGAGTCCCCAGTCCCAGCATTACGAAGAATTCAGAGGGGCTGGTGTTAAACCTGTTTAAGCCCTGCTAGAAAGCATAACAGGAGCTAACTAGTGTGGGCATTTTCACCCAAGAGTCCCCAGTCCCAGCATTACGAAGAATTCAGAGGGGCTGGTGGCTGGAGGTGCTGTCCTGGTTGGAGTGTCTTTGATGATACTCATTGCTCATTGAAGATGAGTGTCGGAAAGGTACCCCAGGATTAAAATTGTCTCAGATGTATTAATATTCCTGTTCTCCTTGTAGACCACTGTTGAAAAAACCACACAAGTCTTTCTTACCTTTTCTTTTTTTTTCTTCTTTTTTTTCCTTACACAAAACCTTGAAGATACACACAAGTCTTTCTTAAAACCAAAGTGGACACTCACTGCCTGCCCAGATCATTCCTCCTGGGGATCCCTTGTCACCAGACACTGACCCCAGCAAGTTGGGAGACAAATGTGGAGCAGCTTAACTCACTAAAGCTGGGTGTCTAAGGCTCCAGCTGGAAAAAGTCTCTTTGTTACCGCTGCCCGTGGCATTTGGAGTTTTAAAATACGATACGGAACATAATCTATTCTGCCCCATCCCAACACACACTTCATAACTACTCTTCTGTTCCCCACCTGATAGAAGGATGACCTGGCCTTCGACAGTTGCTCAAAGCCAAGTTCCCCTGCACTGCCTGACTGGGTGCAGAGGAGACTCGTTTTACCCTCCTAGCAGCCCTTCAGTGATTGGCCCAGGCCTCTTCACAGCAGCTACTGGCAAGCATTCCCCGCTCCCCACCGCCACAGCAGGGCCATGCGCCTGCATTCCTCCTCCTGGTGCCCACCCTATGCGTGCCCCGCCCCCCTTCCCCAGAGGTTGAGTTGGGAGCATGTTAGGAACACTAGTTGCTCATCAACACAGCCCTATGAAATAGGAATCTGCAGCTACTGCCTGGCATTGTACATTTGAGAGCTCCAAGGTAAAGTGGCTAAGCCACCCTCCCTCCAGGGACAAGGGGAGCTCTCTGAGCCCAGGGTGTGTGAGGAGAGCCTGGGGACACTCACAATGACCTCGAGATGGGCCACCACCCCTTTCTGATGACCACTCAGGGTGCTGGGTGAGAGGCTGATCCCCTCAGGGGGAGCCCCACACAGAGGAAGCCATGGCAGAGTTGATGTATGGTTTCACTCCCTAGCCCCCAAGTGGGACTGTCTGGTCTTGGTTCCAGGGGCTCTTCATAGGACTAGTGAGGACTCCAGAGGGCCAGATCACAGGCGTCCTTTCTCCTTACTTCTGCTTCCCCTTTACCCATTAGGTTCGAACGATACAGATCTGGCCGATCGGTTCAAAATGCCAGTAATGGAGTAAGTATTCCTTCAGAATTCTCCCATCTCCTGGGGCCAGACCTGCCCCTCCACATTTTGGAGGCTGGAGAGACCTCCAGTTTTTCTAACTGGGGTTGAAATATTTGGGAAATTGAAGAGCAAGCTTTGGTTGATGGGATACTGGGGCAGAGCTAGTAGGCACCCCTGATGGAAGGGTGGCAAGGGAGCCCTAAGTCTGCAGCTCCAGGACAATCACTCAGCAACCCCTCCTTTTAGTGGGGAGGGAGAGGAGGCAGTGGGCAAGGCTCACTGACATCGAGGCCCACCATGGACCCTGAAGGCGGGTGGGGAAAGCGGCCTTGCTTCAGTACTGGAGCAGCATTCATGCCTTTCCTCTCAGAACCCTGCACAGTTGCCTTGCTAGCTTCTACTTCAGAGCCTGACTCCAGGGCTCTGGGGCTCATGGCCAATCTCACATTCTGACAGGTACTCAATGAAGTGACGGAAGACAACTTAATAGACCTGGGGCCAGGGTCTCCAGCCGTGGTGAGCCCGATGGTGGGGAACACAGCACCCCCATCTTCCCTCTCCTCCCAGCTTGCAGGCTTGGGTGAGTGTCTCACAGGGACAAAAGGACCTTCCTACCTACTACCTACCACTAGGGACAGGGGAAATTCCAAGGAATTGGAAGTCATTTGCTTTGTAAAGAAAGGGCACCTGCCTTTTTTTTTTTTTTTGAGACAGTGTCTTGCTCTGTCGCCAGGCGCCAGGCTGGAGTGCAGTGGTGCAATCTCAGCTCACTGCAATCTCTGCCTCCTGGGTTCAAGCAGTTCTCCTGCCTCAACCTCCTGAGTAGCTGGGACTACAGTCATGCGCCACCACGCCCAGCTAATTTTTGTATTTTTTGGTAGAGAGAGCGTTTCACCATGTTGGCCAAGATGGTCTTGATCTCTTGACCTCGTGATCCGCCCGCCTCGGCCTCCCAAAGTGCTGGGATTACAGGCGTGAGCCACTGTGCCTGGCCTACTGCCATATTTTATATAGAACATTCCCTGTGATTGAAGTGATTTCCTTTTCAATATTAATTAGGTCAAGGCCGGGGGCATAATCCCAGAACTTTGGGAGGCCAAGGTGGGTGGATCACTTGAGGTCAGGAGTTTGAGACCATTCTAGCCAACATGGCGAAACCCTGTCTTTACTAAGAATACAAAAAAAATTAGCCAGACATGGTGGCGGGCGCCTGTAGTCTCAACTACTCAGGAGGCTGAAGCAAGAGAATTGCCTAAACCCGGGAGGCAGGGGTTGCAGTGAACTGAGATCACACCATTGCACTCCAGCCTGGGCGATGACTCCATCTAAAAAAAAAATCAATATTAACTTGGTCAAGGAGGGCAGATAGGTTTCAGCTCATTGGCTTCTTGGAACACGGGTTTGAGGAGGATGCTGAAGCCATATCAGGACTTAGAAGTCTGTGATTGATTGGCGATATCTGCAGAAGGCTTGGAAACAGGAGGTAGCAGCACTGACATATTGCTCTCCTTGAACTGTCTATCAGCCTAAAGCAGTCCATTGTCTGGAACTTAAAAGAACCTCACCACTTTCCACAGTTCATTTAGTTTGTACATTCAAAGTGTGTATGTGACCCTAGCACATTAGTTGTAATGGATGACACCAATTTATAATAAATGAAATTATAACATTGAAATCATTAATAAGCATGGCCCTCAAAATTCTTCTGTCTTGCTTTTTGGTTTCATTTTTTAAAACATTTATCTGTCTGCCTTCCTTTCATTTAACTTGAGCTAAACTTCTAGTGGCTATCAGTTGCTGTAATTCTAGCTTCTCAATATTTCATATATTTGTAGCCACTATTTCTGTATTGGAACAGATGTCTCTGCCTTCAGTCAGTCCAGCATATATGACTGCCAGATTTAATACTTAAAATTCAAATTGGATTCTGCTACCTCCCTTCTTAAAAAAACATCTAGTAGGCCAGGCATTGTGGCTCACGTCTGTAATCCCAGCACTCTGGGAAACCAAGACGGGTGGATTGCTTGAGTCCAGGAGTTCAAGACCAGCCTGAGCAACATAGCAAAACCTTGTCTCTACTAAAAATACAAAAAATTAGCTGGGAGTGGTGGCACACACCTATAGTCCCAGCTACTTAGGAGACTGTGGTAGAAAAATCTCCTGAGCCCAGGAGGTCAAGTTGCAGTGAGCTGAGTGCCTTGCTGCACTCCAGCCTAGGCATCCAGAGTGAGACCCTGTCTCAAAAAAAAAAAAGGTGTAGTGTTCACTGGGGTGGTGGTTCACACCTGCAATCCCATCACTTTGGGAGGCCGAGGTGGGAAGATCACTTGAGGCCAGGTGTTTGAGACCAGCCTGGGCAACATAATGAATGAGACCTTGTCTGTACAAAATAATTTTGAAACGGCTGGGCATGGTGGTGCACACCATAGTCCTAGCTACTTGAGAGGCCGAGGTGGTGGGATCGCTTGAGCCTGGGAGGTCAAGGCTACAGTGAGCCATAATTGCACCAAGAGAGTAAGACTCTGTCTCTTAAAAAAAAAAAAAGCTGGGCACAGTGGCTCGTACCTGTAATCTGAGCACTTAGGGAGGCGGAGGCGAGAGGATCATGGGGTCAGGAGATTGAGACCATCCTGGTCAACATGGTGAAACCCTGTCTCTATGAAAAATACAAAAATCAGCTGATAGTGGTGGCACGTGCCTATAGTCCCAGCTACTCGGGAGGCTGAGGCAGGAGAATCACTTGAACCAGGGAGTTGGTGGTTGCAGTGAGCCAAGATCGAGCCACTGCATGCCAGGCTGGGCACAGAGAGACTGTCTCAAACAAAAAAAAAGTCTAGTGTCTTCCCACCCACTCCTTTACCTGGCATTTCGGGTATTACCAGTCACTTCCTCCACAGATCTCTTCCTGTGAGCACTGTTCACTTCACTTCACACGCTCTGGCCTCCAAACCCTGTGCCTTTGTATGTGCCTTTCCCCTTCTCCCCGAGCATCCTCCCACTCATCTTTACAGACCCACTCGTGTTGGTTTTGAGTCTTTCCTGACATCTCAAGCCAAGCACTGCTGTGGCTTGTCTCTTGCCTACTCTGAACTTCTTGAAGCCGAGAACCATATCAGATTTAATTTGGTCTACTCGAGATCTAGCTCTGAGCATGTTGGGTGCCTCAGAAATATTTGCTGAATAAATAGATGTCCCAGGTCCATGACATTGTGACTGAGTTAATGAGGAGCCCATCCGAGAAGGGCATTATGGAAAATCTACAGGTGCACTGGGGCCAGTCCCTGCCTTGTCACCCCTGCAATCTCCCTTTCATTAGGACTCTTTCCCCTCCTTTAGTAGTTTGGGGGGCAGTGGCTGTCCTGACCCCTATCTGGCCCACCCTGGCTCCTCCGGCATGTGTGCACTGGGAGTACCAAGGAAAGCCCCCCTCCCCCGGTGGAACCTAAACTCACCTGGCTGGTGTCCTAATTTGGGGACCCTCCATCAAATCTACAATCCACATTTTGTTCTCATCTGCCACCCATTTGTTTTGTTGCCACAGACTTGGGGACAGAGAGCGTCAGTGGCACCCTCAGTTCACTCCAGCAATGTAACCCCCGTGATGGCTTTGACATGTTTGCCCAGACGAGAGGAAACTCCTTGGCTGAGCAGCGTAAGACGTATGTGGGGCCCCTTCTAGTGGCTCTCTAAAGATATTGGGGGGATTGACCCATGCCTGGTCACAGGCCAGCACAAAAAGGCCTTTATTTACCATGTCCAAAACTGCCAGGAACTTTAAAGCACGGCTGTAAGGACTTGGCGTTAGATGCAGATACTGAATAAACACCAACTGCCCACCCCCACCTCCTACACACTCTCCTGCCCTTGGGGTTGATTGGAGTGTGATTTCTCCTGTCAGCTGTAAGAGACAGCTTTTCTCTTTCCTCCCCATGCTGCTGCTGCTGCAGACACCACCCCGCCTGGCCCCTCATCCACAGGAGAAGCTCGGAAGCAGGAGGGTGTAGCCATGCAGGGTGAACCCCTTCCTTACAGCAAGATTGTTCTGACTAAAATAAGTGGTCAGGGCAGAGGCTCCTCTGATAGCAGCTCTGGGTAGGATGAGCCATCTGGAATTCAAGGAGTTGATTCCAAAACAGATAATCCCCTACATCTCAGGAAGGCACTGTACATGTTTTGAGCTTTCCTGCCTAAAGGCAGGTGAGACACACTTTTTCCCACCTTTCCCAGTAACCCAGCATCTTGATGCACTCAGCACCCTGAGTCCTGCTTGGGACTCAGCAGGGTAACCAGAAACCCAAGGTCCCATGTACCCTTCACCAGCAAGAGTTGCTTGTAAAACAGATACAGCTAAAGGAGTCAGGGAGTGGAGGAAGGCTTCCCATAGTCAGTTACTATCCGAGGTCCCAGAGACCACCTTCCCTGTCAAATGCCACTGAGGCTGCTGCATATAAAATAAGAATTAATGTTACTTTGCCTTGATCTCGTCTTCCCTCTGAGGAGTATTAGGGCACTTTGAACACCCTGTCATTGAGCTTCAGAGATGCCTAGTATTGTTACTCAAGAGAGGGATATTGAGGTGCACAAAACCTGAGATCAAGAGGAGACTGGTGGCTCAGGCCGAGCTAGGACCCAGGCCTCCTAGCTTCCACTGCAGGGAGACAGCATGAGCCCTTAGCCCCTGCTCAATGCCGAGGTCTCAGGAAATGTTTTTCCAAGGACATCTGAGGAAGTACCATAGGATAGAGGCAATTACAGGCCACTGCCCCATCCCTCCATGACCACTGGGGGGAAACTAACTCTGCTGCTGCTGCTTCCTCTCCAGGGTAACCTACGAGGATCCACAGACTGTCGGAGGGCTTGCTTCTGCACTAGACAGTCGAAAACAGAGCTCAGAAGGGGTAGGTCTTTAACCCTGTTTTTCTGCCTGGAGTCTTCTGGAAGGAAAGTCAGGTGGTTTGGTAAACCTGGCTGGGTAATTCAGCAGAAGCTGACTTGCACAGGGGCAGGGACACCCTGGGGGAGAGACCTGTAGAGCCCAGGTAGTACTTCATTGAGTCTTCACCTCACCCTGTGAGATGATGCTACACATGAGCTTTCCAATGCACCCAAGAGGAGACAGTCCCGGGGAGGTAGGAGACGGGCTAAGGGGTACCCAGAGAGCAGACAGCAAGCAGGGGGTCTGATCCTAGGAGTGTCTGACTCCAGAACACTTGCTCTTCCTACCATGATGGCCCCAAGTTCTCCAGGGGCAGGTCTCCTATGGTCACCTGCCACAGTGCCCCCGGGTTCTCAATGCTCTGATAAAACCATGGCCTGTACAAGGAAGGACAGGGTGGCCCGAGCCACATCTCTGATGGTCATTTGTTGCTGGGCTGGCAGAGCAGTACCAACCCCATTAGAAGGCACTCGAGGGCCAGGGTTTGTTTGAGGAGCTGGTGCAGTTGGGTGGTGGCTGGGAGGGTGTTCTGTGATGGTACAGGGGTGCAGCACAGTGAAGTGGAGAGAATGGTATGTATTTGGGACCCCCATGCTTTCTGTACAATTTCAGATTACTAAAGGGGAAGAGATGTGTGTCTTAATGCTTCTCATGAGATTTTTCTCTTTTTGCCTAAGAAATGTGTATGGATGCATGTCTGTTTGCAGGGGCAGGGAGGAGGAGGGCCCTTGGAATAGCTGCCAACAACAGCTGGAACTCCTCTCTGGGTCCCCTGGCTGGGCTAGAGAGGGCAGTGATCATCTGTCTACTGGACAGGGAGGTTTGCAAAGGGCTGTTTGCTTCCTGGGTACCATTTTTTTTTAGCCTTCTGAAGCCCCTGTCCAAATGGGCCCAGGCAGGCAGCAGTGCTGGTTTCCAGGGGATGCTCCTGCTTGAGGGAAGGGACTCTTCATCCACGCTGGCCCCGCCTGCTGGAGCTGAGGGCATGCATCCCTCTGCACTGGTCACCAGGGGGCGCAGAAGAACCAGCTGGCTGCCTTGGGTTCTCAGTGCCCTGCCTTTCCACAGGAGTGGGCAGTGCCACCCGAACCCCTGAGACTAGGACACCCAAAATCAATGCAGTGCTCATGGCTCTGATTCTCCCATTACTTAGAATGTCCTCCCACCTGCCCCAGGGAGGGCATTAGAGAGCCCAGCTAGGGGCCTACCAGCATACTGCCTGGTGAGGACCTCCCCTCCTCCTGGCCAACCCTGCCCTGGGTTGGGAACAGCCCTGTGTCCATACCAGGCAGACCTCATTTGTCCCTCACTCTGGCTCCAAGGCCTGCCTTGTCCATGCCAGGGCGTGTCCTGCTGCACCCCTGGCGTTACCAGTGCCGAGACCTGGGTCTGAGCCTGGGAGACGTAAGTGACTTCCCACCCTTCACACGTGGCATGTGTGGCTGGACTAGCTCCCTGTTTTCAAAGGTCCTGATGACTCCAGCAGGTTTTCCACTCAGTAGTAGACAGATTGCTTTTTTTTTTTGAGATGGAGTCTCACTCTGTCATCCAGGCTGGAGTGCAGTGGCACAATCTTGGTTCACTGCAGCCTCCACCTTCCTGGTTCAAGCAATTCTCCTGCCTCAGCCTCATGAGTAGCTGGTATTACAGGCACCTACCACCACACCCAGATCATTTTTATATTTTTAGTAGAGACAGGGTTTCACTATGTTGGCCAGACTGGTCTCGAAGTTCTGACCTCAGGTGATCCACTTACCTTGGCCTCCAAAAGTGCTGGGATTACAGGCGGGAGTCACTGCACCCAGCCGTCAGATTGCTTTTCATGTTTGCTGCTCAATGGTGTGATGCCACAGCCACAGCCTCAGTGATACGGGGCAGCAGGGCATGTGGGCTGTGTGTGTCCACACATATTCTTGCCCACTTGCAGCATTTCAGGTTACCTTGTCCTATCCCAAGCCATGCTGACCTGGAAATGAAAACGAGGCCAAGGGAGAAATTAAGAACACAAAAAGAAGGGGAGAAAATTATGTCGCCACACCTCCAGAAATCAGATCCAGCCAACTCAGTCAAGTAAAGGTCATCCCAGCTACTCAGGAGGCTGAGGCAGAAGGATCGCTCGTGCCCAGGAGTTTTTGAGACCAGTCTGAGCAACATAGTGAGACCTCATCTCAAATAAATAAATATTTTAAAAGGCAATAAAGAATACACCTAAATTTAGTATTCAAGAGCTTAGAAAAATAATACACAAGCCACTAGGAAAGAGTAAAAAAGAAAAAGTGCAGGAATAAGTTAGAACAAAGTAGAAATGCGTTTGTAAAACTGGTTCTTTGAAAAGTTGACCCCCTGCCAACCCTGGCAGGGAATTGAAAGCAGCAGCTCTGGTCAGCCTTCTATGATCTCCCGGAGACATCCCAAGGGCACGGGAGTAGTTGACATGAGTATATGTTATACTGTTGGGATTCTTGGTTACTAAACTTTTCTTCTTTTTTCCAGGCAGGTAAGGGGGAGATTGGGAGCAGGGGCATTACATTTCCTTAAATGGCAAAGGGTCACATCTGAAGAGTGACTTTTCTGTTTCCACAATATGTGCTATTGACTTCTTTCTCATGGGTCTTGCTGTGACTTTTCTTTCTGAGACTTTTCTGTCCTCGGCCCAGAAGAGAGGTAGAGGTGGGGACTCTGACCTGGAACCCATAGACAGCTGGCTCATAACCCAAGGAATGGTGAGGAGTCACCAGCTGAGCCCAGCCCACTGTCCGCCCCAGCCCCTACCTGCATAACAGCTTATGTGTTCCTCTCGTGCCCTGCCGAGCCCTTGTGAATCAGACAGTACAAGGCCACATTCTCTTTCTGACAGGGGTGCCAAACTTCCCCTCCTATTTTTGCATAATCTCCATAAGCACAGATTCCCAGTCCCAGAAACAACCTCTAGTTTTCTGCTGAGGTCCCTGTCTCCCGGCCTTAAGAGTCTGGGACATTAGCAGGGATGAGGAGAGGGTCCTCTCCTTCCTTTTACTGTCTCTGGAGCTCTGGGCAGTATTCACTTTTCCAGGATGAACACAAGTTACTGTGGCTTTTGCTTGGGAGGGAACAATTCTAAGGGAACAGACCCAAAGCATCTGACCAGTCAGAGAAGCCCCCTCTAGCCCAGTGCCTGTGAATTTGGCAGTCCTAGGCTTGACAGTTTTTATGATATAAAACCACTAAGTCCCCCAAAAGTATTTGAAACCTGTTAAAGAATACATAGGCCTGATATGGTGCCTTATGCCTATAATCCCAGCACTTTGGGAGGCCAATGTGGGTGGATCACAAGGTCAGGAGATCAAGACCATCCTGGCCCACAGGGTGAAACCCCGTCTCTACTAAAAATGCAAAAATTAGCCAGGTGTGGTGGTACTCACCTGTAATCCCAGCTACTTGAGAAGCTGAGGCAGGAGAATCTCTTGAACCTGGGAGGCAGTGATTGCAGTGAGCTGAGATCATGTCACTGCACTCCAGCCTGGCAACAGAGCAAGACTCCATCTCAAAAAAAAAAAAAAAAAAAAAAAAAATACACAAAACAGAAATCAAAGAAGACAAAGCCCAGGGGAGTTCAATCTTATAAACGCAGTTAGTTCTTATGTAGCAGAACTTTCCTGGCCCACAGCCCTGCAAGGGTCTCTCCCGCTTTGTCTGTTCAGGTGGCCCTGATGCTGGTGCATGGAGAGAGGGGAAGCTCATCTGAGGCTGCATGCCTTGGGATGACCATTTCACCTCTTTCAGAGCCCGAAGCTCTGTGTCCACGTGGTGGAGCCTGAGCTGGAGAAAACGCAGAGAAGGAAAGATGATGAAAACAGTGGGAAGGCTGGGCGCGGTGGCTCACGCCTATAATCCCAGCACTTTGGGAGGCCAAGGCGGGTGGATCACGAGGTCAAGAGATCGAGACCATCCTGGTCAACATGGTGAAACCCCGTCTCTACTAAAAATACAAACAATTAGCTGGGCATGGTGGCATGTGCCTGTAATCCCAGCTACTCAGGAGGCCGAGGCAGGAGAATTGCCTGAACCCAGGAGGCGGAGGTTGTGGTGAGCCGAGATTGCGACATTGCACTCCAGCCTGGGTAACAAGAGCCAAGAGCGAAACTCCTTCTCAAAAAAAAAAAAAAAAAAAGCAGTGGGAACATGGGCCTCTCCCTCCAGGTGGGGCGGGGTGAGAGGAATACATAACTGCCCCTAGTGTGCTATGCCAGGCTGTGGCCAGAGGAAAGGCCAGCAGGCCCTAGACTGCCAGGAGCACAGGGGCCACCTGCTTGAGCAAAGTGTGACCAGTGAGCAGGAACTTGGGCCATGCAGAACCACCCAGAGCCATGGGGGCGAGGGGCATCTTCCTGCCACCCAGCTTGGGCTGGTGCCCTCTGCATAGCTCTGCTGTCAGCCCGGGCAGGTCTCCCACCACCTGTCACAGCCGCAGCACACTCCTGCTCTGGGTGAGTAGGCAGTTCCTCCACTGCACCCCAAGCCTGTTCTTAGAGAGATGTGCCGGCCCAGGCCTCTCATTGCTTCTTCAGGGACAGGCTGGGCTCTGGCCCACATGTCGGGGCCCTTACAGCAGGGCTTCTTGAGACCATGTCCACTCATTGGGAAGATCCAGCCCATGTGTTCTTGTGCCTATTTATCCTGCGAAAAAGGATACTGCCCACACAAGCTCCCGTGAGGGCGGCCTTGGCAGCTGGTGGTGGCGCCCGCCTCTGCCCACACAGACTGCCCCCCACTGCCTGGTCCCCACAGAGAGCTCCAGTCTCTAACTTCCCAAAAACAAACGTAACTAACAGCTAACCTGGTGTCTTGCCTGACTGACTGCAGTTTTTTTTTTTTCTTTACAACAACAAATATTAATTGCTTTGCCTTATTTCCCTTAGTGTAGAAACCTTGAGTCTTTTCAAACCTCCCAAGTACAAATTCTTTACTTGGAAACTTTTTGTACTATTGAGTGAGATCAAAGGCATTTAGACTTCGTCCCAGTGGGGTGGTGCTTAAAGTGTCATAGGAAGGGATTCACAGCTTCTCTGGAAATAGCACACCTGAGCTACAGAAATTGTTGCTGGTGCTTTGAAAACTGCACAGGTGGGTTCCCTTGTGGGCTTGGGGCTGTGGGAAGCTGCAGAGGAGCATCGGATGGAACCCTTATGCTCCTGGGTCTCAGGTGTGTGGAAGTTAACGACCACCACCAGGCTCATTACCAGCTGAAGAGAAATGAGATCTGTCAACGGGCCAGCACCGGGCGGCTGTCAGGGAGACTGCTAGGCTTGTGCTCTTTCTCCCTGGCCTCTCTAGTGTGAGGTCTTTTTGCCTCTCCTGGCTGCTGATCAGCTTGGGGTATCTTCCTTATGCAGGGTGCAGCCAGGAAGATACCCTCGTAAGTCAAAACAAGAACAGTGGTAGGTTAGTAAAGAGTCCGCTGCTGCCAAAACCCAGGTGTGGGTTTGGAGGGCGGGACTCTCTACTCACACCTTGAGGCACCCAAGGCTCCTCTTACTCTGGAAGGTTAATCCTAACTCCTGGAATACCAGACATACCTCTCCCCCTTGGGCAGGCAACCCTCCCTCCTGATCCCTGAGGCAGAGCCGCCCCTGCCTGCAGTTCCAAGTAAGAATCAGCAGACAGTAGCGTGGCTCACCTGCTACTCACATCAAAACCTGTGGCTTCTGACATCCCAGATGCCTGTCTATGGACTTTGAAAATGGGCAGGGCTAGTCTAACCACTGCCTCGGCCAAGCCAGCCTGGCTGAGCTTCAGGCTGCAGTCTCTATTGGAGGGCTTTCCTGTGCTAGCTTCCTTCCCTTTTCCCTCTTCACATGTCTTCTTCCTTTCTGTCCCCTCTTCCAACTCATACTCTTCCTCAGATCCCTCAGACCAGCCTTCAGCTTGGATCATTGCCCAGGAAAATGCTGAAACTGTGGCACATCAGGCTGGGCACCGTGGCTCACACCTGTAATCCCAGCACTTTGGGAGGCCAAGATGGGCAGATCAATTGAGGCCAGGAGTTTGAGACCAGCCTGGCCAACATGGCAAAACCCCATCTCTACTAGAAATACAAAAAAACTTAGGTGGATGTGATGGCACACACCTGTAATCCCAGCTACTCAGGAGGCTGAGGCACAAGGCTCATTTGAACCTGGGAAGCAGAGGTTGCAGTCAGCCAAGGTTGCACCACTGCACTCCAGCCTGGGCAACGGAACAAGACTCTTGTCTCAAAATAAATAAACAAAAATAAAAATAAAACTATGAACATCAGAGCCAACAGCCTTCTTAGGAATCTGCTGGGCCAGCCCCTAGTTTGACAGATGAGGACACCAAGGCCTCCTGGGGGCCTGGTGACTCGCCCAAAGCTGCATGAAAGAAACAAGAGTCCCTTAGAACAACGCAGTGCCCCCTCCTCTAGCCAGGGCCCCGCTTCCCTCCCATCAGCCTGACAAGGAGTGCGTCCTCGGCCTCCCACAGTTTCTTTAGTTCATATTTTCCAAGCAGTGTACATGTTTAGTCTGATTCTGATAGCACCTACATTATTAGAAGGAACTTTGCCCTGTTGTAATACTCAAGGCATTTATTTACCAGGGCAAGAGGTTTAGATGCTAAGGTTTTGTGTCTGGCCACAAGAAAGTCAGTTTAAGTGTATGTTATATAAGCTTAACTGTTAGCCAGCAAGCTGCTCCACCATGGTTCACGCCCTGAGGCCAAGTGCCTTCCATATTGTAATGAGTCACTTCCAGTCATTTCTGATATCCCCGGGTTTCTGAATTAGAAAACAGAAGCACCAACCTGGGAGTTAAGGATTCTGAGTCATTAGTATTGAAAACCAAATACAACCTAGCAATTGCCAGATGAGGACATTGAGGCCAAGCGTTGCTCAGGCCTCTGTCCCCTACTCCTGCCTCTCCACCCAAATCTCTGAGGCTTCTTAGGATAGAAGAAACTTGGGAGCTCTCCAGTGAAGAAAGTGGGGTCCAGAGAGGAGCGACCACCCCAGGTCCTGCCACCAGTGAGTGTAAGGGTCCAAATGGACCCCACCCAGTGCACTCTCCTCTCCCCCTCAGCGTGCCCTCTAGGGCTTGGGCTGGAGGATGCCATTCCATAAACATACCACTTATTTGGAAAAATCTAGGACAGGGAAGAAAAGGGTTCCCATGATCCAACTTCTGGGAAACTCTTTTTGAGGGGGCGAGGAATTTCTTAAGTGTCATTGTTTATTTTCTGAGCATGCTGGCTCTCAAGATTAATCTCCAAAGAAGAAAACTAGAGCATGATCCCAGGCTTAAAGGATTTGTTCTTCAAGAGCAACAAAACAATTACACAATAAATCTGAAGGTTCAAGGCCCCTGACCCCTTAGTGTCTTTGTTCTAGCTTTTGCAACACATTGGAAAGCTTAGGACATCTAATCTCAGTTTCTCCTAAGCCAACGAAAGTTGGTCAGGTGTAAAGAACGGGCTGGTGTTCACTCTAACCGCTCGTGTGGGGGTGTTTTCTCTCTGGAGACGCTGCTGACTTTCTGAGCTTCAGTTCTGGGACTCAGCATGGCATGTGTCCTCCCAGAGGCCAGGCCTTCTGACTTACAGGCATGGAGAGCATGGTAACTGGCATGTCCCGTTCCAGGAATGTGTCAAGGTGGAAAGTCTACCAGCAAGCACCGGTGGCAGATCGCACCTGTGTGCCCTGCAGCTTTTTGATGGGCAAGGTAGTGCCCACCTTAGGCATTGTTAGCACACCGATCGGTCATTTGTGTTCCACCTCACAGTGAGGACGCACACTAGGCTTCATGTCTGGGTGATAAGACTCCCTGGTGCCTTTTCAATTCAACATTCTTTTTTTTTTTAGATGGAGTCTCACTCCTGTTGCCCAGGCTGGAGTGCAATGGCACAATCTCGGCTTATTACAACCTCTACCTCCTGGGTTCAAGTGATTCTCCTGCCTCAGCCTCCCAAGTAGCTGGGATGACAGGTGCATGCTACCACGCCCAGCTAATTTTATATTTTTAGTAGAGACTGGGTTTCTCCATGTTGCTCAGGCTGGTCTTGAACTCCTGACCTCAGGAAATCTGCCCACCTTGTCCCAAAGTGCTGGGATTGCAGATGTGACCCATCGCTTCTGGCCCAGTTCAACATTCTTAAGTCCCCAGTAAGTCAAAGAAATAGTGGGCAACACAGACTCTTCTTAATCTGATCAGTGACTGGCTTGGGCCTTTCTGAAAATGATCTTGTGGGCTTCCCACGTTGAGTCTGAAGTTAGGACACAGAGTACATTCCTCAGAGCAAGGGACCAGCCGAGCTCACTGAGGGAGTGAAGAGCTCCGGTGGCATCGCAGACACCTGCTTAGAGTGCTGGGTCCACCTGGGGCCCCAAACCACCCTCCCCCACCAGCAGCAGCACGTGTCAACCTCCAGCCTGGAGTTGTCACGTCACTGCTGCTGATACGTGTTCTTTGTTTTTTTCCTTTGTGAGGGTCGTGTTATTTTTTACATTTGATAGACACTGAGGTATTCCTTTTACTGCTTATTTTTACTTTAGTCTTACCCTAGATCATGGCATTAGGGTGAAGCCTGCTATAGACACAGTGCTGGCATTTTTTTATAGAAATAATGAGCCCTAGGAGGGTACTTCCCAGAGCCAGGGTAGGTGAGGAGGTGATGAAGAGCCATCACCTCATTTTTCTAGGCTGGGAGCCAACATTCCATTAACGTGGCTTCTAGGGAGTTAAAGGTTACCTTTACTCCTTACCACGTCATATTTGACACACGGATTTTTCAGAGTCTCTGTCCCTGAGGCGCTTGGCACAGTGGCCCAAGCAAGGTGGCTATTCGAGCACCCCAGAGTTCCACCGTAGTTCTCCTGGAAGCCGCCACCTCTCTGGCTGCTGCACCCAGTGCTCAGCTGAACTTGGTTTCTCTGACTCCTGAAGCACAGCCGGCCACTGAGCACAGCGAAGAAAGGGCAAGACTAAAGGGAGCTGTGGCATTCAGGGCTGCTTCATGAATTTCCCCCAAAGAGACACACAGAAGACTAAAGCCCCACAGGCCCCTTGGTCATCAAAGCCCTCGTTTTTTGCTGTGTTTCTGTTGATGGTAAAATGTGCCTGCCTCTGTCTACCAGGCCACACCCAGTCCAAGGGAGCGCGCGCCTCCTCCAGTGCCCCTCTCCACTCAGAAATGCACCAGGATGCATTTCAGAATATCTTCAGCTGAGCAAACAGACCCCTAAATCCCCCAGGGCTGGTGCTGCCTGCCCTCCTGAGCACCTGTACCCTGCTCTGGGCGGGCGGTCACTTGGCCTCCTCTGGGTTGGGCCTGATGGCGGACTATCACAGTGGCTGAGTTCAAAATCAACCTGCATGACAGCACCTTCCTGGGGTTAGAAGGTGCTTTGCGGCCCAGGGCTGACCCCGCAATATGAGAGTGGAAACGCACAGTCAAAAAGTTCTCCATTTGAAGAACGCGTACAGCCCCCTCCCTTCCCGCTGGCCCTGCCGGGCAGCCTGCTTCTTCTCATTCGCACCTCATTGCTTTCCTCACCTGCCATCTCACACACGGCTGCCCTGTGTTGCCCCTGTGTGCCGTGCCAGTGGTGTTTTTTTGCTCTGTGTGCGTTTTGGTTTCATTTGGGGTTGCTGTTGATGATTTCCTTTGTTCGGTGTTCTGTCTCCCTCGCTGGCTGTGTGGGGGCTGCCTGGTCCGCCGCTTGCCGCCTCCATAGATCCCCGTTGCGCAGCCCTCTGTCATGGACGACATTGAGGTGTGGCTCAGGACGGACCTGGTGAGACTCAACTTTTATATTTCATGTGTGGGGTGTGGAGCAGCAGAGACTCTTCTGAGGACAGGCCTTGGGGGAGAGTCGGCGGGGGCTACACCCCTGTCTGGGTTGGTGGAGAAGGGAGGTCTGGGCAAGCTCCATAGCTCCCCCTCCTCCCCCACATCAGCCCATAGCCGCAGGTGCTGCGGTGGCCTCCCGGCCTGGGGGGGCCAGCTGTGCTGGGGCAAGGCTCCGGGCACAGCCTCCCTCACCCACACAGACCCAGCCCTGGCGGGCTCCAAAACACACACCTGCCTTCCCGAGTTTCTTTTCCATTTTGGATGTGTGTGCGTGCTTTGGTTTCGGGGGAGGGAGTGGGGGAGCATGTTTTGTTTTGTTTTGTTTTTTGTTTTTCTTTTAATTGTGAAGTATACACACGGTGCTTTTGTTTTTTAATTCGCTGTCATCCCCCTCCTGCCTTTCTAATTTTTGATTTAAAAGAACCCCCACCCCAAAGACCCATTGTCTCCATCCTCAGACATAGGGCTAGAAGATGAGGATATTATGCATCTGAAAATGGCAACAGGTACCAAGAAAGGAGAGCTGCAGTGGCTGCGATGACACCTGCTTGTCCCTCCCTTTGTTCTCTACAAAGCGCTTTCACTCTCAGCAGCCCAGTGGGGAGTCAGGGTGGTGGGGTGAAGAAGTGCACTCTGGGAAGGGGCTTGCCCAGAGTCATGGGCTAGTTGGATTCTCCCCCAGAGCTGGAGACACCTCATCTCCCTCCTAGCTGCCTACTCTGCAGGGGGCCTTGTCCCCAAGCAGAAGAGCCTGTTGAGTTCTTTAACCACAGAGTCAATCAACCTGGCTGTCTGTGGGCTGGTGACCTGGCCCCTTCCACACTACGACACCAGGCCTCAGGTTGGGGCCTCTTGCTGCTCTGGGCCTCCTCCCCAGAAGGTCAGGCTTTCCAAAGACATGCCTTGCCAAAGGAGACAGCTGCCAGGGTGTCAGGGAGGAAGAACACACCCCAGAACACCTTTCCCAAGGGGATACCTGGAAAATAAAGTGCTCCTTTCACAGAAGCAAGGTGGGAAGGACCAAGGTCCTTAACTTCTAAGGGGGACCCCAGGGTCCAGACAGGGAAGGGATGTGTCCAGTAAGGCTACATAGCAGATCAGTGGTAGAGCCAGGAAGGACCCAGTTCTCCTAGCCCAGCCCAGGACTTTATCACTTCCCCATCCTGCCCCTTCCCAATAAGGCCCTGCCCATGCAATCCCGCAGGAGTCTCAGGAGCTTAAGACCATGTTCTCCAAACAAAATCAAGTCTGATGCGCTTTAATTTTTGAGTGCACAGAGCCTCTGTGGCTCCTTCAAGAGCCAGCAGCAGGTGACGGAATCTGGACCACAGGAGGAGGCTGGTGCAGCTCCCAGGAGGCTGCAGGACATGGCTTCTGGAGGCACAGCCTCCACTGCCAAAGCATCTACTGAGTGACAGGCCCTGTGCTGTGGGCTTTGTGGCCCTGAGACAACCAGGCCTCATGCAGTTTCCAGCTATTGGTGTGAACAGTGTCTTCCCAGAAACCCCGTGGCTGGCATGAAGTGGGTGTTGTGCTGGGCACACGTGACCCTGCGTGTGCTCAGGCTCAGCCACTGTGGCTACTGTTCTGCACCTCTCCCTACAGCCTCGAGAATGTGGAAGGCACGATCCGCCCTCCACAGCCCAGGCTGGAGAACCGGCCTGCACCGTTTTTGGAGTTTTCTTTCCAGTCCTTCTGGAGGATCAAAACCTAAAACATATTTGAATTTTTTTGCTTTTTTAAAAAAAAAAAAAAAAGCTTCTATTACTCCAATAAGGAGAGCAGTATTTTGCACAGGAATCTGGAAACAGGGAAAATTAGGAAGTTTTGTTGAGGCTCCCCTGGGCAGTGCTGCCCTGGGGTGGCCATGGGCAGACAGGTGGCTGGGCCAGCAGTGCTGGGACCAGTGCCCTAATTCCATTCTCTCTGCTTCTCCCACAGAAGGGCGATGACCTGGAGGAGGGTGTCACAAGTGAAGGTATGGCCTGGCCAGTGGCCTTACAGCCCCCTTTTGTTGCTCAGGGCCTGTCCCCCCGTCACCTTGGAGCCTCCGCTGCCAGAGCACCTGGTGCCAAGCCCTGAGCCGTGGGCTTCACAGGTGGCTTGGTCCCACCCAGGTCTTATGCTGATATGGGAAGTGTTATTTCTCTTATCTAGTTTATTAGGAAACAGAGGTCGGAAAGAACATGTGACTTCCACCAGGTTCCAGAGCTAGCAAATAGTGGGTGCAGATTGCCACCAGGTCCCGACCCACAGGTGCTCAGCCCAGCTCAGACATGCGCAGTTTGTTGGGGTGTGCAACAGCACCCTTGGGCCACTGAGCCAGAGGGAGGAGCCTCTTCTGGGCCTCAGCTGATGGGCTGGATGGGAGCAGCGGGGTCTTAGTTCTCCCACACAGCCACCCCCACATTCCCTGCCCTTCACATCCTGCCCTTGCAGCTCATCCTCCCCCACTCCACCCACCTGCCCATGCTCCTGTCCCCTCTCTCCAAGTCTGCCAGACCCTGTGGTCAGACAGCTCCGCAGGGAGGGAACCATCAGGACCCTGCTTCCTAGGCCCTGTCAGTGGGGCACTACCCGCTCTCCACTGCCTTCCTCGGCATCTCCTCAGTCTCCCCTGTTGGTGGGCAGGGGTAGGGTAGGTGGGATGGTCCCTGCCTGGTTAATCAGGAGCTGGCCCCTCCAGCTCACACTGCCCCACCCCAAGTGCTGATCTGGAAAATGGACAAAACTCCAAGTCAGCAGTGGGATGAGTGCTCTGGGCTGTGTTTTCCAGAGCCTTTCCCTACAGGCCTGGAGAGCTGGGCACAGCCAGGACCTTCCCCCCATGCTGCAGCTTATGAAGCCCTCCCCACCCACCTGCTCCTAGGGGGACTTCATGCCTGCCCTAGAGGAGGAAACTGAGGCTGGGGAGTGGAAGGCTGTGCTTCCTCTGGTGGGCAGCCCTCACCAACCCTAACCCTTCCTTGGTTTGTATTGCAGAGTTTGATAAATTCCTTGAAGAAAGAGCCAAAGCTGCTGAAATGGTTCCCGACCTCCCCTCGCCCCCCATGGAGGCTCCTGCCCCAGCCTCAAACCCTTCTGGCCGGAAGAAGCCAGAGCGGTCGGAGGATGCCCTCTTCGCCCTGTGAGCGGGGCTGTGGTTTGCCTCCCCAGATGGCGGGTCCCCGCTCACACCCTCTGGACACCAGGCACTGGTCACTCCTCCATCCCCAGCTCCACAGGGCCTGCACACCCGTGTCTCCATGGAAAAGCCACCGTGACTGCTCCCAGGCCTCCCACTAGTCAGGACCAGCTTTAGCCACCTTCTTTTCTCTGAGTGGTGGGACAGCTACAGCCAGAGACTCCCACCCCTCCCACCACGGGCCCCTCTGCCCATGTTTCCTCCCAGGAAGGGCGGGCAGAGCGGCCCAGCCCCAAGCAGGACAGCCCCTTGGCAGTGCTTCCTGAGCAGACCACCGGGACTGTCTTTCCTCCACCTGCCCACAGAGAAAGAGCAGGTCTGGCCCTGCCCTGCACTCATCTCTGCCTGGCTCAGCGACCTTCTCAGGCACCCTCGCTCCTGTGCCCCTCTCTCCCCAAAGGGGCTTGGTGGCACCTCTGGAAGAGCAGGGTGTGGCTGCGCCCATGGGCCTGGTCTCCCTTCTTGGACTTGTCACCTTGTGACGCTTGGCTTTTTGGCATTTGAGAAGGTTCTGCTGGGTGTCCATGGGGGGGTGTCTCTCACCTTCTTGACTCTCTCTCCATCACTCAGCTGCTAGCCCAGGCCTCACACCTGAGCTGGCTCAGTAGCCAAGCCTGGTACCAAGGGGCCCTGCGGGCTCCCAGGGCAGGGAGAGGGCAAAGGGCGATTGGGAGGGCGGCAGGCAGCCCACAGATGGTGGCCATGTGGCACGCTGCTGAGACAACACTACCAAGAAACCAAACTGCCATGTGCATACCGCAGGCCCACACGCACACACCTGGCCCTGGCTTGTGGAGGGGCTTGCCCTGGAGGCAGTGTTTGGGCTTGCCTGGGGAGGTGTCTCGGGTGTGCACGTGGGCCACACTCAGGGTTGTGGCCTGGCCCATCACAGCCTCGCACCTCTGCCTCCAGAGCCAGCAGCAGACAGCTTTGCGGCATGCTTGGAGGTTCCAAATGACAGAGAGGCCTGAGCAGCACTGAGGCCCCTGCCCTGCTCCCTGGCATAGGCCTGGGCCTGCTTGCACAGACTCCTGCAAGCCTGGCCACAGCTTACACTCTCCCCACAAGCTGATCCTGAAGGCAGACAGAGCCTAGGGCTGAGCAGCTAGAGGCTGGTAACACGTACTCACACCCCATGTCCTCACTGGTGTGTCTCCTGGCCATGGGCAAGGGACTCATGGGTCATCCTAGGCCCTGGTCCAGCCAGATACCCCTACACCTCCCACCAAGCTGCTGTTGCTCAGAAGAAGGAGAAATCTGCAGCTGTGCGCACCCCTGTGCGTCTCGGGCCCAGCTCACTGGGTCAGTGTGCTCCTGTCCCCTCCAGCATGCACTGCCTAGGTCAGCACGGGTTCCCTACCCATAGTGCGGTTAGAACTACCCACCTGGCAGGACAGGCCAGACCACCAGCTGAGCAGGGAAAGGGGGCTGGGCTTGACGGGAGAAGAGACCAGTGACACGGTCTTTGGGGAGCATTTAGGATGATGACTTCAGCTGAGGGCTGTGCTGAGCACAACAGGAACATTCAATGGAAAGCAGGCACTGCCCGACCCAGGACCCCGTGCCAGGCCAGCGGCCCTCCAGCTTCCTCCAGAGAGGAGACCTCGGTCTGGCTAAGGGCAGGACTAGCTGGGATGTCACACTGTGGTTCCTCAGGTTCAGCCAGGAAGCTCCTCCATGGAGCCTGGCCAGCCTGATTCTAGTCCTGTCCTCTCTGGCAGCACATGCCACACCTGGCCTCTTGGCTCCCTGGCGCTTGGTCAGCCCCTGCCCCTCTCCTCAATGTTTCTCAAAGGCAGAACCCCCTGAGGCCAGCTTGAATGTGAAGACTTCTGAGGTCAGCTGGTTTCACTCTAGCTGCGGCGAAGGCTGCTGGCTGCCTTTGGGTTGTCTCTGAGGCCTCCCCAGAGCTAGGCGTGCGGGTGGTGGGTGGTTGGACCTCAGGCACCCATTGCTCCACAGCCTCAGCACTGCAGCCCAGACCCAGTGTCCTCGGAGGAAAGAGCCAGCCTCCCTGCTTCATGAAACGGGAAGTCCCTAGAAGGTCAGGAGCCTGGAGGCTCTAAAAGGAGCAGGGCTTCTGCAGTGTGTGAAGCTGAGATAGGTGCCCTCCTGGGGAGCCCCCAGTCACCCCGTGGGCACCTGTTCTTCATACCCACACCCAGAGCTGCCCCACCCTAGCACCAGTGCCAGTGCCAGGGGCAGCAGGGAGTGGTGGATCCCTATGGGCTGGCAGGAGGCCATTGGCCGTGCTGACAAGTGTCACCTGCCTTCCGGGCCTGAAGCCACCCCTTGGGTGGCTTTCAAGCACCTACTTGCACCTCCTGTCCAGAGGTAGCCTGCCCCACCTATAGACAGAGGGGCCACGTGCTTGAGGCCCGCACAGGAGGCAAGTATAGCCCCGGTGCCCTAGAAGGGGTTCTGCTCAGCCCTGGCAGGGTGTCCTGTCCCAAGGCCTCTGCTCCCACACCCCACCATCTGGGGAGCACAGCCCTCAGGCTGCCTGGTCCAGGAAGGGGGCACAGCCCTGTCAGGAAACTTGGACTCCCAAGGGCCACCAGCCTCTCCATGAGTGTTAGAAACCACAGATACAGTATATACTTAATTACACTAAATTATTGCTGGGATTCCTCATAAGCACTAATTATACCTGATTATAGGTTAAAATATTTATTTTGTCAAAATATTTTCTTGGGAATGTGTTTAACCCTTTCTGTGTTCATTGTGTGCTGAGATGTGAAAACTAACCATTCCCTCCTGCCTACCTTTTTGGCCAGTGGGCAGCAGAGAATGGCACTTTGTGCAGTTTGGCTGCCGGCACCGTGGGCCTTTGGCCCGCCTGCGGCAGAGTGGTCCCTACCAGGGCAGTTCCCAGGCACTGAGCAGGCCGGCTGTGTCCAGGCTGGGAAGATGACCGGCTCGCTTACCACTGTGCATGGGACAAGGAGCTCTGGAGCCTCAGGAGGTTGCTGCTGGCCTGGGCCAGAGGGACAGGTGACCATCCGTCTGTCCTGTCTGTCTGTCTTTTAGCGCCTCCATGTGAGTGATGGTGCCTTGGTTCACTGGCCTTCCCCCACCGCCCCACCCTGCCACCCAGTGGTCTTGGGGCCTGTGCTGTCACTCCAGCCACTGGGGAGGAGAGGCCCCAGCCTGGAGACTTGGGGCAAGGGCTCCGAATGGCCCAGGAGCAGCAGATGCTGACAGGGCAGCTGCTGCCGATGTCCACGCTCCTGCCCGCGTCCTTCCCACTGCCATACCCCACTTTGGGCCCCGAAAACACACACGGCTGACTCAGTCGGGCCCAGCCTCCTGGATGGCTCAGGGTAGGCCATGGGTCTTCCTAGGGCCAGGCCAGCCCTGGGCAGCTCAGGAGGAGCAGTGTGGATGAGTGCTTGCTTGCAGCCTGGCCTCAGCCTCTGGCACCGCTGGGGTGGCCCCTGGGAGCCTCTCCACTGTCGTCTGTGGGGATATCTGACCCACTTGGGTTATAGGCAGTCTTCCCCACCCAGAAAGAAGTGTTTCCACCTCAGAGACATTGCCTGTCGGCCCCTGAAGTGCTCACCTCCCCCTCTCCCATGCCTGTCTCCAGCCTTTCCTGTCTGTGGGGTCCACGTCAGGCTTCCCCTGCAGCCACCAGCTGCAGGGAGCAGGCATCAGCCCGATTCAGAACTGCTTCTGTCTGTCCATACCTCCAGGCTCTCCCAGAGAGGGGGATGGATATTTATTTCCTAAAGTTTGCACTTAATTTATGAGGATTCTCAGGATTGTTGGGGGCTACTGAAAAGAGGAATGTGTTGAATGTTGCGTTTGCTGTCCAGTCGTCCCAGAAGTTTAGTGTTGTCACTGTCATATGTGTCTGTGGGCAGAGCTGGTTCTGGAGGGTGGGTCAGTGCACCCGAGGCTTAGAGCGTCCATCCACCCCACTGGCCCTCCTTCCAGATACCCTCTCTCTAGTTGGGTTCTTGCATGTAAAATACTCCACAATAAATACATAATTGAACAAATGGTGCCTACGTGGTCTGTTGAATCAGCTACGACTGTCCGAAGGGCCAGTTTTGACCACCTGCTTTCTTTAAGCAGGGGTGGCCATGGGGACCCTTACTCCACCCGTCCCCACTGCCCAGGCTGCCTGAGAGCTCCAGGACCCAGTGCAGTGGTGTTCCTGGATCTCACCCCAGGTCCCAGGAAGGAGTCCACTCACCCTTGCCCAGGGCACCCAGGGCAAGCATGCCTGAGCCACCCCTGACCCCCTTTAAGCCTCAGCCCCCACCCTCAGCTGGGCTCCCACAGCTTGGATGGGCGTCATCTGCAGAGTCTGTGCTGGGCACTGAATTTGAGAACTGCTGCTCCAAGCCAGGTAGACTTCACACTTTCTTTAACAGCTCTACTTAGCTATAATTCACATAGCATACAATTTACCCATTTAAAGTGTACAATTAAGTAGTTTTTAGAGTATTTGCAGGGTTCGGCAACCATCACGACAACCAAACTGAGAATATTTTTATCCCCCCCAAAAGAAATCTGTCTCCTCCCATCCCCGCAGCCTTTAGGAAGAAGACTTTCTAAAAAGGCTTCTTTCCTCCTCTCCCCCTGTCCTGGAGGTGGGTGCCTGCAGCCCTTTGTTGTAAGGCGGCTGTCCTGGAAGCAGGCCCCCAGGCCCAGAGGCAGGCCCAGAGGCATAGGGAGTCATGAGGGGTGCATTGTGGGAGCCTGTGGGACCTGTGTCTTCTCCAGGTGGCTTGGGAGGCCGAGGGCCCTTTCATCCCTTCGCTGGGGCTTAAGGATGGACCTCAAGTTGGGGTGGACTCACCAAACCCCCAGTGAACCTGGAGATCTGCCCAGCCTCTCACTATACCAGTGAAGACATGGAGGACCCGAAAGAGCTGTAGGCTTGCCCCAGGCTGTACAGGGAGTAGTGGCGGAACCAGCAGCCAACCCAGCCAGAGCCAGACCTCCCAGACAGGGCCATGGATGGGCAGGAAAGACATCAATTCCATTGCCAGCAGATAAAGCTGCCCCAAACACCCTCAGCAGCAGCCCTTCTGGGAGGGTGGCTCAGGAGGGGCTCCCCTGCCCACTGATAGGAGGCAGGTGGTCACAGCAGGGGCCATGTTGGGACCACCACCATCACCAGTCGTAACCAGGCACAATCAATAGATGGTCACTGCAGTGTGGACGGAGAGGGCCAGAGATGGGAGTGACACACGGAGGGCATAGACTTGGACACAGACAAACTCCTGGGCTCTCCCAGTCTTCCCTCCTCAGCCCTTGGATGGAGAGCTGTTTTCCATCCCCAGAGATCTGGGAGGGGCTGTGTGGAGAACTGTGGTTCCTTCATGGCTCACAATGCACCTGCCCATGAAAGGAGAAAGAGGGATTCTTTTCCAACCCACTTCTTTTTCAAGAAAAGGGGCTCCTTTGGGTCCTGGGGGTAGGGAGGAGGGCTGAACCTGAGACCTTGGATAGGTTTGCATGACCCACCCAGAAATTCCACCAGTTTATTTTAGAGGAGCCCCTGTCAGAGCTTTTAGGGCAGAACCCAGAGGAGTCTGTCCAGAGCCTCCAAGCCGAGACCCTCAACATCCCAGAAAGCAAAATCTCTACTCTCAGCACTAGGGAGTGGATTCCATTGTCTGGTGCCATCTCCTGTCCACTGCATGCCTATCTGGGGTTGCAGGCTTAACTGTAGGTGTTGAGTAAGTCACTGTCTCTGGTCTTTACTCTCCTGATCCATAAACTGGTATAGTGAGTGGTCAACCCAGTGCCCACAGGGGCCTTATTACATTGATTTCCTCACTCTTCTGCCAGCAGGACTCATCCTGTTCAATATGCACTTGGCCTCTCCCCAAAGAGCCAGTTACCCCCCAGGGAACAGGTATCAGTCTTCCTCAGTCTTTGTGAGCTACACCTCTCATTGTGCAGCAAACTTTGGGGTTCAAGTAGCTCTTTTGTGGAGGGCGTGTTCAGTGACTCATGGGTGCCCACATGAGTGTGAACCTCCAGGGCAAAGCTGGCCATGGAGGCTCAGAGAGGGCTGGAAAGAACTTGCCCAGCTCAACGCAGGGCTCAAGCGGGAAAGAGACCACGAGGGTCACCTAGGACCAGAATCTTCCACATCCACAGTCATCTCATCCCATTATGTACAGATGGAGAAGGGGAAGAGGGGACTCAGGCTCTGAGCAGTCTCTTCCCTCCTCCTGGTGCCTCGGCCATAATCCGGGCAGGGCCCAGCCTGTGGGGCAAAGATTTGTTTCCTTGGTAGCAAAGATGTAACCCAGCTTGGCTCCTACAGCAGTGAAGGCTATGCAGGGCCAGGCAGGGTGGCAGGAAGCTCTGGGAGTGGGGAGGGGTTTCTGTAGCCTAGGCAATGGCGAGAGTGGCCAACCCAGTCTTCCTGCCTAGTGCCTGCCCTACCACCCACCGCTGAGCTCCGGGCACCAAGGGCATGGCTGGACAAGATCAGCGGCCTGGGAAGAGGCCCGGCCTGCGCTGGATGCCTGCCCAAAAAGGCTCGGAACCCACAGAAGCTGCCTCCCAGTCTCTAAGTGGCTTGGAGAGGAAGCGCGGAGATGCGAACCCCTATCTCCCAGTGGGCAAAGCCGAGGTCGGGCAGGGGCCGGGCTGAGTGACTTGGGCGGAATCTTCCGCTCTGGGAGCGCCACGCAGTCCCGGGTGGGGCAGTCCTAGGTTAGTCCGCCCGGTTCCCGGGACGCGCACCTGGCGGCAGTCCCGGCCAGGTGTCTGGCCTGGGGACTGAGCCCAGCCAGTCCCCGCCGCTCCCCCGCCCCCCCCGGGTCGAGCGGGAGCAGCGCATGTGACCCAGGGCCGGGCTCCCGGGAGTTACGCGCTGACGCCGCGTCACCCCACTCCAGGCCGGGCGCCCATTGGCTGCGCCGGGCCCGGGGGGGGCGGGGCTGGTCTGGCTCGGCGCCCCGGCTCCCCTGGGTCTCCAGCCACTGCCCTGGCCCGCGCGCCAACCGGAGCTGGCCCGACTCTCCCGCTGCCTCCAGCCCCGACAAAATCAGGGGCAGCAGTGCTGGGAGATCCTGGGCAAGTCGCTTCACCGCCCCGCTCCACGTGCCTCAATTTGCTCACCTGTAAAATGGGATGGTAACAGCCTCAATCGCCTGAGGCTGTGGGGAGGAGGGAGTGGGTTTAAAGAATATTGGGCCGGGCGCGGTGGCTCACGCCTGTAATCCCAGCACTTTGGGAGGCCGAGGCGGGTGGATCACGAGGTCAAGAGATCGAGACCATCCTGGTCAACATGGTGAAACCCCGTCTCTACTAAAAATACAAAAAATTAGCTGGGCATGGTGGCGCATGCCTGTAATCCCAGCTACTCAGGAGGCTGAGGCAGGAGAATTGCCTGAACCCAGGAGGCGGAGGTTGCGGTGAGCCGAGATCGTGCCATTGCACTCCAGCCTGGGTAACAAGAGCGAAACTCCGTCTGCCAAAAAAAAAAAAAAAAAAAAAAAAAAACCCAAAGAATATTGGGCACGCTTCAAGCGCTCAGCGATTGTAGACAGTGCAGAACCCGCCGGCTGGGGTCACCGTGGACCAGGCTGGATCCCTGACCTCTGATAGGCACACCCGAAGAGGGCTTGTGTCCACGTTCCTTGGGTGTGCTCAACGTTCTCCAGCCAAGCGGGGCCCGTTTCGAGGTCCCAGGATCTTTGAAGGGAGGAGCCGCCAAGACAAGCATGTTCCCCCCTTGAAAATGGATCCCCTCTCCTGGCTTCCCCTACCCTCACCTTGAGGGTTGCCCTAGTAATCCCAGGCTGTGAGGCAAAGATTTGTTTCTTTGGTGGCAAAGATGTAAATTCCTCCCACCCCCACGTCGGACTGTGCCCCATGGGGGTTTCAGTTGGATTTTCTGGGCTGTGGGTCTCCTGTCGACTTTGTCTTATCTTCTTTCCCTCTCCCCTAACTCCTACAGTTATGGAGTGCATATTTATTGAGCTATACTATTTACATATGTGGTAACCCATTTAAAAAATGGTGAGGCGGTCCGGGGGCAGTGCTGTAATCCCAGCACTTTGGGAAGCCGTGGTGGGTGGATTACTGGAGGCCAGGAGTTTGAAAGCAGTCTGGCCAACATGATGAAACCCCATCTCTACTAAAAAGACAAAAATTAGGCGGTGTGGTGGTGTATGTCTGTAATCCCATATACTCTGGAGGCTGAGGCAAGAGAATTGCTTGAACGCGGGAGGTGGAGGTTGCAGTGAGCTGAGATTGTGCCACTGCACTCCAGCCTGGACAACAGAATGAGACTCTGTCTCAAAAACAGCAACGACACACAAAAAAAGGGATAGTCGGCCGTGGTGGCTCAGGCCTGTAATCCCAGCACTTTGGGAGGCCGAGGTAGGTGGATCACCTGAGGTCAGGAGTTCAAGACCAGCCTGACCAACATGGTGAAACCCCATCTCTACGAAAAATAAAAAAATTAGCCGGCTGTGGTGGTGTGAGCCTGTAATCTCAGCTACTCAGGAGGCTGAGACAGAAGAATCGCTTGAACCCGAGAGGCGAAGGTTACAGTGAGCCAAGATCCTGCTGCTGCACTCCAGCCTGGGCGATAGAGCGAGACTCTCAAAACAAGAAACCAAACCAAACAGAAAACAGGCAGATTTGTTGTGATGATGACTCTGAAACACCCTCCCTGCCTCTGCAGAGTGACTGAAGGAAGGGTTAGTCCCATTTTACAGATCCAGAAGCTGAGACTCAGAAGAGAGGTAAGTGGTTCCAGGTCACGCAGCAAGTAGGTGAAAACCCAGGTCACCTGCCTAGCTCTGAAGAAAGTGGTGTTGAGGCTTCGCTGAGCACTTCCTATCCCACCCCTCTCCCTGGGAAGGGCTGTTTAAATTTTCAGGGAAGTCACCAGCTTCCTGCGTCCTCCCTAGTATTGGTGGGGGTGGGGCACTGAGACGCCAGCTTCATTCCCAGGGTTCTCCAGCAGTGGTTCATCTGGAGGGAGTGGGTCCTATGTGGACCCTTGAGTGGGGCTGCCTGAGGAGATGTGGTTTGGCCACCCCCATGACACTGGCATTCCTGTTCTGGGTGATTTTCCATCGCAGCCACTTCTGAGAGAGGAACAAAGGGAGCTGCATGTCCAAGCCCAGGGACTTGGCTTTGTGGCTTCTCTCCCCACACACCCCTTGTAACGTGCACCAGGAATTTTACTCCTGCTTAGGGTGTGGTCAGACCGTATCTGGAGTCTGAGCAAGGCAGTCTGCAGGATGGCTTGACTCATTAAGGCCCAGGGTCCAGAGGGCCTGAGGCCCAGGCCCTGATGAGTTTCCTTGGCTGCCCTCCACCAAGGGTTCTTCTGTCTGCTTGCACACCTCTGGGGACAGGGAGCTCACTGTCTTAGCACATTCAGATAACTGAATGTTAATTCCGGTTTATTTCAACCCACCTCATTGGGACCCCTTCCCTCCTTCCCACTCCACCTGGCTCTGTCCCTAGGCCACAGGGTTTGGTTTCCAGCCCTCTTCTCAACAGGGCTGCCTGCTCTGACCTAGTCCCAGCTGTCATGGCCCAGGGCAGCCTGGCTCTGATCTAAAGCTCAGCCAACTCTTCCTTGTGGCCTCTGTCTTGGCCACTCCCAGGAACAAGCACCAAATTTGGGGTCAGACAGCCCTGGGGCCAGTCGTCCTTGGGTACCCGCTTCCTCTGTCAGGAGCTGCACTGGGCCTACTGGGGTCCTATCTCTACGGCTGGATCTGGGAGGAAACCAGATGAAGACGACAGGAGATTCCAGCCTCTTTCTTCGGTCACTCCTGTCTTCAGGAGGCCAATCTTCTGGTTTCTTTGGAGAGAGGGCAGGCTGATCTCCACATCGTCACTAGCCTCCCAGCCAGCCCGTGAGGAAGCATCATTAGGCCCACGTTACAGATGAGGGAAACTGAAGCAGAGTGATGTAACTGGCCCAGCAGTTACATCAGGTCTGCTCACAACACAGCAGGCCTGGGACCCCTGTAACTTGGATCCTGGCCTGTCTTGTTCTCAAGAGTGAAACCTAGGAAGTGAGGAAGCTTTGGTTTGTGATGGGCCCAGGCCTGGGGCTTCCACTCAGCTCCTTGCTTGGTGCTGGAGAAACAGAGGCCCAGAGAGGACTTGGTTTACCCGCGTTCCTGCAGCAGCCGGCCAGAGGCCGCCCTGCCATGGTGCGCGAGGCTGGATAAAATGAATGACTGGAGGGCGTCTGGAGGAGGGGCCCGCTGAGGGCAGATTTGTGGCGCAGACCGGGGATCAGGGGTCCCCGCTCTCTCAAGGTGGGGCGGGGCCGTCTATCTGGGAGGGCGGGGCCTCTCCTGAAAGGCCCCGCCTCCGCCTCCACCGCCCAGCGGAGCCGCTGCCGCGGGAACCCAGTTTCCGAGGAACTTTTCGCGGGCGCCGGGCCGCCTCCGAGGCCAGGGCAGGACACGAACGCGTGGAGCCGCGGCGGAAGCTGCGAGCCGGGGCCGGCGGCAGTCCCTCGGAAGGGCCGTGCGCAGCGGCGGGCCCGGCGGGCCTCCCGGAGGAGGCGGCTGCGCCATGGACGAGCTGTCCTTCAGCGAGGCGGTTTTGGAGCAGGCGCTAAGTGAGCCGTGCGATCTGGACGCGGCGCTGCTGACCGACATCGAAGGTGCGTCAGGGTGGGCAGGGCTTGAAGCCGCGCCGGGTGGCGCGAGTGGGGGGCGCGCAGGTGGCTCCCCGGCCTTTGTCTCCCCGCTGGGCGCCAGCTTCGTGCTGTGCTCGCGCGGGGCTTCCCGGCGTCTCTGAGCTGCGCGTCGTGGACCTCGGTGTCCCGGGCCTCGCCGAGCCTTCCTGGCTCCTTCCCTGGCTTCCGCCCTGGCGTCTCGAGCCGCGCGCTCGGCTAGGATTCCTGGGCCGGGCCGGTGTCCCTTGGCGGCTCCGGGCCGGGACACGTGCGCCTCTACGCGTCCCAGGCCGGGTACCGCCCGACGGGTGGGTGAGTCTCCAGCCCTGTGGCGGCCGCGGCTGGAGCTGGGGACCCGGGCGTTGCCGAAGCCCCGCCCCAGCCGTGACGTCAATGCGAGGTTACTCACGGTCATTCCCTCCGGCCCGAGAGTTCAGCTGGGCGTCGGAGCTCCTGCGCATGCGCACGGGCGCTGCTCGCGCACTTGCCCGGCTTCGGGTTGGGTTCTCTGGTCTGCTACCGGCGTCGCCTCCGCACTCATTCACTAACCGAATGCCAGGCCCCGTCGTAAGCACCGAGGGTTCACAGACAGCCCTGGGCACCCGCTCTTTTCGGGAACACCATCCCCCGGGAAACCAGCAAATAGATATTTAGTTGCACCTTGGGTGGAGCGGGGCGAGGGGAGGGCAGGGATGTGGCTACTTTGGGCAGAGCGTCAGGGACTTCTGAGCTGAGAGACCTGAAGGTCACCCCCAGGACCAGCAGGGAAAGATGTTTTCCAGGCCAGGGCGAGGGAAGGGCAAAGGCCCCGAGGCAGGGCCTAAGTATGAGGAGTTAAAGGCTTGCAAAGGTTGCGGAGGGAGAGGACGCCAGCCACCTTCCTCGGCCAGGGAAAGGGCGGAGCAGGACCGCTGCACCGGCTTCCATCTTTGGAGCCCAGCGCCTTGAAGACTGGGCAGCCGCTTCTCACTAGGCAGGGCTCAGCTTTACCCGCTTCAGTAGAGGATTTTTCAGTTTTTATTCAGACTTCCTGTTCTTCTTTCCAATTACACATCTTTTTTCATTGTAGAACAATTAGCAAGTGCGAGTGAGCAAAAAGAAAATAAAATCTTTAGACCAGGTGTGGTGGCTCACGCCTGTAATCCCAGCACTTTAGGAGGTCGAAGCAGGAGGACTTGTGTCCAGAAGTTTGAGACCAGCAGCCTCGGCCACATGACAAAATCCTGTCTCTCCAAAAATAAAAAAATTAGCTGGGTGTGGGTAACACATGCTTGTAGTCTCAGCCATGCTGGAGGCTGAAGTGGGAGGACTGCTTGAGGCCAGAGCAAGAGGCTGCAGTGAGCTGTAACTGTGCCACTGCACGCAGCCTGGGTGACAGAGTGAGATTCTGTCTCAAATAAAACTTTAAACCTACCACCCAGAGATAAGCCCTGCTAATTATGTGAAAGAGCTTTTCATCTCTCTCTCTCTCTCTCTCTTTGGTTTGGGATGGCTGCACTCTTCATAAACTTTTTCTTTTTTTTTTGAGACGGGGTCTTGCTCTTTTGCCCAGGCTAGAGTGCAGTGGCATGATCTCAGCTCACTGCAGCCTCAGCCACCCAGGTTCAAGAGATTCTCCAGCTGCCAGGTAGCTGGGATTACAGTTGTGCACCACCATGCCTGGTTAATTTTTGTATTTTTAGTAGAGACAGGGTTTCACCATGTTGGCCAGGCTGGTCTCAAACTCCTGAGCTCAGGTGATCTGCCCTCCTCAGCCTCCCAAAGTGCTGGGATTACAGGCGTGAGCCACCACACCGGCCTTCATCAACTTTTTAAAAACAACTTTATTGAGGTATACTTTATACACCACAATATTTATCCATATTAAGTATATCATTCAACGATTTGTAATTTTCTGAGTTGTGTGACCATTACTAGCTGTAGAACATTTTTATCGCCCAGTAAGATTCCTCCTGCTCCTTTAGTCACTTCCTGTTCCTGCTCCTGGCCCAGGCAGCTATGGATCTGTACTTTTATAAATTAAAATACGGTCCATTGGTTCACAGCAGATTGGAACCTGCTTGGTTCCATGTCAACAGCCAGATGACAATCAGGCTCCCTCATTTCCCCACCTGATCCCCTGTCGATGGACACCTGGGTTGTTTTATCTTCATAAACTGGGCTATAGTGGACACTGAGGCCAGTCTTTGCCTGGTCCTCATTGTGTTCCTAGGATGAGGTTCTGGGAGGGGAATTGCTGGACAGAGATCGAGCCTGCTTTCGAAGCTTCTTCTACCAGGCATAGAGCTGAGCAGGTTTGATAAGGTCTGAGGAGAGGTGATTTGGGGGTGGAAATGTCAGGTCTCTTGAGAGACATGAGGGATAAGAGGGGGCCAGGCTGGCCTTGAGTGCCAGAGTAAAGAGCTGGGCTAGATGTGGGGGTCGGTCAGCAGTCGGAGCAGGGGTGTGCTGTGCTTCAGCTCCCTCTGGCTGCCCGGGTGGAGGATCGTAATGTGAACAGAAAACACTAATTGAGTCCTTACTGTGCTCCAGACACTGCTGATGATCTCACTTAATCCCCCCAAAACCCCAAGTGGGTAGACATATGATGAAGGTGACAGCCTTGAGGACCAGAGAGGTTAAGTGATTGCCTGAGGTCACACAGCCAGATGATGGCAGAGCCGGGATTCAAACCCAGGCTGTGGGCTCCAGAACCTAGCTCTTAAGCTCTTAACTCACTGGGCTCCTAAGAATGGGGATGAGGGGTTGAGGGAGGCTGCTCCATGTGGGGCTATGTGGGGGCCTGGGAGTGTGGGTCATAGAGGGGTCAGAGGTTATGTGGCCACCTCCCTGGCCCAGTCCAGAGCAGCGTTTGAGTCATCAGACTGGGAACTGACCCGGGGGAGCCAGCCAACAGTTTTGAGCCCCATCCGGTCCTGCTGCCTGCCATGGCCAAACACTTGTCACGTGGATGGATTTGGGGTTGGAGAGTCCTTGCGTCTGTGGGTGAAGTCACTGCCCTGGCTATAGTGTGCCTGGGTTTGAGTCCTGCCTCTGCACCAAGACCTCAGGCTCACCTGTCTCCTCCCGGGCCTCACAGTACCTTGCGGCAGTGGGGAGTGATGGATCGGGAGAGCAGCCCTGTGCCTACACTGGGGATTATTATTAAGCCTGTGGCAGTCTTCACCTCCCTGCTGAGGTTTAATTCATCCGATTTTGCGCAAGCTTATGAGTGCAGAAGAGGCAGATGGAAACTGAGCTCTGGCCGAGGGCCTAGAAGGGGGCCTCAGGGTCTCTTTCCTCTACCCGGACCCCAGATGTCTGCCAAGCCCCGTCAGAGGCTGCTTCCTGGGAAGCTCTTCTGGGCGTCACCTCGCCCTAAGCAGTGCATCCTCAGAGTTCTCCGGCCCTGATGTCCCTCCCGGCGTGCCCAGCCCAGCCACCACGGAGCCTGGCTTCCAGTCATATGTCTGGCTGTTTTCTGGGTCCAGGCCAGCCCTGGTAGGGCACAGTGGGGCTCGTTCTGCCACCCCATACCTTTCCCCAGATATCTCATGCCCCAGTTGTCTCCCCAGTCCCACCAAGCACCGGCACACCTTGGAAAACATAGCTCTAGACTGTTCACTGTCCAGCTCCCAGCATGGAACTCCCCTGCTCTCCAACCATGCATAGCTTCCCAGTGCTCCAAGATAAAGTTCCCTTGTCTCAGCGTGGCATTCAAGACTTGCAAAGATTGCCAGACATGCCCCTCCTGTGATATTGCCCATTTATCGAGAATCCGCGGCCTGAGGCACAGCCTGCTCCGCTATGGCGCCCCTTCTCCCTCATCCCGGTGTTGAGAGCCCTCTCGGGGGTGGAGCCTGAGGGGATCTCTCCTATCAGACATGTTCCCCTTCCCATGCCTTTTTCTGCCTCTTGGCATCCAGCCTGTCCAACCCCAGGGTGGCAGAAAGCCCTCCCAGTGTGACCATGCATTGCTGTTTCTCCTAGGGAAAGCACCCTGCCGTCTCTGAACTGCAGGGCCCTCCCCTGAAAAGCAGGAGATGGAGGCTGTAGGATTTGCTGCCTTTCAGCCCCCAAGGGGTTTGGCCCTAATGCATCTGAAGGGACAGGGTTGGGGAGATGGAGAGGAGGGTGCTGGGAGGGGGTCCAGGGAGGCAGCAGGTAGGTGGCTGGTAGTTACCTCCTGCCCAGCAGTCACCTAGCTGGACATAAACATCCCAAGTGACCCGGTCAGCTCCAGGCTGGAGTCACTGCCAGCAGAGGCCTGGGATCTAGACTTTGCCCACTGACAGGTGGAGCCCAGGCTGGCCAGAGGAATTGCCTCTGGCCTTGTCTCCTACCAGCCACAGGCCATGTGGATGTGCCCTTTGACCCTGGGCACTGACGTGTGACAGTCTGCACCGTGTGCTCCACAGGAGTGGCTGTGTGTGTCGGGGGCGAGGGGGAGAACCTTAACCAGCTCAGGGGTGAGAGGGCAGGGAGTCATTGAGACTGGCTCCGTGTGGGTCCCCTGCTGGGTTGGGGCTTGTGGGAGGTGGCACAGGGCTGAAGGAATTTGTGGCCTCCCCGAACCCTGTGTGAGCACCTTCTCTGCAGCTATCTCCCAACAGGTCTTGCCTCTGCACGCTGCCCCTGCCAGGCTCTGGAGTCCCTGTACTCCCTGCAGCTAGAAGATTGGGACCCAGGGGTCTTCATGTGCAGTTCTTGGACAAGTCCGAGAACCTTCAGGTTCTTATCAATATAAAGGGAACAATACTAAACCAGCTTTTTGGAATTGTGGGGATCCGACAAGTGAAGGCTTAAGCAGTGCATGGCACACAGTAGGTAGGCCCTGAACCAATGCCAGTTAGTATTATAATTATCACCATTGAGCCAGATGCAGTGGCTCACGCCTATAATCACATTGACTTTAGAGGCTGAGGTGGGAGGATTGCTTGAGGCCAGGAGTTCAAGACCAGCCTGGGCAACATAGCAAGACCCTGTCTCTAAAACAAGCAAAGAAGTCATCATTTAGCGCCCTTAACCAGTACCTGGCACCCGATAGGTTTAGCTCTACAAATATTAGCAGCAGTTACCCAAGAAGCCTGTGCTGGAAGTTTCTAGGATGTACCAGGCTATGGTTCGAAGTTCTGAGCATCTACCATATGGTGGTCTGGAGTCAGTGAGAGACAGAATGGGGCTGATTAGGCCAGTGGGGAACCCCCAGCCCCACCACAGGGAACAGGCACCCTATCCTTGGCTTCCATGAAAGATAATTGACTTGCTGGGTGCAGTGGCTCACGCCTGTAATCCCGGCACTTTGGGAGGCTGAGGCAGGAGGATCACTTGAGTCCAGGAGTTCAAGACCAGCCTGGGCAGCATTGTGAGACCCAAACTAAAAAAATTAGCTTGGCGTGGTGGAGCGTGACTGTAGTCCCAGTTACTCAGGAGACAGAGGCTGAGGCTAGAGGATTGCTTGAGCCCCGGAGGTGGAGGTTGCAGGGAGCCATGATCATACCACTGCACTCCAGCCTGGGCAACAGAGTGAGGCCCTGTCTCAAAACAAACAAACGAAAATAACCTGCTGAGGAAGCAGTGTTTCTGGCTGGGGGAGGAGGGGCAGAGTGGCCATCTGGCCACAGATGGTGGTTTCTATGCAAAACACATCAAGGCAGCCTTGGAAATGCGAGTGAAGGCACCTTCAAAGTTCTGGTCACAGCCTTGGGACCAAGCAAAGCCACCAAAAGTACATAAAAGACGATGGCCATCACCCAGTGCTGGTGATGCTGGAAGGACGGGGATTCATTATTGGGGAGGATGTACAGGGCTTTATTTCTTCAGACAGCAGCCTGGCAGCTTGGGAACATCTTGCTGCCTTCATGTGAGCTTTAAAACAAGCTGCAGAGAAACAACCCAACAGGGAGCAATCTATATAATTTATATGAAGAAATGTGCAGCAATGCCATTTTTTTATTTGTTTTCAGAGACAGGGTCTTGCTCTGTCACCCAGGCTGGAATGTTATGGCACAATCACAGCTCACTTCAATCTTGAACTCCTGGGCTCACTCAAGGGATCCTCCTGCCTCAGCCTCCAGAGTAACTGAGACTACAGGTTCATGCCACCATGCCCAGCTATTTTTTTTTTTTTTGAGACGGAATCTCGCACTGTCGCCCAGGCTGTACTGCAGTGGCGCGATCTCAGCTCAGTGTAACTTCCATCTCCCAAGTAGCTGGGACTACAGGCACCTGCCACCATGCCCTGCCAATTTTTGCATTTTTAATAGAGGCAGGGTTTCACCATGTTGGCCAGGCTGGTCTCAAACTCCTGACCTTGTGATCTACCCGCCTTGGCCTTCCAAAGTGCTGTGATTACAGGCATGAGCCGCCATACCCAACCTTAGCACTGCCATTTTGACTGAGAACCGCTGCCCAGCAGCAGGGGCTGCTCCCTGAATTGCCACCGAATCAGGCCCATGGGTGGTTTTTCTGCTGCCAGTGATAAGTATGTGCCCTGGGCCATGTCCCTGACAAGCTGTCTGAATTGTGCTGACCGGCATCATGTGTAATGGCCGTCTCACAGGTTCCATCGAGTTTGATTCCACACACCTGCAGGTCCGGGCAGAGCCCAGTGGGGAGAAGTGTGGCTGTGAGGTTTCCAGGGTTGGATGATCAGTGTGTTGGAACTGGCGTGTGGAGGGCACAGATGAGGGAAGAATGAGGTGGCGCCAGAGCAAGTTTTGAGGGAGGAATAGGAGTTCTCCCAGTGGAAAGGGCATTCCTGGTGGAGGGAACAGCCTGGCCCAGGGAGACACCAGTGGGGGGTGGGGGTGGAGGCAGCCATGGCTGGAATCCGTCCGGCCCCTGACTGGGGTCCCTGCTGTGGTCAGCCCTGTGCTGGGTGAGGCTGGGGTCACAGCTGGTTCAGGCCCTGCCAGGAGGGGCCCCCAGCTGAGGCCTGGCCTCTAATTCGGTAAGGAACGTGGGTGGGTCTCAGTGGCGGGGGAGGTGTTTAGGAAGCCTCTGGGAGGAGGCAGTGCTGGAGCTGAGCCTTAAAGAGCTTCGTGTCGTCCTCTCTGTCCTTGCAGTCCGCACACGCTCAGTGGACTGACAAATGAGGAGAGCTGGTCAGGGCAGAGGCAGGCCGGACCTGGGGCTCCCTGCTGTCCCCGGCAGGCCGGGGCTGAAGCGCAGTCTCTGGGGTCAGCAGAATGGGGTTTACGTCCTTGATTCTTCACAGGGCAGCTGTGGGACTTTGGGCATGAGGCCTCCCTCTGAGCCTTAGTTTCCTCCAGAGGGCCGTGTCCAGGTGCAGCTGGGGCTCCAGCCACGGGTGCGTCCCATTCCAGGAAGAGCCGGCACACACTTGCACCCTCGGGGCGGCCGTGAGCACACAAAGGGCCGCCTGTGCCCCTGCTGCAAACACGACCAGCAGAGCACAGGAGAGCTGCTGGCTCCAGTTAGCAGGATCAAGGAGACGCCTGGTGGGAGCAGAACAGCAAGGGGGTGTGGCCCAGCTCCCTGCAGGGATGGTGCGCACCATCCCCTGCACCTCCATTAGCAGGCACAGAGGTGTGCTGTGGGATCCTGTGAGCCACTGTGCCGCGGCCGACCCTCTTCACAGTTGGCGAGGCTTTGTGATCTGCAGGGCAGGGTCAGTTTGCAAATCCCTTTCCCACCCGTTCCCTGGAGAATCAGAGTCCTTGGCTCAGATGACAGACAAACCTGAGTTGGAATCCCAGCTCCTTGGCTGTCCTGGCTCTGCTCTTCCTTGCTGTCCAGCTGTTGCACATCCACGCCCACCGCAGGGCCTTTGCACACGCTGTTCCTTCTCCCCTCCCTTCTGGCCCACTCCCTCATTTCATTCAGGCCTCCTTTCAGGTGTCACCTCCTAAGATGGTCTGCCCTGACTACCTCATCTACAATGACCCCAGTGCCTGGCACAGGATTGGCACTCAGTAGATATTGCCAAAGAGATGGATCTGGGTTCTGTGGATGAGGCCGTGGGGGCAGGTGGCGAGCTCCCTGTTCCAGTAGGTGTGCAAGCATAGGTTATCTGGGGTTCAAGGCCTTGTGTACGTTGTAGGCTTCTGTGCTGGTCAGAGCTAGGTCCTGCAAGTGCGTGGTATGACGCCTGTCCAGGGCTTCCATCGGGGCTTCACAGAACACATTGACAGGAGTCATTAACAGCTTCGCGAGTCTGCTTTCAGAGAGACGTTTGAAGGTGGAACTGGGGAGGGATGCCAGGTGGGGGTTCAGGTTTCCTGTTGGGTCCTGATAGGATCACGGCAGGAGAGGAAGAAGAGGGAAGAGGAGGAACCCAGGCTCTGGGGCAGGGGTGTCAGGGCTTCGCAAGATGGGGAAGGTGAATGAGGGAGCAGTCTGTGCCTCCTCGTCCATCCTGTGTACAGAGTGTGGGAACCAGAAGGGCCTTCTTAGCGGTCATCGGGAAGCCCAGTGATTGGTTCACCCACAGGTGGGCTGCAATTTGGGTGCCACGTGAGCCTCTAGACACTAGCTATCCCAGCTTCGAGGACAGGGACTAGGGGAGGTGAGAGAGGCGCTTCCTTAAATTGTGCACTCAAGGTGCCTCAACTGCCTTACTCTGGTTAGACTGGTTCCGTTAACTCCCCTTAAAAAAAAAAACCAAAAGGACTCCATTAAATGGTAATGGAGCTCCGACTTGAATACTGCAAGTATCAGGCAACTCACTACCTGACTTTCCAGTTCTAAACCATTCTAATTGCCGTAGAGGGAACTAACCTTTGTTGAGACTGTTGAGTGGTGCATGTTTTGCACACTTGCTCTCCCAGAACCCCCACTCATGGAGATCCTAGAGAGTGGGGAGTGGACTGTCCCTGTCACACAGCAAGTGAGGGGCTGAAGGAAGAGCAGGCCCAGGCATGCTGCCCCAGATGGCCTGCTTGGCTGTGGCTCTGGGGAGGCTGTGGGGCTGGCTCTAGAGTTTACTTTTTCAGTCTTAACCAGCTTCTGTAGAAGTGATGACAAGCTTCTGTAGAAACTGGCCAGCAGGCCGGGCATGGTGGCTCACGCCTATAATCCCAGCACTTTGAGAAGCCAAGGCAGGCAGATCACCTGAGGTCAGGAGTTCGAGACCAGCCTGGCCAACATGGTGAAAGCCTGTCTCTACTAAAAACACAAAAATTAGCCAAGTGTGGTGGCGCAGGCCTGTAATCCCACCTACTTGGGAGGCTGAGGCAGGAGAATCACTTGAACCTGGGAGGTGGAGGTTGCAGTGAGCTGAGATTGCGCCACTGCACTCCAGCCTGGGCAACAGAATGAGACTCTGTTTCAAAAAAAAAAAAAAAAAAAAATGGCCAGCAGATCCAGCCCCAGGGGAGAGTGAGACAGGTCTGGCCAGGCCTTGAGTTTCAGAGGATGGCCATGGCCGGTGGCACCCAGGCTCTTCCTCCAGGCATCTTAACTTAGTCTGTGCCCTGTGCCCTCTGTTCCCAGGTCACACCCCTCCTCCTGGAAGGCCCCGTGCCCCACCCCCACCAGAGTCTTTAATGACTCTTCTGCCCCTGGGGCTCAAGAGAGCCACTGCCCCTCCCCTCCCACTTCCTCAGTGGGATGGGAGTGGGGGAAGATGGGAGAAATAAAGACACAAAAAGGGCTGGAATCTGTGGTAAAGCCAAGATGGGGAAGGGGAGGGGACAGGCTTGACTGTCCGAGGTGACCCTGGCCCTGCTGTCTCCAGCAAGTATCTGCTTGTTGGTCCAGCCACATTCTGGGCTCAGAAACTGGGGAGCAAAGTAATGAAGGACTCAGGCTGGGAGGTCATGGGGAAGTCCTGCCTGGAGTTCAGCTCTCAACCTGCACCAGGCTGGAGTGCAGTGGCGCGATCTCGGCTCACTGCAACCTCCCGGGTTCAAGCAATTCTCCTGCCTCGGCCTCCTGAGTAGTTGGGACTACAGGCGTGCGCCACCATAGCCAGCTAATTTATTTTTAGTAGAGATGGGGTTTCACCATGTTGGCCAGGATAGTCTCGATCTCTTGACCTTGTGATCTGCCCACCTTGGCCTTCCAAAGTGCTGGGATTACAGGTGTGAGCCACCGCGCCCGGCGAGGCTTATCTGTCTTAAGTCACTCATGTGAGGTCAGAGCCTTTGCCAAGAGCAATGCTGTGTTTTGTAAAGAAGCGCTTGGGCTGGACAGTGACAAGGACAGGGTGTGAGGGAGACATGGCTGGGTTTTCTTGCTTCAGGTCCTGAAAAGAGAACAAGGTTGAGGCCACGCCAGGCTCTGATCTCGTGTGTGTGTGGGGTGTGTGTGTGTGTGTGTGTGTGTGTGTGTGTCTAACTCTTACCTTTGACAAAAGAGGGAAGGCAGGCCAGGCACCTCTTCAAAAGACCCCTAGAGCCTGTCTGTCCCAGGGCCTGTCCCTTCCTGACCTCCCAGAGGTTCGGGATTCACTTGGTGACTACTGGCTTGTGAGGCCTTGAGGAGGAGGGGCAAACTTCACCTACTCAGCAGAGGGACATCCGTGCTGGCCGTCAGGAAACCCTTATGTCCGGGCCTCAGTTTCCTGGAAGTTACCTGTTTTCAGGGATGGCTTCATCCCAGACCATCAGCCCCGCTGCGGTGGCGGGGCGGGCGGGGGTGGCCCCTTCCCGGGGCTGCCCTAAGACGTGGAGGTCCACTGCAGCTACCACTCGGCAGCGCTTGGCCTTAATCGCTTCTTAGTGTTGCACCCATATTATCTCCCTTCTACCATTCGACGCCAGGGAGATAATGAGTGTGCTGTTTTCTGGAGGAGTAAACTGAGGGTTGGAGCAGTTAAGACTCACTCAGGGTGTCAGCGAACCAGTGATTTCGAACACAGAGTTCTGAGGTGTTGGGCCAGGACCTCCCTGCTCTGACCCTTTAACGGAGGGGGCGGGAGCTGAGGGCCAGTGACCGCCGGTAACCCCGGCAGACGCTGGCGCCGAGCGGGTTAAAGGCGGACGCCCGAGAGTAACCCCAACCCCATTCAGCGCCGCGGGGTGAAACCCGAGGCCCCCGCTGCTGCCGTGGGGAGGTGGGGCGTGGGCCGGGCCGGGGCACTAGCGAGGCGGCGGCGCGGCTGCTGATTGGCCGCGCGCGCTCACCCCATGCCCGGCCCGCAGCCCCGAGGGGCGGGGTGGGGCGGGGCGGGACCTGGGGGCGGGGCGGGGCTGGGGGCGGGGCGGGGCGGGCGCACCCGGGCGCTCAACGGCTTCAAAACTCCGCCGCGCCTTGACAGGTGAAGTCGGCGCGGGGAGGGGTAGGGCCAGCCGCCTGGACGCCCTATGGGCGGGTGCAGATCGCGGAGCCATGGATTGCACGTTCGAAGGTATTTTTAGAGGCCCCCTCGGTCCTTTATACAATGCCTCCGTCTCCTGCAGGTTCTCCTGGAGTGGGCGGACGTGGGGGCTGGGGAGCGGGAAAGAGCCCCCTCCTGAGGGAAAAGGTGTGACAGTCATTTCAGCTCGCTGGGGAAGAGGGGGGGCTACCCCCAACCAAATTAGTGCCTCCTGCAACTCAAGGGGGAAGGGTGTGCTTAGAGAGCCGACCTAAGGGGATCTGGAGGCAGAGTGTGGCCTTCTCTACCTTCTCTGCACCTGCTTTGGGAGGGGCCAGGAGGTTGCAGGGAGGAGGGCCTGCTGTCCCTCTGTCTGCCACAGCGTCCAGCCTGTTCAGCACCCCTGCCTTTTGTGGGCATCTTAGACTCTTCGGGCAGACAGTGGGAGCCCTAGATTGTCAAAATTGTCAGTTTTTCCTGCAGGCCTCAGTTTCCCCCATCTCTCAAAGAGGCTCATGCAGACTGGGGTAAAGGGGTGGGAGACCTTGCTGTTGAATGTCCATAATGACTTGATGACTTGTGAGCTGGAGAGTTCACAAACCAGGAGAGTTTCTACTGGAGGAGCCAGGGCCCCCCACCCTATCCTATTCTGCCAGCTGCTCTAGGGAATTCCCATCCTGCAGTGACTTCCTTGCCAGGGCACCTGTCAGTAGGCAATGTTGGGTCTCCAGTCTGTGCCCACTGCCTGCTAAAGCCTCAGGCAGCCCTACCAAAAAGGGTTTAATCTTTTCTGTTGTACAGATGAGGAAACCGAAGCCAGTGAGCAGAGGCTGTTGGTCCAGGCTCCACTTCAAGCTGGCGCTGGGCAGGGCTGGGAGCTCAGGCTGGGGATCCTGAGAGCACTGGAGGCCCCCATGGGTCCTATAGAGCACTCTGACCCAGTGGGTGCTACCGCGAGTGGGTTAGAGGGCCCTGGGCTGAGCCAGTCAGGCTGCCAGTCGCCAGCTGGGGAAGAGGGCCCACGGCCAGACGGGGCTGAGGTGGGAGTGTGTCCCAGTCTGTGTGAGGAGGAAAGAGTCAGGACAGACAGCACTTGCTTTTACAGAGGTGAAATCAAAGTCCTGAGTGGCCAGGCCTGGGTCTTGAGGCTACTTGGCTGCAGGCAAAGCCTGGACTTGAGCCCAGAACTCTACACAGAGACACACTGGTTGGTTATGTGGCCAGCAGCTGGCTGGGCCCTAAGCCTTGGTCTCTTCCACTGAGTAATGAGTTGGTGATGGCAGTCTGGCTCTTGGCTTCTAGGTAGGGCAAGAAAAGGCACAGAGATGATAGATTTGGCATTTTGCAGACCTGGGTTTGAACCCCACTGCATGCCCTTGGGCTGTGTGTGGTCCTCTCTGAACCTCAGTGTCTTTTCTTGTCTCCTAGATGAGTGAGCTAATTTTTTGTTTTGTTTTGTTTTTGAGACGAAGTCTTGCTCTGTCACCCAGGCTGGAGTGCAGTGGCGCAATCTCGGCTCACTGCAACCTCTGCCTCTCGGGTTCAAGCGATTCTCCTGCCTCAGCCTCCCAAGTAGCTGGGACTACAGGAGCACGCCACCACGCCCGGCTAATTTTTTGTATTTTTAGTAGAGACAGGGTTTCACCATATTGGTCAGAATGGTCTCGATCCCTTGACCTCGTGATCTGCCCACCTCGGCCTCCCAAAGTGCTGGGATTACAGGCGTGAGCCACCGCGCCTGTCTGAGCGAATCTTTTGAGGTAGTCTAGGGTAGTGGCCAGTGATTGGGGCACTGGAGTCAAGTATGGTCTGGACTCTGGTCTTTTCATTGAGTCTGACTCTATGAACTTAGGCCAGTAAGTCACCTCTCTACAGCTCAGTTTCTTCATCTGTAGAATGGGGCCAATGATCATACCACCCTCTCAGAGCTGTGGGTGAGGATTAGGGCTCTAGCCTGATCCCATCAATGTGGGTAGCCCCACAGCAGGCCCGGCTTTTTGCCCAGACCCACCCTTCTGACATGCGCCCTCACCGTTAGAGTGCTTCCAGCATGGATGAGGACCCCGCTCTGATCTGGGGTTCTCTTGGGAGGACTTCCCTGTCTGCCATTCTCTTGGGGCTCCTGTGCTGCCCTAGGAAGAATGGGCCCAGGCTACACAGCTGGTCCTTGGGCACAGACTCGAGCCCATCCTGCCTCTCTCTGCACCCCTCTTACCTCTGTAAACTGAGGGGAGGGGAAAGTCACCTACTCCTCAGCAGTTTCTAAGCTGCTTTGTCAAATTTAGTGTCCTGCTGAGGGGGCCTTGTAGGAGTGGCCAGTGGGTGGGGCGTGGGGCCCATCGCTCCTGTATGGAGACCCTCTCTGTCCTGTTTCCCACCTGCCCTAGACTGCTTCCTCCCTCCCCATCCCCATCTCCCTCCCAAAGACTGGAGCTGCTGGATCTGTGGACGGCGGCGTGTCCCCATTTCACACATTGAGAAACTGAGGCCCCAAGTGGGGCCAGGGAAGGCTGTACCTGGGCCTCTGGATTCCTTTTGTCATGGGTGGGGTGGGAAGTGATGGAGTGTGGAGAGGGCAGGAGAGTGTCTGCAAGGGTTGGTCACCTCATGGGCAAATGCTTGGAGTCTGGTCTGAATCCACAGTGCAGTGTGGACGTGTGTGTGTGTGTGTGTGTGTGTGTGTGTGTGTGTGTATTCAGAGGTGGATGTCTTCTAGTAAAGACATCAAAATACGGGACATTCTCACCAGAAAGTTGCCTGCTTCTAGGCAGGGATTTTTCTCATTCACAGTCAGGAACAGGGCCTGGCATGGTGTGGGCGCCCAGCACATGCTCATTGAATGAGTGAATGAATGAATGAATGAATGTGGGCCTGCTGTTTGCTGTGGACTAAGGATGTTGCCAGATGTTTGGGCAAATACTGGGTGGTGGGAAGAGCTCAGGCCCAAAGTCTGCAGTCTTGGGCCGACCCTGGGCTCAGCCCCAGCCTAGCCGTGGGGCAGGACTGGGAGCCTGTGGTGCCCGCCTTGTCCAGGCATTGTGATGCCCTGGCAGCCGCAGGCAATGCTCCGGACAGCACAGGTGTTTGTAAAATGGCTGTGTGTCTGGGAACACCAGCTCCCATGAGTGGCCTTCTGTTCTGGTGGCATTGCCCACGCATACAGCTGTGTGCAGACAAAGGTTGTGTGAACAGGGTTATATCTGGATGTGTGCGATGCCCTGTTTGGGAATTGGTCTCTGCCTCACTCACACATCCTCTTCTCCTTTCCCCAGACATGCTTCAGCTTATCAACAACCAAGACAGTGACTTCCCTGGCCTGTTTGACCCACCCTATGCTGGGGGTGGAGCAGGGGGCACGGACCCTGCCAGCCCCGATACCAGCTCCCCAGCCAGCTTGTCTCCACCTCCTGCTACACTGAGCTCCTCCCTCGAAGGCTTCCTGAGCGGGCCGGAGGCAGCGCCCTCGCCCCTGTCCCCTCCCCAGCCTGCACCCGCTCCATTGAAGATGTACCCGCCTTTGCCCACTTTCTCCCCTGGGCCTGGTATCAAGGAAGAGTCAGTGCCACTGAGCATCCTGCAGACCCCCACCCCACAGCCCCTGCCCGGGGCCCTCCTGCCGCAGAGCTTCCCAGCCCCGGCCCCTCCGCAGTTCAGCTCCACCCCTGTGATGGGCTACGCCAGCCCTGCAGGTGGCTTCTCCACAGGTAAGGGGGATGTGTGGCGGAGGGGACACCCCAGGCGGGGCTCCCAGGAGCACAGGAAGAAGCTTCTGTGATGTTGGTAGAGATCCGCGCAGGCTTTAGAAACGGGCTTTGCTCTGCTGCTTGAGACGCCTTGTTATTAGCAGTCCTGGTGTGCTTGTTGCCAGGGTAAGCGCAACCTCAGACTGGAGGCCTGGCTTGAAGCCAGCACATTTGCGTCAGAGCCCAGGCAGGGACTGTCCATAGGAAGCCACCACACGGGCTAATGACTTACCCCAGGCCAGCCGGTGATAGAGACCTGAGGAGCAGGTTGAAAGTGGGTGAGAGTGGTCTATGTCTGCAGCCCCAGGCTTTATTTCTGCAGGGAGCCCTCCTGCGAGCACCCAGCAGCCGCTGCCTGGCCTGCCACTGGCTTCCCCGCCAGGAGTCCCGCCCGTCTCCTTGCACACCCAGGTCCAGAGTGCAGCCCCCCAGCAGCTACTGACAGTCACAGCTGCCCCCACGGCAGCCCCTGCAACGACCACTGTGAACTCGCAGATCCAGCAGGTTCCGGTGAGGGGGTCTGGCCAGGGGTTGGGGAGGGGACAGCTCCTGGCCGAGACACACAGCTTATGGCCGAGCCCTCGCTCTGCTCAGGTCCTGCTGCAGCCCCACTTCATCAAGGCAGACTCACTGCTTCTGACAACCATGAAGACAGACGGAGCCACTGTGAAGGCGGCGAGTCTCGGCCCCCTGGTCTCTGGTGCCACTGTGCAGACAGGGCCTTTGCCGGTGGGTGGTGTGGGCAGGGCATGAGGGAGTGGGGTCTGCACACACATGTGCCCGCCTGGTAACATGTGTCTGGTTGCAGACTCTGGTGAGTGGCGGAACCATCTTGGCAACAGTGCCACTGGTCGTAGATGCGGACAAGCTGCCCATCAACCGGCTGGCAGCTGGCAGCAAGGCCCCGGGCTCAGCCCAGAGCCGTGGAGAGAAGCGCACAGCCCACAATGCCATTGAGAAGCGCTACCGCTCCTCCATCAATGACAAAATCATCGAGCTCAAGGACCTGGTGGTGGGCACTGAGGCAAAGGTGTGGAGAGGCCTTCAGGGCACAGACTGGGGTGCCCCCGGGAAGGAACAGATCAGGGGCAACCGGAGGGAAAAGAGAGGGCCTGAGGCTGAGCCTGGACAAGCAGGGAATTGGGTTTCAGCCTCCCCAGGCCTGGCCAGCCTCATTTATTTAGTTAAACTGGATTGCGGGCCTTTCCAATAAAGGTGGGGCTGTGCTGGCATTCGGGATGCACCAATGAACAAGTCAGACAAAAACTGTCCCTCCAAGAGGGGCCGGCGTTCAGGTGGGGGAGATGGACAAGAGGCAGGATGAGTGCTGGAGGCCACCACGTGGGGCTCATTGCAGAGAAGTCAGGAAGAGGGATGGTGAGGGCCCCTCATGGTTAGCCAGGGAAGGCGTCCCTGAGACGGTGCCAGGCACAGCAGCAGCTAGCCAGGCCCCGCTGTCTGCATCTTACATCCTAACCCTGTGCATGGTCTGGGACAGGGGACGGGAGGAACATTTCAGGTGGAAGGAATGAGTGCAAAGGTCCTGAGGCAGTAGTGTTGGAAAGCAGCTCCGCACCCCCTTGCTAGGGGCCCCCAATCCCCCAAGCCCCGACCTGACGGGCCACCTGTGTGCTCTCCCCTCCCTCCACACCGTGCAGCTGAATAAATCTGCTGTCTTGCGCAAGGCCATCGACTACATCCGCTTTCTGCAACACAGCAACCAGAAACTCAAGCAGGAGAACCTGAGTCTGCGCACTGCTGTCCACAAAAGCAGTGAGTCCTGGCTTCACTGAGCTCCAGTCTGGCCTCTAGCCCTGCTCCACAGCCCGGTCCTAGCCCCACCCTGCCCTCGACTCTGTCCCTGTCCTGGTTCTGGCCCTACCTCTGCCCCACCCACCTCCCCCTTGGCTCTAGCCCTGCCTTCAGCTCTAGGCCCGTGGTTACCTGTGGTCCTAAAAAGAGCCCTGGCACCTCCCTTTGGCCCTAACCCAGCCCCATCGAAGCTTCCCGGGCCAGCTTTAGGAGCTACAGCAGCCTCTAGGCCCCCAACCCCAGGGCCCTAAGCTCTGTTCTGGGGTCACATATTCAGCCTGTGCCCCGGCTCTGTTCCTTTCGGCCCACAGAATCTCTGAAGGATCTGGTGTCGGCCTGTGGTGGTGGAGGGAACACAGATGTGTTCATGGAGGGTGTGAAGACGGAGGTGGAGGACACACTGACCCCACCCCCCTCAGATGCCGGCTCGCCCTTCCAGAGCAGCCCCTTGTCCCTTGGCAGCAGGGGCAGCGGCAGTGGTGGCAGTGGCAGTGACTCGGAGCCTGACAGCCCCGTCTTCGAAGACAGCCAGGTTGGGCCCTGCCACAGTGCCTCTTTCCCACTCCCAGCCCTATCTCTGAGCCTCAGGATAGGGCCAGACCCTAACAGATCCTACCCCCATTTCATAGAATAACAGGCCTGGAGCCATATGGGGTCTCACAGTAAGGTGGGCAGAATCCTGACCCCCCTCGTCAGCCCCATGCTCTCTGGAGTCCCTCCAGTTCTGCCTTCACCACCCTGCCCGCCCCCAGCAGGCAAAGCCGGAGCAGCGACCGACTGCACACAGTGGGGGCATGCCGGACCGCTCCCGCCTCGCCCTGTGCACGCTCGTCTTCCTCTGCCTGTCCTGCAACCCCTTGGCCTCCTTGCTGGGGGCCCGAGGGCTTCCCAGCCCCTCAGAAACCACCAGCATCTACCACAGCCCTGGGCGCAACGTGCTGGGCACTGAGAGCCGAGGTGGGACCGGCCAGCCAGGGCATCTTCGGGAGGGATGTTCGCGGGGAGTTCCCACCAGGCTTGTTGGGGGGATGCTCACGGGGAGCCCCCCACCAGGCTTGTGGGCTGGGCCTCTGGATTTCCTGGGAGCTGTGTCCCCAGCTTTCCCTCTGCCCATAGATGGCCCTGGCTGGGCCCAGTGGCTGCTGCCCCCCGTGGTCTGGCTGCTCAATGGGCTGCTGGTGCTGGTCTCCTTGGTGCTTCTCTTTGTCTACGGAGAGCCAGTCACGCGGCCCCACTCAGGCCCCGCCGTGCACTTCTGGAGGCATCGCAAGCAGGCCGACCTGGACCTGGCCCGGGTAAGGGGGTGGCCCCAGCAGAGTGGGCAGGGCCCCAGGCTGGGAGGGTGCTGGGTGTCAGCCTGTTCTCCGCTCCCTGTGCGCACCGTGAAGATCCTGGCCTTCCTGGGCCTGGCCGTGCATCTGCAGACCCCCACTGTCCCTCCAGAGCCTGCTGTGTACAGCTCTTCCCAGCTGTGGGGCAGCTGCTCTGACCTTACTTTCTCACCTGGAAAACCCTCATCTGCAGGGGGACTTTGCCCAGGCTGCCCAGCAGCTGTGGCTGGCCCTGCGGGCGCTGGGCCGGCCCTTGCCCACCTCCCACCTGGACCTGGCATGTAGCCTCCTTTGGAACCTCATCCGTCACCTGCTGCAGCGTCTCTGGGTGGGCCGCTGGCTGGCAAGCCGGGCGGGGGGCCTGCAGCGGGACTGTGCTCTGCGGGTGGACGCTCGTGCCAGTGCCCGAGACGCCGCCCTGGTCTACCATAAGCTGCACCAGCTGCACACCATGGGTAAGGCTGAGCGTGGGGCGGGCCCTGCAGCGCTCCCTGCTGCCTGGGCTCCACCGCAGCCTCATGGTCTGCCTGCCTTCCAGGGAAGTACACAGGCGGGCACCTCACTGCCACCAACCTGGCGCTGAGTGCCCTGAACCTGGCAGAGTGTGCAGGGGATGCCGTGTCTGTGGCGACGCTGGCCGAGATCTATGTGGTAGCTGCATTGAGAGTGAAGACCAGTCTTCCGTGGGCCTTGCATTTTCTGACAGTGAGTGGTGGTGGTGGGTGGGTGGGTGGGTGGGATTTATCCCTGAAGCTCTCTCCAGAGGCTCCCTGGTAAGAGCTGCACTGGATGTGGCACTGGTTACCAGAGGGGCTCCCGGCCAAGCTGCGGCTCAGCCTGGGGTCTGGCCCCAGCCTGTGTCCACTGCGACAGCCCATTTCCCTCCCCTACAGCGTTTCTTCCTGAGCAGCGCCCGCCAGGTCTGCCTGGCACAGAGTGGCTCAGTGCCCCTTGCCATGCAGTGGCTCTGCCACCCAGTGGGCCATCGTTTCTTCGTGGATGGGGACTGGGCCGTGCTCAGCACCCCACGGGAGAGCCCGTACAGCTTGGCCGGGAACCCAGGTGCTCTCTCACCCCCTCCTTGTCCCTCTCCTGTCCTGGCCCGGCCCTCACCTCCTGAATCTCTGGCAGTCTCTGGCCACCCAAGTCCTTGTTCCCACCGTGGGTTGTTGCTGTGGGGGCTGCAGGAAGGGGAAGGCCTAGATGAGTCTTGGTTCCCACTGCGGCTTTCAGAAGCACACACGGGAATTTAAGGGCAGGTGGCTGATTTGGGAAGTGACCCCAGGCAGTGCCGCTGTGGAGTGAGGAAGTGTGACAGGGAAGAGTGGAGCCAATAGTGGCACCTTCTCAAGTCGGTTTTCCTTTGGGAGCAGCGCAGGGCAGGTCTCAGTGTTGTTCTGGCCAAGGCTGGTGCTGGGGTATTTATATCCATCCGTTTTCCCGTCCTTGGCAGGGGCTGCACCCAGGGCCGCGCTGGCACTTCCCATGGCCCTGGGTGTGGCCCCAGCCCACCCAGGAAAAAGCCCCTGGCTTGGAGAGGAGGGTAGGGCCCTGCTCCCCACCCCACTCAGCTCCTCCTCTCCACAGTGGACCCCCTGGCCCAGGTGACTCAGCTATTCCGGGAACATCTCTTGGAGCGAGCACTGAACTGTGTGGCCCAGCCCAACCCCAGTCCTGGGTCAGCTGATGGGGACAAGTAAGTGTCGTTGTGTCCTCCTCCAGGCAAGACCCCTCCAGCAGGAATCTGGGAACGGCTCTGTCCTCAGCCCTGTGGAGAGGGCCAGAGCCTGGACTACCGTGCGTGCTGTGCGCCCTTCTTCCTCTCTGGGTTTCCTCTCCCCGCCAGCCTGTGGGAGGAGACAGTGGCACTTTGCAGAGCCAGGGGTCAGGCTGGACTCTGGTGGGCAGGTGGGGAGGGCCAGCACCCTCCTAGGACCCCTGCCGTCTGTCCGCACAGCCAGCCCTCTCCTGCCACAGGGAATTCTCGGATGCCCTCGGGTACCTGCAGCTGTTGAACAGCTGTTCTGATGCCGCTGGGGCTCCCACCTGCAGCTTCTCCATCAGTTCCAGCATGGCCACCACCACTGGTGAGCACCCAGCCCCTGCCCCGCTCCCTTCTCAGCCCTGGTACAGCGTGGCTGAGGGCTCAGGGGACCCTCCGTCTTCTGCAGGCGTAGACCCGGTGGCCAAGTGGTGGGCCTCTCTGACAGCCGTGGTGATCCACTGGCTGCGGCGGGATGAGGAGGCAGCCGAGCAGCTGTGCCCGCTGGTGGAGCACCTGCCCCGGGTGCTGCAGGAGTCTGAGTGAGTGCAGGGCAGAGTCCTCCTGCCTGGCCCCCGGCCCAGCCTTCCCATCCCCTGGGCACTGTGCCTCCACCCCTGCCTTTGTTCTGTGCAGGACGGGTCACCACCTTTTTTCCCAGAAAGCCAGAGCCAGGGCAGTGGGGGGCACTCAGCCAGGGCTAGTGGCCTGGTCTGACTGGCACTCTTCTGCCCTGGTCCCAACAGGAGACCCCTGCCCAGGGCGGCTCTGCACTCATTCAAGGCTGCCCGGGCCCTCCTGGGCTGTGCCAAGGCAGAGTCTGGCCCAGCCAGCCTGACCATCTGTGAGAAGGCCAGTGGGTACCTTCAGGACAGCCTGGCTACCACACCAGCTGGCAGCTCCCTTGACAAGGTGAGGGGTGGGGCCAGGGGCCTGGCAGGGCTGGGGGACTCAGCCTTCCATTCCCTGGTCCTTCTCCCCAGCCCCCAGGGGCCCCAGAAGACCATGGGATTAGCCCTCGAAGTGCAAGATGGGGATCCAGCAGACCTTGTTTTCTGGCTAAAGCTTCTGTCCAGGGGAGAGGGGTTGCCCCTATCTGGCCTCGGTTTCCCCACGCCTGGGAGGAGGGGGGTGGATGATGTGGCAGGATCCCTTCGGAGGCCCTGCATCAAGAGGCCTGGACAGCTGCTCGGGGCCAGTGGCGGGTGTGGGGGCCAAGAGAGGCGGGCGGCCCCGCGGTGCATTGCTGTTGCATTGCACGTGTGTGAGGCGGGTGCAGTGCCTCGGCAGTGCAGCCCGGAGCCGGCCCCTGGCACCGTGGGCCCCCATCCTGCCCCTCCCAGAGCTGGAGCCCTGGTGACCCCTGCCCTGCCCGCCACCCCCAGGCCGTGCAGCTGTTCCTGTGTGACCTGCTCCTTGTGGTGCGTACCAGCCTGTGGCGCCAGCAACAGCTCCCGGCCCCGGCCCCAGCAGGCCAGGGTGCCAGCAGCGGGCCCCAGGCTTCCGCGCTTGAGCTCCGTGGCTTCCAACGGGACCTGAGCAGCCTGAGGCGGCTGGCACAGAGCTTCCGGCCCGCCATGCGGAGGGTGAGTGCCCATTGGTCCCCTCTCCTCAAGATGGGGAGGAGTCAGGTAGTGGTGGAGAGGGAAGAGCCTGAGTCTCCACTGTGCTGTCCCCCCTCGCCCAGGTGTTCCTACATGAAGCCACGGCCCGGCTGATGGCAGGGGCCAGTCCCGCAAGGACACACCAGCTCCTGGACCGCAGTCTGAGGCGGCGGGCAGGCCCCGGTGGCAAAGGAGGTGAGGAGCAGCTGCTGACCAGGGCTGTGCTGTCTCCCAGCAGGGAAAGGCTCACATGGGGTGTGATACCAAGGGAGACTGCGTGTGTGTCAGATGAGACAGGCCTGGAGCGGTGGCTCACGCCTGTAATGCCAGCACTTTAGGAGGCTGAGGCGGGAGGACGGCTTGAGCCCAGGAGTTGGAGGCGACAGTGAGCCTGGGCAACAAGGAGAGACCTTGTATCAAAAAAAAAAAAAAAAAAGAGACCAAGCATCTTCTTGGTGGTTACCTGACAGTTCCTTTCATGAGAAATCAGTGGGCTGACTGTCATTTGTGGGATACAGGACTGCACGTGCATGACTCAGTCGGTGGACTTTAAGTGTGGGCTGAGAATAGGGTGGGGAGAAGGGGACCTGCCAGCCCCGTGTGCCAGGTACAGGGAGGGGGCAGAGCCTTAGCTTGTGTGTGGGCGGGGCTCCCGCGGGGCACGGCCAGTTCGAGCCCCACCCCTAACACATCCCCGTTTGCGCAGGCGTGGCGCCGGCGGAGCTGGAGCCGCGGCCCACGCGGCGGGAGCACGCGGAGGCCCTGCTGCTGGCCTCCTGCTACCTGCCCCCAGGCTTCCTGTCGGCTCCCGGGCAGCGCATGGGCATGCTGGCTGAGGCGGCGCGAACGCTTGAGAAGCTCGGCGATCGCCGGCTGCTGCACGACTGTCAGCAGATGCTCATGCGCCTGGGTGGTGGGACCACTGTCACTTCCAGCTAGACCCCGCGGTGTCCCCAGCCTCAGCGCCCCTGCCTCCAGCCACCTGGGTTCCGTGCGGCGTCTGTCCTGCGTCGGAGCGCTGAAGGCCGAAGGCAGTGCCAGAGATCCTGGCCTCCACGGTTCACCCGCTGCTGCACTGTCCCTTCCGCGTGGAAGGCTTGAGGGGCGCGACTCCGACTCGAAGAGCGGCGGCCATGACAGTGCTGACCTCTGGTGGCCGATCTGGGCACTGCAGGGGCCGAGCCGTTGGCGCGGGAGGGGGGGCCCTCCTTGCTCTGCAGGCACCTTAGTGGCTTTTTTCCTTCTGTCTAGAGGGAAGAGAGGTGCGTACACTTCCCTGCGCTGGCAGAAGCCAATTTGGCTTTCCCGGACTGCGAGCGGGGCTCGGCCCCGGACGCCTCTCTCTCCCGCGTGGGAAGACATGTACATAGTGTAGCGTGCCTGACCTGAGGCTCCTGTGCTACTTTGCCTTTTGCAAACTTTATTTTCATAGTTTGAGAAGTTTTGTACAGAGAATTAAAAATGAAATTATTTATAATCTGGGATTTAGTTCTTCAGCTGATGGATGTGCTGACCAGTGAGAGTGCTTGGGCCCTTCCCCTCCGCACCTAGGCAAAGGCTTCCCATCCCCCGCCGGCCGCTAGGGACACGACTTACTTTCCTCTTTCCGATGTTAGTGTGGGGAGGGCTGGCTGTATGGCCTCCAGCTGACGTGTCCCCCTGCTTCCAGGGCACGTGTTTGGGCTGTGTCAACCCTTAGGGCCTCGATGCCGGACTGTCCTCCAGGACCCGTCTGTTGTATGACAGGAGCTCGGGTCTCCCTGTAAGTCTGGCATGTCTCACCTCCCCCTTCCTGGCCCCTGGGCACTTCTTCACAGCAGAGAAGCCTCCGACCTCCCTCCCGACCTGCGGCCACATTGGAGAGGGGCCACAGGGGCGGGGGAGATTTCCTGTTCTGTGAAGGGCAGACTCCCTGACTCCATTCGTACCCCCAACCCCTCCCTTCATTCCCATTCCGCAACTAAAGCCTGGCCCAGCTCCCAGCTGAATCTGGTCAGAATCCACGGGCTGCAGATTTTCCAAAACAATCGTTGTATCTTTATTGACTTTTTTTTTTTTCTGAATGCAATGACTGTTTTTTACTCTTAAGGAAAATAAACATCTTTTAGAAACAGCTCGATACACACAATCTTCAGTGTGAAGCAATATACTAATAAGAACACTAGTCTTAACATTTACAGTCTTCATATATATTATATATATGTATATGTATACATATATATACACTATATAACGAGGCCAGATATAATACACACGTTTACCATTTTACAGTCATATGTACAGGAAGTTGCTAGGGCGGCCCTGGGCTGGGGGCTGCGTCAGGCCTATCGAAGCGTGGACAGAGCTGAGGACACGGACGGACAGGCGGACAAACTGGCAGGGACTGGCCCGGGCCGGTGGTGGCTGCCTGGGCAAGGGGCATTGCGGTAGCCCCCTACCCGGCAATGGCCCGGTTGGGGCTCTGTTGCGGGCGCACGACGCACGGCGGCGACACACGGGAGAAGCGAGCATGTTCCCAACATATATACATTCTATGTAACATATATATAGAGGGGTACACAGGTTTTGTACACGAATCTAGCGCTGTCCCTGCTCCCGTGCCGAGTGGGCGCGGCGGTCCCTGGTGGTGCACAAAGGTCGCGCGTCCGCCGGAGGTGCGTTCTGGCCGCTTCTTGCGTTCTGCGTTCCCAGACTGGGCTCCAGGGGTGGGTGGAGGACTGGAAAGAGGACGAACAGAGAGGCCAAAGGGTGTCCCAGTCCCGCCCATATTCGGGGAGCTCACAGCCCCTAACGGAGGATAGCCCAGGGCTACCCGGGTTTTGCCCGAACCGCACGAAAGATCTGGCAAAGGCTGTGCGGGAAGGGCCCCGGACGCGTTCCGCACGGTTTGTTCCAAAGGCTCCGACCCCTCCCGCTCCCAGAAAGGCTTTCTTTCTCCCTCGCCTCGTCCACAGAGCTAGGAGCCGCCCTCTGCCTCTTCCAGGACTGTTTCGACCCCCACCCCCAAGCCCAGGGCTCCCAGCTGCACGCCACGACCGACAGGGGTGGCGGCGGCACCCACGTGGAATGTGTGCCACGTCGTCTTGAGATTCCGGAGGGGAAAACCGTCCCCAAGCCAAAGCCGTTTCCCACCCCCACCAGAGGCTGAGCGTCCCGGGGAGTCTGGCCGCTCGGCGGGCTCCACCTCTGCAAGCCTGGCCCCTGGGGTGGGCAAGAAGGCCCTGTGACGTCCGGTTCCGGGAGCACGCAGCTCCGGAACGGGTTTTCCTCCCAACCCGGGCCGCAAGTCTGAGCCCTAAGCGGCCGGATCCACGATCCGGGACCCGGATCAAGGACCGGCTCTGGACCCGCGCTGGGAGCAGCTCAAAGGCCCGGGGGCTGCGCAGGCGGCTCCTCTCCGTCGGCGGCGGGCGGGCTCCGGCGGCTCCTCCGGCCGTTGGGGTGGATTACAACGGCAGCCTCTGCAAAAGACGCCCACCCGCCAGTTACCGACGACCGCGGGCCTCACAGTCCACAGGCCCCGCCCCCCAGATCCCCGACCCGGGTGACGCGGGAGCGCGGCAGGGGTCTCCGCCCGAGACCGCTGACCCTACCTACCCCGTCCACCTTCACCTTCGTGCCGCCGTCCGCGCCCCCGCCTGCCCTACTCTCACCTATCTGGGTGGGCTGCGGGGAGGCCGTCCCAGGGACGCCCCCAGGCCCTGGCTGCCCCCGCCCCGACGCCTGCAGGTCTTTGGCGGCGGCGGCAGCGCGCAAGTGGACGGGGACCTGAACTGGACTGCGGCGGGGGCTCCAAGGGGTGGGCAGGGAGAGCTCCCTCCCTCTCGGGCTGGGCCCTGCGGGGCTGTGCGGCCCAGGGACTCGGGGCTGTGAAGGAGGTGCGGGGTGGGGCTCCTCTCCCACTTGACTCCCATCCCCCTACAATGCACTGTGGTCCCCTACCTTATGTTTGGGACATTTCAAAGAAAAATTCTCTTCGATGAATATGCAACCTGTGACCAAAGAGAAGTTTCAGCGGTTAGGACAGGGTGGAGGCTCACAGCTTGAGGTTTTGTCGGCAGCCAGGAGGGGAGCCGCTGCAGGGGCTCTTTCAGAGTAAATCAAACCCTGCTCAAAACCTTCCACACTCCACTCCGCGGTGCGGTACGGCCCTGGCCTGGAGGTCTTGACTCACCTCACCTCCTCCGCCTCCCCCCGGAGTTCCACGCGCCGCCCCACCTCACTTGAGGCCGTCCCTCACTCCCTCCCCTGCCTTACTCTGCCAGCCACACTTGTCACTGCTCCCTAAGAGGCTGGCTTATGTGGTGATCTTGTCTCGGTCCGTTTCTTCCCCACCGGCAGGCAAGCTTCCAGAGAGCACCAGCTCTCGTCGTCTTCCCTAGATGTATGCCTGGTCTGGCTCTGCAACACCCTGTGGACAGGCTGGTGGTGGTGTTGCAGGCCTGGATTTGCGCATCTGCTACTTCTCTGAACCTCAGTCTCCACATCTGTAAAATGGGCATTATGCCACTTACTGTAGGCCTATCATGGAGATTGATGATGGGGGTGTATAGAAACCACCCTGGCCGGGAGCAGCGGCTCATGCCTGTAATCCCAGCACTATGGGAGGATGAGCTGGGTGAATCACTTGAGCCCAGGAGTTCAAGACCAGCCTGGGCAACATGGCAAAACCTCATCTCTACCAAAAATACAAAAATTAGCCAGCATGGTGGCGCATATCTGCAGTCCCAGTACTCTGGAGGCTGGGACAGGAGGATCGCTTGAGCCTGAGAGGCGGAGGTTGCAGTGGGCTGTGATTGCAGCACTCCAGCCTGGGCAAAAGAGCCAGACCTTGTCTCAAATAAAATAAAATAAAATGTAAAAATAAAATAAATAAATAAATTCTCCACACTGCACATGTGGCACACAGTGGGTGCAGGAGGCAGGGGTACAGAGGACAGCCGAGCATGGCCAGTGCTCATGCCCACCTAGGCCTGGGATGTGCTGCTATCTCAGGGAGTCCCTACTCCCCTGCCTGCTGCCACCTAGGGAGAAGGTGGCTTTTCCCCCAGGGACCCCCCAGTCCCTAGTCTCCTTCTGGGCTCCCCTCTCCCACGAGCCTTGCCAGCCACTGATCTAAACAAACCCCAGACCCAAAAGTAGCTGGAGGCTGGCGCTCTCTCCAACACAATCTTCCTGTTCACATTGGAGGTGGCTCTGTGCAGTGGCATCGTGACAGGTGGTGGCCAGAAGGCAGGGTGGGGACAGCTCTGCAGCCCCGAGGGCAGGGCTGGGCAGCAGCAGGCCTCTCTGAGGCGGTCTCCCCTTGTCTCCAGAAGCTGGAGGTGCCTCAGACCTGGAAACTGCCATTCAGGGCCAGCAGCTGGAGATGCGCCACCAGCTGGTTCCCTTCCCTTGGCTCGAGCAAGCCAGACGCGGTTCTGGGGCTGAACTAGATTTTCCAAAGACATTGGGCTAAAACCCAAGGCCTTCCCCCTGCACGCCTGAGTAACTGCAGGCGCTCCTACCAAGGGAAGTTGAGGGTAGGAGGTCGCTACTTCCAAACAGGCTCCCTCAGCATTGCCCAGCACCGCCCCACATGGGGCATGGGGTGGGAGACACTGGGTAAAGCCAGTCCTCAAAGATCTGGCTCTGGCCCTGGCGCCTGCAGCTGGGGAACCTGGGCGCTCACTGAAAGGTTGGCCCCAGGGCCTGGGTGGGGAAAGGTTCAGACAGGATACCGGGGTGTAGCAGCCTCTGCCTGCTCTTCAGAGTTACTGCTTGTCTCCAAACTGGGGTTCCTTAACAAGGATTGGACGGGGGGAGGATGAGTGGGCCAGGACAGTGCAGTGTGGGGCAGAGGCTGGCAGCCAATGGGCAGCCCTGGTGCCCTATAGTCCGAGTGCCTGGTGCAGAGGCCTGGGGCTCCTCCCAGGCTAGACGTCGGATCAGCGTGGCCGGCCTGCTCCCTCAGTGCTCTCACTCCCACCCTGCCTGTCTCCTGCCTCCCAGGTGCCCATCTTCCCTGCCTTCACTCTCGAGCTCACTTGTTCTACCTCGCCTTCTCTGGCAGCTGTTCCTCAGTTTCCCAGGGGTCCATTCCTCCTCCTTGGCTAGCTGTTCCATGGTGAGCACAACCCCCACTATCTTGCCCCTTCCAGGGCTCTGATGAGCCCTCGCCTGCTGATGGTGGGTGAGACTCGATCCTGAGCCCAGCTGCCTACACTTTGTACGTCCACAGCTGCCTCTGCTGCAGTGTGGCCAAAGGGAACTGCCGTGTGTGTAGATGGCCTGGCAGAGCAGCCCTGTCCCCTCCCTGCACCCGGGTCCACTGCGGTGCAGCTCTGCAGCTCACTCCATGGAGAGGTGGGCTGCACTCCTCTGTGCTGGACTTGGGACTTGCTTTGACTAACAGGAAGACGTGGTGAAGTCCAGGATCTAGGCTGTGAGAGCCCTGTGATCTCCATGCTCTCACAGCCCTGCTGCCACGCCGCCATGAGGACGCACCCAGGCCAGTCTGCTGGAGGATGACACAGCCTGCGTGGAGCAAAGACAAGCTGGCCCAGCTGGGGCCACCCTAGGTCATCCTGCTCCCAGCAGAGCCTGCAGCCAACTCATGCCTTTTTGAGAAAGAATGAAGGGCTGGTGCTGAAGCCACGAAGCTGGGCCTGGAAGGGCCAGTAGCGCTGCGGCATGAGCTAATACTCTATCTGCATGTGTGCACCCTACTTCTCCCCCTTCGTGCGGAAGCTGGGCGTCAGGATTGACACCTCCCTCTCCCTCATCCCTTATATCAAGTCCCATGGATTCTGACACAGTCTCTGAGCTGTATGTCTCCATCTGCAGCAGGCAGCCCTTCCTGCTTAGACCACTGTAGTAGTCCCTTAGCTCAGATCACGTCAGTGTCTCGTCTTCCCAGTCCCTTTCCTGCCTCAATCCTCATGGCGCAACAAGAGTCCCTGTTATATGAGGAATGCTAGGATTCTATCTGAAACAAAAGTTCTCTTGCTCAAAGCCTAGTATACAAGTCCCACCACTAAACAGTTGCTGCCCACCTCCCCTGATCTTTTGAGGCCTGGCTTAAACGTCACCTCCTCCTGGAAGTCTTCCTAGATTTCTTCCTGGTTCAGACAGGATGAACCTCTCCCACAGTGACTACTCTCCTTCCTGTCTGGTCTCCCTAACTTTGGCCAAGAACCATGGTTTTGCTGTCTGTCCCACTCATGGGTGAGCCCCTTGGAAGGCTGGGCAGTGCTGGGGTAGGAGGAAGAACATAGGACACGGAGCAAGAAAGCCAGGGCATTAAGTCCTGGGACTGTCCGTGCCATGCTGTGTGCCGTGGGTGAGGCAGCCAATCTGTGAAGATGGCCGGAAACAACATGGGCTTGTCACAGGGCTGGGAGTGGTTGGCACTCGGTTCATCACTGTGGAAGGAGGAATGTGACTCGTGGCAGCTATTATGTGGAGTGCGGCCACACGCCTGGGTAAGTGGCATGTTAAACTCTGGCTCACACTGCTCAGAGTAGGAGGGCGGGGCCAGTGAGAATCCTCCACATCCTGCCCCAGCGAGCCCCTCCCAGAAAGTATCAGGATCCAGAGTCTTCTGTGTCCTCCCTGGGGCAGGCTGTCTGGGCTGACACCGGCCAGGGACCCAGCAGGCAGGTGGGCCACAGGCTGTAGTCCCCTCTGCCCGGGGCAATGCCAGCAGGGCATCAGGTTATGAGGAGTGGCAGTAGAGGGCGCTGCTGGGAGAGTGACGGGAGCCTGGGGGGCCTGGGCTCTGTTCGCTGGGAGGTGGGTTATGACCTCACCTCCTTCCAGGCCAGAGCTGGGAGGGATTGAGGGTGAGGGGGAGAGGTCATAGAGGCTGGACCCAAAATAGGACTGAGGCGGCACTGCGTTGGTGGTGGTCATTATTTCACTCTCCTCCCAGCAGCTCTGGAGAGATTTTATTATCACCTCCATTGTACAGGCGAGGAAACTGCGTGCAGACATATTGACCAACTTGCGCAAGACCACACGTTAGAAACACTCCTGGGAGCCAGCGTGGCTGCGCACACCTGTGGTCTCAGCTGCTCGGGAGGCTGAGGTGGGAGGATGACTGAGCCCAGGAGGTTGAGGCTGCAGCAAGCCATGATTGCGCCCCTGCACTCTAGCTTGGGCGACAGGGCAAGATCCCATCTCAAACAAAAGAAAACCCGCACCAGCACTAGGGTTTGAATCCAGGCCAAAGTTGATCCCAAATCTCCCAAAATACTGTTGGAATCAGTAACTAACATGGCATGATAAGCAACTGCTTTCTTTGGGTGAAATAAGGAATATCTCTGAGCCTCAGTTTCCCCACCTAGTCGATAAAGGTGAGGGCTCCCAGGTATCTCCAGCCCATGCAATCTGTCGTTCTGTGTCCAGTGATAGCAGGGCCTCAGTAAATGCTTGTGGAACAAATGACTGCATGAGTGAGAGGGGGGACTCAGGGAGAGGATGAGGGGAGCCTGGGCCTGCCTCCAGCCCCCATTACCCTGCTTCAAAGCTTCCACAACCGCTCCTTGTGGCCAACGGGAAACCGTGGGTCTCACTCTCTGTTTTGAACCTCATCGCCCCCAACTCATTTGCTTTTTGCTGATGTAGTAGTGCCTTTCTCTTTGTCTCTGCTCAGTGAACTCCTATTCATCCTTCAAAGGCCCAACCCCAATACCCCTTTCTGAAGCCTGAGCTCCTCCTCGCCCGGTGGCAATGACAGCTCTGCAGACAGCATTCCACACTGTAATTTATGCCTCTATCTTCCCTCCCTGCTCTGGGCATTCTCAAGCTGGTGCCTGGGGAATGCCTCATTTCCACATCCCTGGCATTGCCCAGCAGAGGTCCTCAGGCAGAGAGAAACACAAAACAAAGAATTGCCGGGGGCCGGGTGCAGTGGCTCACACCTATAATCCCAGCACTTTGGGAGGCCTAGGTGGGCGGATCACCTGAAGTCAGCAGTTGGAGACCAGCCTGACCAACATGGAGAAACCCCACCTCTACCAAGAATGCAGAATTAGCCAGGCATGGTGGCACATGCCTGTAATCCCAGCTACTTGGGAGGCTGAGGCAAGAGAATCACTTGAACCCATGAAGCGGAGGTTGCGGTGAGCCGAGATCGTGCCACTGCACTCCAGCCTGGGCAACAAGAGTGAAACTTCGTCTCAAAAAAAAAAAAAAAAGGAGCTGGGGCAGGAGAGGAAGGAAACTGAAGATGGGGCCTGGGTTTGGGGAGCTGTGCCCAGGGTCCCCCTGAACTGCCTGGACGGGCTCCAGTGCCCTCCTGTTCTTGGGCGGGCTCGTACCTGCATCGCTGGCACACGGGTAGTGATAGGTGTGGATGCATCCTTTGTGGCAGCACCCAATGGTGGCCCCGGCTTCTTGGCAGCTGGAACACATCTGATGAAAGAAAGGAAAGGCAGGTGAGTCTTCAGCTGGAGCCCAGCCCTCAAGTTTTACAGGCTGGCAGGCCAGCTGCGGTGGCTCAAGCCTGTAATCCCAGCACTGTGGAAGGCCTAGGTGGGAAGATCCCTTGAGTCCAGGAGCTTGATACCAGCCTGGGCAACATGGTGAAATTATGCCTCTGCAAAAAAATACAAAAAGTAGCCAGGTGTGGTGGCGTGCGCCTGTAGTCTCTGCTACTCAAGAGGCTGAGGCTGCGGTGAGCCGAGATCATGCCACTGCCTGCAGTCCAGCCTGGGCAACACAGTGAGACCCCGTTTCAAAAAAAAAAAGAAAAGCCTTACAGGCTGGTCCCCTGTGGTCCCCGCCTCCTTTCTCCAAAATGGTGCTAGAAATCTGCCGGAAGGAGGCTCGGCACTGGGGCGCTCATGCCCACAAGCGTGGGGCCTTTGGCACCCCCTGGACTGGTACACCGGGCAAGGAGACCCCCTTGGGGCAGTGATGCCAGTTACCACCATGGCTGTGGCTCCCGGTCGGTGTCTGCGGCAAGCGTCCCGCGTGCAGGGGCTGCTGTGTCCTTATCCACTGGCTCCAACAGCCCTCCGTGAGTCACTTTCGTTAACCTCACTTTACAGATGGTGAAACTGAGGCTCCCATTCCAGGCAAGAGTGAAGGCACTGGCGTGGTTTTCTACCCTCTCTGGCAGCAGGAGCACGGAAGCTGGGCTGGGACTGTTCTGCCTAGGATGAGACCTGCATCCTCCGGGAACCGGCTCTCAGACCCCGAGATGCTGACTTCATGTAAATCTGATGCCCTCGTTCTCTAAGTCTCAAAACTGTCCTCTGTGAAGTTTGGGGGCTGCCCCACACCTGGCCCAGCTGCTTGGAGTGGGACATGGCCAGGAGAGGACAGCCAGGCTAAGAAGGCCCTTGGAAGAGTGGAGTCAACCTGAGGCCGGGGAGGGAGACGCCATCCAGGCGCCAGCGCCACCGTGCTGGCAGGGGTAAGGAAAAGAGGGCAGCAGAGAGGGTGGCGGCCGGTGCCCAGGTGCGAAGCCGGTAAACAAATGACAATAGCTTCCTGTGTGCCAGGCGTGGCTGGAAGCCTCGTGCCAACCTGATGATGCCATTACTGCTCTTTTGTCCAGGTTACCAATGAGAGCTGAGGCTGAGTAACCTGCCCGAGGGCTCCAGGCTGGAGCAGGGGCCCACAGGACCCCACATGCTGGTGGGGGGATGCTCCCTCCCCTCCCCAGCAGCCGAGAAATGTCTGAGAACACTCCCCTCCCCGCTGCCCGTGCCCAAGCTGGGAGTGGGCAGGTGGGGGGTGCGGCCTGGGGTTTGTTCCACAATTTCGGGTTTTCAGCTCAGGGCTGAGGGCTCCTTCCCGCCTGGTCTGGGATGGCCTCCTGGGGATCTGGGGTCCAGCGTCCCCAATTCCTGACCCAAAAGGGATAATGAAACACAGGAGGCCGCTGTCTGTGAGTGGTGTCGGTGTCTGGGTAGTGAGGGACATGGGGTCTCTGGCCGAAGGCTTCACTCCACTTGACTGCAAGGTAGCCCCAGCCACTCTCAGGGAGGCATCTGAATGGCATTTTAGATGTGAAGAAACTGAGATGCAGAGTGAGGCCTCAGGCCCTTCTGACCCCAGCTACTCCGAGAGGAGGGCAGGGGTGGTGGCCTGTGAACCCTGCCCAGCCCCCAACAATGCCCGGAGCCCGCTATGGGTCCCTCTCACCCCAAGCACTCCGGGCCAGGCCCCATCTGGATAGGAGGTAGGGGTCAATGATGGCTTTGGGAGAGGGGCAGGCTCTGGGCAGCCAGGGACACCAAGGTGCCAGAAGGTTGGCATGGCAGGGCTCAGAGACGGCAGACGGGGCAGTTCCCAGAAAGGGCCATCGAGGGAAGAGGGTATCTCTGAGGGCTGGCTCAGAGGTTCTGCCCTCCAGAAAGCCAAAGTGAGGCCACGGTACCGAGGGGCATGGCAGGGCTGTGGCCGGGGATGCAGCTGCACCCCAAGCCCCTTCCACATGCCAGGCAGGTCTCACATGATCCGCAGAAGCCCACAATCCTGCTAACAGGTTTGACATTGTGGGATTCTCAGATGCATGACTTGCCTGGAGTTATGGAACCAGCCCTCGGCAGAGCTGGGATTTGAATCAGGGTCTGTCTCCAAGGATCGCAGTGCCCCCAAGCCACTGAGGCGGGAAGGGGCATGAACCAAAAGTGACCCTGGGAAGCCCCAGAACTGCCCATTCCCCGAGATGTCCCATGTCTCTGGCAGGCCATTCCTGGTTCTGACCTTCCCGGGGCAGCCCCAGTCGTGCAGGCTGTCAAGCCATTTCTGGAGCATGGCACAGCAGACAGGCATGGCCCAGGCAGGCGAGTTCCAGCCCCTGTGTGGCGTAGGGAAGCGGGTGCCGCTCCGACACTCACTGTGTCAGTCCAGCAAAGCGCTGTGTGTGCATGGATGGTAAGACACTTGCGGCCCAGGGACAGGCGGGGACAGTCTGGGGTGCTCGGTGCTCAGGGCTGACCCCTCCTCCCTTTGGCCGGCCAGTGCTGGCTGCAGGGGACACAGAGACGACCCAATCCCAGCCTGGTGGGACGTGAGTGTCCGGGAGCACGGAGGCAGCCCCCGGAGAGGCCGAACGGCCAGGATGCAGTAGGGACAGGCTTTCAGGGATGAGGCTGTGCAGAGGGGCGATGCCAGCCAGCTGGGGCTGGGGATCTGAGGGTTTTTTATGATGGGAGAGACTTGAACCTGTTTCAAGGTGCTGGGAAGGAGCCAGTAATGAGAGAAAGAGACAGAGAAAGCAGAAGAGAGGCAAACAATCACTAACTGAGAAGAGACCCAGAGCCACCATCTGCTGGGCAAGCAAGGCCTGCGGCATCAGGAAGCTGCGGGTGTCCCGTCCTGGCCAGCCTTCCTCTGAGGCAGAGGCTGGAGTGAGGGGGGCAGCAGGGTGTCTGGGCGTGGAGATCCAGCCGTCCCCATGGGCAGTGGGAAGCAGGTGCCCAAGACACACGAGGTGTGAGTGGTATCCACAGTGGGTCCCCACCAGTACCTTGTTAAGGCCAGATGATGTCACAGCAACTGTCAGGGGCAGAGGCTGCTCAGAGGGGCTGCAGGGGCACTGCGAGGAGCAGGTGGGCCGCGCTGCGACAGGGGAGGAGGCCATGCAAGGGGAGGGCTGAAGTCACTGGGGCCACTCTGCTGGGCCACTCAATTGCTCAGAGGAGACCCCTGCCAAGCCCCTCTGGCTTCCCTCTGACCTCAACCGCACACAGCAGGTTGAAGGAAGGAGTGCGGGGGATGGGACTCAGGGCAGGGGCCACTGAGAGAGCAGTTGTTCCCACTGAGAGCCACCACCCAGCACTGGGAGCCGGGAGCGTCACTCCATGGAGGTCTGGATGTGGCAGTGGAGTGGGGGCTGGATGTGAGGGGCAGGAGCACGACTCTGGGGGAGAAGTAGACCCCACTGTTACCTCCCTCAGAAGGGCAGAGGTACCTTATGGTACTGGGGAAGTGGTGACACCACTAGGCACATCACCCCGCTGTCACCAGAGCCACCAGGCCCCTCTGCACCGACTATCACAGGGCCGCCGCGCTCTGGAGGCTGGGGACTGCCCTTATTTAACCCTCCCGACCCCTCCTCCATGGGCACCCTCACACCCACGTTAGGGGCGAGGGGACGGAGGCACAGGGAGGGCAGGTCACAGCCCCAAAGGTGCATGGCGGTGCGGCCCGAGTTCCCTCTCACGTTGGCGCTCAGTGACTCCGGCTTCCAAAGCTGGTCTGAGAGTCAGGGGCGAGAGGGTCCGGGTCTGCCCCGCCCTGCCTGTGTGACCGTGTGACCCCGTGGACTGTCCTGCAGAGGGAGGGGCCCTGTGACTGGTCCATGTGCCAAGCCTGTGTCGTTGGAGGGAGTCTTCCCCTAAGCCCTCAGCTCCATTTCAGAGGCACGGGAGACAGAAACAGAGGGTGGGCAACTTGCTCTTGCGCCGCCCAGGGCGGCCCTGACGTTCAATCCTGGGAGGCTGCGTGTCTTCTGGGCCTTGGCCTCTCCAGTGACAGCATGGGGAGGGGCCCCGTGGGCTCTGGGTGGGGCTGGAGCCTGAAGATGCCAGGTGAGTGGGAGAATGGCGGCAGCTGGCATAGGGGCCCCAGCAGGAAGTCTCCTGGGACAGGGTGGGTGTGTCCGACCTGCCTTCGCCGGACAGTGCTTCCACTTCCCCCACACAGCCTGGAGGACCCTGCAGGTCATCCCGAGACTGCAGACGCATTAGGCCCATGCTGTAGCACTAGAGAGACAAGGGGCTCCCTGCCTGCCTGCCTGTCCTTTGGAACCCCACGCTCCCCACCCTGGCTGGGCTGGCCTCTTACCATGTCCACGGCCACCTTCATGGCCTCCTGCAGCCCAAAGAGCTTCCCGGCCACCAGGTAGACGCCACCGGTCCACACAGCGCAGGCCTCGTGCACCCAGTGCTCCTGGGCCTCCCCGCCGGGCTCTGCCGGGGCCTCCTTGCTGCACTCGTGTCTTCGGCCCTTGTCGGCTGGGGCTGCCTCCTCGCCCCCGTCCTCCCGGCCATCACAGCAGTAGCAGCTCTGCAGCCTCCGGGACAGGCCCCGGGCACTGGTGCGCAGTGGGCCCTGCTTGGCCAGGTCGGCTGGGCCATCAGGCCTGGGGGGTTTCCCGGCAGCGGCGGCAGCTGCGCACTCGGGGCCTTTGAGTGTTCTCTCGAGTGGCAGCGAGGCTTCCTCGCAGGTGCTTTCTGGCCGCACCTTCTCCTTGAGTTTTGGCTTCTTTTTGGGGAGGCAGTGTTCGGGGTAGTAGGGCCCACAGAGGTCCCCAAGGTCCTTGAAGTTGGCCGGGTTTTGGCAGAGGCAGCAAACAAGGCAAGAGGTACTCAGGGCCTTGGAAACCACAGGCCCCAGGTGCATTGTGGAGGAGAGGGGCAGGGAGGGCCGCGGCTGCAGGATGGAGCCTCCAGGGAGCGTGGCCAGGGAGGCCCCGGCTGCATCCAAGGAGAACGAGGATGAGGATGAGGAAGAGGAGGCAGAGGAGGAAGGCTTCCTGTGGGGCTTGGGCGCATCTCCAGGGGAGTTGACAACAGTGCATATGGTGGTGAACGCGTCTCGCTTCTCCACGCGCACAAAGGGTGAGAAGGCGGGGATCCGGCTGTCTGACCTCAGCCGCTTGCACGAGGAAATGTACTTGAGGCGGATTTCAGGCTCTGTGGGATCCAGGGGCAGCACCTGCTGCTGCCGCCGCCGCTTGGCTCGCCCCTTGCAGGGTGAAGAGGTGGTGTTCTTGGCCCGACCCCGAGTGAGGCGCTTCCGCTTGGAATAGCTGCTGTAGTTGGCATGGCCTGGCTGTTTCTGTGCCCTTGTCTGGGGCTGGCAGGGCCTGCCCTCGAGGGGCTGGGAGGCCAGGCCCAGCTCCTCCATCTTTGGCTTCTTGCCTCCTCCGCCAGAGTTGTCCTCGCCGGCCCCTTGGGTGCCACCGGCCCTGTCTCGGGGAGTCAGGTGCAGAGCCGGGCCAAGATAGGGCCGCTTCTCCAGGGGGCCTTTGGAGAGCCCGAGGGCTCCCGCCCGGCCTTTCCGGCTTCTCTTCTTAGGTGCCAGGGCAGTCCCCCCGGGCTGCAGGGCCTCCGGGGACGTGAAGGCCTCAGTTTTGAAACAGTCAGTCGAAGACAGTTTCTTACTGTTCATGAGTTTGCCTTTTAAGGATCTGTTGGTCAGATTTCTGCATAACGGATCAGCAACAGAAGCAGCTGGGAGCTTCTGCCCAGTGCCCATATTGATCAGGCCTTCTTCTGCCCCCACCGGGCTGCCCCCAGCACCCTTGAGCCCACGGTCCTTCTCAGGAAGGGATGGGCTCAGAGGATTACCGGGAACGGGCCCCGGCGCTTTGCACGCAAACTTCTTGAGGCTGGGCGAGGTGATCTTCTGCACGATGGCCTCCAGCTTCAGGCCCCGGCCCTTCCGGGGCGGCAGCACCTTGGTCTTCATGGCCCCCTGGAAGGCTGCCCGAGAGGCGAGCTTGAGGCAGGCATCGGGGGCCTCGGGGGGTGGGGGCTTTGTGGCGGGCTCGCCGTTGCCCTTGGTGGGCTTGGCTTTCTTGGGAGAAGACATCCTCTTGAAGAGGGTGGGGGAGCCCTCGGGCCTCTCCTCCTTCCCGTCTCCCCCGTTGCCGCTGGCGTTGCTGCTGCTGCGGCTCCGCAAGACCAGGTTCCGCTTCTTGGTGGGGACCGGCGCCATGAAGGCTGACTTCCTTTTGAGCGCATGGAGGGGCCGGTCAGAGAGCTTGCTGCCTGCACCAGGCTTGGGGACCCTGGCCCGCTGGCTCACCCTACCCTCCTTCTGGGGGCTGCCGGAGACCTTGAACGTGGCAGGCAGGTGGCTGTTGTCTAGGAGCTTCTTGGTGGCGCGGCAGTTGGGGAGCCGGCCCTCGGAGGGCCTCCGTCGCTTGGAGTGGAAGATCTCCTGGGTTTTGGTGCGTGACCGAAGGATCATGGAGCGCTGGTCCTTGCCAGGTGTGCCGGGTGAGTCCGTCTCCTTGGTCTTGGAGCCCATGGGACTGCTGTCGGAGGCCACAGGCAGGGCGGCCGGGTTGCTGGGGCTGGAGGCGGCCTTGGGTGAGGGCTTCCCCACCCGCTTGCCCGACTTGAATGCGGCTCGCTGCTTGCCCGCCAGTTTGTCTGGGGGTGCAGGGGTGGTGGTCAGGCCTGGGGGCCCGGGTGTGCGGGGTTCACTCAGGGCTGTGAGAGAACGAGTACACATCCTGGGGAGCCCCTCCGAGGCCCCCCGGCCTGGAGCTCCAGCCCCTTCCATCTGTCCTGGCGGGGGCCCCGTGCAGGATTCAGGGAGCAAGAGGTCTTTGGGCAGCGCAGGGGCCCTGCATGGGGAGTCCTCAGCCTCGGGCAGCCCCCGGTGCACCCGCCGGCTCCGTAAGCTTTTGCCCCGTGGCACAGGCTCTTTCTTCGCGATGGGCGCCTCAGGCACAGCAGGCTTGTTGGGCTTCTGGGCCAGAGAGGTGTCCGAGGTGGTAGAATCCCCCGGAGCTCGCTCCCCGTCGGGCCCCTCTTCACCTGGCTTCATGTGGGACAGAGAAGACTCAAACCAGCTCTGGACCTTTGACTCGGTGCCCACAGTGGGGCCCAGCAGGATGACAGACTCCCCTGAGAGGTGGCACGGGGAGCCCCAGCCGGCCTTGGAGTCCAGCACCTCCTCCACCTCCTCCTTGGTGCAGATGAGCGGGGCCTTGGGCGACAGCGGGTCCTGCATGCCAGGCCTCTGCTCGGGGCTGCCCAGGAGCTCACAAAGGGAGGAGTACTCCTCCTCAGCCTCCAGGTCCTCCTTCCTGCTGGTGGGTGGCAGCAGCGGGAGGTCCCCAAAGTCGGCGGTGGAACAGCAGTGCCGGCTGTCCTCCAGCCACCGATCAGCCTTGCCCACCTCGGGGCACTGCAGCAGCCCACCTGCCTCCTCCTTCACCCCACCCGCCTCCTCCTGCTTGAAGTCCCCGGGCAATGAGACCACCTTCTCCCCAGGGGGCTCCTCCTCCTGGAAGCCCAGGCAGCCCGAGGCCTCATGGGCGTCCCCTTTGCTGACGCCGTCCGAGGCCTTCCCACCCTGCTCCAGGCCCTTGGTGAGGTCGCCGGGGTGCAATCCCCACCTGGGACAAGCATCCCCCAGGTTTTCCTCTGGCCAGGCAAAGGGGTTAGCACTGTCTGCAGAGCTGGCAGCAGTTGTGTCCGGGAAACAGTCAAAAGCTGCTGTGGTAGGGTCTGGAGCTGCAGCCCCAAGGGTGGGCTTGGTGCCAAAGGAGAGAGGACCAGTTGTCTTTTTGGGGTCAGGGGTAGCGAAGGCCACGGAAGGGTCTTCGAACAGCCCTGGGCTGAAGTCCTTGGTGGTGCCACCCTTGTCCAGCTGCAAGGGGTCGGGCAGGGCCTCCGGCTCCCCAGGCCGGGGCCACGCACCCTTGGCCACAGAGTCCAGGCAGGCGCTGTGGTTCTCCAGCGAGAAGGGTGGCTTGCTGCTGTCCTTGGCCAGGCCGGGCGCTTCAGCCCAAGCTTTGTCGGCCTTCTCGCCGATGGCTTCCTGCAGCCCCAGGATCTCGGAGGCCAGGTCCTCCTGTGCCAGGGCGCTTAGCAGCAGCCGTGGACAGTCCCGCTCGCCCGCCACGAACTTGGAGAAGCTGTCGAGCGGCAGACTGCTGTGCAGGCTCTGGAAGGAGTCGTCAGATTTGGTGGACATGTCGTCAGGAGAGGTCACAGAACAGGTGGACACGGACTCGGGCTTGGCCTTCGAGTTGCTGTTGACCCTGGCAGGGCTGCCACGGGCCTGGCTGCAGTAGAGGAAGCTGCGCTCCAGCGGGTCCTCGGAGCCGCTCAGGTAGTCGGCCTCCTGCGGCTCGGCGTGCGTGGACTGTGGCGTACTGCTCAGCGGCTCCGACAGCGGTGTGCCCGCGGGCTCGGCCGAGTAGCCGCTGCCTTCGGGGCTGCAATGCTGGCTTTTGAGCTGCTCCGGGGTCCTGGACACGAGGTTCTTGACGCCTTTCTTTTGCGGCACGGCAGCCTTGGAGAGCAGCAGCTGCTGGACAGTGCTGGAAATGTTCTCCACCTGTGAGGTCAGCGCCGTGAGGCTCTGCAGGCTGAGATCCGACAGCAGGTTCTCGGGGAGCTTGTCCTTCTGCAGTGGCTTGCCGTTGCCGGCCTGGGTGTCCACGGAGCTGGTGGCATCCGTCGGGGAGGGGTTGAGCAGGGGCATGAAGTGGCTGTGGTCTGTGATCCCCGCGGGAAAGGCCCCTGTGCTCAGCGGCTGCTGGCTGTAGGGGAAGTTCTCCAGGTTTGGCATCAGCGGCGACGGAGTGGAGCTGTAGGAAGGTGAGCGGCCCACGGAGCGGGCGGGCGAGTGGCTGGAGCTGGGGCTGAAGGTCTGGTAGTACTGCTCCGGGGTCCGGACCGCTGCGTCCGGCTGGCAGTAGCCCTGGCCTTGCTGCCCGTAGTGCTGATACTTGGCGAGGTTTTGGTAATGGAGGGTTTCCTGGGCATGGTGCCGGCTCTGAAGAGCTTGCTGCTGCTGCTGGTGGTCATAGCTGAGGCGGCCCGACTGGTAGGCGTGAAGATTCTGGACCCGCTGCCCCGGGGCCAGGCTGGAGCTGGCGGTCAGGGGCCTGTCGTGGGGCTGGGCAGTCGGCGCCGTGCAGCTCTTATAGGAGTGGGCCCCCTGCCCACCGCCCTGGACGGAGGAGGAGTAGGTGGAGGAGGTGGGGAAGGACTGGGAATGCTGGGGAAAGTGGGTGCCCTGGGGGAAGGGCAGAGGGGAGGCAATGTCGTTCTGTAGCTTCTGCCTTTGCAGCTTGGGGTATGCCAGGGGCTGCTGGGGCAGCGGTGGCTGCTGGACGTGCAGGGAGTGAGTCCGAAAGGGCACCTGGGCGCCCTGCTCCGCATACTGCCTGCTGGGGGCCACTGCCGTCTTTTTCATTAAATTCTCATCATACTTGCCCACCCCCGCTGGCAGGGGCTGCGGCTGTGGGGGTGGTGGCTGCGGGGCCCCCCAAGCCTGCAGGCTCTCCTCGCCAGCATAGCGGCCTGGGTAGGGGCTGCTGTCCTGGGCGCCGTAGCCGGGGAAAGCCGGCCTCCCCTGCAGGGCCTGCTGCGTGGGCAGGGCCTTGCTGCCTCGGTGGTACTTGTCAGCAGCCACTGCGGCCGCTGTGCCAGAGGGCGTGCCAGCGCCACCCTCGTAGCTTGGGTAAGGCTGCGGGTTATAATAGTCCTTGGCGAGCAGCCGCTGCCGGTCGCAGCTTAGCCCGGCCTGACTCGGCTGCCTGTAATTCTCCAGGCGTGATGTTTCCTGCGAGGTCTGCTGGTAGTTCTGTTGTTTGCCATGGAAACCACACCTTTCTCGAAAAGACTGCATGACTCGGGCTGGTTATCTGTGAAAAGAAAAAGGGAGGGAGGGAGGGAGGGAGGGGAGGAGGGAGGACGGGCAGGGAGGGGGCAGAGGGATGAGTGATTCAGATGGACCACTTCCTCTTGCCTCAGAAAGCACCCTCCCACCCACCTCCCCACCCTGCCTGCTCCCCCGTGTAGCTCTTAATATTCCCCCCTTCGCCTGAGCGTCCCCACCAGCTGTGCACATATTGACAACTTCTGTGTCAGGGAGGTGTGCTGTGTAATTCCCGCTCTCACATTGCCTGCAGCTGAGCCTTGCCAAGGATGGCCACCGACGCAGGAGGCAAAACCGGCTGCCCAGTGCCAGGTCACTGGGGAGCTACCCCCCCCCCCCGCCCCCTCCACCAGCTCCTCCCCACTGCCCCCCACCCACCACTCCCAGCCCTTCCTGACAGCTCAAAAGCATTTAGCAGAGCAATTCCTACTCCCCTGTCCCCCGGGGACTGCTGGATCCTGTAATCTAGTCCCTGCTCGGCCATGTTCAAGCGTGACCCAGCCATGCTGGGGACCGAGGAGGGTCTGCCCCTGCCCCAGGGAGGCCGCCTGAGCACACGCACGCACGCACGCACAGACATATGTATGATCATACACACGCACACACGCATGCACACACACCTCCTCGATCACTGCCACGCCATCTGGAATCTGTCTGTTCCTTCCAGCAGACTTCGATTAGGGGCTGCCAAGCCACCGTAGACATAAAACGTCCCCTCCTCTGACTCTCAGGAACGCAAGACAGCAGCACCTGCCTCCCGTTTTTGATATCATAGGTGCATAAACAGATTACGTGGCCCAGAGTGAGGGAGTGCATACTAATGGGGCTAGAGATGCAGTCCCACGGCCAGGGAAGGGCACAGCTCACCACCCCCTACCCCCCGTACTGGGGGACGCAGCCCTGTCTCTCCTGGCCAGCCCCTCCCCACCTCCGCAGGAGAGGACTGGGGCAGGCAACACCCACGAGCCCATCTGGTTATGATTTTACGGCCCGGGGCCCAGGTGGGGGTCTAACCTGCCCCTGCCCCCAAAGCAGAATCCTGGGTCAGGAAAGGAGCCAGGGTGGATTGGGGGAGGCTCTCAGAGCAGAGCATCTGCCTGCCCGGCGTCCAGGGTAAAGGTTCCCCCAGCTGACTCACTGGCCTGGCCACCCCAGAAGACCCCTAAAAGAGGGATGGAAGAAAGAGGAAAATGGCCCAGGTTTTGGAGGAAGTGCATGGAGGGTCTGGCCATCGGCCGAGTCCCAGAGGGCTTGGGATTTACCCAGAACCACACTGGCCCGGAGGCAGGAAGAAGGGGGCCCAGCTTGGCCTGTGTGGCCCAGGCCCCCAGGGGGACAGGGGACTTTCCAGTGCTGGTTCCCAAATGCTCCAAAAGGAAGGGGTGGCCTGCCTCCAGCTACAAAGATTCCAGGTTGTTGAAGTGGTCAGGAAGGGGCACAGAGGAGAGGCACACAGAGTCAGGGAGGGAAACAGGAAAGAGGCAGAAAGATGGGGTGTGGGGAAGAGCTGTGGGGGGGCTGCTATGTTCACCCCTCTTCCTTCGCCCAGACCCCATCACAGGTGCCTTCCTCATTCAGTGTCTAGGGATGGATGCAGGGAAGGGGACAGAGGGCCTCCATCTGCCTGAGAGCAGGGCAAGCCCAGGGCAGGCAGACGGCCCCCAGGAGCCCATCAGCCCAGTGCTGGGACCACCTCTCCTGCCCTGTGGAGTCAGCCTGCCCCGGCCCAGGAATGCAAGAGACCCAGCCCAGTGGGGGGCCAGCCACTTTCCCAAGAGGTAAGCCCCTGCCCACTGGCTCATCAAAGCTGCTTCCCTCTGCTCCCCCTCCTCTCCCTGGATTTGTCACAGGCGTCCCTAACAAGCCTCACGCCCGCCCTTCTGACCCACTTCAATCCTACCCCTGGCGGCTCGGATAAAACATTACTGGAGGTTCCTGCTGCGACGCGCCAGCCCAGAGGAGCTGCGAACGGCGCTTGGTTCAGGTCTGGCAGCTCCCTGCCAGGTGGGCAGCCTCTCGCTCCTGCCCTGGCCAGACCGCCACAGGGCAGCCCAGGCGATCCTGTGCCCAGGCCGACGGCACGGCGCCCGCTCCCTGCCCTCCCCAGGCGCATGTTTATGAGCCCAGAATGTGCAAACCCAGGACCACTCTGAAGCCTGCGCCTCGTATATCTGCACAAATTACATTTCGGCTTTTATTAGTCCCAGATCACTCTCATTTCCTGCTGAGTGTCCTGTGGATATCATTAACATTTCTACGGCTTTATTTTTTATTTTTTTTCACATTCTCCAAAATGCATTACCAGAAACATTATTTAAAGAGAGACAGACAGAGACAGAGATGGGTGCTCTTACCAGTGTCCCCTCCCTGCCTGTCCGTCTGCATCCCTCCCTCCCTGTTTAATCGGTCCAGCTGCTGCGTCTTTTAATTTAGCCGAGCTGTATTACAGGCAGGTTTCCCAATACACACGAGCAGCTGGATGCGGTGAAAGCATCTATCGCTAAGAAAAGACAGTTCAATTAAAACACGAGCCCAGTGCTGATGGAGAATGCAGGCAAAAATGCTCACCCCAACACCACCCCAAAACCCAAGGCAAAGGGAGGGATGGGAAAAAGGCACAGGCTGCCTCTCAGTGCCAGCCAAGTCCCACCGCCAGTTCTGCTGGGAGAAAATGGGGCACTGCCTCTTTAAGGGCTGCCTCAGGCCTGCTATGGGCTCTGTTGTTATTAATTGTTGTGATTATGATTACTTTTCATGAGCACTAGAACAGGACACAGGGGGAGAGAGGCAGGCAGTAGGGCTGGGCTGGGCTGGGTGGGCCTCAGAAAAGGAGTGGGCAGAGAGGCTCCCTGGTAGAGTGATGGTGACCTTTGAACCTGGAGGCGGGGAGGAAGTGGCCTAGTGGGCACACCGTGGGTTTGGCTGTGGCTTGGGCTGGAGGGAGAAGGGGTGGTGGGTGGGGACTGGCGACAGCACCCTCCTTCCCACTGGGCTCGCTCCTCCTCGTGGTCCAGCTCAACCACACTGCCCAGAGAGTCCTCACTCACTCCTACCCATCCCTTTCTGCCCCACCTGCCTCTCCTCCCAGACACCTGGTCCAGGCCTTATCTCCAAAGTTCTTGCTGAAACTAGAAGGCAGGAGGGACGGCGTCTGATGCATCCTCTAAGCACCAGATACAGGAACACTTCACCCTTAGAATCAGCTCCTGGAACGTAGTCTTCCAGCGCTGGACAGTGGAGGCAGGCCAGGCATAGCGGGGAGCACGAGCTGGGGCCACACAGCACTCAGAGCACCAGGATTTCCTCGACACAGCAATGGGAGTCCCCACTCCAAGCCATGAAACAGTGGGGGCACAATGAGACCCCTGCCACCATCCGGTTCGGCAGCATGGCACACCTGGGGCACAGCCCTTCTTTTAGGCAAAGACTCCAGCCCTTCCCGTCCAGAAATCTACAGGGCTGCAGGGCAGGAGCAAGGTGGCTGCAGACACCTACTCTGGGGCTTCTCCAGCAATGCTGTGATTAATCTCTCCTCCCCCTTTACAGAAAAAAGTGAGCTTCGGGACGAGCGCCCTGCTTAGGACCCCAGCGGAGAGCCCACCCACAGTGAAGCTCCTTGGCAGGACGCCCTCAACAGCAGCGGCAGTGACTGAACCCCTGGTGGACACCCCTGTCCTGAGCCCTGCCGAGAGGTCCCACTTTGGAGGACGGTCTCTTGGAGCAGGTGCAAGCGGCTGAGCTGCAGGCTGTGACGCCTGAGCCCCAGGCTGGGGGCCTCACTTGTATTTTTATTCTGTCCTCATCTTTAAGTAGCCAGGCCACCTCAGGTGGGTCCACTAATGGGCAATGATGGTCACCAGCTGCCCGCTGTCACCAAGGCAACTACTGTCCCCTGGGCACCTCGGGGAGCTGTCACTAGTTAAAGCCTCCTCAGACCCCAGGCTTGAGCCCCCAGTCGGGGAAATGTGCACAGTGTGGGGCAGAGCTGCTGTGGCTCCTAGGGAGCCCTGCTGAGAGGCAGTGGCTGGAACTTTTTCCTGAGAGAGGGAGGCAGGGAGGGAGGGAGAAACGGGGCTGGGGGCTTCCTGATCCCCAGCAGCAGCTCCGAGGACTGGTTCTATCCCACCTACTTACCCAAGGTGGCTGTATGATCTGGTTTCCTGATTTGTAGCTGTAAGAAAAAAATTTAAAAACCCAACCCATTCAAGGCCTGGGAACCTCAGGAGGAGCGTACCAGGGCTCAGGAAGCTGAGGAAAGTCCAGGGAGGCGTGGGGAAGGTGGAACCCCTCGGGCTTCCCCATCTGTTGTGGGTGATGAATACTCGATACAGGAGACTTGGTGAAAATGAGGAATGGTTGGCTGGAGTCACTGCTGTCCTGTGGGCACAATTCCATATCCCCGGGGCCTGGCTTGAATGGGAGGAAGGGGGCAAGTTTCCAAGGAGCCCACAAGACAAGAGGGTCGTGTGCTCACAGGCCTCTGGGACAGGTTAGGGTCCGTGGGCTGGGAGGCGTGCTTAGGGCAGATGGAGGACCTTCCTAGGACATTAGGAACCCCAGAAGATCAGGCAGACCCTCCAAAGCATGGCATCTCTAGACCACCCCCTGTGGGCAATGCTTGGATATTCGTCCCACCCCTCCTCATTCATGGCCCTCATGTCATGAAGGAATCCCATGGGGTGACCAACATGCCCTCTGTAGAGTCTGAGAGTCCCAAATACCGGGAAGCCAGTGATGGGGTGAGAAGCAGGGGGGCAGCCCCAGCCAGCCTCATTTGGAGGTTGGGGGAGCCCTGGTGTGGCTGGGGACTCTGGGCTCTTCACGGTGCACCAAGCGGAGGTGTCTGGACTCTCCAGGTGTTTGAGAAGCCTCCCCTCACAGCCCCCAGTGCCATCTCCTCCACAGACCCGGTTGTGGGGACAGCTGAGACCCGCTGAGCTACCTGAATGGAATCCACGCGGGGCCTAACCACACCCACCTGCTGGCCCAGCCCCACCCGCTGTTCCTGGGCATGGCCAGGCCCTCTGCCTAGTGCCCAGGTCCCCTAACTCTGAAGCTGTGCCCTCCACTCCCACACCACCGACCCTCGGTGCTTGTTCCTGGGATGCAGCCATCAAGGGGCCTGGACACCTGGGCCCCACAGTCCAGGGGTGAGGGGCAGATGGCCAGGTGTCCCACCTCTACTGTGAGGTGAGAGGAGCAGGAAGGGATTCCGCAGCAGCCGCAGGCATTCCAAGGCCCCCCGGAGGAGGCTGCGGGAAGGAGCTCACCTGTTATCAGCTCTGTACTGATAAGTCTCTTGTGGACAATAATTTTTTTTTTAGATCACTTTATTCACCACTGAACAAAAAGCATCACCACCTCTCCGTGTCTCTGTCAAAATGAAGAAAAGACAAAGAGGGGGTGTTGATTCCTGGGATGCAGACAGTTAACAGGCCAGGGTCTGGTGGACCAGGCAGCTGTCCAGGTCCTGCGGGGGACACAGCCTCTGTCCCTCCCCAACCAGGCCAGGCTGATGCCATCACACACAATCAGTCCCAGGCCTAGCAAGACAAAGGGACTGGCCCAGACCCTGGCACAGGGGTCAGATGGGACTCACAGAGGTGCTCCCAGCCAGCTCCATTCTCCCCACCCCAAGCCCCAGCAGTTTCTGCCCTTGTGGGATGCCACATGATAAAGATGAGACAGACTTGGTGTGGCTGCCGGCTTTGAAAGGAGGCACAGGACTCTCCGGCCCCAGCCTTATCCTCTCTACCCCACATGCCTGGAGGGTCCATGACTTACTTCCCTGCGGAATTGAAAACACAGAGGTGCCCAGCCTGCGAGCTTGTCTGACTGCTGGCTGTGTGACCTTTACCTCTGGAGATGCCACTCCCAGATCCTACACAGCTCTCCACCCTGGCTCCTAGTCTCGGCTCCTCACCTTCTCAAGAAGCCTTCCCCAACCACTGTTAGAAGCAGCAGCCCTCGCACCCCCACGACGACCTGTCATAATCCAACCTGATTTGCTTTATTCCTGGTCTCCTCTTTAGAACAAAAGTTCCACGAGAGCAGGGATTTCTGCCTGTTTTGTTCACAGCCTATTCTCCATTGTCCAGAACAATAAATATTTATTGAATGAATAATGCACAACATGCCACAGTAACCCTGTGAAAATATCCAGGAGCAGTGGAGTGGCGGCACAGGGCACACATGGGTGGGCCAGGCAGCGGAGAGTCAGGGGCGGCCACTGCTGTGCTTCATTCATTTGACAAAGAACATCTTCCTGAGGCTTGGCAGGGAAGTGGCAGGTGGGTACGAAGGCAAACTGGCCATCCTGCTCCCAAATAAAGTGGAGGGGGGAGGGCAGCAGCACCAGCAGACTGTGGCCACTGGGGAGTGGGAGGTCAGGGTGCCAGAGCTTCTGAGCTTTCCCTTGAAGAAGTCAGAAATCAGGGTTTTATAAAAAGGGATCTCTCTCATTTAAGAAAATGTTATCAACCAAGTAAAAAGTTTTTTATTTCATAGTCTAGAGTTCAAGAGAACCTGTCTGTGGCCTGTATTTGATCACAAGCTCCCTGGGTCAATGTTGACAGAACCCATGCAGAAATGCAGAGGGATCTATCTGCATGGGCTCGATGGGGCACATGGCAGGTGACCAGCGCAGGAGGAACAGTGCTCCCTGGCCCAGGAGAAGCTCTGGGACCAGCACAGACCAGCGGGGCAACGCAGGAGAGCAGAAAGGCGAGTGCCCTGGGCTGGGGGCGTGGGGGGAGAAGCAGGGCAGACCCCTGCAGGAGGGGCATCCAGCAACCTTGGAAAGGAGGTGCAGAGAGGAGGAGGGCTGCAAAGGTTGGAGGCTCCCGGAGCTGATGAGAACCTCTGTGGTATTCCACACCAGGCATGGGGCAAGGCCCTGCCCCCACTCTCCCGGGTCCCCCGCCAGGCTCCTTGGTGGCTCTCGTAGCTGTGGTAATTACATAATTGATGGTACGATGAGCTGTTTCACATGTGCCTCTCTCACTAGAACGTAGCGTGAGGACAGGGACTGCCTCTGTTGACCCTAAGCTCCAAGCCCAGAAACTGGCCCCAGCGTTGTCCCTTCAGTATTGCTTGGATAAATAAACAGACGAGATGGATCGGGGTGCTGGGCTCTTTTAACTCTCAACGTGACTTGCTTTATTAGTTGGGTGCATTTAACCAACACAAACTGAAGGGATGATATCCAGAGAAAGGTTTGAGGATGAGGGGCCTGGAGGCCAGGATGCAAGCAACAGCCAATCAGGAAGGAGAGAAAGTGTGTGCTCTCTCCTCCAGAGCCCCTCGTGCCTGCACTGGTTCACTTGTGGAGCACACTTCTGCTCAGCTTACAGTCTGGATGTGGGCCAAGCTGGGTGCCACGGACACACACGCAACAGTAGCATGGCCCTTGCTCTCCAGAGGCAGAAAGGCACACGGACAACTGCCATGTGGTGTTGAGATGTAGTGACACCCAAGGTGCCGTGGGAGTGAGGAGAGGACGTGATCAGAGGAGGCTGGAAGAAGGGGGGCTTAACTATGTGAGGAGGGGCGAAGGCACCCCATGTAAGCAGCAGCCTGGGTGGGGCTAGGGAGCTGCAAAGAGCAAGTGGGGGTCCCCTGCAGTCACCTCCCACCTCTGCCGAATTCTCTGGGCCTTCCCGGAGCTCAAGCGGCCAGGCTGCTGCAGCCAGTGCTCAACGTCCTCTGTCCTCATGGCACCAATCCCTGGCAATCCTGCAAAGTCACCCCATCCATTAGCTGCCTGCATCATGGCTCCCCGCCGCTCCACCCTCCTGTGTGCCTTGAGGCCCATGGGTCTGCCACCCAAACCGGATAGGAGTCTCCTGCTTGTTCCTACGCCTACACCCTCCTCCTGGCCTACAAGACCAGCTGCTAAGAGCAATGAGCCACGAGAAGACACTTTTTGCAGAACACATTCTAGGTCAAACCTCCCCCTCATTTTGCCGACGGATTAATGAAAGAAGCCCAGAGAGGGCCAGTGACTTGTGCAGGACGCCCAGCGGGCTGAGATCCCACCACAGCTCTCTGCCCTAGAGTGCCTGTCTGTCAAACAGAAAGGGGAACAAGGTCTCCCCCTGGATACTCCAGCTTCCCCGAGGAGTCGTGGAATGTGCCGCTGCCTTCCGCCTTCCCCAGCCTAGGCGGAACCGCCCCTCGCTTCCCTGCCTTCGACACCCCCCTCGCTGCAGCCATCCTGACAGCCGGGAAGGCACAGCAGTCCAGCCCCTCCCAGCCCCGGTTCCACCTGGGGGAGCCGGGAATTGGCGCCCCCTCCCTCCCCCCAGTCCCCAAGGGAGGAAGCCGCCTGTCAGGCCGCCACGGCGTGTCAAATCCTCTTGCTGCCTAATTGTGAGACGGCGGCGTTTAAAGAAACGCTTTTCTGGCCGCCTGCCACACCGCAAACTGCTTGGTATAATTTTATTATTAAGGAGAGAGAAAAAGAGGGAGGGGGGTTGGAAGAGAGAGGGAGAGAAAAAAGGGGAGAGAGAGGAGGAAATTGCTTCGTCCAAGTCAGCTGGTGGAGTATTCTGCTCAACGTGAAAGCGGGGCCGGCTTTCCAGTTGGCAAGCTGACTTCGTTAATTGCGCATTCAGTCTCTACTTAGGGTAATTGAAACGAAGCGGGGCCGGCTCTGACAATTAGGGTCTGCGACTAGGCCATTAACCCTTTCCGCCCCCGCCCCCCGCCGACGCCTCGGTACCCCTTCGAGGTGGAGGGGGGTTACCGGGCGCCCCCGCCAGGGCTCCATCCGGGGCGGGGGCGAGGAGCCCCACGCGAGGCGCGGAGTGCTGCAGCGGGTGCCGGGCGCGCGCCCCAGCGCGCGCAGGGTTAACGCGGCGCCGGGAGTCCTGCAGCCCGGCTGGGGCCGAGGGGGACTGGGAGCCGCGCAGGGTGTGTGGGGGTTGTTGCGGCCTCACCGCCCCTCTGCAACAGATGTTTCAGCCGTGTAAGACAAAGGCAGAGCGCCTGCTGCTGCCGGAGAAAATCCGCAGGACTCCCTCAGGGGCAGGTAAAATTTCACCTTCTATTTGTGTTCCCCCGCCAGCCCCCGCCTTGTTTCCCGGCCTCTGCGCCAATCCGGAAAGCGCCACCAAAGACGCCGAGCCGCCGCCTCCGCAGCCCAGCCCGCTGACCCCAGCAAGGTCACGGCGACCTCGGGCTCCGCCGGCAGCGCGCCCGCCAGTTCTCCGCCGGCGAAGGGCGCCCCCCCGCGCCCAGTCCCTCCTGGGGCGGGCCCCGTTCCCCATACCCGGTCCTCGGTCGCAGCAGGCGCCAGGAGAGAGGAAGGGGGCGCTGCACTCGCCGTGAGGCGGAGGAGACCTGGACGCTCCCCGCCTCCCTCCCGCCAGCACGGGGACCCCGGGGGGCTGCGGCCCCCCCAGCCCCCATCATTCATCTCCCTGATTCTCTCCGTAGCCGCCCTCGGAAGTCAGCCGAGTGAAGCAGCTGTTCCTTGCACACTCCACTTGACCAAAGATGATGATAAATGAGGCCGGGGCTGCGGCGGGGACGCGGCGGCGGCGGCGGCGGCGAGGGGCGCGCAGGGCGGGGCTACGGCCCGCAGCCCCCTCCCCGCGCCTCGGGAAGGGCGAGGACGCGAAGGACAAGAGGCCGACAGCAAAATCTAAGGCCTGCGCTGTTCTCCTGGTGCCCTGAGCGGCTCTGACGCCCGGCGGTGTAGAGTAACCTGGCGGAGAGATGCGCCCGGTGCGCCGGGCCCCAGGCCGAGACCTCTACCTCCAGGCCGCGCCGCAGCCCAGCCCCCGCCCATCCCCCTTCCTCCCGACTCCGTCCCCTTCTCTCCCCCCGCCCTCTCCACCCCTTCCTCTAATGCTCGGGTCCCCACTGCGTCCTCACCGCCCCCCCCCGCCCCCGTGGCTCAAACCTATTAACGCTCGTAAATAATGAATAATGGAGCGCTTCCCTCCAGCCGCGCAAGGCTGCGGGCGGGGGGCCACTGCCAGATGCGCCAGGTCCTGGGGAGGGGGCACCCACCGACCGGGTGCAGTGGGGGCCAGGGCGCGCGGCCCCACACACGTGCAACCGCGGCGCGCAGGCGGGCACCCCGCCCGGCGGAGGAGGGGGAATCCCGCTCTGCCCTCCCCAACGCCACCTCCCCTGGAGTCCTCTGGCACCGAACGAGGCGAGAGAGCGCGCGCGAGCTTCCCAGCCGGAGAGGGTTATTTTTAACCTGCCCCCCTTTCTATATCTGCCTCTCGGGTTTGCGCGCCCGCCCGCCCGCTCCACCAGCCGAGGACGCGGGCTCCTCACCTCGCTCGGCGGCTCCGGACTCTGAGCGCCTCCCCCGGCCCGCGGCCCCCGCCCCTGCGCGAGCATCGCGCGGCTAAATCTCAGCCTGGAAAGGACCGATTAGGAGCCGCGTGCCTTTCTGCGAAATATTGGAACCGGGTGGGATGGGGGCGGGGAGCCCGGCGCTGTCGTCCCCTCGCCTCCCTCTCTCCCTCCCACCCCGCGCGCAGAGTGGCTGCGAGAGGCGGCTCCTGCTCTTCCCCCGGAAAAAGGGGGCGGCCGGCCCGGGCCCCCAAGCCCCATGTTGGTTTTCGGTCTTCCCTCCTCAACGCCCACCCACCCTTCAGTCATTTACGAAGCTGGGGCTTTTAACACGCGGACCCTCTGGCAGCGGTGGCGCCAAGTGGGGCGCTGCCCGCCCCCCATTTCCAGTTCCCTCCCTAAGCCACTCCAAACAAACACACCATTTAAACAGCAGTGGGCTGGCCGAACCAACAACTTCGAGGCAGACCCCACCCGTGCCTGCGACCGCGCCAGGGGGCTGGGAAAGTGCCAGGGGCGCGCAGTGGGGACTCCCCGAAGGCAGTTTAGTGCCGCCGTCCTGTTTTCAGGCTCACCCTCCCTTAGACTCACCCAGAACCCTCCCTCCCAGCCCCTTCCCTTGCGGCCCAGCGCCCCAGGCCAGCAGCTCCGACTACCCTCCGCCCCCAGCCAGGGAATGAGGCCGCAGGAAGTTCAAGTCTGCTCCCATTACCCTGCTCTCCAAAAGGCCACCCATCCAAACACCAGCCTGTCTTTCCCCACGGAGGTGGGGAGCAGCAGAGGAACTGGCCGAGCTCAGAGGCCCCCCTGGGGCTTTGACTGGATCCCTCCCTCACTTGACATTTTCCAGACTGTTTGGTGCCCAATCCTGGAGACCCACAGCATAAGGCCCCCCGGAGCACCTCCCTCCTTAAGACTCCCTGTTGCAGCACAGAGAAGGGAAGGCTGGAGGAAGTGGTGGGCCGAGAAAAAAGGAACAGGGCATTCCAGCCGCCAGGAGCTGCCTAGTTTGGTGACGGGGAAGAACACCGCCTATTTGGGAACCTGAGATGGAGTTCTCTCTGTGGCTTAGCTGGGCTGGAGGAGACGGGCCTCAAGGGCTGGGCCCCTACCCCAAAAGGGCAGCCTCTGGTTAGGGGGTGGAGATTCCTGCAGAGGTAAGAAGCCTGGCAGGTTCTCAGCTCCTGGGAGGGGAAAGGGTGAGATGCCTGTGGAATACAGCAGCGGACCCAGGAGGCAAGGCTGGCCCAGAGGGGAGAGACGGGAACAAGGGCCTCCTAAGCAAATGCAGAGCCTAGCACTACAGAGGGGGGACTCTCAAGGGGCTTCTCCCCGGCCAGCTAGACATTGGGCTTGGGCTTCCCTCAGATCTGGAGGTCCCTCAAAGGCTGATGCTCTCTGGCCCCCTCCTGTGCCCAAGGTGCCTCTGATAGATTTTACTTCTCTCAAATTACCCTTCTGGGAGGTGACATCACCTGTCATTTCACAGACATGGAAACTGAGCTCCAGAGAAAGGAAGGGGCCCTTCCTGGTCCCCCTGTCCTGGGCCCTGTGGGTGGGATCAATCTGGGCATCAGGGAGAGGCCCGTAGGGCTTTTGTGAATACAGGCACCCTGGGGTGAAGACATGGGCAAGGAGGTCCTGGTTTCCTCTGAAAATTTCAGAAAACTGGTTTTCTTGGGAGAAGAAAAGGGTGGGTGGCCGGGCGAGGTGGTTCATGCCTGTAATCCTAGCACTTTGGGAAGCCGAGAAGGGTGGATCACTTGAGGTCAGGAGTTTGAGACCAGCCTGGCCAACATGGTGAAACCCCGTCTGTACTAAAAATACAAAAGTTAGCCGGACGTGGTGGCACACGCCTGTAATTCCAGCTACCCACGAGGCTGAGACAGGAGAGTTGCTTAAACCTGGGAGGCAGAGGTTGCAGTGAGCTGAGATCGCGCCACTGCACTCCAGCCTGGGGACAAGAGTGAAACTGTCTCAAAAAAAAAAAAAAAAAATGGTGGGGAGGGGACTAGAGAGAAGTCCCATGGCCTACCATCACCGATTCCCCACTACCCACTTGGCCAGGTTACCTATGGAGGGTTTCCATGTGGGACTTTGCCTCCTGGGGCTGCAGAATTATGATAATGAGGCCTAAGTCCGCACGGCTCTTGTTCAGCTGTAGACCAAATACAAACCCCGTGTGGCCATGTGCCACACTCTTCAACCGTGTGGAGCTACTGTTATGCTGAAAAAATGAAATTCACCCAGGGCCTAAGAGCTTTGGGCAGTTATATCCCCCTTCCCAACGACAGAATAACAGCTCCTGTTTTGAAATCAAGGGCTGGGGTCTCAAGACAGGGAAGTGTGGGGCCCATGCTGTCCTGGCCTCCCTGGTGGCCCGGCTGCCCTCATGCCAGGGAGCTTCCATTTCCTGTGGGCCTTGGATGGCCGGCCCACGGCCCCCAGCTCTCCCTGGGTGGGGGTGGATCCTGGCCAGCCCCCCAGACACACAGTCTGCTAACCAGAAGCACCGACCTTCGGGGAGAGCCAGCCACCAGCCAGCCGCTGCTCCAGAGGCAGGCCTGGGGCCGCCTGGGAGGCTTTCCTCAGGATGGAAAATATTTTTGCCTTTGGTTTTAGGCTGCTGTGTTGTCTTGTGTCTGAATGGACAATTGGCTGACTTCTTTCTCTCTCTTCTGAACAGCCATGAAATGCGAACATGTTTAAGAGTGAAAACCAGGTGAGGGCAACTGTCCGGGCCTGGGGTCCAGCTGTTTTGATCAACACTCTTGTTTTTCTCCCAGGATGAAAAGAATACTTTCTGCAGTTCAGAATACTCTGTGTGCTGGCCCCTCCTCCCAGGCCCCGCCCCAGCCCCCTCAGGCCTCACTTCCAGCTGCTTCAGACCCTTCCAGAACTCCCTCCCTCTTGGCTTCCAGGCACTCAGCATCTGGGGGAGAGAGTCTCTTCCAGCTGTACATGGCTAGCTTGGCCTGACCCCAGAACTGCTGTGTTCTGGAAAGTTATAGGAGAATCCCTCTTGGCTGGCTCTCCATGGAGAATCGCAGGCCCCTGCTCCGGAAAGGGAGGCTCTTGAGAGGTCAGATTCACTATGGCCAGGCCAACCAACCGTGAGGACTCACAGGGGCTGGGGCTGATTGGAGTGTGAGAGGAGCCACCGTCTGCCCCCATGCCCACCCTAACTGTAAATGGCTGGACTCTGGTGCTGGGGACAGCTCTGGATTCAAATCCCAGCTCCTGCATACCTATATGCTGGGTGACCTCGGGCAATTTACTTATCCTCTGTGCTTCGTGTGCCCAAGCTGCAAGATTCTCTAAACAGTAAACTTCCAGGGCTGCTGTGAGACTAAATGGGATAATGTGCTTGGTAGCTGGCAGAGGCTCCATAAAGGGTAGCAACTTCGAGGGCCACCAATTCACGGGAAGCCAGGTCAAGTCTTGTACTTCTTGTGCCTGGCAGGGAGCTATGTGTGTCTGTGACAGAGCTGGGGAGGACATTCTGGGGCTGAGGGTTGAGGTCTGCCCACAGAGCAGCGGCCCGTACCCCCAGGCAGGGAGGGTACCATCCTGGCTGAGTCTCAGTGTGCCTCAAATGCTAACGTGTACATCTCGGTGAGATGCAGATTCTGACGCAGCGGGTCGTGTGGGCCTGGGGTTTTGCAGTTGTAAGGGAATCCCAGGTCAGGCCAGTGTGACAGGTCTGTGACTGCAGCTGGTGTGGCAAGATCTCAGCTCTGGAAGACTCTGGGTTCTGCTGAGGCTGGGCTCAGAGAGAGAATACAAGTTCTGTCCTGTCCAAGGAGGGCCCTCCAGGACAAGGTTCTGACTCTGTGTCCCCAAGCCCTCCATCTCAGACCTTGGGCCCTGCAGTGGCCTGAACAACCCTCCAGACTCTCCATTCAGCACTTGTTCCTGATGGCAATGCATGGATACAGAGCAGTTTCATGCTGCTGAGCTGGCAATCACTTCAAGGCCTCTCTGGGCCTCAGTTTCCCCACTGGCACAGTGGGAAGGTGAGATAAGCTAATCCCACCCTTTCCCCTTGGTAATTCCCCACATTGCTCTTCCCTTCCCAAAACACAGGTCTGAGGCCTGAGCATCCATCCTAGGGGCTGGGCCCCCATCAGTCATGGGGTACAAGACTCCATGCAGATTCAAGAACAGCCACTTCTCGCCTGGTACTGTGATATTCCAGCACTGTCCTAGATATTTGAATCCACAAATTCCTCACCACAATTCAATCACCACTATTTTACAGACGAGGAAACTGAGACCCACAGGGGTGAGGCCTATTGCCTGAGGTCATGCTGTTCCTCACGGGTGCAGGGCTGGACTCAGGCCCCCACACATGGCCAGGCCCGTGAGTATTTGTAAGGGAAGCAGCTGTTTGGTCTTCTTGGCACAGAGCATCTGCCTGGCTGGTGAGCGCATGGGGCAAGAGGTGCCTAATCTAATTGGGGATGGGAGGGTAAACCGGTACCACCTCTTTGGAGAGCTTTCTGGCAGTATGGACCCAAATGCAAATTACATGTGCCCTCTGACCTGGGCCCAGAGTCATCTGCACAAGGCTATCACTTGCAGTGTCCTTTGCAGCAGCAAAACACTGGAGATCCCCTAACTGTCCATCCAAGGGTGATGAGGGAGATACATCTGGGAGGTTCTACCAGCTGAGTACCAAGGAGAGTATGGAAGCACCACATAATCGGAGCAAGTTTCAAGTTGGTGAAAAAAAGTGCAGTGTACAAAATGTGTACAGGGCCAGGGGCAGTGGCTCACGCTTGCAATGCCAGCACTTTGGGAGGCTGAGGCAGGAGGATCGCTTGAGCACAGGAGTTTGAGACCAGCCCGGGTTACATGGGGAGATCCCATCTCTACAAGAAAAAAAATAAATTAGGCAGGTGAGTGGTGATTGCCTGAGGTCCCAGCTACTTGGGAAGCTGAGGTAGGAGGATTGCTTGAGCCCAGGAAGTCAGGCCACAGTGAGCTGTGACTGCATCACTGCACAGCCTGGGTGACAAAGCAAGATCCTCTCTGAAAAAAACAAACAAACAAACAAAAAAAAGAAACAATGTGAGCTGGGCACGGTGGTGCATGCCTGTAATCCCTGCACTTTGGGAGGCTGAGGTGGGATGATCACTTGAGGCCAGGATGGCCAACATGGTGAAACTCCATCTGTACTAAAATTGCAAAAATTAGCCAGGCATGGTGACACACACCTGTAATCCCAGTGACTCGGGAGGCTGAGGCACAAAAATCGCTCAAAGTCGGGAGGTGGAAGCTGCAATGAGCTGAGATGGTGCCACTGCACTCCAGCCTGGGTGACAGAGTAAGACTGTCTCAAAAAAAAAAATAAAAATGTACGAAACATTTGTATAAAAAAGGAAGTTGTATTTGATTTTTTCTACCATGAGCATGTGACAGCTCCTAAAAGATTTAACAACTTACATGAATAAATATCTGCCTTTTGGGCTAAGCAAGGTGACTAAAGAAAGAGCCTGGTTTCAGGCTCAAATCTGGCACTGCTGCTTTCCAGCTGTTTGACTCTAGGCTGCGGGGTTGACCCCAGATTCCTCCTCAGTAGGATGGGACAAACCCCAGCTCCCCAGAGGAGTCAGCAACCCTGCTTCCTGCAATGCGCAAGATAAGGATCAGCCTCCTATTTTATGGATGAGGAAACAGCCCCCCAGCGGGGAAGGAGAACCAAACCCGAATCCCCGTACAAGCCGTGTCCTCGGTGGGTACACAGCTTTGGGGGACACAGCAGCCAGGACTGGCTCAAGCGCTAAGCTGTGTGCGGACCTGCTGCTGCCAGCGCCAGGTATGGCTGACCCTTCAACACGGTCTACTTATATATGGATTTTTTTCTCAGACTCAATGAAAATTAGAAGTGATTAGCATACCCAGCATCAGAATAACTGAGGCAAGATCCCAGCATGGTTTTTTCAAAAGGTTACCTAGAGTATGCCTGCCTCTCCTGCCTCCCCGTCTACCCCCTGAGACAATGAGACCCCCCCTTCTTGCTCCTGGCCCCAGTCTACTCAAAGTGAAGGCGGCGGGGAGGACGACCTTCATATGATCCGCTTCTACTTCTGACTAGTAAATAAATTAGATTATCTCCTCCTTATGATTTTCTTAACATTTTATTTTCTCTAGTTTACTGTATTATAAGACTACAGTAAATAATACATATAACATACCAGGTGTGTCTTTACAAAATGTGTGTTAATCAACTGTTATTGGTCAGGCTTCTGGTCAACAGCTTTTAATACTTAAGTTTTAGGGGAGTCAAAAGTTACACACAAGGCCAGGCGTGGTGGCTCACATCTATAATTCCAGCACTTTGGGAGGCCCAGGCGGGCAGAATGCTTGAGCCCAGGAGTTTGTGACTAGCCTGGGCAACATGATGAGACCCCATCTCTACAAAAAAATACAAAACTTAACGGGGCATGGTGACACGTGCCTGTAGTCTCAGCAACTTGGGAGGCTGAGGTGGGAGTATCACCTGAGCCCAGGAGGTTGAGGCTGTAGTGAGCGGAAATTGTGCCACTGCACTCCAGCCCAGGCAACAGAGCAAGACCCTGTCTTGCAAAAAAAAAAAAAGAGTTACACATGAATTTTCAGTGTTGGGGTCAGGAATCCCTAACCCCACATTGTTCAAGATCTGCTGCACTGCTGTACACAAGGCACTCCTGGTTTCATGTGTTACAATGTTCTCATTCTATTTCTATATTCTTCCCCACTGGCACAGTGGGAAGCAATATGCTTTCCTTCAATCATCTGAACAGATCAACACGTTATAAAATTGAAAAACAGAAGCTGGGTGGGGCTCTTCTTGACCCCAAGACTCTGCCCTGAAGGCCTGGCTGGTATGGAGGCTCCCTGTCCAGCTCCACATCCCCACCTGGACACCGCCTCGCTGTAGGGCCTTGGACAGACAACTCAAGTTCCCTGTGCCTCAGTTTCCTTATCTGCAAACAGGCAGAAGAGTATGCACCTCGCACAATGGTGCGCAGATGCCAAGAGACAATGTCCATGCGGCTGCCAGACCCATGCTGGGCAGAGGAGGGCGCAATTAAGTTAGCTGTTACTTTTAAAAGATAAATGTTTATATAATTTTTTGTAACAGAGAGAAAGTTCAGGAAAATCCCTGACTGGTCCTTGCTGGCTGTGGAGGTGGGGCCGGGAAGGCAGGAGCTCTTTGAAGTGACAGAAACCTGGCTCCAGCCCACAGCCTCAGGAGCAGCTGGTCACTGCCCGGGTGGGCGGGCACACTGTCCTGGCACAGGGCCTGGCAGGGCAATGGCCAGAGCGGGGTCTGGCTGTCTGTGTTCCCTGGCTGGCAAGTTGGGTGGGACAGACTTGGCTGACTGGCCGGAGGCCCCTGCGGCCCCAGGCCTCTGGAAGGAAGGTTCAGAAAGGCCCCTGTGTTCCGGCCTGGTCCAGAGCTGGCTTTTTTCAGACCAGGGCCCCAGGAGTCTTTGCAAAGAACACCAAGGACCTGATGCTTGCTGCTGACTCGCTGTGTGACCTCAGGTGAGTCACTCCACCTCGCTGAGCTTCCGCTTCCTCACCCATAAAATAGGGATAGTGATTAAACGCCCAGCTTGCAGGGTTGAGCAAAGAACCCATGAGCAAACAGACAGAGAAAGGCTTTGTCATCAGCATCCTTGGGGCTCATTCCCACACAGAACAGACATGTGCTGGGCCCTGTTCTGAGACGTCTACACCTTTTAACTCATAGAGGAGGCAGCAGAGGCACAGAGAAGTTAGGGCACTTATCCAAAGTCACACAGCTCGTCAGTGGCAGAAGCACTATAGTAGGTAAGTAATTATGTAATTTTAAATGATAGATTATATAGGCTTTTAAATAAATTATATATAAAAATATACAAATTATAAATAATGTAGACGACTGGGTGCAGTGGCTCACGCTTGTAATTCCAGTACTTTGGAAGGCCTAGGTGGGTGCATGATGAGGTCAGGAGTTCGAGACCAGCCTGGCTAACATAATGAAACCCCATCTCTACCAAAAATATAAAAAATTAGGCCAGGCAGGGCTGGGCGTGGTGGCTAATGCCTGTAATCCAAGCACTTTGGAGGCCAAGGTGGGCAGATCAACTGAGATTGGGAGTTCAAGACCAGCCTGACCAACATGGTGAAACCCTGTCTTTTTTTTAAAAAAAAAAAAAAGGAAAAAAAAAATTAGGCCGGGCATGGTGGCTCACGTCTGTAATCCCAGCACTTTGGGAGGCCAAGGTGGGTGGATCACGAGGTCAGGAGATCGAGACCATCCTGGCCAACATGGTGAAACCCCATCTCTACTAAAATACAAAAAAATTAGCCGGGCATGGTGACATGCACCTGTAGTCCCACTTACTCAGAAGGCTGAGGCTGGGGAATCACTTGAACCCAGGAGGTGGAGGTTGCAGTGAGCTGAGATCACGCCACTGCACTCCAGCCTGAGCAACAGAGCAGGACTTTGTCTCAAAAAATAATAATAATAATATAGACATTACAATTACGTGATTATTAATGATGTGCCTGTTATAACATGGCTACAGGGTCTGGCATAAGGTTTGGAAATGTCACACTCAGTTTCCGGGGGTAGCTCTGGTCGGGGGAGGACAGCCTAGGAGGGAGCACTGGCCAGTGCGGCCCCTGTGGCAGGGACTGCAGCAGGAGCTGCTCTCTCGGGTGTTCAGCTTCTGAGCTGCGTATTTCCTGGTGCCCTCTGTGTGCTGGGCATCAGGAGAGGTGCCATCTCCCTGTCATATTGCTTTTGTTTCTCCTGGCCCCTCCTCCGTCACATTGTTTTAATCCCCAGAGAAACCGCAAGGAACATGAACACACCAGCAGCCCCATTTTATAGATGTGCAATTAAGGCCTGGGAGGCAAAGGGAATTTCCTGGTGAGCAGCAACATTTGGACTTGAACTCTACTGGTCTGGCTCCCAGTCTGATACCTGGGCAAGGATCCTGGGAGCAAGCAGATATGGAGGTGGGCATTGGTGTCCCCCCCAAAGAAGGGGGCCCTTGGGCTGCAGGGACACTAGGCAAACTTGTTCTGTCCCATGCACAGTCTGTGGAGCGCCTGACCTGCTGCCTGCTGAAGCCTCCACCTTCTCTCCAGCTCACCCTGAGCCTCCCCACTGGACACAGGAGCTGAGCTGACCATTTTACAGACAGAGAAATTGAGGCCCATGGAAAGCCAAAGGCTTAGAACTCCATTTTCTGGTGCCTCTGGGATCACCTCATAGACCTCCTGGCCTCTCCATCTACCCTCACAACAGTCCAGTCATCTATTATTACCCATCCACCCCCCCACCCACCTGTCCATCCATCAGTCTGTCCTCTGTCTGTCCATGCACACACACCCATCCATCCACCCGTCCACTCACTCATCTGTATATCTCACAACCACCCACCAACCTATCCTCTTTCTACCCATGCATCCATGGACACATACTCATCTACCCGTCTGCCTATCCACCCTTGTACACACCCGTCTGTCCATCTCAGAAGCACTTACTAGGTGCCTACTGTATGCCACACACGTGCTAGAGACGGAGCAGCCAGAGACAGCCGTGGGCTCAGAGCCTCGTGGAGAAGGCAAGTAAGTGCCAGCACAAGGGCGAGCGCCCTAAGTCATCCCTGGGTGGGAACAGGAGGGCAAAGGTGCTTCCCAGGGCACCTCACCTGAGACCTAGGGGATGTGCCGGAGTTAGCAAAGGAAAGAGGGAAAGCTTGGAAGGCAGGAGAGAGTGAGATGGCAGTGAGAATGTGAGCTGGCTCTCGAGTGGAAGCGAGAGGCAAGAGACGAGAGACGGGCAGGGTCCACGTGGTGTGGGGCCCTCTGGGCTACAGTGAAGAGCACAGACATTGTGGTGAGGGCCACGGGGAGCCCCAGAGGGTGAGCAAGAGTGAGCATCGCACACGTGTGTTGGGCAGTCCGCAGTGGCTGCGACGAGGCAGGATGGATTGGTAATGGGGGTGAGAGGGGAGGCCAGTGAGCAGGAAGCTGGGACTGTTCCCCAGAAAGCAATGACGGGGCCAGACCAAAGTGGTGGCAGAGGGCTGGAAAGGTAGGGTGAGATACTAGAAATGTCAGGAACAGAGCATTGGCAGGACTCAACAGCCAATTCCAGATACTGGTGGGGAAGAAGGGATTTTTCCAAAGTCCATGCTCCTAACCACCAGTTAACACTTCCTTCCTCCTGGACTGGAGAAGATGCCTCACTAACCTCCTGTACATATCACTTACACTTGAGTCTGGTGTACACTTCCTAGTGTCCCAGAGCCTGGCAGGGTCAATACCCTTAGGTGACAGATTGCATGTCTGAGGCACAGAGGGGACAAGGGGACACACAGCATGGTGACTCAGAGCCACGCACCACCTCCGTCTCTAGCACATACCTGCGCCAGCCCGTTCTTTCTCCTAGGCTCACTGCAGGTGGGGGGTGGCAGGGATAGAGTGTGACATTGCAGGCTTACATGGTGGTGGCCTCCCTCTGGCAGTGCCTCCTTGGCATCACTGTCTGGGTATCAGTGGGAGTACTGGCTCCCAGCACAGGGATAAAAGGTGGGTGCTGGGGGCTTGGAAGGGAGCGAGATTCCCATGGGAAAGGGACGACTCTGCATACCAGCCCCCGGCAGGCCGGCTTTGATGGTGGATCAACCCCAGCGGCTCCTCGGGCACCTGCCCCTTGCTGGGAAACAAAGGCAGTAGACGTGGCCGTGGCTGTGCGCACACATGAGCAGGGAGCCCCCGGCAGCGCCTGTGTTTCTGCCGTAGCTCTGTCTCTATTCTTGTCTCCTCCTTTTTTGGCAAACGCCCCCCTCATGGACTGGATGTACCCAGGTTGACACACCCTCTGTCCCCACAGCTTCCAGAGCCCCTTGGTCACTTCCCCTCCTACCCTCAGAGCCACTGCTAAAGGATTTTGTCTCCCAAACAAACTGCATTTAGAGATCACCCACTTGTTCCCTCTCATGGGAATGATCAGCTGAGTGGGCCTTTCATGGACATGCAGGCCAGGGGCTGGTGGGCCACATTTATTGAATGAATGAGTCAATGAATTTGGTGGATGGATGGAATTCCAGCCCCAAGCAAAACCACTGCTATTTTTATTAGCCTAAGCAAAATATGATTTCCCTAAGGCTTTTGAGACAGAATCTTGCTCTGTCGTCCAGGCTGGAGTATAGTGATCTTGGCTCACTGCAATTTCTGCCCCCCAGGTTCAAGTGACTCTCCTGCCTCATCCCCCCGAGTAGCTGGGATTACAGGCATGCGCCATCACGCCCAGCTAATTTTGGTATTTTTAGTAGAGACGGAGTTTCACCATGTAGGCCAGGATAGTCTTGATCTCTTGACCTTGTGATCCGCTCGCCTTGGCCTCCCCAAGTACTGGGATTACAGGCGTGAGCCACTGCACCCGGCCCCCTAAGGCTTTTAAAAACATGATGGGTAGCTCCCAGGACCTCTAGGGTTTCCTTTGTGGCCTTTCTTCATAACACCTGGGCTGGGAAACTCAGGGGCATGGCCCTGCCAAGGCCAAACTATGGGGTGTGCCTGGACCCTGGGCTCCTGTCTCCCCATCCATTACCATCCCAGGGTCTCTAAAGCTTCCCCTGAAGCCCCCTTTCCTGAGCCCTGCCCTCCCTTGGGCTCCCAGAGACCCGCAGGGTTTCCCCCGACCTGTGAGTATCCCAGGCCCTGGGTCCTCAGGAGCCTCCTTATTGAGGGCCAGAGGACACGGCAGAGGGAGGGCGCGTGGAGGCCGCCCAGCAGCTTTGCAGCCGGGGAGAGCAGGGTGTTTGTCATCTGCTGAGGACAGTGGGGATGGTTTAAGGTGAAATTTAAGCCCATTAGTGCTTGGCTAATGACGGCAGCAGCAAAGGGGAAAATGAAGATGGCAGGGTGTATGAGTACCCATAAATTGCCTGGGTTGGCGCCGCCTGCGTCCTTGGGCCTGGCTCCCCAGCCCCTCCACTAGCCTGGGTCAAGTTGCTATCCACCCCTACCCACCCCCGTGGATCCCCCTGGTCACCGGCAGGCCCTGGCCCCTGACCTGGCCAGGCCTCGCAGGCCAGGCCCCCAGGGTCAGCGTGCGGCTGGGGCCTCAGCCGGGGCGTGAGAAAGGAATTGGCAGGGAAGCCCAAGCATGGAAGAGGCAGTATCTTCTTAATCTCACTCCTTTTATAACTTCTGTCTTTTTTATGCACACGCAAGGATCCCAGCTCAGCCGCCAGCATCTCTTCCCCAGGCCGAGCTGTCTCCCTGCAGCTAATGCCTGACAGCTCTGTTTATGTCTCCCCATAATTCTCTGGTTTTATGTTTTTTTTTCGGGGCCATTAAGCTCCCAGCCACAGGCTTCTTCCCCTGCCCCCGCCTGCCTTTGTCCTTGAGGCTCAGCCGTCCCACCACCCTTTGGGAGACAGGCTGTCTCCCCACCCTGCAGGTAGACAGGGATTGTGCATCCCGGCCGGAGGCCTCGCTCAGGATGGCTGCAGTGGAGACTTCTGGTCCCAGGCCCTCCTGACAGCAATCCCTCATCCTCCCACCCCTCCCATCACAGGCCTTGTACCCCAGTTCCAAGGGAGACCCTGCTCAGGGTCCTGTAGGCCCAGTAAAGCCCTCTTGCCCTGGGTGGGGAACCCCTCTGCTCACCCACCCTGCCGTCCTCCCCTGTCGCTGCTTCTCGGTCCCATCCTCTGGTCTCTCTTCCTGGGTGACCATGCCTCCTCCCAGAGCCACCTCCTGAGGGCAGAAGCCCCATTTCCCTCCACCTGACCCATCTCTGCAGCTCCAGTGCATCCACAGTGTCCCTGGGCCTCCTTGCCCCACGGGCCTTGCCTTCTGTCCCAGTCTTTCTGTAAGGCCTCTCTGAGGAGGCTCCCAAGTCCTGGGGTCCCCCCTGCCTGAAGTGTGCCCATCTGACCCCTTCCCCATCCTCACTGCCACAGCCCTCGGTCTGGCAGCTTCACTACCCACCAGAAATTCCATGACCACCTGCCAGCAGGATCTCCTCGTCCCAGCCTCTGCCCTGTGTGGCCCATCACAAGCCCGGCATGTCACTCCCTCATTATGAAGCCTTCAATGGCTCCCCATTACTTTCTGATCCTCCAGCCCTGATGTCAGCATGCTGCTCAGGCCTCTGGAGCCCCTGTACCTCGGGGGAGCTGGCTCCCAGCCCCACACGCTGCAGTCTGAGATCCAACCTGAGCTGTCCCAAGGAGGCCCACACAGAAGGCTTAAAAGGCACATCCTCTTGCCTCCCTCTCCTTTCAGGGGGACCCCCATCCATCCACTTCTACTCTGGGGCCTAGCACCTCCAGCCCTGAGGGTGACCCAGCTGGGAGAGACGGCTCCCCGCAGATCCCCCGGCTCCTCTGCGGGGACTACACCAGCATCTTTCTCCTCCTTCATGAAGACATGAGTAGGGGAGTCATTTCTTCTTTATCTTTAATTTCCTTTCTACAGAGTGGCCTGTTAGCCAGAGGCCCACACACCCGAGTCCTGGGGGCCCCTTCCCCTCACATGCAGGTGGCTCCAATCCCACCTTGTCTGTGGGCGCTGCTCTGGCCTCCTGGCCAGCCTTTGCCATGGCCTCATCTGCCTCCCAAACTGCCTGGAACTGTCACCTTGGCTTTCTGGTTACCAAGTGGCTTGGGCCTTGCTCCTCTCTGTCATGACGGGGGCCTGCCTCTCCTAATGGGGCCCTGCCCACCCTGCCACAGAATGCAGGGGAAGAAGCCCTGAGACCACCCACAGCTGCCGCCTTGGGCCTGAACCTCCTCCTCCTCCTCCCTTGTACTCCGAGGCCTAAGCTCTTGGCTTGGTTTCAATTGATTCCAACCTGAGTCGTCTTGTGTCTCCCCACTGTATCTGGCTGCAGGTCAGCGGGGCCCAGGCTACCCTGTCCACCCCTGCTGGCACTCCACGCAGCCCACTTCCTGCCCTGACAGACACACCATCGCCCTGGCAGCCCCTCACGTGATGGTCAGAGCACCGCCTGGCCCGGTATCTGGCATGTAACCTGGGCAAGCCACTTGGCCTTGCTGGGGTACTGTTCTCCTCTGAACCAGGGCCCACCCAGCCCTGCCTTCACCCCACAAATAGCTATTGAGCACCATGGATGTGTGGGGTGCCCTGCTAGGCTGCCCTAGGGACCAATCCTATTGTTAAGAGCGGCCTCAGAATTTGTGGGGCTCAGTACAACATGAAAATGCAGTTTTCATGATGCAAATTAATAAAAACTTGCTCACAAAGTAATAAAAACCTCACGCCCGCAACAGCAGAGCAGCATGCACCAAGCACAGGGCATTTCTGAGCACCGGCCCTGAGCAGCTGTACAAGTCACGGCCCACAAAGACAGTCCTGCTAGATCATGGGACTAGGTGCCACCCCGGCAGCGTCCCCTAGGTCCCAGGCATTCTGCTGAATGCTGCAGGAAGATCATGATTTCATCCTCACATCACACCTATGACATCACAGATACCAGCAATCCTCACGGTAGCAACGGTTCCTCTTTACTGAGCACTTATTATGTGCAAAGAGTTCTACTTACATCAAGCCAATGAACCATCACAACCACCCGATTCTGCAGCTTAAGAGATAGGGGTTCAGAGAGGCAAAGTCATTTGCTCAGGATCACGAGATGGGAAAGTGCTCAAGGCTGCAGCGAGCCCAGGTTTCCAAGCATACCGAATGAAGTGCCCACCCTGCCACAAGCATCACCAGGCCCACCCCCGGGAAGCAAGGCTAGAACAAGGCCACCGTAGCAAGGAAAACACTGAGACTCTTGGCAGGAGCCTGAGAAACCTCCTTCAATCTCTCCTTGCAGAGAGGCAAAAGCTGAGGCTGAGGGAGGGCAATGACCCCTTCGGGGTCACGCCGAGCAGCAGGCCCCCACATCCCAGCTTCCAACGACGTTTTTTTCTGCCCTGGCAAATGCTCATGATCTGAAGCACAATGGAAAAGGCAGGATGCAAAAGCAGACATTCGACACAATCCCAATTTTCTTAAACAAACTAGGTGGAAATGCACGCAAGTACTAACATCAGTGTCTTCTCATCAGAGGGGCTACAGGTGACTTCATTTTCTTCTTTACTTTCTTTAGTATTTCTTTCTTTTTTTTTTTTTTTCAGTGAGATTTTTAAAAAGACCAACAGCTCTGCGTTTTCTAGAATGAATGGGAACAGGCATTTGTGGAACCAAATTCTGGTTAATGGAGAGTTGCCATAGATACAGTGTGGGGATTACACATTCCCCAAGATCCAGAGCATAACATGCTAGTTCCGGGTGCGCTTGGCCTGGGCCTCTCTTCCCCTCTTTGTTGAGGATTCAGAAGGCTCCTCAGGACCCGGGGGCCTGGGGTCCTCCCTGGGACATTTCCGCCTGGATCGCTGGGGAAGTCAGTGCTCTGGAGGGTGTGCACCCCAGCAAAAGGCTGTGTGGGGTTCCTGCGGCTGGAAGTCAACTGGGCTAGGGCTGACTGTGAAGTGTGTCTGCATGTGTGTTACGCTCTCCTGCCCAGTCCCCACTCTGGTCCTCCCCCCACGTCTGAGACCTCCCTCAGACTCACACCACCTCACCCTCTCCTGCTTGCAACCCATGGGCTCCCAAAGCTACAAGACCAGACTCCTGCCCTCCCCTGAGCTGGCCCTGCCACCGTGCATCTCCAGCACCCGCTGTGCTCTCCCAGGCCTCACAGACCATGGCTCCTTTCCTGCGTCCACACCTTTGCTGTCCGCTGCCCGGAGCACTGATTCCTGTGCCAGGCTGTGGCCATCACATGGGGCCTAACAGCGCTGCTGCCTGTGTGCCTGCCTGTCATCCCCAGCAGACCCCACGGCGCTGCCTGCTGGTGTCCCCACCCTGGGCCTCAGTGCAGTGTCGGGGAATCCATCATGAGTGCTCTCCGCCTTCCTCGGAGGTGGGGCTGGGTTGAGGACCCAGCACACCCTGGTGCTGACGCCCAGCGTTCGGCAGACAGCACAGAGCCACCTCCTGTCCAGAGAGCCCCCTGGGTCTCCGGCCTGAGAAGAGCTGACAGCTCCTTAATAGAAGCAGGCCACGGACTCGGCTGAGTGACACTGAGCCTGGCCGAGAGGCGGTGGCTCGCATCAAAGCCTCATTTTTCTTCTTCCTGTTAGGCGCTGAAACAATTTACATAGAGCACCCCACATGTGTCTGCGACAAAGATGCATCTCTCTCATAACTGGCAGGCATCCCCTTGGCTTCCCAGATGCCCCCATCAATGCCTGGCCCCCTTCCTTAGGAGCGGAGGTCTCAGAGACATGAGGCTCGGGGAGGCCAGCCAAAGTAACAACCAGGCCATGTGTTTCTTCAAACAAAAACAAAACCCACCACCCCTTAAGGGCTTGGGGGTGGGGGCATGCATCTTGCAGGACCAGGACAGCTGCACGGGACACCCCGATGTGAGTTCATAGGGAGGCCAACCGGCTGCTCAGGGGCTGGCCTGGGCACCAGCGTCTAGCACCTACCACTCAGGCTGGGTAGTTCCAGGGGCAGCTCCCAAGCAGCCCTGTCTTCTAGAGCCAGAGCCTGAAACCCCACCCTTCTCCTGGCTTCATTCTGGGCAAAGGATTACCCACTCTTGGCTTCTAAGAAATGCCACACCCCGAGAGTACAACAGGGTAAGTCTCAACACCTCTATGAGCGATCAGCACGCGGGCCCTTCATCCTGTGTGTCCAGGAGTAGGGAACAGGGCCAGGCTGAACCCCAGCCCCAGGCCCAGGTCCCAGGGCAGGAGGTCCCCTCCCCTGACTTAATGGATGGGCCGTCTTCCCTCTTGTCAAATGGGTGACTTGCAGGGAGATTCCTCACACGTGTACCTGGTGGATGTGAGTTCAATGCATTCAAATATTATACAACTATTCTTGCCTGTGTACTAGAATGTGCTATAACATTACTGTGTGACTCACACAGTAAGGCCTACGTCTTGCCGTTTGGGGCTGCACGCTCAGCCCCATGTGTCTGGGCCTTGCTTTCCATGATTTTCATCTTATGTGTGCAGTACAGACCTCCAAGTCCTGTGGAAGACCAGACCACGCTGGAGGTGTTTCTGGATTCTGAGGTGGAGGAGCCACACGGCTAGGCCCACACACCTTCCCTCCACCTCCGGCATGGGCTGTGCCTTGTTCACTCTTCTCTTCTATGCATCCAGCAGAGACCCTTTTTTTTTTTTCTTTTGAGACAGAATCTCACACTCTTGCCCGGGCTGGGGTGCAGTGGCATGATCTAGGCTCACTACAACCTTCGTCTCCTGGGTTCAAGTGATTCTCCTGCCTCAGCCTCCTGAGTAGCTGGGATTACAGGTGCCTGCCACCACGCCTGGCTAACTTTTCGTATTTTTAGTAGAGACAGGGTTTCACCATGTTGGCCAGGCTGGTCTCAAACTCCTGACCTCATGATCTGCCTGCCTTGGCCTCCCAAAGTGCTGGGATTACAGGCGTGAGTCACTGTGCCCGGCCCAGCAAAGGTTTCTTAAATGCAAATGAGACCATGGCAATTCCACCTCCAAGGCACACATTCAGTGGGAATGCCACACACAGGCACCAAACAATGTGTTCCAGAATGTTCATGGCAGGCATAGTCACAAGATCCTCCAACTGTTTATTTTTCAAAAAAATGTTTGAGAGATGAGGTCTTGCTATGTCGCCTGGGCTGGTCTCAAATTCCTGGGGTCAAGCAATCCTCCCACCTCAGCCTCCCAAAGTGCTGGGAACACAGGCACGAGCCCCCAAAGATCCTCCGATTATAAACAACCCAAACGTTCGTGAAAGGTAGGAGGGAGAAACAAGCTGTGGCATATGCACACAATAGAATACTACACAACAATGAAAAATAAACCACTGCCACACACAACACGGACAGGTCTCAAAAACAGTAAAAGGAGGAGGCTGGGCGCAGTGGCTCCTGCCTGTAATCCCAGCACTTTGGGAGGCTGAGGTGAGCAGACAGCTTGAGGTCAGGAGTTCAGAACTGGCCTGGGCAACATGGCAAAACCCTAAAAATATAAAAATTAGTCAGGCGTGGTGGCAGGCACCCGTAATCCAAGCTACTTGTGAGGCTGAGACACAAGAATTGCTTGAACTCAGAAGGTGGAGGTTGCAGTGAGGCCAGATCGCGCCATTGCACTCCAGTCCAGGCAACAGAGCCAGACTCTGTCTCACACACACACAGACAGACAGACACACACAGACACACACACACACACACACACACACACACGAAAAGAAGTTGAACAGAAAAGGTTTCATATCTGTGAAATTCTGAAGCAGACAAAACTACTCTTGGCCTAGCACCTACCACTCAGGCTGGGTGCCTCCAGGGGCAGCTCCCAAGCAGTGCCTAATGAGAGGGATAAGGGACCTCTGGTGGCTGGCTGTTCTTTTTTTTAATCTGAATTTCAGTTACACACGAGTGTGTTTGGTTTGTAGAAATTCATCAGCTGTCCACCTATGATGTGCTCTTCTCCGTATGCAAGTCAATAAAACGTTAGAAGGTAAAACAAATTAGGCTGCAGCCTCCACTACTCAGTCCCTCCCAGGGCTCCTCACCTTGCTCAGGTGAAGTGCTGAACCCCTTTGGTCCTTGTGGTCAGCATCAGCACCATCACCAAATATTTCCTGTCCTCCTCGGCCAAAGGCGGCAAGCATGTCACCAGCCCATAAAGATGTCCAGAGGATGGCCATGTGGCCCATTTTGCAATGAAATTCAAGTGGAATTGCCACATGCTGCTTTATGGAGGAAACTCCATGCATTTGTACACCTGTCTCTCTCTCCCTCTGTGCCACAAAAATAGCCCAAACGGCTGCTGTTCTGTCCGCCCAGGTCCTGAGTGACATCAATGAGCAGTCTCCCTGATGTCTGGTCAGAGACCCGGCATGAGTGAGAGCCAAACCCCATTTGAAGGGGCTGATAGTTGGGGATATTTGTTATGCAGCACACCCAGCCTATTTTGGTGAGTACAACCAGGCATTCAAGGCTCTTTGTGGCCTGGTCCCCGCCAACCTCTCTGGCTTTGTGAAATAGAAACATTCTGTGAGTCCTATGGATTCTACACTCCAGGATACTGGGATCTCACAGCTGTTCAAATGTACCTGGTTCTTTTATGACCTGGGCCCCTGTATCTGTGCCCAGCACACTTCTCCCTGCCTGCCTTCCAGGCAGACTGCCATTGCTCCTTGGCCACTCTGGGCTGCCCCCTCTTCTGGCTCCCAGGTTCCCTCGGTGCCCCCTCTGCCCCGGCACAGCTCACCCCTCTTGCTGCTGCCAGCAGCTCCTTGAGGGTGGGCGTGTATCAGTGGCCAGTTGTCATTTCCCATAGGAACAAGCAAGGAAGGGAGTGAGACGCACAGGCTCCTGACCTCCAGCTCCTTGGGGAGGGACTTCACAGGCAGCTCCTGCTCTGGATCACAAAGCTAAGTGCAGCCCAGCGGCTGTGGTCACCGGGTGGATCTCCAGGACTTTTCCAGCAGTCTCCGCACAGTGTGTCTTAAACCTGACCTCCCTTCTGTACTTCCAGGGGCTGCCATTCCCACCCCAGGGCGGCTGCTGGCTCAGGAAAGCTGGGGGATACAGGGAAGGATGTGGGGGAAACAGTGCTGCTAATTAACCTGTTTTAGACAATGCAAGTTGGAATCTCAGAGAAAGAACATTTTTTTTTTTCCCAGAAAGGCCTCCATTTGAGGCTGTGTGATAAATGATCTCTGGGCGTAGCTCTGGCCTCGGAATCCCAGCTACAAATGCTGGCGGGGAACTACCCAGAGCAGGAGGGTTTCCAGGAGACCTTTAGAGAGCCTGCCAATCATCAGGCCGGCCCCCACGGGAGCCTCTTGCTTTCAGCCCTAGAGAGAGGAGAGGGTTGGGGAGTGGGCAGTGTGGGCAGGAGTGCAGTGGGGACGGGGAGGCGGGTGCATGGAGTGAACAGGCTGTGGAAGCACAGGCCCCCTGGATGCCCTGTGTCCTGGGGCTTCTTGGTTCTACTGAGCTCACCTCCATCTGCTCCTCCCCAAAAGTCCCCCACCATAGAGCAGAAATGAGTGGGATCACACTCCTGGCTAGTCACAGCTGGGGAGTCTCTAAGCAAGCACCAGGCTTTCTTCTGTGCTGCCACAGAATTTGTAAGCTCAGAGAGGGTGGGCCACTTGCTCAGTGTCACACAGGAAAGTAAAGTGAGTGCTGGGAGCTGGCTCTCCTGCTTTGGTGGGGAAGCTCACTTGCTGCTGGGGGGAGAGTAGAACGTCCCCTCGACTCAGGCTGAACCTCTTAGCTGTCTAAAAGGGGTACCTCCCTGGTCTCATTTCCCACCCCTCTCCCAACCACACTGGCTCCACTGGCTCTTCATACATGCCACACCTTTGCACATGCTGTTCCCTCTGCCTGGGACTCCATCCTCCTGGGTGTTCTCTGATGAGCCCAAAGTCACCTCATCTGAGAAGCCCTCCCGGACTGCCCTGCCTAAGGGAACTCTGCTAGCCCCTAGCTCTTCCCACTCTCAAATCACCTCCCTTAGGTATTTACTCACTCGCTCTCGTCTGTCTGCCCCACTGGATGATAAGCTCTGTGAAGGCAGAGTCTATCTGTCTTGTCGGGGCATACAGCAGGCACAGGCTGAATGGATGAGTAGCTGCTGGCGGCACTCCAGCCTCGAGCCCAGTGCAGAGGTGAGGGCTGTGGCTATTTCTGGGCCACCCTCACACTCAGGAACTCCTGGTTCAGCCAGAAGGGCCTTGGGTGCCTTGAGACCTCCCGCCCATGCCTCTCTCCCTGCTGGGCCCTCCGTCCCGAGTCCTCTCCACGCCCCCGACCTGCCCACACCCCTCAGTGACCATCATCTTTCTCCCACTCAGTTGTGCCCCCTGCTCAGATGCCACCCAGGCCCCAGTCACCAGACACTGTCCCTGCCTCCTTGGCCTGGCATCCACAGGGGATTCCCACCCACCTCCCCAGCTCCCAAATTTCATGCCCAGCAACAGTGACCTAACAAGGAGCTACTGGCACCCTCCAGAAGTCTCCCAACCTTTTGTGCCTCCCAACTTCTCCAGCCCCTCCTACTTTGCCTGGCAAAATGCTAGCAGGCCTTGTCACTAGTTCAGGGATCACCTCCTCTCAAATCTCACTGTGACTTTCCAACTGACGCCTGCCCTAGATTCCCTCTTCCCCGCCACCATCCCATGGGGCACTGGCCACTCCACAGGTCAGGATCTGCAGCTGTCAGCCTCCCAGCAAGCCTGCAGCTTCTAGTTCCACCACGGTGCCCCTGTGCCTGGCACAGAGTAGGTGCTCAGAAAAAGCTAATGACGTAGGCTGGTGAATGGACTGGTGCGATTCCAGAGGCTGAATCTGGTGGCTGCATGTGTGCCAGGAACCAAGAGACCAATGAAGAATCTGCCACCCCCATTTCCTTGGGCACTAGTTAAAAAAAAAAAAAAAGACTTGCAAGAACCGTTTTCATTTGCCAAGCACCTACTATATGCCAGGCCCTTTGCTGGGGCACTCACATATGGGTTCCCTCTTTCAACCCTCAAGATAACACTGGTCTATTGTTATCATTTCCACTGTAGAGATGATAACTCTGAGCACAGAGAGGACAAGGAAGTAGCCTAAGGTCACACAGCTAGGAAGTGAAGGAGCTGGGGCTTGAACCCAGGTCTGTTTGACTCCAAAACCTTTCTACTGTGAATGAGCTTCCTAGCGCCTGAGTATGCAGTTCTAGGAGGTTCTTGGGGGCTCTGGTGAGGTGGGTAGTCTGCTGGGCTTCCCTCTCAAGCCTTCTACCCGCATCACCTGTAGCCACACCTTGATGCCAAACTGCTCCTTCCCATAAATCAATCCCCCACTTCCTTGGCCAGGAGGTAGGGGTTTCTTCTTGGAGTCTTTCTTGGCCTGGCCCTAGGCAGCTAGGACCAAGCAGGAGGGAGGGTTTTCTGGGCTGTGGCCCTAAGCCCTGTGGCACCAGCACCTGGAACACATTTTATTTCAGCCCCACAGGTTCCCTGCAGGGTGGCACCACCATTTGACAGCCGAGGAAACTGAGGCCCAGGCCCCACAGCAGGATTCCAACTCCAGCTTCTAGACTCTGGAAAGATACACCCTTTGACTTCTGGGTGGGGGCTGGGGGCTTCCCTGGTGTGGAACTCTGGGAGTGGACACTGGAGGTCAGAGCCCCCTCTCCATGGCAGGGGACCAAGGACCAGGGCACCAACTGAGCTGACAGAAACCCTTGGCATCCAGGAGGTCCCAGGCCAGGAACACTGGGCTGAGCCAAACTTCTGGGTACAGGCTGGGTGACCTTGACCCTGATGCCAAGCTCATCCTGGCTATCAGTTAAGTTTTCCTACCATCATTACAGCGCTGCTCGTGTACACAGCCAAAATGACTTGGGCACTTGTCTGTCTTTCCCCCAAGGCTGGCTGCAGGTGGGGGCAGAACCCTGTCTGGGTGCCCAGTCCTGTCCAGCACAGGGCTCTGACCAGGAGAGAACCCTCTGGGGATGTCTGTTAGATGAGTGAATGGATAGTTATGCATTTATTTCCCTTCTGCTATGTTCTATGGCCCACCTCCTCCAGGAAGCCCTCCCTGAACACCTTCCACCTATTACTGCAAGCATCCAGAGTCCTTAATAAGCACAAATCTCACCCCAAGACTCAGTTTAGCCCCAGATCCAGATGACAGCATCCTAGTGGGCTCTGTCCAACTTTTATTCAAGCTTCAGGGACAGAGCTTCCTTCACAGCTCTGCACTCAGCATCCACCGGGGGCCCTTCTCGACGCTCAGTGCTGAGTGCAGCAGCGAGCAGCACAGGCACGGCCTCTGCCCTTGAAGATGAGCACTGAACATCTAGGTCAGCTGGGTCCCCTCTGGCTAGCCTGGCTCTTGGCAAACCTCACCCCGAAATATGTGAGGACATGGGGAACTATTCCAGCGTATTAAGGGAGAAAAGCAGGTCACTGAGGGTAGGCAGAAAGAACATGATGCCACTTCTGTTTTAAAAAATGTGTATCTGTACCTGGTTCTGGAGCTACTGGGCCCAAAATGTGACCTGGCCATCGGGGGTGGGGGTGGGGTGAGACTGCCAGGGAACATTATTTTCTTGAGACTTCTATTTGCTGAATGTTCTGCAACAAACATATATATTATTTGTCACTACGTGGAGAGACTGCCGATGGACGCATCCATAGCAGGGCTCAAGTCTCTGTCTCAACTTGTGTCCTGATTTCTGGAGATGCAGACAGTGAGACAACTCCTCATGGGTCGGCCACTCTGACCTGTCAAAGGTCCTCAAGCTCTCTGCCCGCCTCTGCTTCCCTAGGCACTCTGACCCAGGGTCTGAGGCCACACCACCCTTCCCAGCGTGGGGATGGGCATACAGCAAGTGCATCATAACAGCTTGCAGAGAGCAGCCAGCCTGCCCTGCTTTCTGCCTGGACAGGTGTTCTCACCTGTGCGGGCCTCAGTACCCTTATCTGTACAATTAGGGTGATACTCCCCAAACCCAAATCTTTGTTCCTCCTCAGCTGAAAACCTTCCTTGGCAACCAAGGCCCCAAAGTAAAAATCCTCTTGCTTTGCATTCAAGGTCCTGCACCCTCTGATCCCTGCTCCCTCTACCAGCTCCCTCCCCACCAAAACAGGTCAGCCTTGTAATCCACCTGTCAGCTGGGCAGCTTCATACCACTGGGCCTTTGCACACAGCAGTCCCTCTGTCCAGAACAGACCGACCCTCCCCTATTCATCCTTCAAAACCCTGCTCAGGCATCGGCCCCCATGGAGGGCCCTCTGTGATACCCTCACCACCCTGAGTTTGCTCCTGGTACATACATCGATCAGTGCACAACTGCAATTAGGGGTTGGCACGCCTGTCTCCCACCAAACCAGACACGACAGGGACTGGGCCTTTTGTCTTTGTTTTAAATCTCTGGTGCCCAGATACTGCCTGCAGACGAACAGGCACTCAGGAATGTCTAGCTGACAGGTGGGTGAGTCGGTAAACAACATCTGCACAGCCCTTTACAGTTTACGAAGCTTTTTCCTGTCCTCCATTTCACCAGCCTCCTCTTACCAAGGCAGTGAGGAGGGGAGGCTCCTGGAGCCTGTCTCTGACCACAGCTGCTGCCTCTGAAGGCCTAGGAGCTTGAGGGCCCCTTGTCCGCACCTAGGCAGGAGCTAGGGTCTGCAGGGCTCACCAAAAGCAGCTGGGACCTCCTTTCAGCTGTAAGTCACCTGTTTTGTCTGCCAAAGGCTCTCTCCCTGCCCATCCCCTGGAGGGGGCCTGCTGAGTGCCCAGGTGGTGGCCAGACGGGTAGGACTCGTGGTGGCCCTGCCATCCTGCCCAGAGCTGCTGGGATGCGGCCGCTGGAGCAGCAGCTCCACCAGCAAGTCTTGGTAACAGTTGCTATGTAAAACGCTCGGAGGGGGAATTTACTGTCAGCGTTAATAATAGATGAAGGTTTCAGAATTTTTGATGCCTTACGTTCTAAGCCGTTTGATTTATAATGTCTCTGGAAAGGGAGAGATGAGGGTGGGGGCGAGGTAGGAGGCCCAGAGGCATGAGCTGGGAGCTCATCTCCTCCCTGCACCTTTGGCAGACAGGGAAACCGAGGCCCGGAAGGGGAAAGCTACTGAGCCGTGTTCCTTCAGAATGCCAGGACCCGCGGGGACTTCAGATGCCCAACGCTGCCCTGTTCCACGGGAGGGGAAACCGAGTCTCAGCCTCTCCCGCCCCAGCGCCTGGGGTTGTTTTGATGGATTACTGCTTCTCCTTTTAGCGCGAGCAGGTGTATCTCAAGTAGTCTCCGGAAGCGGCATTGATGGGCGCCTGCGGCGGGGGCTGTGTGGGGCTGATTACAGGCGCTACAGAGGCAAAATGCAAGTCCCAACTTCCCTTCTGCTTAGCTGCAAGTGGCGGCGGCTGTTGAGTCGGGGGAAAAAAATCCTCTGAGAAGAGGCGGCAGCCACGGCTGGGCAGGAAACAGGGCTGTTTACTGGGGTCCTGCCGCCCCAGGAAAGCCGCAGTGCCGAGGGGGAAGGTGGGGCGTGGGCAAGCACATGCTGGCAGGCTGGCGTTACTGGAACTGCACTGGTCTGCAGCAGCCCGCCGCCCCCCAGCTTGGCCCACACTGCCTCCTCACCTGGAGCTCTCTCCTGCCTCCACAGACCCATCTTGTCCTCTCAGTCCAGGCTCAGGAAACTTTTCCTGACTCTGCAGTCCGATGAGCTGCAGTCTTTAAGCCAAAGAAGCCAGGTCCAGGGCTGGGTACCCAACACCTCCACAGCTGTCCCCACTTACAAACTGGGGTATGTCTGGGCTCAGGGTGTCCGTGCCTCAGTCCTCAGGCCAGGAGCTCTCCCTGGACTCCGCTCCAAGCATGTGGCACCTCCTGATCCCTCCCTGGGCCTCCATCTGCCCCTCTGTAAACCACCCTGTGGTGGCCAGCTTGACCCCACAGGAATAGAGTGTACACAGGCGTTCTGCACCCACTGGGGGCTGCCTGAGAGGGCCCACAAACTCTGAAAGGCAGTGGGCATGCAATTAGTAACGATGGCAGCCGTCATGAACAGAACTGTTCAGTGTTCTCACCAGGTGAGCACAGCATCCCAGTGGACAGGCGAGAAGACTGAGGCCCGGCACGCACACCTTCGCCACAGCCCCTCTCCCTCCGAATCCACTTCCCTGCCTCGTTACCAACGACCTGACTGGTTTTCCCCAGTGCCCTCGACTCAAGCGTCTGCTTCACTAAGAGGATGTTTGTCTATCTTGTTCACACTGGGTCCTGAGCACCTGGGACAGCCCAGCACATAGCAGGTGCTCCCTCCAGGTATTTGCAGAAGGCTATGTGTAGATTTTCTGATTTGAAGCTAGCACGCTTTACTTGACTGCATCTACCTTTATAGGTTAGGGAAGTAAAGCTGAAGAACAAGACAGTGGAAAGGAAACAAACTATTTCAAAGGAGTTTCCAAGAATAAAACATTCATTCATTCCTGCTGTGGCCAGGCACCCCCATGCCAGGCTCCATGATGGATACTTAAGGTTCACAGGCTCCAGAACAACCCGTCTCAGGGGAACTGGTACACAGGCCCTGCAACAACCAACCTGACCCCAGATGGAGGCTGCCCAAGTCCTCCTGGACTTCCATGCTGGCTAGGGCTCGAGTAAGGACTGGGTGCACCAAGGGCCACACTGGGGACACTGGTCTCTGGTGAGCTGCAAATAGCAGCCAGCTGGATTCATCACTAAAGGGAGAGGGTTGGGGATAGGGAAGGGCGATGTGTGCAGTGGGTACAGCCCAGCCCAAGCTGTGAGGCCCGGCAGGCCTTGGGATAGAGAGAAGACGGGCTTGAGAGGGTGTAGGCCAGAAGTGAGGGATATTGGGTGCCCGGGGAGGAGCTGGGCTTTGTCAGAGAGCCCTGGGGTGACCCAGCCAAATCTGAGGGTCAAGATGACATGACCCCATGGGAGAAAGCTGGGCCCAGGATAGGAGGACTAGCAGGGAAGGATCTGTGGGGCACACACCCCTGTGGGCTAGGACACTGACTGATGGAGAAGGGCATGCTCCTCGGAGGGACTAAGGGTCTGTGATGGAGCGATGCCCCCACACAAAGACTCTGTCCTGACTCTACCACCCTCTGTCCTCCCTGGGCTCCAATGTCTGGGCCCCCTGCCCTTCAGTCAGGCCCAGCTGGGGCAAGTTGGTGGGGTGGCCCCAACATTGTGACAAACAGGGAATGCCAACTCACCCTGCCAAGTGGTTCCAGGGCCCAGTGCTCCCCTTTCCCCCCTAACTCTAGGCCTACACCCTTCCTTTCTGCACCACTCCCGTCCCGTCCCCACAGGGAACAAAGCTGCTAGAAGCTAGAGCCCACTTAATCAGTCACTCAGCCTTCCACAGAGCTGTATTACACACCTGTGCAGGGCCCTGTGCGGAGGGCTCACAGGCCAGCACTGGGGTGCTGCCAGGCTCTTGGGGTGACTGTGTAAACAGGCCTCCAAACCAGAGTGACAGCACCGTGACAGGAAGGCTCAGGCTGTGGGAACTCAGAGGAGGCCCTAAGCAGTCCAAAGGTCAGGGGAAGGCTTCTATCACTTGCGCTGGCCAGTGGCATGGTGTGAAAGTTGTCAGGTACAGCTGTGGTTACTTCCTCTCCCCTCCTGATCTCCTCCCTGTCCCACTCCAAAGCCTGTGTTCATCAAGTCGCTCCAGACAGGTGGGCCTTCTCCACTCCAAATTACCAGCCCTCTCAGAACCTCAGTTTTCCCGATCTATACAATGGACCCAATGAGTATAGACTGGATCAGTGCTTACCAAGCACCCACTATGTAGCTCCTTCTCCTCCTCTCTCCCCCACCCTCTGTGCAGAGACGGGCCTTGTGCCCTTGTCCCGTCTTCCTAACCCGCACTGAGGCCTGGTGGCAGCCCCCAATCACTGCCCAAAAAAGCTTAGGGCTCTGGGAGTACCAGGAACTGAACATTAGTAGGTACAGGCTGTCAGATGATTTGTTATGATTTTAATTACAGTTTACAGAGGGCCAGTTTCCCACGGATAAGGCACGTAATTTCTGTCACTTTACAAGTGCCGCTAACTTGAGTTGTCATGGGAGGCAGGAGGGAAATTAAAGATCGGGTTAGGGGAATGGCATATGATGTCTGTACAAAACAGGAAAAGACACCCTAGGTGCCAGGCTGCACAGCTGGCCAGTGGCTGGATTTCTGCCAGGGATTCTTGCACAGTGTACAACTTATACAACCATACACTGTGGCCCTAGGTTCAAGTGAGTGTCAGCATGGAGGCCTTTCCCCAAATAGGTGTCCCCTGCTTTACAGACCACCTGGCCCAGTATGAGACCTTCTTGAGATCCAGTGCAAAGTTTGCCTGTGTGTGGACCAGCACATTTTTCTGAAGAGGGTCTAGAACTTTTTTCCAAATCCGAAAGGATCCACAGTTCCTCCAGTCTAGACTTGAAACTGGACCCAGGGTCTGAAGCGAAGAATGGTAGACAGGACTTTCTAGAGCCTGGAGAGGAGTTAAATGTGTGCTGGGACACAGACATCTGTCATTCCATTTCTGAAATGATGGACTTAAGACTGAGTATCAGAGCCACCACAGGCAGTTTGAAAAAAAGGGCATTCCTGAGCCCCATCCCTTAAAGTCTGTGATCTGGGGGTGGCCTGAGCCCAGGAATCTGCCCCAGTACAAACTCCAGGGTGGTTTATGGCACCCACCAAAGCTCAGGAAGCTTTAATACATTGTTATTAGCTTGGCTCTAATTGGATTTTTTTTCTTTTTAATTAATTTTTTTCTTTTATTTGAGACAGTTTCACTCTCGTTGCCCAGGCTGGAGTGCACTGGCACGATCTCAGCTCACTGCAACCTCCGCCTCCCAGGTTCAAGCGATTCTCCTGCCTCAGCCTCCCAAGTAGCTGGGATTACAGGCACCTGCCACAATGCCCGGCTTCTAATTGGATTTTCTTTTGGTGTTGGTGAGGAAACAGCATATATACCCCAGAGATCACCCAACCCCCAAAAGGCTATCCATGTATAACTATGAAACCTATTTCATGAGTTTAGCTCCCTTTGGTTTTGTGGGAATGCCATGGGGGTAGGGGGTGTGGAGATTTTCTCACTGCTCTATCACCCCCACCCCCACTCCAACCCTGTGAAGCCAGGACAAGGCACAACAGGTAATGCACAAACCAAGTCAGAGGCCAGGCCTCTCAGGTCTGGCCCACCGCGGGGGTCTGGAGCAGCCCTCACTCCAGGTCCCTCCAGCCGGTGTCTGTGACCATGCCGGCCAGCCCCTGGGGCTGTCTGGCCAGCACAGTGGGCCATTCACCAAGGGCACACACCAAACCAGGCCAGACACTGACCCAGTGCCCTGGCCTTGGAGACAAGCTCTTCTGTGTCTGGGTCTGAAGGCACATCTGTCTCCCTTCCTCCCAAGTCCAGGGCCAATACAGCCGGCACCACCCAGCAAGGAAGCCTCGGGCAGCCTGATGAATGGAGGCATTCAACAACGCAAACCGAGCACCTACTGTGTGCCAGGCCACAGACAGGGCCCTGCCCTGAGGCACGCGTGTCGTAAGGGCGGAGAGTGCACAAAAGGTACAAACGCAGGGCAGAGGAGTGCCAGGCAGGGCAGGTCACGGCCTGTGCGGAGAGCCTCCTGAGGGGGTGAGGGATCAGCCGGAAAGGACTTGAAGAGTGTCCAGAAATGACGTGCAAAGGCCCTGTGGCGGGGAGGGGGGGAGGGGAGGGAGGGGCCAGCGTGGCAAATAAGGTGGTCGGCCCTGGAGGCACAAGTCTGCAGTGCCTGGCCACCCAGGGCCGGATAAGGATTAGGGGGCGGTGGCCCAGCGGGCCTCTCACTCTCAGACTCCAAAGGGACAAGAAAAACTACGGAGAGGAAGCCAGGGTCTGGATTGCCTTTGTTCGGGACCGCCATCAAGGAGCACTCACCCCTATCCCAGGCTCCCGGGGCGACTGTTCCGGAAGCCCCGCCCCTTTCCAGTCGCGCGCGCCCGCGACCGCCTGTTAATCACAGGCAGCGCGCGCCGATAGGCGACCTGCCTCGCCCCGTGCGCCCCACCCACAGGTCAGCCCCGCCCCTTTCCGCTCACCCCGCCCCGCCTCTCCGCAGTGTGACGGCCAATCAGGGGAGTCGGCCCGGGCTGGGGGCTGGGGCCTGTGCGAACACAAAAGGCAGGAAATACGAGTAGTCTCGGGCGCTGTCACCATGGCTACCTGCGCCAGCGCGCCGCCCTGCGCCCAGTCCCGGCACTGGCCCGCGGGTATGCGGGGCGGGAGGCTCCTGTGGGGCGTTGGGCTGCCCCCTCCCGACAGGGCTGCACGACCTGGGCCTCCACTCTCGTCTGTGAAATGGGGTCACATTTTGCCCGGGGCTGGATTCACTCATACTTCAACAAACATTTACTGAGTGCCTACTGTGTTCGGGGCTACAGATCCACCAGTATAAGAGATTAAAAAAAAAAAAAAAAAACCTCAGCCCTTGGTGGCTTTTTTTTTTTTTGAGACGGAGTCTCGCTTTGAAGCCAGACTGGAGTGCAGTGGCACGGTCTCGGCTCTGCAACCTCCGCCTCCCGGGTTCAAGTGATTGTCCTGCCTCAGCCTCCCGAGTAGCTGGGACTACAGGCGCGTGCCACCACGCCCGACTAATTTTTGTATTTTAGTAGAGACGGGGTTTCACCATGTTGGCCAGGATGGTCTCGATCTCTTGATCTCGTGATCCGCTCACCTCGGCCTCCCAAAGTGCTGGGATTACAGGTGTGAGCCACCGTGCCCAGCCCCTTGGTGGCTTTTATGGGGGGGAGTTAGGGAGATGCAAGGAAGGGAGGCGGCCAATAAGCAGAAACATCAATCAGCAAATTGTACAGGGCGTTACACCGCGACTGAGTACTCTGGGGGAAACATTCGCTAAGGAGAAAAGGTACTAGGTTAGTAGTTTTAAATAGGGTAGTCTGGGAGGACTCATCAAGAGATGTCATTTGAGGGGAGACTTTAAGGGGAAGACGGAACCAGCCTGGTGGCTCTCCGGGAAAAGCACTGCAGGCAGGACAGGTGGCCAGTGCATGCAAAGGCCCGAGGTGGCAGTGTGCCCACAGGAGAGCAAGGGGACCACAGTGCATAGCTGGGGAAGAGTTCTGGCGGATGACACAGCAGAGCAAGCCAGCAGGTGCTCAGTCTAATGGTTATCTATTCACTTTCCCTCCTCACCTTCCTTCTTTTTTGCTACTCCTTCCTTCTCCTCCATGGACAAGCTTGAGGTGAGATGAACAGTAGGTTTAGGAGACTTTCCTTCTGCAGTGTGGGTTGGAAGGACCTCAAACCTAGGTCACTGGTCTGGGCAAGCTCTAGGGGCAAAGCAGAGACAGGAGCCGAGAAGCCAAGCCCTTTTAGCCTTTGCACAAGCTGTTCCCTCTCCCTGGCATGCCTTTCCTTTCTCAGTCTAACAAACTTCCACCTTAGCCTTCAAAGCCCGACCAAATGTCACCTTCTCGGAAAGCCTGGGCTACTTGCCTTGGTGAGGAGCCACTTCCTGGAGCTACCCTTCCATACAGACCCCATCCTAGCACTGACCACACACCCCTCCCTCCCACATGGAGCAGCTGCTAAGGGGCAAAAAGGCCAACATGCCAGCACTTGTCAATCATAAGGAGCCAGGAAGACAAAACCCGAAGCCAATGGCTAATGGTTAGTAGCCACATGTGTACCCATCTTCCCCCTCTGTGGAGGGCAGAAGGAAACACATGCCCTCCAAAAATGGACAGCTGGAATGATGAAGTGCTGAGCCCTGGCCCAGACCCTCAGAGAGATGTACTCCACCACCTACCTACCCTTGGACAAGCACAAAACCAGAGCAAAGAGAGGCCAGCAACTGGCTCAGCCCACATAATTTCTTCTGGACACTGGCCTGCCTATTTGAATACCCGTGGTGTTTGGTGGAGTCAGGGGTGAGGGTCTCAGCCTTTGCCTGCCGTATCTCCAGACACCCATCATGTGTTTCTAGTGGGCATTTCCCCCTTAACATGTCATTTGAGCCCTGCCTCCTCATCAGTAAACAGGGCTAATAATACCACCCTCCTGCAGGATTAAGAATAAAATGGGCTAATTTGAGAAACGTGCTTACAACAGGGTGTATTGATAAGGACTCAGTAATGGTTGGCTCTGCTGATTAACCCAATACAGCAACCTGGATGGGAAGCTTTGGAGTCACCAAAACCTGTTCTCCGTCCTTGGAGCCACAACTGGACTACATTTCCCAGCCTCCTTTGCAGCCGGGCATGGTCACATGACTGTGATCCAGCCAATGGAATTTGCCCTGTGTAGAAAACCTCCACCCACCAGAAATACTACCCTCCGGTGTGAGGAATAAACATCTAGAAATGCTAGAAATGCTAGGTTGGTTTGTTGCTGCAGCTGGCCCTACCCTAACTAGCACAGGCATGTACTTATCCATTCACTCATTTACTCATTCAATAAATATTTAATGAGGCCCTGGCAGAGCCACATGCTCTATGCTGGGTGCTGGGGATACAGAGGGGAGCAACAGAAGGTAGGGGAACTCCCTACCTTCATGGAGCTTACAGTATGGTGAGAAAGACCAACCTTGGTAAATAACCAGGGCAGGAAGGCTTCCCTGAGATTTGATCTATAAGAAAGAAGAAAGAAGGAAAGAGAGAGAGTTCCAGGCAAGAAAGACCAGCAGAAGCAAAGGTCCTGAGGCCTGAAGGAGCATGGTCCACTTGAGGGGAAAAGATGAAGCCAAGTGGGTCATCTCCATCACATCCCCTCTCTGAATCTGTTTCCTCATCTTTAAACTGGGACCATGCTGACAGCCTCTCACAGGGCATCTGTGAATCTCAGAGGAGAAAATAGCTCACTCGAAGTGCTCCTGGATGCTCATTCATTCCTCGATATTACCAAGAGTGGGCAGAGAGGCCTCCGCCTGATTCCTGGGCAGTGCATGGAGCATGTCGGCTAGGAGGTGAGCAGAGCCGTCTCTGGGGCTCAGGAGGCAGGAGCAGGGAGGGAGAGTTGCTGCTATTAAGGCTCCTGCCACGCAGGCTAAATATCAAGAATCGTCTCCAGCCGGGAGAGCTATTAGGCGGTAGCGGAAGCACTGGCTCTCTGGGGAGGCGGGCAGGACTGTCCCTGGAGGCAGCTCAGGCGAGCTGGTGCTAAGAGCGGGAACTCTCTGCTGACGGGCAGATGCTGGCTGCCATTCAGCCTCTTTCTGGACAGGGATGGTTGTGATGGGTATTGCAGGATTCGTAGGGAGATCCAGGAGGCCCCCGGGGGCTGATGTGTTGTGCGTTTCCCTGCTGCTCCATGCCAGCCCTGCTGCTGTCTCCTGAGGTCAGAAGCAGGAACCGACGCAGCAGATCTTTGAGGTGTGCCTGCCGCCAGGTGCCAAAAAGGGCCCAGGCAGGTAGCGGGGTACAGCTAGAGGAGGTCCCATTAGGGGCTGAAGCCCCCAGTGATTTGCAGCAGGACCACATCACTCCCTTGACTCACATGCCTGTCGTGGCCCCTGAGGTCCTTGTTGCCAGCTTTCAGGCTCGCCCCTGCTCACACCAGTGCTACCGACGTCTGCAGCCCTCCACGCCACAGTGCCCCGCTGATATGCACCTGCATACACTGTTTCTTCTGCCAGGTAGGCCAGCCTCAACTCCCATCCTCCTACACCTTTTCTATTATCTTTTAAGAACCACCTGGAGTTCTAACCATGGCTAAGCCAGTTGTCCAAGCAACCTCCCCTCTCTGATCCTTAGCTTACTCACTGCTAACATACGGAGGCTATTTCCTATCTCACAGGGTTGTTGGTACAAATTAAACATGACGATGTATGTGAAAAACACCTAACAGCGTGTGGTATGAAGTATTTAAAAAGTAGAAAGAAAACTCCCACAAAAACCACCCAATCAACTTCCTCAGAGCAGCACCTCCTCCAGGAAGTCTTCCCCAATCACACTCTGGCTGTCCCCCTCCTCCGTGCATTTAACCGTCTTTTTCTTGGTCCCTCGGCTCCCTGGATGGTCCTGGGAAAACAATCACATTTGGGCATCTGCCCCATCCACCCCCAGCCTGTAAAGACTTTGAGGACAGGGACATTCCTGGTGGGTCCCAGGCCACAGAGTCAGTGTTAGATGAGTGAGTAAAGAAGGTTGGGTGTTCTCATTCTCTTTGCCTGCTGCTATGTAAGACATGCCTTTTGCCTTCCGCCATGACTCTGAGGCAACCCCAGCCAGGTGGAACTGGTCTTGCTCTGTCACCCAGGCTCGAATGCAGTGGCATGATCATGGCTCACTGTAGCCTCAATCTCCCTTGCTCAAGTGATCTTCCTGCCTCAGCCTCCAAGTAGCTGGGACCACAGGCACACTCCACCATGCTCGGCTAATTTTATTTTTCATTTTTTTTGTAGAGATGGGATCTCACGATGTTGCCCAGGATGGAATCAAACTCCTGGGCTCAATGATCCTCCTGCTCCCTCCCAAAGCACTGGGATTACAGGCATGCATCACTGTGCCAGCCAGATTGGCCTTTTTGAGATATCTTTTCAAGATTTTTCCACGTCTGACAACTGATGGCTCCACCTGGACCTGCCAACCGCTTCTGTGGCCCCACCGAGAAGTGACTCAGCACAAGAGAACAGCTCCAACCCAAACAGTCAGCACTTCCCATACCCTAGGCCCCTCCCCACCAAACTACCTTTGAAAAATCCCTAACTCAGAGGGTGGCCGCTGTCACGTCAAATGCCCCTGGAACGCTACAAGTCTCCACTCTCAGCCCAGGACGGGCTGCCAGGACAGCCCTCTCTCAGTTACCTTCACCTCAAGCTCTGCCCAGTAGTCCTGACCTCAGCCCAGGCTTCAGTCTCCTTCCCAGGCTGCCACTAATGACAGCTTCCAGCGATGGGGACTGGCCCACCCTACCTCCCACATCTTCCGACAGGCCACTAGGCAGCCAGTGGCTAAGTGCCAAGCGGCCAGCCTGAGCTCAGGGCTGGCTGGAGAAGGGGTTATAAAACATCCCAGGCAGCCCCAGGGGCCTGGGGAGGTGACGTGTGGGGGTCTGTGAGCTGTCTCCATTTCTTCTAGAAACCTCAGGGGTACTGTGCATTTACCCCAAATGAGGCTGCACGGACATAATCTACCAGTGCCCCTGCTCTGGGCTGGAAGGCTGTCAGCTCGAGGCCCCGCTGGTTCTCTCCCCAACCCAAAGCTCAGATAGGCAGTTATGGATGGCTTTGATTAATAAGAAATGGGGGCGATGAATTAATCATTATGTAATAAATGCAGTTTGTTTGGCAGCTGTATCTTTCAAAAACATGGCTCTGGTATGTGTATGAAGTAATGAAGGGTCCTCAGAAAACACATACGGTGCTCTGGGGTAGGCGAGGGCTTTTGCCCCAGTAGCCCCATCCTTGGGGGCAGGCAGTGACTGAGGCTTCTTAAGGGGATGGCAGGAGCTCCCAAACTCCCAGGAGTTCAAGCAGGACAGAGAACGGTGGTGGCTCCTCTTAAACTCCTTAGGGCAGGGGCTCTGGGCTCAGCCCAGGTTCTCCACGTCCTGCCCAGGGCCAGACCGACCCGGTCTGCTGCCTGCCTCGCTCTGAAAGAGGGCTGAACAGATGTTTCCTCCAATCAGGAAAATAACGTTGGCTCCCAGATGGGCTGCGGCGCGGAATCGTGTCCTCTCCCTGCCTCCCTTTGTGACAAGGTCTTTCTTTCTGGGGAGCAGCTGAGTGTTGGAGGTGGAGAGTGGGGGCACAGTGGCATCCTGGGGGCATCTGCTGGGCCCAGCTATCACCCGAGTCCCTGGAGAAGGAATCTCAAAGCACAAAGGCCCCGCTGGCTGCCACTTCCAGTGCTCGGGGCTGACAGGTGCTGGTGGACGATCTGCTAGCCAAGAAAGGGGCAATGGTGGCCTGGTAGGCAGGGGCTGAGCCCGGAGGGACGCCTCCCACAGCCTGCCAACTCCACAACACCCATGTGGGAACCACAGGTCCCCAGCCACGGTCTGGCTTGGCTCCCCACCCATGCGCAATTGTGGCCCAGGGCAGCTCCCACCTACCGGGGCCCAAGCCCACCCCTCTCCTCCGGCCACATCCACACGGCTTCCTCCACCCGCTGGCCACTGTCCCTGCCTGCCCTGGACTCCACACAAGCCTCCCTGGGTACTCCCTGCTCACCCTTCTGTAAGCTCTGTGGGAGACAGGAAGTTTTGAAAAACACATGCTGGACCAGGTCACTTACTTCCATGCTTAAAAGCCTGCAAGTCCAGGCGCAGTGGGTCACGCCTGTAATCCCAGCACTTTGGGAGGTCGAGGTGGGCAGATCACCTGAGGTCAAGATCACCCTGGCCAACCTTGTCTTTACCAAAAAATACAAAAATTAGCTGGGCATGGTGGCACGTGCCTGTAATCCCCGCTACTCAAGAGGCTGAGGTGGGAGAATCGTTTGAACCCGGAAGGTGGAGGTTGCAGTGAGCCAAGATCGTGCCACTATACTCCAGTCTGGACAACAGACCCTGTCTGGGGGGGAAAAAAAAAAAGCCTTCGGTGGCTCCCTGACCTAGAGAATAACACCGAAACTCCATGGCCTGGCATCCAACACCCCCTTGGTAGCTCCCTACAGTGGGTTGATCCTGGCCATCCCACAGGGACCCCAAAGTCAGCACATCCCAAATACCTCCCTTTCCTTGGAATGCTCTTCCAAGCTTTTCCCTCTCCTTTTTTCTACCTAAAAGCTTGCAATCTCAGTGGAGTCCCAGTTCACACGCCATGTGCCTTCAAGAGCTCCCTGATCCTCCTTCCCTATCCTGCCAGCCCCTCCTTTGTGCACTCCTCTTACATCATCACTTTACAGGCCCACTCCCATGGAGGGGTAATTTATCAGCTTAGGGGTCAGTCTCCCCACCAGGACTGTGAGAGCCCCTAACAGCAGGGCTCAGGTCTGATGCTTCTGTAAATCCTCGGCTCAGCACACAGTAGGTACACAGTGAAAATTTAATTGTGTGTGTACACGCCGACAAAGAGAATCAAAGACTCACATGACACGAGTACCGATAAAGACCTCCAGGGAAGCCTAGACAGGAACTCTGACCTGTTTGTGCACCTCTACGGTTTTCCCTTATTTATTTACAACCATTTCCTTTCTTTTGTAATTAAAAAATGATTTTGAATGAAAACCACACCCAGGCTGCCCCAGATAAACTGCCTGCTGTTTCTGGGAACCAGTTTTGTGCGGGACCTTGCCTTTCTGGCCACTGACCCTCATGGCCACCCCGAGGGTGCAGAGATGGCTGGACCCACTTTACAGAACAGCAGACTGAGGCTCTGAGCTGGGAAGGGCCACCCAGGGCAGATGGACTGGCGTTTGAACCCTAGGGGAACCCAAATTCCATGCTACCCTGAGGGCCACTGGTCTCTCCCAGGCATGCTGGGCTTCAGTGACAAAGAAGGGTGATACTGGAAATCCCACAGGGAATCCTAGGTGGACAAGTCCCAAATCTGTTCTTCCTCAGGTGTCCCCGTATGCACCAGTGCCACCATTCACGCAGTCACTCAGGTCAGTAGGGAAAGTCTCTTAAACACTGTGTGCCCAAAACTGTGCAGAAAATGCGATGACTGTCTCACAGCCCAAACCAGAATCAGGGAGACAGAGCCCCTGCTGGTCTCCCCTCCATTCCCCTTCCAGCTCCCCTCCCTGCCCTGGGCCTGCCTGCCCTCCCACTGCCCAGCCAGGGGACTGTGGAGTGGATCCGGGCCCTGCCCAGCCTAAAACATGTCCTTGGTCTTCCTATGCCTCATGCCACTTCCTGAACCTGGAGGGGATCCATGGCACCCAAGGGGCTAGTAACAATTCAGATTCCCAGGCCACCTCCCAGGATTGAGAGTAAGGTAGGTCCGAGGACAGGAGCAGTACACGTGCCCAAACCAGCTAAATCCGGGGCTGCTCCCACATCTGGCAACTGAACTTCAGAGACCTGGCACTTGGGCCCTGGGGCAGGAGTCTGCCTGCTCATTGGGGTCAGGAGGCAGCTCCAGATAAAACACATGTGTGGTGTCTGCCGCCCACATATCCTGGCATTTCCAGTGGCATATACTAGTCTGAAGGAGCCTGGATACCAGCAGTGATGGGCCACTGGGCTCCTGGACGCTGCCACTCCGGGGCCTCCATACCCCTCTGGAACCAAGTGCTCCTGGGGCCTGGGGCCTGGTATATAGTATGGTACAAGCAATGCTTAGGACATGCATAGCACTGGGTACAGATTCCTCCCAAATCACATTTATCAAGTGCTTGCCCATGGTGAGTGTTCTGCCTTCAGGATCTTGTTTAAAACTAGGACTGGGGTGTGAGCCCATTGGGAGCCACTGTGGGAGGCCAAGGCAGGAGGATCACACGAGCCCAGGAGTTGGAGACCAGCCTGGGAAACATAGTGAGACCCCACCTCTACAAATAAATTTAAATAAAAATTAGCCAGGCATGTTGGCACATGCTTGTAGTCCCAGCTACTCGGGAGGCTAAGGTGGGAGGATGGCTTGAGCCCAGGAGGTTGAGGCTACAGTTAGCTGTGATCAGGTCACTGCACTCCAGCCTGGGCTGCAGAGCAAGACCGTATCTCAAAAATCAGTCAATCAGGGACTGGAGTGAAGGGAGCTGTAATAACAAAAGCGTTTTCCATACATCCACCCCACAGAGACTTAAAGAAGTACCTGCCTCCTGGTTCCCAGGTTGGAGAGCAGGCAGGGGCACTCTGCAGCCCAGGGAGGTCTGAACCACATCCAGATCTCACTGGGGACAGGGATGGCTGACGGGCCCCACAGCGTTGGAGAACAGTGCGTATGCAAGGACCCCCAAACCAGATGAGAAATGCAGGGGATTCCCAGAGCCTGGAGGAAGGGCTAAAGGATGGGTGCCCACCCTTGGCTCTCGAGGACTCAAGTGTGGGGCAGCATGGATGTGAACTTCCGACTTCACACACTTCTCTCTTTTTAAAATGATGAGTGCATGTTATTTTTTAAAAGGGGAGGGGATATTATTTTTGGCAAAGTTTTCAGTGAATTCAGTGCCAGGGCTTAGGGAAAGTGGGATTGGTTGTCCTTCAAGATAGGTAGTTTCAGACTCTGGAGAACATTCATTCATTCATTCATTCAGTCAGTCATTCATTCAATTAAACCAAGATCTGACCCTCTGAGCAACTGGCCTGCTACCTCAGGCCTTGGCAGTAAGAATTCTTTTGTTCATGCCACAAATACTCATTAAGTGTCTGTTGTGAGTCTTGGGGGCCTCTGCCAGCCCTGTCTGTGGTAATCCTGGAACCACGATCAGAGGCTGAGCTGGGAGTGGACAGGCCAGGGTGGGGCAGGCAGGGCAAAGCCATGTGGTACTGCCTGGCATCTGCCATGGGCCCCGACATCCCTGCCCCTTGGCTCCTGAATAGCATCACTCGTGGCCACAGAAGCCCACCTCCCACCCCAGAGCCGGCAGGCACCCAAGACGGGAATTATGGTCTCTACAAGAGACACTGACATGAAGCTGGTTACTGCCTTTTCAGCAAACGTAATTCCTTTTTATTAGAAAATTAAAGGGTAGGACCAGCTTGCCAAAAGCCAAAAGAGCTGAAATGTGCTTTCGTAAGATATGCAGCGTCTGATAAAACGGATTTACCCATCTCCCTCCTGTTCCACCATCATCTCCCTCAGCCAGTCTCTCCTCCATTCATTCCCCTTCCACTGGCACCGAAGCAACGGCCCTGAGCTTGGCCCTGGCCAACGGGCCCAGCACCCTGGATGTGGGGAGTGTGCTTTTGTTTCCTACACGCAGAGCCCCACTCCCAGGCTTTAAGCCTTTTTAGAACGACCTCGGGGATTCTCTTGCTTTCCTGAGATGCAAAGGCTGCCTGTGGCCTCTGCTAAGCTGAGGGTGTCAGGAGGGGAAAGGCAGGAACAATAAAGGATTGAGCTCCCGGAGAAACAAGCTCATCCATCTGGAGACCCAGGAGCAGGCGGTTCCAGACAGAGCCGGCTGAGGGAGGCGGCCAGGGCAGAGAGCCGAGGACGAGTCCCGCACTGCCACACAAAAAGCAACTATTCAAAACCACCCAGGGAGTTCTCTCTTATTGAAAAGTCCTTGATTCTTCCCTTTCTGTGGCAGAACTCATGAACAAGGGCCCCATCTTATTAATGGGGTGATGGAGGGGCCCGGGAGGGAGGGTCCCCCTGCTCAGGAAGGTGGCCGAGCCCGCCCTGCGAGTCATTAGGAACTGGTAACTAAGGTAACTCCAGAATCGGATTTTCTTCCCACTAATGTCTTTTTCTCTTTCCCTTTCTCTTTCTTTTTTTCTCTGCCGGTCAGATGCTACCTTCCTGGTTTAGAGGGGACTCGGGAGGGGTGGTGGGGAGAGAGGGAAAAGAAAGACATGCGTGTACGTGCGCGCTTAAGTTGTGAGTGTGAGCGTGCGTGTGTGCGCACGTGAGTGTGTGTGTGCGTGTGCTGAATGCTAACATGGTCAGCACACTCCGGATGCTCTGACGGCGGGCGGGGGTGGTGTCTCGGCTCAGGTATGTGTGCCCCTGCCCTCTCCCCACGCGTCTCCACCCACCCCTCCTGCCCGCCCACAGCCTCCCTGTTCAAGGGCAAATCCATTCCCTCATCCCTCCTTGAGTAACAAAAGGCAAGATTGAGTTTCCTTTCACCTGCTCTGATGGAAGCCTCTGCTTTGGCAGGTCTAGCAGAGGCTGCTTTGTTCTGGGGAAAACCAAAACAGGATCTGTCCTGGGGCCTGCCGGGGTGGGCGACAGGGTGGGGGTCAATACGAAAATCAATACAAAAAATAGCATTGTCCCCAGGCTTTTGCTGCCTGGACCTCCTTCCCTGAAAGCCAAAGTCCAGGAAGGTGCAGTCCAGTCAGCTTTGCTCTGAGAAGACAGGTTCAAACCCCAGCCAGGACACCTGATGGCCACGTGGCCTGGGGCAAATTCTTTCACACTCAGAGCCAGTTTTCTTGCCCTACACAGCAACCTTACAGAAGTGCCTGCACCTATGCAAAGCCTTCCCGCCGCATGCCATCAGGCCTCTTTCCCACCTGGTCCTCTTTAGGGCTGAGAGCAGATGAACTACTTCCATCAGGGTGAGTGGGGAGCAAAGAAGAGATGTGTGACCCAACTCTCCAGAGGTGGCCATGTTGGGGTTCCAGCTTTCTGGGTGGTGTTTCTGAGAAAGAGGCACACCAGTGGCCCCTGGGACCTAAGGGTTCTCTGATGACAGGAGGAGCTGGGGACCCCTGGCCAGGGTCCTTCCCAAAGGGGGCCTGACTGCAAAGGCACAGCTTGGGGCAGGCAGGAGCCCTAGAGGCTTCACAGGTCCTTTCCCCCTGATCACAGATGCCTGGGGTCTCCCAAGGCCCTAGCCGGGCACTAAGCCCAGAGCCTCAGGCACAGGGCTTACCCCATGCAGGCAAACACCCCTCTCAATGGATGCTGATGTCTGATCCCTGGCTATTCCCACTTTGGAAGGGCTCAGCGTGGCCTGTGATTCCCTTGGGGTGGGGCTGCGGCATCTGGAGGCTTCCATTCCCCCTCCCAGTGGGGAGCGGGAGCTGCCATGCGGTGAGTCATGTCAGCTCAGCGGCTCTATGTGCTTGGGGGAAGGGCAGAGCACCACTGCCCTCCGTCTGGGCCCAAGGCAACAAGGTCAACCCCATGGCCCACTAGCCAGCTGAACTGGCGCCTGGGACCCACCCCAGGTGGCCTCTGGGTAGTTCCCACTGCTCCAGGACCACCCTCATTACCACCCCGCACCACCACCAATGCAGGAAGACTAAGCCTGCTCAGAGTCAGGTGGTGGGGTAAGGCCTCAAAATCCCCAAGGAATGGAGGTAGGGATGGGGGCTGTGGAGCAGCCGGAGGTCAGGGGAAGCAGGCAGGTGCTGGATGTGTGGTGGGAATGGGGTGTCTGGAGCTGAAACAGAGCAAAGCTTCCCTAGCTCTGGAAGGCAGGAGGAGCCACAGCCCTGGCCAGCAGCAGGCACCCCAGGCCCTATGGCCACAGGCTACCTGACCCCTGGCTGCCAGATTCTCTCTCTATGTCCTTATCTCTCCCCGTCTTTCCCTGCTCTGCCCACCCCTTTCTCTCCCTCCCAGTCAGGGCTGCTAAGCAAATGGACTGCAAATGGGATTGTGCATTTTCATTTGCACCCACCTTCGCTTCCCTAGTTCCCGGGGACTGGCTTGTCCTATCCTGTCCAGCCATCTCTGTCTTCCCCCACTTGGAGGGCAGCCACAGCCACACCCCCACCAAGGATGGGCTGTGAGCTTTTAGAAGCCAGGGGTCAGGTGAGCTAGTGACAGGGCTTGCAGAGCTTGGCTCATCGCCATGGTTTTCGAGAGCCTTCCCTGGGCATGTGGCTGCCCCACTGTGTGAGCAGTGTGCTTGGAGGCAGCCTCACTCCCATTCTTCACTTCGAATTGCCTCAGTCTCCCTTGTCATAGAACTTGTCTTCCCCAGGGGTGGAGAAGGCCCTGGGCAGGGTGTTTCCACTGACAGAAATGTCCCGGGTGCCAGGAAAACACACCTCAGAAGTAACACTGATGACAGCCACTGCCCTTCCCCAGGCTACTATGGGCAGCGTGCTGGGCTGGCCGGGAAGGCTGAGGCCTGTGTATTTATAAAAATGGCAAGAACACCCCATGCTTGCAGCACTGAGCCCTTTGAAGGTATTTCAGGCCTGAAAACTACTAAGCCAACCCATTTCCCAGATGGAGAAAACTGAGACCCAGAAGGGCCCACAGGTAGACCCTCTGGCCCTCTGCAGTCCATCAGGGTCCGGTATGAATACAGCAGCTTCCTGCATGGCGCCTGGGTTGCCTGAGTCCAGACACACACAGCTACAAGCCGGCAGTGGCTAGTTTACCCCAGCACCTCAGAGCCACCCTGAGATGCTCACGGAGGGGGGCCCCAGGCTGGTCTCAAGCCCATGGCTTCTCCCAGTTTCCTGCTGGTCCCTGGAGTCCTCCGGTCCCCCCTCCCCAACCTTCACCAGCAGATAGGACAGGCCGAAGGCCATGTGGGACAGCAGGGACCACCCAGGTGGTGGAGGCTCCTCCCAGCCTGACCGCAGCAGCCTGGAAAACAGGCTCCTCAGCTGCACCCTCCAGCCCACCCCGCCCCACCAGGCCAGCCGCCTCACCCAGCCCTGAACCAGGAACTGGGCCTGCCGCCAGCCAGCCCGCCCCACCCGCACCACAGCCCCTCACCCACCCAGCCCACCCCTCAGCGCCCGCCAGATGTGGGAGGAGGCAGTAGTCTCCTGGTATTCACTCCCTCATGCTACCCTCGTCAGGGGTCGGGGGAGAGGCCCAAGCTTCCCATGGCAGCTGCCATGCTGGCCTCAGCCCATGGCCCCTGTGTCCCTGACCAGCAGCCTACCACCTCACACCCACGGCCAGCATGTGAAGCCACCTGCCCCGTTGAGAATAGTGGCTGGCACTGCCTCCCTCCTTCTGGGGCCAGGGCGGGGGTGTCCCCTCCCCGCACCAGAGGCAGGGTCTCTATGTCTGCCTCACACTTCTGAGGCTGGATCACTGAGGCTGAAATTTCAATTAAGGAAGAGAAATAATTACTCTGGGGCTCCAGGCCTGCTCAAGTGGTGACAGCCTCAATATCTGCTTCTCTGGAGTAGGAAGAGGTGGCTGGGCCCCCGCCCTGAAGTCAGGGTGAGCCTGAGCAGGGCCTTGGCCCCTTGCCCATGTTCAGCCTTGCAGCAATCCCCCTCCATCCGTTTGCTGCCATGAGGCCAGTCTCAGATATACCCAAGGTAGGGGTACATGGGGCAGGGGGCTAGAGGAAAGGTGCAGACTTCTGGCAGAGGGGCTGGGGAGCAAGCCTCAGCTGGCTTGACAAAATTGAATTAAATTAAATTTAACCATTCAGTCACTGCCTTTCCCTGTGGTGAGCCTAGAAGCTGCCAGCCCCCACCAAAAGAAGGTGGGGACCCCAAGAGCAAGACTGGGCAGCTCTGGCCTCCCTCTGGTAGGAGTCTAGCACAGGCTGGGCGTGTGGGGAGGTGGCAAAGGCTGCACTCTGGAAAGGTCTCCAGAAGCCCACTCTACAGCTCAGCAGGAGTGAATCTGGGCAAGACCCTCCCCCAGACCATCTGCAAAACAAGGGCCACAGGTGGGGCCTCTGGGCTCAAGTCCCTCCCCTATCTCCTCCTCTAGTGCCCTTGAAACAGCCAGGCATAACCCCCTCATCTTCAGAAAACCTCTTTCCTAGAAATGTCCCATCTTCAATCCAAAAATGTCCCTTCTCTGAGAATGACCTGTTTCCGCCCCAGAAATGCTTCATTTTAACCCAGAAATCCCCCAGCTCCAGAATGTGCCATTTCCAGAAATGCTCCATCTCCAGAACTTCATTCCCCTTCATCTTCAAATGTAATCCATCTCCAGAAACGCCAGTGTTCTACAGAGGCCCCGCCCTAACTCCAAGAATGTTCCACTTCCAGAAATGCCACATCCCATCTCCAGAGATGTTGCACTTCAGCTCCAAAAATACCTCATCTTCAGAAGTGCCCTATTTTATTTCCAGAAATACTCCAGCATCATCTTCAAAAACACACCAATTCCAGAAGTATTCTAGTTTCTCTTTAGAAAGATTCCATTTCCAGAAATGTTCCATCTCTAGCAATGCTTGGAATCCAGCAAATCCTCATCTTTACTCCCCCAAAATGCCCTCTCCCATCTCCAGAAATGTTTTCATCTCCAGAAATGCCCCTCCTCCAGAAATGCTTTCCATCTCATCTCTAGAAACTTCTTCATCCTGTCTCTAGAAACACCATGTCTCTTTTCTAAAAGCATTCCATTTCTGGAACTGTTCCAGCTCATATCTGGAAGTGTGCATGGCATCTCCAGAAAGGGCTCTCCATCTGGTCCAGATGCTGCAGAAACAACAAGACCCACTTCCTTCTGGATCTCCTACAGAGAAGCTGAGCAGTGACTGGGCCTTCTCCCTGCTCGCTCCTTTGGGACCTCTCGGCCATCTGCTGGGCCTGCTCTTATCCCAGAGCAAGGACGAAGTCAAGAGCAGTGCTGGCAGGTGCCAAGGTCTCTTGGAAGGGGAGCATGGTCAAGGTTTGGGATGACTGAGAGCCCCCCAGGTCTGACCTGGGGGCAGGGGCATGAGAGGAGCCTGGGGTGGGAAGGATGAACCAGACGGAGGCGGTGGAGGTCTCAGCACAGCTCCCTCCAGGCACATTCTAGTCCCAAACACCTCCACTGGCCCAAGTGCACATACTCACAGTTCACAGTCAATACCCACACAGCCCAGAAAGTCCCCCCATCCCGCAGGGCCATACACAGTGCACTCTCACAACATGGAAACCCACATGCAACCCTGGAAGTCCCACCTGCACAAGCACACACACCATACACAGAGGCACACACATAACACAGACACACATACAAGTCCACCATCACACAGCACACACCCACACATACAATCACAGTCCCCCACATTTCTCAGGACTCTTGTGGGCCAAGTTCAGGGCACACCTAGGGGCAGGAGCTCCAACCAGTCTGGGTTGGCAAGACAGGGCCACTTCAGAACACAGCCCTGGGCACTTTTCGCTTAGAAGGGACCACAAAAGAGAAGAAGGCACACGTTTGGCATCTATTGCACACCTACTAAGATGGGGCGCTCACTCCCTCCTGGAGCAGCTCAGGCCACTTCTACATCACTTCTGAATGACAGAAAGTTCCTTTATGGGCCAGGCATGGTGGCTTGTGCCTGTAATCCCAGCACTTCGGGAGGCCGAGGCAGGTGGACCACTTGAGGCCAGGTGTTCGAGCCAACATGGTGAAACCCTGACTCTACTAAAAATACAAAAAAAAATTAGCTGGGTGTGGTGGCACACATCCGTAATCCTAGCTACTTGGGAGGCTGAGGCAGGAGAATCGCTTGAACCAGGGAGGGGCAAGTTGCAGTGAGCCAAGATCGTGCCACTGCACTCCAGCTTGGGCAACAAGAGCGAAACTGTCTCCAAAAAAAAAGGCTGGGTACGGTGGCTCACGTCATAAGACTCCATCTTGAAAGAAAGAAAGTTCCTCTGTCCACACAAGCAGGTACTGCTCTCTGGAGATGCAAAGCTCATGTCCTGTTGAGATTTCAAGCAGATTCTCTCCTCCCTGCCCCACATCAGGTGGGAAGGGAAAGAGGGATGGCTGTTCTTGGGTAACGGGGCCTGGAAATAGCTTCGTGGAGTGTGAGCTGGTGTGAGAACACACAGATATGCACACACTTAGGTGTACAAACATGCAGGCAGAGAGATGTGCCCCCGTGTGTGTCCGAGGAGCTCACATGCAGACATGCAGGGCATGGAATACACCTACACATGCCGAACCTCATGTAAGGAAGCAGACGATGGGCCCCCAGTCTGCCCCGGGTCTGTCTCTGACACCTCTGCAGTGGAAATTCTTGGAGCCTCCAGGTGGGCAGGAGGGAAACAGGGTTCTGTCTCCATGACCCCCATTCCTAATGGTCTTGGTTAGCTCCCATGGGAGGATAATTACCATTTATTAAGCCTCCCAATTTAGAATCAGTCACAATTAACTGGAACCTCCCAACCCCCAACCCCGACTTTTTTTCTTTTTTTTTATTGAGACAGAGTCTTGCACGGTCGCCTGGGCCAGAGTGCAATGGTGCTATCGCAGCTCACTGCAGCCTCTGCCTTCCAGGTTCAAGCAATTCTCCTGCCTCAGCCTCCCGAGTAGCTGGGATTACAGGTGCGCACCACCACGCCCGGCTAATTTTTTGTATTTTTAATAGACATGAGGTTTCACTATGTTGGCCAGGCTGGTCTCGAACTCCTGACCTCGTGATCCACCCATCTCACCCTCCCAAAGTGCTGAGATTACAGGCTTGAACCACTACACCTGGCCCCCAACTTTTTTTTTTTTTTTTTTGAGATAAGGTCTCGCTCTGTCACCCAGGCTGGAGTACAGTGGTGCAATCTTGGCCCACTGCTGCTTGACCTCCTGGGCTCAGGTGATCCTCCCACCTCAGCTTCTGGAGTAGTGGGGACCACAGGTACCCACCACCAGGCCTGGCTAAATTTAAAAAAAAATTTTTTTTGTAGAGAGAGGGTCTTGCTATGCCAAGCCCCTTTTTTGGTCCTTGGGGGCTAAGGACAGAGGTGAACAGGACTTGAACATGACCTTCAGTTTGCCCTTTATGTGGACCCCTTTGTCTGCCACCCCCCAACTAGCCAGCGCTTGACTAGAAATGCGGCTTCAACATCTGTCCTCATGCATCCTCCTCAATCCCTGCCCCTGTCCTGGATGCTCATTTTCTCTGTCTAGACCACCCTCCTCTAGGAACCAAGATCCTCAACCAAAAATGTGAGAAAAATAAACCAGTGGAACAGGAATCAGAATGTCCACGTGGTCCCAGGGCCCAAGATGGCCAGAGCTTTGCATTGGGTGATGAGGGGGCCCCGGGTCTCCCAGCCCCCAGGAGCAGCCAGGCCTTCTGCAGAGGCTTCGGCATTGGTATTCTCTGTCCCTCACAGCCCAAATTACACCGACTCTCCTGGGACCCTTTTATCGCACGTTGTCGCTTCAGCAAAAGGTTATGTACGAGAACATGGAAATCCCTCCCGCATATTAACTAAAGGAGCATTTTTAAAAATGCACCGGAGAAAGAAGCCCACCTAAGAGCCAATTTTTCGTGTCTTAGACGAAACGAGCACTGGACTGGGAGTCAGGCGTAGGAGTCCTTGTCAGGGTTCTGCCCTTACTGGGACCTGGGGCATGCCATGTCACTTCCCTGAGATCCAGTGTTCTCATCTGCTAAAAATGAGAATAAACGCACCCACAATGGTGCTCCATCAGGGATGCTGTGAGGGTCATCTGAATGCCTGGAATGAATGAATCATCTTATAGAACAAGCAGAATCTGATTGGTGTTAGTATTCAGGCTTTGCCAACCAAGTACTTAACAGGCAAGGAGAACATGGAATTATTCCCCAAGCGTTCTGCATCCTTTCACACTTCCTTATCTTTCCCCACACAGTGCCCGCACCTGGTGCACCTTTTCTTTTTCTTTTTGGCCTGGAGAATTCTCAGAAAACACCAAGACCCAGTTTGGAATCAGTTTCTCAGTTCTGACATTTACTAGGTGAGCTTCAGAGATGTAATCTGCCTCGGATGAGGGAAAGCCAGGATGCCAGGACGGGAACCCAGGTCTGAGCAGGGTGGCAAGCTCCACTGAGTGCTGGGGCCCAGCTGGCACAGGAGTGGGAACTGCAGGGAACCAGGTGACTCAGCAGGTGGCAGCCCCGTGGCAACTCTGCCGACAGTGCCCCGTGGGTGTGTGGCCCTGCAATGCCAACCTGATTTTTTTTTCGGAGAAGCAAAACGTAGAATTTTTATTTGAAATCCAATGTTATTTTTAAAACCCTGGGCTGGCCAAACAGCGCCCACCTAGGGGCATCGCCAGAGAACAACTTCTGGCCATGTGCTTAAGCTCTGGCCTCTCCATGGAAGAGATGGCAGAGGAGGGAGCAGGGTCTGCCCGGGGCATGGGAGAATGAGGGTATTCCAGGCAGGGCCGAGGGGGCAGGCAGGAGCAACAGTTGGGCAGCAGGACTGCACGAAGCAGGTTTAACTGGCGAGGAGAAGGCTGGCCGCCGGGCAGCAGTAGCCTCTGGGCCTTGGTGTGCTCTTCTGTCAAATGGGGATGATAATAGAGCCCAGCTCCGGCAGGTGATGAGAGGAGTGTGCCAGGGGCCCCTGGCGTGAGAACAGGCGCGGGTGGGACCTGCAGGATGAATGAGGGAGGAAGAGATTCTTAAAGGGTAGTCACCCTCAGCCAATCACTCTGCGAAGGCTGCAAACCCTAGGAGATGCCCAGGGAAGGACGTCACTTGCCTGGCATCACACGACAGGTGACTAAGTGAATGGCAGATCCAGTCACCACAGTGTGACCTATGATCCCATCCCCCTCCCCCAGACAGAAGGCCACAAACACAGGAAGTGTCCTGAGGGGTACTAAGAAGGTCTTCCCTGCTCCAACCTGTTACCACCTTAGGCCTGTGGCCTGACCAGGGCTCTGTCATCAGACAGCCTTTGTCTGAGCTAAGCGGTGCCTTCTTCTCAGTAAGGAGGCCAACACTCCCAACACAGCCCTGGGTTCAGCCGCAGGCTCGCTTCTTATCAGCCATGGGCTTTGAACCACAGCTGCCAGACCTTTCCAAGCCTTAGTTTCTCCAACTGTAAAATGGGGATGGCAGCAACCTTTCACTGGCAAGGAGGGTCTGAAGACCGGACACAACAAAGTACCAGGGCTGGGCACCTAGGAGGCCTCACCGAGAGGAAGTTTGGAACAAGATGGTTCAGTACTTCCTCCTGATTAACATTCTTATTCCCCCCGCCACCTCCCCCAGTGATCCTCTTCCAGGCTGCACCAAGGCTCTGGGTGCTGTTCCTCCCTCTCCATGCTGAGCTTTACTTTCAGAGAATTAGAATCCACTGAGCTGTAATTATCAGTCCTCCAGGACCATCACCTACTTCTCCAGCCGAGACTGAACAGTCCCTCCCAGCGCTCAGCTCACAGGGGATGCAGGGCTAGGCCGAGCTGCTCTGGGCTTAGGCAAGAGCTTGGGGAGATGGTCAGGTCCCCACTTCCCTCTAGACCAGCATTCCAGGCCTGCACAGCAGCTCCAGGAGGAGGGAGGCTGCTCTCATCCAGCCCACACCCCACCAGTTAGAATCAGAGGACTCAGGAGTTCTCAGGGAGGAAACTGAGACCCCACCCGGGTTCTCTTTTGCTTCTCTTGAGGCTCTCCTCATTGTCCCTGTGTGTTCCCACCGCCGAGGCTGCTCCAGCAGTGCTCAGTGCCCAGAGCACCCGTCTTTTCCTGTTGCCTTCAAGATAAAACCCTTCAAGCAGTCAAGGCCCAGTCTCCCGTTTGGCCTCAGTTGCTGCCTCCCCATCCCCACTCCCACCTGCTCACCGCCCACACCCCCAGGCCTCTGACATGCTGTGTCCTGCAGCCAATACTCTTCCTTCTGCAGCAAGATGCTTCCCCTTGGAGACCCGGCCCTGGTCCCTTTGGGTGCCTTGGCCAGGGCATCTCAGCCAGATCCATCAGCAGACACTGCAGAAGGACTGAAGGAAATGAAACACAACCTGTAAACGAGGCCTGAATCAGATGTGCCCCAAGTGCAGGGTCAGGCTCACCTGGTTCAGGCTGGTCCCAATACCGTGTGTGACCCCTCTGCTCCCACATCCTCACCTGTAGGAGGGCTACTAAGGGCTGGGTAGGTGTGAGAAGCACACCAGACTGGCACCATGCCTGGTGCCCTGGCAGTTCCCAGGGCCTTGCAGAACCTGCCTCCTTGAGCATCGCCTGCCCCGCAGTCTAGAAAGGGCTCTCAGGCTGGGCACAGTGGCTCACGCCTGTAATTCCAGCAATTTGGGAGGCCAAGGCAGGTGATCATGGGGCCAGGAGATCGAGACCATCCTGGCTAACACGGTGAAACCCCGTCTCTACTAAAAATACAAAAATTAGCTGGGCATGGTGGTGCACACCTGTAGTCCCAGCTACTCGGGAGGCTGAGGCAGAAGAATCGCTTGAACCCGAGTGAGCCGAGATCGACCCACTGCACTCCAGCCCAGCAACAAAGTGAGACTCCATCTCATCACAAAAAAAAGCGGGGGCTCTCTCAGCTACGCAAGGAGTCTAGCCCAAGATCCCAGGCTGTGAGTGGGCCCAGAGCAAGGCTCCTGCGGCTCGGGCATCAGAGCAGAGTGACACTGGCAAAGCTTCTCTGCCTCTCTGCCCTGTGCTACCCTCGGAAAGGCCTGCTCCAGCCTACCCTCCTGGGTCAGCAAAGTCTCATCCTGTGCCTCGGTCCCCCAGTCTGGTGACAGCACCTCATAGGATACCCCAGCCCTGTCAGGGGAGCTCCCCTCTGGGAGCCCCAGCTTTGCCATCCCTGCCCCACTTGTACTTCAGGATGGTCACAGTGACCACTGGGTAACAGCAATGAAGCCAGGAGGCTGCACACTAGTGGCCCCGGGTCTGAATCTGGTCGTAGGGGTGATGCTGAATTAGGTGACTACACATACAGACCAGGAAGTATGATGTAACATCTGAATCCCGTTCCTGAGGCAGTGGACAGCAGGTGCTGTGGGTCGCATCCCTGTGGGCTGCCGTGGCAGAGCCGAGCTACCGCGCCCCACAAGGGCCACGCAGCCACCACATCCTCATCGGCGCTGCCTGCCTGGCCCTGCAGGGCCTAGAGGTGGGTGACCCCTGCATTATGCAAACATGAGTTCATTTTCTGATCACTCCTCCAAGGTAACACATTTGCATTTTAAGCAAGGCCTTCAGTGCTCTGACCTCAGTGGTGACTAACGGAAGCATTTCAGGCCCTGGGAAGGGCAGGAAGGGGATATTTGGCAGGAAGGCAGATACCAACATCAAAAAAACTGCTCCTGAGAGGTGGCATCTTGCAGGGATGACCCGGGGCAGGCAAGGTCTCTCTGCTGCTTCAGCGCAAAGGGCTTTTTGTGGAATGAGTGAATATCTGCCTGCCTCTCTCTTCGTTCTGCCTTGGGAACCAGGTGGATGCTGACTTCCTGTTCCACCGCCCCTCTGATCCCTCATGATACTGCTTCTGGCTCCCCATAAGATGTGGGACCGGGTTCAGCAAATCTCACTAGGACCTACCCCAGCAGAAACATCTCTCCCTTTCCCCCCTCTACCTTTGATAACAGAGCCTCAGGTGGGTCCAATGAGCATCTTTGCCCCCTAGAGGCTCATACTGAGATGACAGTCCCCTGAGCCCCAGACTGTCTCCTAGAAAGCACTGAAATGTGACAGTGTGTGTCCCTCCCCAGAAGCCAGCAAACCCAAAGCCTCTGCTGTGGCAACACACAAATGCCCCAAATGGACGGACAGGTGCACAAATGCACAAATGAGCCCCTGTGTGCATTCCAGGGCTGCCAGGCACTTGAACAAACTTGACCTGGTTTTCCTTACTTTCGTCAGTCCTTTCTGGAAAAGCTATGGTTCCCCATTACACAAAGGGGAAACTAAGGCTCAAAGAAGCGGAAAAAGCCCCTGCTCATGGCCAGCGATCTCGCTTGATTCTGTGTGTGGCCAAGCCACATTGTGTCTCCTCCTCTAGAGAAGATGGGCTCAGGGAGCAGAGGAGGCACACAGGAGGTGGGAGTGAGCAGAGGTATGGCAGCGGGCAGGTCCCACAAAGGCTTGTGAACCCCGCAACACCTGATGCTGGGGTGGAGGCGGAGGGTCACCTGGTTTATTGTTATTACTACTCCTTTCTACTACTGTAGTCCTTACCAGGCTTATAGCAGACAGATAACCAGGCAAGGCCCAACGTGACCAGGCCCAGACTCTTCCCAGAAAAGGCATGGCACAGGTACCCAGCAGTGTGGATACAGTGTCTGAGCCTCACGGGGCACCTGTGGCTGATCTGCTGTGGAACCATGAGCCAGGTGGAGCAAGAGCGAGGTGAAGAGAGGCAGGCACTGCCCAGTTTGGCAAAGATGACCTGAGTCAGACCAGGCTGCTCCAGGCTAGTGAGTCACGCAGCTCCCCACATGAATGGACATCACAGTCCCCCAGCCCCTCGATGCTTGGGCCTCAGAAAGGAACCACCTCAGGGGTGCCACAGAGAAGAAGGTCTTGTAGTTGTGGGCCCCAGCTTCCCAGAGGTCCTGCAGACGCAGGGGCTCATGGTGGGAATCTGGGGGCAGCTGGGAGCTATGAAGGGCATCTAGGCCTCAGGGTCAGAGGACTGTGTCCAATCTGGGGTTCTCGACTCCTGGCTGCATGACCTCAAGCGCGTCACTTCTCTGTAAAACCGGAACCACAAATGCTGACTTGCAGGATCTGTGCAAACAAGCAGCTCAGTGCCTGGCATATGAGTGGGGATCCACAGGGCTGGGGGCTGCCACCCACTCCTGTGATCTCAGAGACCACCGCCGGAAGACAGTCCCTAAAATTAAAAGGAGAAGCTCAAACCTGACTTGGGCACATGCCCCTAAACACCTTGCCACTTGATTTCCCCAGCCTGTGCTCCCCTCTGTGGGCTGCGGCTCCAACTAGCTGTGCCCCGCCATTGGACCCTACCCCATTTTGCATTCTCTGCTCTCAGCCTCTTCCTCTCCCTGGCTGGGGGATGTGAGCAGGAATGGCTCAATCAGGATATAATCGTTTTTAATTAACGTGCGGATCATTTCACAGGCTGATCTCCTTGGAGACCAGAGGGAAGACGGTCTTTTAAGATTTTCTTTTGCCTCCCTCAACCCCACCCCTCCCTGCCGAAGGCCTTCCCCGCCTTCACCCACCCAGCCACAACCTTGAAGCAGCACAAAAGCCTGATGCCTGGATCCCTCCTGGGGCCATTAGGAAGAAACCACATGCACACACATGCACGCGCGCGCAGACACATGCCTGAGCTGGGGGGCACCCTCCCCTCCCCCCAGAAATGCACAAATGGGATCAGACTGACATCACAGAGGGGACACACACAGGAACACACACACAGAGGCACGCATGCACAACACATGCCCAAGCTGGAAGGCACACAAACCCCTTAAGAAATACACAAACAGGATCAGAGGCACACAGATGTGCACACATATACAGACGCACCACAAAAACAGAGGCACTCACAGGCATGCCACACACACAGACGTGGACGTACAGACGCACATGTCCATGGGGACACATCCAAGCACAGAGACACTGCAGAAGTGTCCAAATGCCTACACTCATGGCGGGTTTCTCTCTACCTGGACGGTTGGTGTGCCGCAGGGGAGGGGCAGAAAGGCCCTGTCCTCTGACAGGGAGTCAGAGCCATAATTGCCCTGTCCCCCACAAGCACGCCCTAAGCCTCCCCCTGGGGTGCCCTGCCACCTGCCCCACGAGGGACCTAGTGAATAGAGAAGCCACCACCCCCAGGCCCTGTCTCCTTGACATCCACCTGGCCAGAGCTTCCCACCTCTGGCCCCCAAACAGCTGTCCCACTGCACAGCCCACCCAGATGGCCAGCCCAACACCCCCACTGGGAGTGATGCCACCCAGCCACTTCCCTGAGTGCCCCATGAGGCCCTCAAGGGGATGAAGGGGCTCTCCCTCTTCCTTCTTCATTTTACATAAATCCTTCTCTTTTCCTCCTTTATTCCCCCCCATTTTCTTCCTTCCAACTCCCTTCCCGCTTTTCTAATCCCTTGCTTTCTCTCCTACCATCTCTGCTTCCACTCTTTCTTCCCTCTCTCCTTCCCTCCTCCCCCAGGGGTCTCCTGGAGTGAATCTCAGGCCAGACTAAGAGTTTAAGGGATACCCATCCCCCACACCACTCCTTCCTACCACATATCCGTGCCAACACCTGCCTCTGCTCCTGAACAGATCCAAGGCTAGGTCTCTGACAAGTAAACTGAGGCATGGGGCATGGGCGCAACACCAGGGCCCCTTGAGACCAGCAGTCCCACCCTCTCACTGCACCTGCTTTGGATCCTCAGCTTTTCGTCTGGAGATTGTGTGGGCAAAGAGGAAGGGGAGCTGTGGTGGGGGGTAGTTGGGGTGGTGGGCAACAGGCAGCCTGTGGCCGCCAGATCCTGTGAACACGCCCAGTGGGCAGTAGCCCAGGAGGGCCAAGAAGCCTGCCTGGGGCTCCAGCTGCGGCACCAGGGGTAAGCTTGGGGTCTCAGTATCTCCATCTGTGAAATGGGCAGGGTCAGTCATAAAGACCTCAGGAATCTTCTCAGATGTGAAAACCAACATGGCAAATTAGTAGCTGGGTCTTGGCTGCTGCTGCATAGCCCAGCGACTGCTGTGTGACCTTGGGACTCACTTCCCCTCTCTGGACTCTGGCTTCCTTTTCTGTGAAAGGAGGGAGGTCAGACAGGTGATTCATTGCCAAGGCTCTTTTTGGCTCTGGTGGAAGGTTCTAGATTGTGGGAAAGGAAAAATAGTGTCCCATTTATCCAGAGAAAACTAGAGAAGCCGTTTCTCCCACTGCATACAGTCGGAGCCTTCAGCATCAGCAACGGCATTTTGAGCAAATCATTTTAAATATCAAGAAAAGCTCTCTATACAAAATATATGCACTACATCATTCATCAGGAACATCCAGAATGTTGGACAAAAGGGGAATATTAAGTAAATTATGGTACATCCACTTGATTGGAAAAGCCTGAAGACATTAACCATGGTGTTTATGAAGCATCGGTTACAAAACAGGAAAAGGCTCACATTATGCCGGCAAAGCAAGCAGGATATACATCTGAATATAGAGAATGACGACAAAGTCTTTAAAAAACAAACCAACCACGGAGTCAAAAAGGACTGGGAAGAACTACATGAAAATACTAACATTGTCAGAGCCCGCTAAGACTGTCAATAACCTTGTTTGTTTTCCTTTTTTACCTTTTCTATGAATGCTATTTTACAATATATATTTCATAAAGGTTTTTAAAAAAACCCACAAGGGCTGGATGCTTCCAATTGAGAAACTTTCCCTTTTCATTCATTCATTACTGATTCATTCACTCCTGTGTTTGGCTGGACAAACACAGGACACTGTTCCTGTCTGGTGTGTGCCAGGCCCTGGGGGCTCTAAGGAAGATAGGAAGAAAAAGATTCTTGAAAACGGAAACTCGTGGTCTGGGGAAGGGAAGGCAGCCCTACAGATAACTCTCCACTAAGGGGCTTGTGCCATGGGCAGGAGCAGCAGTCAATCCTTACTGGTTTCAATCCTGCCTCCCAGAGCTTCACCCAGGCCTCCCTCAGACGCTAGGGTCTCATAGTCCAACCTATGGGTCAGACACCCACCCTTAATGGCCAGGCCTGCAGCTGGGTGGGTGCAGGGAGCAGGGCAAAGTCTTGCTCAGGAGGCCCCCCACAACCCCAACCTGGGCAAAGGGTAGAAGGGCTCCTCCCTTCCCTCTACCCCAGACCCATGGCGACTTCCCTTCCAGTTCCCGATGGCCCTGTCTTGTAACCTCTCTTCCCTCAGGGCCACAAGGCCACTGCCTTGCTGCCTGACCCTCTCTGGGCTCTGATTTCCGCCTCCCACAAGGTCCCTGAACAGGGCACCACCCAGCCTGGTCCTGTTGGCTTTGAAGGGGGAGTACGGGGTCTAGAATCTGCTTGCTCCAGTCAGCCGGTGTCAGGCAGACTGTTAGCCTGTCACAGGGTCCAACAATGTGTCCCTGCTGTGTGGGGGTGACGGATTTCTGGGGGAGGGTTAACTCTTTCTATTCCTGGACCAAGAGACAGAACAGCCTGAAAACAGTCTAGCCGCCCCCCGCCCCAAAAGGTGCCTCCCCTCTCCCCCAGGAATCCTCTCTTCAAGCAGGGAGAGGAATTGCCTTCACCTGCCTGGGCTGCCAGCTTGGCGTCTCCGGACCTGGCTCTCCATCCCAGGAAGCAAAAGGGGAGGGGGCACCTTGATCGCCTGGCTGCTTGCCTGGGAATCCAATTAAGGCTGATTTCCACGGGCTCTCCACCCCCCAAACCGCCAGTCCAGCTAGCCCTTCGCTCTTCCACGTCTCCCCCTCCTCTGCATCCCCCGATGGAGCAAAATAATCTGGGGGCTTTGAGTGCCGGGAAGCCTCTGATCCGGCGGTTCCCCCTTGGATTGAGCCCCCGCCTCAGAACTGCAGTCCTCAGAAATTTTCTGGGCTAGCATTCCCCTCCCATGGCCGCAGTGGGAAAAGGAGAAGTTCCCACCACTCTCCTCCCCTTCATCCTCCCCTCCCCCTGGCCCTGAGGGAGGGGGCGAGGCGTCCGGATCTCCGGGTCACCGGAGCAGCGTCTGCTGAGGATCGCAGGAGACAAACACTTCGTCACACCAGCACAGCACCCTCGGGATCACCTCTTTCAGCCCGCATTGTACCGGAGGGGAGGAGGTTGAGGTTAGAAGGGCCCTCGACGTGCCTGAAGTCACCAGCCAATCGCCAAGCACAAGAGGGGCTGCCATCCAAGACCCCTGGCCGCGAACCCAGGCCTCTCGCCAGGGCCGCGCACACCCCCCAGCCCCCTCCCTGCCCCGGCGCCATCCCAAGTCGACGTCTCTAACCCAAACAAGCCCCTCCCCTGGGAGCCCCCTCCCTCCCCCTACCCGAGGCCCAGGGTCAGCAGCCCCAGGAAGGACCCCCTCCCCACCCCACTCCCCCGCGGCATAAGTGCGAGATTTCATTGTCGGCCTGGCCACTCGACCGCGCGTGAGACTGGGACGCAGGGCAGGGGGGCCACCAGGCAGGCTCTTGTGGTAGGAGTGGAGAGGGGTCTCCAGGGGAAGTGTCTGAAGCCACTCCTGCAGCTCCGTCCAGATCCGGAAGCCGCCAGGGAAGGGAGGAAGGCGGGGGTGGGGAGAGCGCGACCTTAAGCGCTGGCGGGCAGCGAGGAGGGGCGGCAGCGGCTGGAGGAAGCGCCCGGAGGCGTTGGGGGCGCCGAGTCCCCAGGGAGGCCGCGCTCCCGGGAAGTTTCCAACCGGTTGCCCGGAGCAGGATCGGGTGCGCGGATCGTCCTCCCCGGTCCAACCAGCTTCGGGGCACAGATTGCGAACTTGAACAGAACTCCTTCCTTCTCTGGCATCTCTAGCCTCCCCATCCGCGGCCAATAGCCCCGCCATCTCAGCCCCATGCCTTCCGCCAATACCACAGTCGCCAAGACCGTTCACCAATGCTTTGTGGAGGAAAGGGGAGGGGGGAATCCCCAGCACAACCAAACTGCGGCCAAAAGCGACCAAAAAAAAAAAAAAAAAAAAAGAAAAGAAAGAAATTCCTTCTCCTAAGACCTATTCCCTCAACCAGCGTGGAAAACCCCCAAACAGGCAAATCCGCAACTCCAGCCAAGATCCCGGCGCCGCGGGAGGGGTGTCTGAGGCGGGCGACGACCCCGGCCTGCAGCCCCGGGCTCCGGGTAGGTCTGCGCGCAGCAGCGGGCCGGGGGCTCAGGGAGCCCTGGCGCCCACAGCGGCCCGCCGAAGACACAAAGCTCCGCCGCCAACAATACCTGCGGGCTTCTCCTGGGTCTCCCAGGCGCCGGCGCTGCGCGTCTCGCCGTCTCCCTTTCCCCCGCCGTCTCTCTCCTCTTGCGCACGCTCTCCCCCTCGCCTCTTCCAGAACGCGGTGGCCAGATGAGATCCTTGGGAGAAAAAAATGTGAGCGCTCGCACGATTCCTTTCTCTCTCCAGCCGCTCGCAGCGGCCCCGGGCTCGCTCCTCTCCCTCGCGCTCCCTCGCGCTCCCGCGCGCGCCGCGCCTCTCACGCCCCGCGTTTCCTTCTTAGCAGCCCCTGTGAGCGCCCTCAGTAGCCATTATTCACAGGCCGCTGGGGGACAGGAGGTAATTAGAGACGGCCCCGTGGCCGCATCCACTCGGTAAGCGCGATGCGGGCGCGGGGCGCGCGCGGGGAGGGGCGCGCGACGAGGGGGCTTGGCTGCGCGCAGCCCGCGCCCCAGACGCGGGGGAAGGGAGGAGGAGGAGGGGGCAGGGAAGGAAGAGGCGTGCGGGGTCGGGGGGGAGTGATGAGCTCTGGAAGGGAGCAGGAGGAGGGGGCGCTGGGTAGACGCTCCCGTGGCTCTCACCGCGGGGGCTTGGGGTCACTGGCTGCGAAGCTCCGTGGCGCTTAGGGAACGGGGGTGTGAGTGTGAGAGTGCGCGCGCGCGCGCGCGGGCGTGTGTATGTCAAAGATAGAGGAGGGGAGGGAGGGAACGCTTTAATATTTTTCTAGTGACTTACGAGCCTGCGGGTGAGGTCTTGGCTGTGCGTTTAGGTCCGTGTGTGTATCTATGTGGTTGTATATTTCTGGTCTGTCCTACGAGTGAATGTCACGGGGCTTGGGGGGGTCTGGATACAAGCTTGTGAATGTGTTTCTGGGTCTCGGCGGAACTGAATGATGCGGTACTGCGTGGGGTTGTGTGTCTGTGCGATTGTTTATGGGGGGTTGTGTGACTGCGTGAGGTACTGCGTGGGTGGGATTGTGCCTGTGTGAGGTTGTGTGTGTATGGGATTGTGCCTGCATGGAGCTGAGTGTCCGGAGGGCCGTTGTGTGGCCGTGTGGGCCTGTTTGCAAGTGGGCTTGTGAGCCTGTGCGGGGCTCTGGGTTGGCTAATGGGCTGTGGTGTGTATCTGCAGGCGGTCGTGTGTGTGGCTGGATCTGCGTGGGGTCTGAAGCCTGGTGGGTGGGGGTTAGTCCTCCTGGCGTCGAGGATAGCACCGCAGCAGAAGAGCCGCTTAAGGCGCAAACAGGCAGCACGGGGTCGCGGCGCAGCGCGTAGTAGCGGTGGGGCGTAGAGAGAAGGTGGAGAAGAAGGGGGCCTTCATCCCGTGCCTCCCCTCGCCGCATCGGAGACGCAGCTTGGAGATCCTGCCACTTGCCCGCCCTGCGGTCCTAGAGGCACAGGGTTTGGGGACCCTCCCCAGCTGGCAGTGAGAACTGAGACTCAGATGATCCTGGGGCAGCACAGAAGCACACGGCAAGGACCGCCCGAAGAGGTGGGTCGCTTCCCGGAGACAGCCAAGAACTAGGCCGAGACAAAGAAGAGCGGGACCGGGGACATTGGGGCCAGACCACGGCGACTCTAGGTTCCCGGGTGGCCAAGGGGAGCGCGCTCAAGGCCGGCGAATGGAGCCTGGCGATGGTGGCGTGGGCCCTTCTTCACTGTAGTCCCAGCAGCCGCTCCAGAGCCCTGGGGGCACGTAATTACGCGCCCCAGGGCAGGGCTGCGGTGAGGGGTGTTCTCAATGCAGCTGGCGGCGCCAAGCCCCGGGGCTGTGATTGAGCGCTCAGCTGGCCCGCCCCTCTCTCAGCAGCTCACCGCCCACGCAGTCATTCATTCATTCATCCATCCCTCCATCCATCCGTCACTGCATCCACCCACCTTTCTATCCATCCACGTGTCCATCCATCTACCGGATTTATACTGCACCAGGGATCACACAGATGTGTCAGCCCCAGCTGGTCCCACCACTTTCTCCCGCTGGCCAGTGAGTCTGTCTCATTCTCCTCAGCCTCCAACTCCACTTCCTCCTGCTCAGGCCCCTCTCTGCTCTGGAAGGAGCTACCGACCACCTCTGTCACACTTGGGTTTTGCTGCTCAGTGCTGCTCCCCTGTCTACCTACTAAACCCCCCACCCTGCCCATATGAAAGTCTCTATACATCCTACACCCAACCTTGCCCATCAATATGTGCCAGGTGGGCCTCGGGCACCTGTTTCCTGGCACTCCCTGAAGCCTGGTAGCAGGCCTTGCCACCAGAAATGAATCCCTTAGGTCCTGGGCAGCCCCTGCTCTGCTCTGGACTCCCCATATTTAAAATGTCAGGCTGCTTAGTCTCTGTCTTCAGTATCTGTCTTGGGAACCAGGGTCACTCAGTCCTGAGGCTGCTGGGTGAACCAGGAGATGCCCATTGAGTATACCATTAAGGGGGCAATGGAAAAGACCAGATCCCCGCTGGGGATCACCAACCTGGTCGTCAATTTGACACCCCACCACCACCATCCCCAGATCTTTGCCCTCAGCCCCAGACTGTCCCTGTCACATCCTGATTTAGCCACCTCCTCCATGCAGCCACCCACAAGGCCAAGACTGGCAGAGGGACTTGACGGTGTGAGGGCAGTCTGTGGGATCTCTTCTCTTGGAGGAGAGAGAATGTCTTCCCTCCCCAGTTTCTGAGTGGTAAGGAGAAAGTCCCCCAGGTGGTTGGTGCCAGCCCATACAGTTAGGCCCCCACCATCTCCTGACCTCAGTCCCAGCCTGTTGCCTCACTCACCACATTGCCGCTTGCCGTTCCTGAATTCACCAGGCACACTCTCACCTTAGGGCCTTTGTGCTTGTTGCTCCCTCTGCCTGGAATGCTGTTCCCCACCTTCTAATACACTGTGTAATTTACATATTTATGTATCTGGTAGGTATTTTTGTCTGTTTGCTCCTTGGTGTATCCTCCGTACTTGGAATGGTTCCTGGTACACATTCCATAAGCACTTGTTTAATGAATGAGTGAAGGCATGGAAGAATGAGGTTAAAGCAAGCCCTCCTCCTGTAAGCCTGACCAAGCCCAGGGTTTCTCTTCTTTGAGCCAACAGTCCCCTTGGAGAAAATGGGAGTGGGAGGTTGGGGTAGGGGATGGAAAACATCAGGGTCAGGACACGTCCCATGACTCACTGAGGTGGCTCAGTGAGTACCCTTCACAGATTCCAGATTCTGGGGATGGGTGTAGAGGGATGGAATGGTGGTGGGTGGCTTGTCTCAAAAAAGAGCAGAGCCTGTCATTTGTTCCAGGGGCCTCTCTTGTTCCCCAGCTCCAAGGACTCCCTGGGGCTCCTGGGGTAGTGGGGCGGAGGGGTTTTGATTCAGGAGAGCTGCCATTCTCATCTGTCAAAGAGTGACGGCAATCCCGAGCTGGCCAGGGCCCTTCCACAAGGGTTATCATGGAGAATCACAAGACGGCACCCCAAAGTCAGGATCTGACCATCCCCTAGAGGAGACAGGCTCGAGTCTGCAAAGAACTGGCCAAGACCACACAGCAACACAATCGGATCCTATCCGACTAAAAATTTCAAGATGCCTTGTTCACCTCCATCAAGCATAGTGCATGGCATGTGGTAATGCAGCAGCTTAATATGGATCAAATGAAGTGCAACCTCACAATTCAAACCTAAGTGTGCACGAACCCCAACACCTTGCTTACTCCATCAGACCCTACTGGCAGGATTCCATGGGATCATGGTGCCAGCACTCAGCCCCTATAAATGTTGCTGGAACACCAGAAGAGGAGGCTGCCTGGCCGGCAGGCTTCCTGCTCCCTAGGTTCTGACTTCACCTTTCACCAAGAGAGTCTCCCCCAGGGGAGATGAGCTCCTCCCTCGCTGGGATGGTCGGGGCACTCACGGGTTTTAAAGGGCCCAGTCCTTCCTGGGGAGGTGTGGCTGTGTTCTGGAGAACCTGGGTCTGGACAGGTCAGCCCTTCTGTTTGTCAAGCACTATCTCAATAGCTGCTTTCATGCAAGTGTGTGTCCAGATGCCGTTCCAGAGCTACAGGAGCTGCTGACCAGAGAGGCAGCGTGGGCAGAGGGCTGAGGCCTCCAAGCAGGGGCCTGAGGAATGCAGGCAATGGAGCCAGTCAAGGACAAGGCTTGCTGACAGGCCACCAGGGACAGAGCTACCGAGGGGACACCCAGGTGGAAACAAGGGATAGGGAGGCCCACCAGGCCAGGCTGGTACACTGAGACCCACAAGTCACATTTGAGCTCGGCCCTGGTCTGGTCCTGCTGGGAACCTGCAGGCCTGAGGTCAGATATGGACCAGGTTTTAACATCTATTCCACACCTGTTTATTGAGTAGTGGGGCAGCAACTTCAAATCTCTATGTATCTCCCCCGACCCCATCAGTAAGTCTCATCATTTCAGAGACTGGGTCACTGAGGTCCGGGAAATGCACTTGCCTCCAGTCACACAACATGAAGGTGGCAGAAGTATGCCTCCATCGGCTTGGTACATATTTACTGAGCACCTACTAGATGCCAGGCTCCATTCTGTGTGGAGGATTCAGAGCAAGGAATGAGACAAAGCTTTCATTTGTCTCGACAGACAAGAAACAGAATGAATAAGTAAATGATGTCGTATGTTACATTAGGTGAAGCATGCTATGGAAAAATAAAGCCAGGGAAGGGGCTGGGAGCATCTGCAGAGGCTGTGTTTCTATGCCGAGTGGTCAGAGTTCATACTTAAGAGCATTTGAGAACAAATTTTTTTTTTTTTTGAGACAGAGTTTCACTCTTGTTGCCCAGGCTGGAGTGCAATGGCATGATCTCACCTCACTGTAACCTCTGCCTCCTGGGTTCAAGGGCTTCTCTTGCCTTAGCCTCCCAAATAGCTGGGATAACAGGCACCTGCCACCATGCCCAGCTAATTTTTGTATTTTTAGTAGAGATGGGGTTTCATCATGTTGGCCAGGCTGGTCTCGAACTTCTGACTTCAGGTGATCCACCCACCTCGGCCTTCTAAAGTGCTGGGATTAAAGGCCAGAGCCACTGCACTCAGCCTGAGAACAGACTTGGCAGACTAAGGCAGTGAGGTGTGTGGCTATCTGGAGGCAAAGCTCTGCAGGCAGAAGGAAGAACAAGTGCAAAGGCCCTGAGACAGCGGCCAGGCTGGGAGTTTCAAGGAACGCCAAGAGGCTAGTGTGGCTCCAGGGGAGTGAGCGGGAAGAGACGGGGGCAGAGAGGGGACAGGGGCCACACCTACAGGAGCTTGCACACCACTGTAAGGACTTTGGCTTTTTGAATGAGATGAGGCGCTCTGCAGTGTTGTGAGCAGGAGTGGGACATGCTCTCCCTTGGGTGGTCAGAGTTTCTCCCTGTGAAGAGAGCAGATGCAGGGCCAGGCCAGGAGCAGGGAAGCCTGTATCCTGCACTAGTCCAGGTGGGCAATGATGAGGCTTGGCCAGGGTGGGGTCGAAGGGGCTAGACTTTGGATTTATTTTGAAGGCAGGGCTAGCAGGATTCGCTGACATATTTTGCCTGAGCAACTTGCAAGAAGGATGGATGCGGCTGCTGGGATCTGCCATTCATTCTAGCAGGTCTGGTGGGAGAGCAAATGCCTCAGGAAGGAGCCACCCCCTGCCCCTCCTCAGCCTCCACTGTGCCTGCTCCAACCCATTAATGCCCTTCATGCCAATGTAGTAGCTTAGAAAACTGCTGAAGAGGCCCCATTTTAGTGACTGTACCAGGAGCTGTGCCCTGAGTCAGCAGGGGGTCATCTCCCAGTCACCTTCCTACTTTCCCAGCCTCAATATCCCCTTTTTATGAGCATGTTGGTCCAGGTCTGCAGCTGCCAGCCCTCCCACCCCCATGGATCCGGTTTTGTCTCCCAGCCCAACTGAGCTAATCTGCCCACAAATCTCTCCCTTTGTAAACATTTATGGAACCCACCGTGTTCCGGGCGTTGTTCAGGGCATTGTGGGACAGCAGGGAACAGAACAGACATCCCTGCCCGCATGGGGCTGGCATGGTCATTCACCAACTACAGCCCTGTTCCCTTTTCTCCCCATTAAAACCCTCTAATGCCAAGCACTTCCTGAGCAAGCTGGGGCTACCATGTGAAACTGAGAGCAAAACACTCGAGAAAATGCTTTTCTTTGAAAGCAAAGAGCTTGAGATTTTAGCTGATGGGGGTGGGGAGCATCGGGAGTATAGAGATCCAAGTTCTCTTACATTTTTGGAACATTTTCAAATAGTTTATGTTCCCCTCAGTGTCCCCACTCCCTAGATTCCAGGATGGAGGCTGATCTGCAGCCCCCTCCACCGCTGACCCGTGCAGGGGAAGAGGCGGGAGGGAGCACACCTCTGTTACTGCCCTGGGCTGGGGTCTGCACAGGAATGCTGGTGCTGGGCCAAGACCAAGGCTTTCTGCCTGCCTTTGATCTGAATGACCTTTGATCTCTTCTGTCTGTAGTTTTCCTGCCATCTGTGTGTCTGTCCACCCTTCCCTACTTGACTGCAGGAGGCCACCAGATAAGGTCAGTGCAGCTTTGGGCTCAGACAGAGAAGAATCCAAGTCTAAACCCCACTTGACCCCCGCTGTGGACCCGTCACTGGACACGCGTTCCAGGAAGATGGCCCCCACCCGCAGGCCTGTGACTGCACCTTCACGCAGCGGGGCATCCAGACCAAGGGTATTCATCTTCCTTCCATAGCACCAGTGTCTGAGTGAAGTCAAAGCTGCTGAACTTGAAAGAGGCAAGGTCCTGGGGTTCAAAGGGCACAGGTTGGGGGCAGAAGGCTGGCTGGGGGAAAGAGAGGACTGGGCAGCTGCAAAGGGAGACAGACTGGGGGTGGGGAGGATGAGAGCAGATGAAGGGGTGGGGAGGAAGAAAGGCAGGAGGAGAGGGAAGGAGGGGTCTAGAGCCACAGGGCTGGGCACCGGACAGTGCCTAGGAGAGGCACCAAGAGGCAGGCAGGGGTCTTCTCTCAGCCTCACTTGGGAAGCACTGCCCCTGCTCACCCTAGCACAGTCCTGGGCACCCTTGGTTTCCAGCTACAATGAAGCCACACACTCTGGACACTTTGGCTTGGCTGGGGTTCTCTGCTATGGCCATGGGAACAGCTGGGCACGGGCCTGCTTGGTAGCAGGGCCCACGGGCGCCTTCTTGCCCCTGCCCCTTGTGCCCAGGGCTCAAACCTATCCCTGGGTCAGGGAGCCACCAAGGGGCTGGGAACAGTGGTGTGGCTGAGGTCTTACCTGTCTTCTGTGCCATACAGACTAATCTCCAACTGCAGCCACAGACTGACCCTTACCTGTGGCAGCAGCCACATTCTGACTCTTAACCCCAGTCACTGTGATCCCTCCCCAATCCCAGGAACAGACTGACCCCCAGCCTCTTCCATAAACGGACTTCTGACCTCAGGCACAGGCCCCAGCCACAGACATCTAGCCACTGCTATCTATAGAGAAGACCTGAGCCCATCACAGCCTGAGCCTCAGCCCTGATGCTGGTGGGGCCCCAGTGGTGGGCATCCCATGGGCACCTTCCCAGGCTGCCTGGGCTATCAGGATGGGCCTACTCTTTGCCAACCCACCCTGAGGAGAGCAGCAACGTCAACCCCCCCAGTGTCCTGCGCTAAGGCCATTGGGCTGTGGTGACCACAGCAGAGTTCAGCAGCACCAGGCAGGAAGCCCCTCTCTCCTGCCCTGGGCCAGTGTGTGGGCCAGACACACACGTAGACACACCCAACACAAAACACACACAGAGTCCAACAGAACCACATAGTTGCCTCATACACAGCCCCTAGACCCTCTATACAATGTGTACTCAGACACACAGACACCACACACATGAACAGGCATAAAACCACACAGAGGCGTGTGCATACACACACAGAACCCCGTCCCCACCTCAGACTGGGCACACACATCCAGAAACATGGGTACACACATCTGTGCGTATACACACACACAATCATACAAACATGCACATGCACTTACATGCAGAAATGTGTACAGACATATACCCACGTATGCATATCAATGACACATGCACACGCAAGAACATGGAGCCTTCTCTATGTAGAAGTACACACACACCCAAGTGTCAGTCACCGGTCTGCACGCATCTTTTGTTCCCTGACCCCCGGGCTCATGGGTATCTCTGGGTGGCTTAACCACTCCACAAGTGACCCCTCCAGCCCCTTCCCGACTCAGCGCAGAGCTCCATGGGCTTCTGCCCTCCCTGGACTTGATGGCAGCAGACATGCTGCCTCCAGGCTTCTTCCGGCCCCAGATGGGTGAAGACCTCTAACGTCTCCGACTCTGTCCCGACTGGTGGCTGCAGCTCCTGCCTGGACTCAAGCTGGCTATGATATGCCCTCAAGCCTTTGGCATGACTTGGACAACTCTCTCTCTGCTAAGGGAAACCCAGCCCCCACCACAGTCTGTCATCTGCAAAATGGGTAACCGCATGCTGCACGGCCTTCCAGCACCCCTCCACTCCTGACATAGGAGGGCGCGGAACAGATACCAGGAGGTGGCTGTGGAACAGAATATGTGGGATTCCCAGGGGCAGCTTGGCCTTCTCACAGCCTCCAAGTGCACACCCACAAAGGGCTGAGGGCTCAGTCCTCTCAGCTCTGTGGCAAGGATCAGACTAGGCACAGCCTCTCTGGGGCCAGGGTGAGTCCAGGGGAACGTGTGAATGGAAAGCCCTTTCCAGGGGCACCTGCATCTGTGGAGATCACTCCTGAAGGATGGGGAAGAAACTGCTAGAAGGTCAGGAGCGAGAGGGACACTCACTGCTGTGCTATCTGAATTTCTACCGCGTGAATGGAAGGGGCCCGGGGGAGGCAGAGGAAGGACGCCAGTGACCACGCCGCTCCCCATGTGGTGTCATCCCAGCATGCTGTGGTGGAGCCCAGGTGACTGCACCATGGGAGGGGGTAACATGCGGAGCTGGAGCTAACTGTGCCAAGCAGCCCACGCGGAATCCTCTCAGCCATCCTTTGAGGTAGGTGTCCTTAGCCCATTTGAGAGCTCCAAGCACTGAGGCTCTGGGAGCAGAAGAGAGAGGCATGGGCCTGGGTCAAGCCCAAACCACTGCCTGGTCTCACAGCTTGTCATGGGGCTGCTTATTTACCTTCCACACCAGGGCCCAGCTCAGAGCAGCCCAGCCCAGGCACGAGAGCAGAGGAAACGGGCAGAGCCCCTGGCTTCAGATGCCCCCAGCTCTCCAGGAGAGGACTGGGTGGTAAAATGATGACTCTTGGCCTCTCACATAACTTAAGCCAGGAAAGACATGCCCTGCTCACCCCCAGTGCAATTCCTGGCTTGGGCCTGCCCTGGCTGTGTGCCCCTGGGCAGTTCCACCCCCTCTTAACCCCAGCTTCCAGAGCTGAGATGAGGGATTGCATTTCTGCTCCTGCTTACCTAACAGAGGGTGATGTGGGTGGGATGGGAAGCAGCATTCTAAACTGGGAAGTCCATGAGGTGGAAGGCGACGTTACTACCTCTCTCCCCAAGCTCAGCAAGAAAGCTCCTGTGCCGAGCCAAGGAGAATCCTCCCAAAGTCAGCACCTGTGACGAGGCAGCTTGGAGAGCAGACATGCAGACCCTTCACCTGCCACAACACGTCAATGGGCCTGAGCCCAGCCTACAGCCAGTATTTCCTTCCAGTCCTGCTTCTGTGCCCTTCTGCAGGGCAGAGGTTGCCTGCTGCTGGCTTCCTTATTTGACCTGCAGCACTCCCACAGTGTGTGCCAGGAGGCTCGCACCCAGCTGCCTCCCATGACATTTCTGAGCCTCAGGTTTTTCACCTTTAAAATGGGGAAGAACTGCAGGGCCTGGGATGTGCTGATGACGAATGGAAATGAGAGCATGAGCGTCACTCAGTGTTGGCCATGCCACAGCCCTCCACAACGTTAGCACTGATGATGATCGTTCCCTCCTGGCCCACGGAGAGGTTTGAGTTTTCAGTCTCCAGGATGAGTATCACATTCCAATTTCACAGCCATGGCCTGGACACTGAATGTGGAAATCTTACTTGGTTGTGCAGCCAGGACACAGGCCCACCCACGCTTTGTCCCGAGAGCTGAATGACCACCAACACAGGCTCCGGGGTGCTGGTCCCCGAGTCTCCTCACAACTTCCCAGTGGCCAAGGTAGGCAGGGAGAGGACTGGGAGCCCCCTTCTGCAGACTCAGAAACTGGGGTTCAGAGAGGGAGCTGAGGAAGCAACAGGAAGACAGATTTCACCTCCATATAAGGAAGAGCTTGCTAGCAGGCAGGGCTGCCCAGAAATGGAAGGAGGGAGCTGCTCAGGAGGTGGTGAGCAACCTGCGGCTGAAGGCATGCAAGCAGAACGGGGCAGACTCTGGGCGGAGGCATCGTGGGCGGCTGGGACACTCTCCAGGGGAGGGCTGCTGGGATCTCTGGTCCTGTGACTTGACCAAGGCCATGTGAGCAGGAATGGAATTCCAGAAGGTCAGAGCCGGGGACCAGAGCAAGCTCCTGCTCCCAACCTCCCATGTGAAAGCCACGCAGCTGGAGGATCCACAAGGGCTGGACAGGCTGAGCCCCTCCGAATGGATCCCCCATCCCTGGCCCTGGTCACAAGTCTTTATGTTTTTAGAGAGAAATGCCTGATTTTTAAAAATGGAAAAGTGCACAGAAGTAGAAAGACCAAAAAAACCCAGAATCCCCCTCACCCTGTGACAGTGACTGTTAATGTTTCCTTACAATCTTTTCTTTTTAAAATCTATTATTTATTTATTGAGACAGAATTTTGCTCTTGTTGCCCAGGCTGGAGTGTAGTAGCAAGATCTTGGCTCACTGCAACCTCCACCTCCTGAGTTCAAGCAATTCTCCTGCCTCAGCCTCTCCGGTAGCTGGGACTACAGGTGTGCATCACCACGCCAGGCTAATTTTTCTATTTTTAGTAGAGATAGGATTTCACCATGTTGGCCAGGCTGGTCTCGAACCCCTGACCTCAGGTGATCTGCCCACCTCGGCCTCCCAAAGTACTGAGAGTACAGGTATGAGTCACTGCGGCCAGCCTATTATTATTATTTAGAGGCAGGGTCTCACTATATCACCCAGGCTCTAGTGTTGAACTCTGGGCTCAGGTGATTCTCCTGCCTCAGCCTCCCGAGTAGTGGGGACCACAGGCACCATCATGCCCAGCTCCTTGCCATCTTTTCCACGTGCATCAATTTTGGTCAGAAATCCGGATGTGCTTTTAAAAAAAATTTTTTTAAGCTATAATTCACACACTATAAAATTCACCCTTTTAAAGGGGACAATTCAGGGTTTTGGTATATTCACAAAGTTGTGCAACTATCACCGCTACCTAATTTCAGAACATTTTCATCCCCCTCCCAAAAAGAAATCTGTCCCTGCAGGCAGTCACTCCCCATTTCCCCACCCCCAGCCCCTGGCAATTGCTCATCTCCTTTAGTTTCTCTGGATTTGCCTGTCCTGGGCATTTCGTATTAATGGAATTATATGATCCGCAGTCTTTTGCATCTGAGGCTGGTGTGTTTTTAATGTACAATTTTCTAATCCTATTTTCACATAGGATTCCTAACACGTATCACCTGATACATGCATTATACACAGTCACCATTTCCATGCTACTACCAAGTCCTTAGAATCAGTGCTGTTTGCAACACCACAGAGAGGTTTGACCACAGTTTCCTCAGGCCACCCTCTGGTGATGGCCCCCATCCTGTTCAGGTGCCATCATCACGCAGCCAGACCAGTGCACTAGGCCCATCCTTGCCCCCCTCAGCCCTTACAGCCTGTTTAACAGAGTCTGTTAAATCAAGTCAGCCCCTGACCCTCCCTCACTCAGAATCCTCCATGGCTTCCTCCTCACCTAAGACTTAAAACCAAGCTTACACCACAGACCACAGTCTCCTATGCCATCTGACCTCTGCTACCTTCTGACCTCACCTCCTCCCACAGGCCCGCTCCAGCCACACGGCCTCTCACAGATGTAGCACGGCCCCACCTCAGGGCCTTTGCACTGGCTGCTCCTTCCACCCAGATGTGGGCTCGGCCTGGCAGCCGCTCTCTGTTCTGGACCCCTGCTTCCATTTGCTTCCTAACACATACCACCTGATATATGTTTGTTCACTGTCTTCTCCCACTAAAATGGCAGCTCCATCACATGTTGTCTTATTCGCTGATAGAGCCCCGGCACCTAGCACGGAGTTGCAGCTCAGTGACTCTTTGGGCTGTTTCCAATAAAATGAGGAATGTAAAAGAAGCAAATGCAAAACCCAAGCGCCCCACAGCGCAGACATTATAAACCGGCAGTCCTCCGCCTGCAGACATGTGCGGTTCAAACCACACTGTGCCTTTTGTTAATTGAGCCAGCATTTGAAAATCAGGAGAGTTCACAGAAAATCCAAATTCCAGCTTCTCTTGAAAACACATATCTGGTCATCAGGGCTGGACACCCGCGTGACAGCCATCAGCAAGCACTAAGGGGCTGGGCCTGGGGACATTCCCACCTCCGGTGAATGCTTTGTCCCTCCTCGGAGGCCCCAGATGTGGTGCCCAGGAGGAGGGCTTGCCCTGGGAGAGAGCCCAGGCCTCAGTTCATGCTGCTGCCTGATATCTGGGCCCTAATGCCCCCCCAGCCACCAATAAGGTCCCACCCACTTTTATTCAAAGACTGGGACCTTCCCAGGGTCCCTATGCTCTCAGGGAGCCCTCACAGCTGCTGTTCCTTTGCCTGGAACTTCATCCTGTGTCCTCTAAGGATGCCTCACCTTGTCCTGGGACCTGTCGAGGCCTCATCACATCTGGGATGTAGTCAGGAAGTTCCATCCCGTGTACTTCTCCCACTTCCCTCTGGCTCCATCTCAGCCTCCCCAGCCCCAGGCAGCGTCCAGCATGAAGTAAGTCCTGGGCCACCTCTCTGAAAGGACTGAATGGCAAGCACCCCACATCACCGCCACCCCAGGAAGCTGGGAGGACCGGGGGACAGTGCACACAACTGAAAGTCTAATTTGGGTCACACTCAGTGCCAAAATGCACGTGTTAGTCACCTACTGTGCACCAGATGCCTCGGGGCACAACGCTGGAAATCGTGGGGGACGGGTGGCCCAGGGGTGCTGCAGCAGCCAAGGCCTGCGTGTTTCTGCCGAGCAGGGGCGGCCCCCAGCCAGGCTGTGACCAGAGTTCTTCTAGGGATTGTCTCCCCACCTGCACGCAGGGCTCCCCTATCACCAGCCTCTCAGGCCCCAAGGCTCAGCCCCGCCTCCCACCCTGGAGAGGTTTTCCGGGTACTGCGGCCCTGCCTTCCCATCCATCAGGATTTTGCTGCATTCCTGTGAGTCATTCTCCAAACAAACCGTGTGAGGGAGAGAAGGGAGCAGGGGAGGGGGAGGAGAAGGCTGGGAAACAAATCAGCCCTACCTCCTCCCTCCCACCTGCCCCCCATCAACACCCCCGCACAGGCACATGGGGGCCCTCGGAGAGCTCTCCAGTCCGAGGCTGGCTAGCTTATGCCTTGCTGTGTGACCTTGGGTAAGACGACAGCCCTCTCTGGGCCTCTGGAAAAAATGGCCCCAAAGGTCCCCACCTACAGAATGCACGGGCTTCCTGGAGGGCTGTCTCAAACAAGGCAGGGCCTTGTGGGAGGGCTGCCTGGCTGTCTCCCACTTTTTTACCTCAGTTTCTCCACCTCTGAAATGAGGAGGGGGCAAGTCCTTGGTAGCCACAAGGGGCACATCTGCCAGGTGGGGCTGAGTGAGGCCAAGACACCAGCGCCGGGGCTGGCAGGGCCTCCCCCAGGAGTCCTGGTCTCGGTGGTCACTGCACCACCATTTCCCCAGCAACAGCTGAAAGGCCACCACTGGCAGCCTCTGACTCACAGGCCCCTGGGGCCAGGACGATCTCTGGGCAGCCCCCAACCCCTACACTAGGGTGGGGGATGGGGTACTGCTAAAAAGTAGCCAAAAGCCCTCATCACAGTCATAGCTGCCATGGTGGCCATGTGTCCACGTGGGGGTGGGTGCTGGAGAGTGGGAGGGATGCCCCAGGGTCTCCATGTGCCTCAGCTCCCACAAGGGGTCCTGGGAAGGTGAGGGGCGTATGCTTGGCACATGGGCAGCCCTTCTCCCTGAAATGCTCTTTTTTTGTGGCTAAAGCCCCCTCTGGGCTCTGACTCTCTGTAAAAAGCAGGCTTCTGAGTCACCTCTGCTGCTGCCACCCCGGTGGCCAGCGCACGTGAAGGTGCACGTGACCCGGTGTGTGTCTGTGTGTGCTCGAGGTCATCGGGACCCTGACCTGAGTGTGGCCGGGGCTGGGTGGGTGGTACAGTGTGTGTGTGTGAGGGTGTGAGAGGGGTGTGGGTGTCCAAGGGTTGACCACCTAGGCACGTCCATGTGCTGTGAATGAGCGTGGGGTGCGCTGCCACAGGGCTGGCATCTAGGAATGTGTGCACGCATGTCTGCTGTGCAAGCTTCCTCCTGAAGCACCAACTCTTCAAACTGCCTCCTCCTGGGTGCTCATTCTATCTGGTTCCATGAAAAACAGGTTTCCAAGACTCTAGAAGCTGCACGCCCAGCCCGCAAGGAGCTGATCTGGGGGCCCCTTAAGGTTCAGAGGAAAGCTCCAGGCTCCGGCAGAGCCCAGCCACATCACATTGGACCTAGTGCTGGGGTTCCCCCTCCCCGAGGCCCAGCAACTCCTTGGACCAGAGAAGGGAGCTCAGGCCAGAGTGAGGCATGAGGTTTGGAGGGGCATGGGAGCAGACCCAGGGCAGGGCAGGAAAGAGACTTAGCGGGCAGCTGCCCCAGGCTGGAACTGGAAATGCCCCACTGTGGCCTGAATGTTGGGGCAGCTGTGAAGAGGGTCAGCTTCCAGCCAGGAGTGACCATGGTCAACCCAGCAGGGAGGCCAAGCCAGGCAGGGGCCTCAGGAGCCTGAAGGGGTAGAGAAAAGGGTCAGAGTAGGAGTACCTGGGGGCCAGCAAGGGGCTTTTCTGAGTAAAGGTGGGACCAAAGCAGAGAGAGACTGAGGGGAGCCTGCCTGAGCATCCCCTCATGATACAGCAAACAGCAGACAGCAAACAGCACAGCCACGTGCCCAGAGCCCGGCCAGCTCCAGCTCAGCGCTCCCTAGGTACTGTCAGCCTCACAGCCTCCTCCTGTGGACACGGATGCTATGCCCTCCTCGGGGTTTCTCAACACGGTGCCCGGCACACTAGGCCCTCCATCAGTTATCATTGTTGTCACAATGATGGTCCCTGGGTGGCCACCGGAGCACCTTGGAAAAATCCCAAGCTGGGAACCTGGATGGCTCCTCTCCTTCCCTTCCACTCTGGGCCTCAGTCTTCCCATCTGTAAAGTGGCATGTCCCATCCCACTCTGCATCTGAAAGTAAAGGACTGACGAACTGCTCCCTTTGCCTGGAGCAGGGTGGCAGGGGCCCAGGGCACAGGGTTCAACTCCGAACCCTGGCAGCTGTAAAGCTGGAATGTTCTGGGCATTCCCAAAGGGGCTGCAGAATTTGAGCACAGAGAAAGGATGGGTCAGTTATAGTGTCCACTTATGGTGCCCAGCCTCGGACGGGGACCCTGGTCTCCTGACTTCTGGGCCACTGCTCTGTGCCTCTCACCTTGTTCAGAGTCCGTGGGTCACTAGAAAGAGACTAAGCTGCCTGGAGTCACAGAAGGTGTACAAGGAGATGTGTGAAAAAGTGACCCACTGAGTCAAGAGGCAGTCCAGGACACCCCTAAGATTCCATGATTCTAGAATGGAGTCCCTAGCCAGGCACTCTAGCACACACCGGTAGTTCCAGCTACTCAGGAAGCTGAGGTGGAAGGATTGCTTGAGCCTAGGAGTTTGAATCCTAGGAGTTTGAATCCAGCCTGGGCAACATAGCGAGACTCTGTCTCTAAGGAAAAAAAAATGTGTGTATGTGTGTGTGTGTGTGTGTGTGTGTATGAGAAGAGAGGACACGAAGGTGCAAAAGCCAATTCCTTGTTCATTCAATCTAGGCTGATTAGCACTAGTGTTAGAGAAAACAGGCTTGCTAAACAACCAGCTTCTCAGAGTTCATCAAAGGGTCTCCTCCTGGGGAGGGGGCCTGCCTCCCCTCCTGCTGCCACTTCAGGGTCAATATACACTTACAGAAGACCCGGAAAAATGGCACAGGCTGAAGTACCATCAGAGGGTGGCAGCAGAGGAGGGAGGAAGAGCATGGCAGAGGCAGGCAGGCCTGGGGTGCCTGTTCCCCCAATCCTTGGAGATCAATGGTAGGGTCAGCTTGGTTGATGTGGCTGCAGCTTCTGAGGCCTGCCAGAGCCTCCAGGAGCCGTCTACTGCCCTTCAAGCTCTGTCTGGCCCCCTCAACTCCCAAGGGAGCCTGTGAGATCCTAAGTCAGCTTGGAGCCTGCCTCTCGTGGTCTCCAGCTCACTCAGAATGAAAGCTAGAGTCTGGCCAGCGCGGTGGCTCATACCTGTAATCCCAGCACTTTCAGAGGCCAAGGCGGGTGGATTGCCTGAGCTCAGGTGTTTGAGATCAGCTTGGGCAATATGGCAAAACCCTGTCTCTGCCAAAAATAAAGAAAATTAGCTGGGCATGGTGGCGCGCACCTGTGGTCCCAGCTACTCTGGAGGCTGAGGTGGGAGGACCACTGGAGCCTGGGAGGTGGAGGTTGCAGTGAGCTGAGCTCATACCACTGCACTCCAACCTGGGCGACAGAGTGAGACCCTGTCTCAAACAAACAAAGACAGAGTTCTCCAGGAACCCTCTCCCCTCTCTCAGTCCCCCCCAGCCACAGTGGCTCCCCCGCTGTTCCTGCCTCAGGGCCTTTGCACTGCTATTCCCTCTGCCTGCAATACCCTTCCTTTAGACATCGAAAGGTTCACTGACCTTTCTCACCTGTCACTTTCTCAGTGAGGTGTTTCCTGGCAGTCCGATTTAAAACTGCACGCGGCTGGACGCAGGGCATCACGCCTGTAATCCCAGCACTTTCGGAGGCCGAGGCAGGCGGGTCACAAGGTCAGGAGTTCAAGACCAGACTGGCCAACATGGTGAAACTCCATCTCTACTAAAAAACACAAAAATTAGCTGGGCATGGTGGCTTGTGCCTGTAATCCCAGCTACTTGGGAGGCTGAGGTAGGAGAATTGCTTGAACTGGGCCCCAGGAGGCAGAGGTTGCAGTGAGTGGAGATCTCGCCACTGCACTCCAGCCTGGGCTACAGAGCCAGACTCCATCTCAAAAATAAAAAATAAAAATAAATTAAAAAGTAAATTAAAAAAAAACTGCACGCATCTCCCCTATCCTTGAGCCCCCACCCACCTCTACTTTTTTCTCACTACATCTATTTTCTTTTTAAAATTAGTTAGTTATTTTTAGATATGAGGTCCTGCTATGTTACCCAGGCTGGATTTGAACTCCTGGACTCAAGTGATCTACCTGCCTCGGCCTCCTGAGTAGCTAGGAATAAGGAGTGTGCCCCCAGGCCCGGCCTATCACCATCTAAGGCGCTCTACACTTCACTCAGATTGCTCCTCATTAGCTGCCTGGCTCCAGAGATTGTTGTCTGTCTGCTCACCCATGGGCGCCTAGAGCAGAGCCCGGCTCACAGTAGGGGCTCAGTAACTGTGTTTCAAATGCATGGATTAAAACATTCTTGTTATACAAGATCAGCATTCCAATGGTGGAGTCTTTAAAAAGTTTTTCCCTGTTGGAGTTTCAATTCTTTTTTTCCCCAAGCCCACAAAAAGAACAAGTGTGTGCCTCCCCACTCCCAGCACAGGCCCCACCCTCAAACCAATGGTTTGCCTATGGGCAGGCAGGGTGGTTTTCACTTTCCTTCAGTATTCTGTCCATTCGCCAGTCTACATCCTGGACATCTCCGCTGGACTCTGCTCGGGTGCCCCGATTCTACTCTGATCCTTCAAACTTTCCCCATTACTGCATAGGGCACCCCCATCCTGCCTCCAGCTCCCTCCAACCACTGGCCATTCAGCCCTGGGCTTTCCCCGGCCCCACTCTTCCCTCCTTGGACCCACACCGGCCCTTGCCCACCTGGATGCTTGGCCCAGCCGTCTACCTGGGTCTTCCTCCCTCCAGCTACTGGCCTCTCGTTTCACTTATGCACACCACTCTCATCATTCAGTCCAGAGCACTACACACTCCATGACCTGGGGGCAAAGTCCCCTCCAGCCTGGCCACTACCTGGCCCCATCCCTGCTGGCTGGACCCAACTGCCTAGTGTCTCCCGTCATCTCTAGGCCTTTCTCAAGCAGACCCACTCTCCCAAGTGCTATTCCTTCCCTCACCCCAGCTCTGCAAATCTGATGCCCCAGCCCCAGCATTGCACAGGGGCTGCTGGCCTCTGGGCAAGCACTGTGGCTCTGCAGAATGGTCCGAAGCTCCCTGCTGGTCTTCGTGCTCCCTCGGGGCCTGTGAAACAGGTGCTCAAGAAGTGTCTGGTTTCTGTTGCTGTTTTTTGGAGTTTTTTTGAGAGATGGAGTCTTGCACTGTTGCCCAGGCCAGAGTAGAGTGGTGAGATCTCGGCTCACTGCAACCTCCGCCTCCCGGGTTCAAGCAATTCTCCTGCTTCAGCCTCCGAAATAGCTGGAACTACAGGTGTGCACCACCATGCCTGGCTCATTTTTGTATTTTTTAATAGAGATGGGGTTTTACTCTATGTTGGCCAGGCTGGTCTTGAACTCCTGACCTCAGGTGATCTGCCTGACTTGGCCTCCCAAAGTGCTGGGATTACAGGCATGCCCACCACACCCAGCCAAGAGGCATTTTTTTAAAGGAATAAATGATGTGAGAAAATTGGTGAGAAAGTGAACAAATGAATAAGAAAATGAGTCAAACAATTATAGAAACAGACTGGCAATAAAGTTCTATTTTTCTTTTTTTGATATGGAGTCTTGCTCTGTCAGCAGGCTGGAGTGCAGTGGTGTGATCTCAACTCACTGCAACCTCCGCCTCCTGGGTTCAAGCGATTCTCCTGCCTCAGCCTCCTGAGTAGCTGGGACTACAGGGCGAGCCACCACACCCAGCTAATTTTTGTATTTTTAGTAGAGACAGGGTTTCACCATGTTAGCCAGGATGGTCTCAATCTCTTGACCTCATGATCTGCCTGCCTTGGCCTCCCAAAGTGCTGGGATTACAGGCGTGAGCCACCGTGCCCAGCCTAAAGTTTTCTACTTTTTGACAGCTCTCCTCCATGGCTGCTGTTCTCCTGTATAGACCCCTGGCGGGGGACAGGTGTGAGTGGTGAGGACAATGATGAATCAGTGAGGATGTGCTAGCCATGCTGCTTTAACAGAACTCTCAAATCTCAAGGGATCAAAACAACAAAAGGTGATTTCTCCTTCATACTACCATCCATCAGGGTGGCAGGGAGGCTCTCTCTCACTGAGCAGTTGCCACCTTGACCTTGGGCTACCAGAGGAATGTGAGTGGTGGGGATCCTTATCACCATGAAAGGCTCTGGCTGAGAAGGGACATGTCACTTCTGCTCACACCTCACTGGCCAGAACTTACTGGCAATAAAGTTCTTTTTTCTTTTTTTTTTTTTTTTTTGAGAAGAAGTCTCACTCTGTCACCAGGCTGGAGTGCAGTGGCGAAGGGACATGTCACATCTGCTCGCATGTCACATGATCCCCCCCTTCCTAGACCACCAGGAAGCACAATTTCCCCTAGGCTTGGGAGGGTAAGTATCTGGAAACTTTGGCCAACATCTCCTAAGGACATCTCACACACCACCACCAACACCACAAGCAGCAGAGGCCACGTATCAGCTCCTCCTGTGCCCTGGACGCCAGGCTAAGGACCTGAAGTGGGAGTTTCACTTACTACTCATGGTAATGTCATGCTGTCAGGACTATGTATATCCATGTTCCAGATGAAAGCTAAAACCTGTACAGTAAAGGGACTCGCCAAGGTCACAGAGCTCATGGGGATGGGGTTGAGATCGGAACTCCTGTCTGTGTGTGCCAGGCCTTTATATACCCCACTGCCTGGCACAGGTGCTTGGGGAGGCTGGGTGGTGGTTAAGGACTGCCCTGGGGAGACAAAGACCCCCCCACGTGGAGGGTCATCCTGACTGCCCCACCACAAAGAGCCCCCTCACACTGCCACGTCCACTCTCAGGCATCCAGTGCTGGAACCCCTGGAGATGATAAGGCCAGTCCCAGATTCTGCTGAGAAATAGACAGGCCCAGAGGGAGCAGTGCTGGAGCCAAGGTCACACCTTGTGCAGGGCTGAAAAGAGACTTCAAGTCTTTGTCCATCATGGTCTGAGTGTCCCCAGCTGCCTCAACAGCACTGGGTACCAGGGGACAGCCTCTGCCTCAGGAAGTCCCCTCAGAAGCGAGGGTGGGCATGCGCACTCCGCTTTCCTGGCAGGCTAGGCAAGGGTGCAATGGTCCACCATGGCAGGATCCCCAGGACCTGGCCCATCAAGCCTGTTGCCCTGAAAGCCTGGGCCACCCACTAAGCAGCTGGGCTGCCCTGGTGCACAGTGGCTCGCTGCTCCCAGGGACAGTCCTCAAGAGGGAGACCTGAGAGGCCTAGAGGGGAGACTGTGCTCCAAGACTCCACAGCCAGGACCTCTGAAGACAAGGCCTTGGGCCTTCTGGGAAGCCACATGAGGGTTCTGTGCAGAGTGGAACGGAACAAAAGAAAGGGGGTCGGTGGAGTTTGAAAACAGCCTCAGCTAGGCATGATGGCTCATGCCTAAAATCTCAGCACTTTGGGAGGCCAAGGTGGAAGGATCGTTTGAGCTCAGGAGACTGAGTCTACAGTGATCTATGATCACACCACCGCACTCCAGCCTGGGCAAACAGAGTGACCTCCTGTTGTAACTAAAACAGAAACAGAAAAAGAAAACAGACCCAGCTCTGCTTTGTGACCTTAACCTGTCTGAGCCTCAGTTTTCACCATGCTTATTTTGCCCACCAATGTTCCCTTCCACCTGAGTCCCAGAACCATGATCTAGCACTTTCCAGAGGTACGGCTGGGCCCCCACACCAGAAAGGTTATGGGAGGACTCCTGCTGCCAACGCTGCAAGAATGCACTGCCCTCAGAGAGTCCCTCCCACAGGTTTTGGGCCTAGGGGCTTGATCAGAAAGCAGTCCCCACCCTGCATGGAAACCCTCACCCGCTCTATTCCCCAGTTTTTGCTGCTGATTCTATGATCTGCAGTGCAGCCTTCCCGTGTCAGCCTGGCCTCCAAGCAGGAGGAGGGGGTGGGGGGGGCGTGGCTATCATCCTGACCCTGACCTGGACAGGAAGCTGGATCCTCCCCAGCCTCCAGCCAGTACACTCCCTGCTTGGAAGCCTTGAGTCCCCAAGTCCCCTTATGGCCCCTGCCCAACTCCTGGGGGTGGAGGTACAGGTGGAGAGGGAGAGTGATGGGGCCTCCCCACTGCTTCTGAGCCCAGCCCACGGCTTACTGCCCTAATCATCCAGTCCACAAGCATTTACTGAGCACTTGCTACATGCCAAGTGCTGTGCTGACCACCGTCAAAGAGATGAAGTTAAAAGGCAGGGCACCGCTTCCTCAGTCTAGCAGAAGCAGAATTTGCATTACTGATGCCTCACAGCTCAGCAGTTACACATGCAGGCTTTGAAGTCACACAGCCCTGGGTTCGAGGCTCAATTCTGCCACCTCAGAGATGAGTGACTTTGAGCTCACTCTTCACCCCCACTGGCCTCAGTGTCTGCATCTGCAGAATGAGATATTAAGAGAAGCCACTTCATGGGTGGTGCTAAACCACTGGGTACCGAGAGTTTGTGTGAACATAGCCTGGCAGGGAGGTGCTCAGTCCCTGTGAACCTCCTTCCTTGCCTTAACCAGAGCAAGTGCAGAACCCCGAGGCATGCCAGTAGAGACCTCCCTCTAGGTTTCCACCACCTCATTAATCAGGGAAGACTGTCCACCCGGCTGTGATGCCACCTGACGCCCCTGGCAGCCTGCCCATTCACCTCCATTTTGTCTGCAAGGACATCTGGAGACAAGAATGGGAGCAGGGGCATGGAGTTGGGCAGCAGGCCCCACTGCTGTCAGCCCCAATGGGGTTACTGCCCATCCCCCCTTCCCACACACACAGTAGGCTCACAATAAACATCTGAGGCTTAGGCTGGTAGTGGGGAACTCGGCTGAAGATAATAGGCTGCGTCCCGGGATAAGGTGATGGCACAGCTTTCATGCCAACTGAAGGGTCTGAATTTGGCCCTCTTGGCAATAGGGAGGCACTGAAGGTTGCTGGGCAACAGAGGAACCTCTGGCCACCTCTCCAGCCTCATGCCTCCACTTTGGAATGAGCTCAGTCTTTCTGTGGTTGTCCCTTACCCCCTCTCCCCTCATGTCAGCCAGTGTTCTGCCCTAGCCAGGGATGAACTCCAACTGTTTCCCTACCTGGAACGCTGTTCCTGCCCATTAGCTCACACTTATCCATCCTTCCAGGCTGAGCTTAGAAGCCTCTCCTGGCCTTCCCGGTCTGAGCTCAAAGACTGTTCTCTGCTTCCTTTAAATTGGTTCTTTTTTTCATTAGAGGACAAGCATTCCTTTCGAGGGCTGCCTCCCCCAGACTGGAGTCCTTGGAGGGCAGAGCCCAAGTCTGACTCCCCTCTGCCCTCTCAGCATTGCCTGACAGAGGCAGGACCAGGGCCAGGTGGCCTCCCAATGGGCACTGTGTAATGCTTTAGGTTTGGTCTCTGAGATGCACAGACGGAAGAGAAATGGGACCGAAGGGGCAGAAAGGAGGGGCTAGCCAGGCATGGTGATGTACACCTGTAGTCCCAGCTACTTGGGAGGCTGAGATGGGAGGGCTGTTTGAGCCCAGGAGTTCAGGGCTGCAGTGAGCCATGATCCGTAGTAGCACTGCACTCCAGCCACTGTCTTGAAAGAAACAAGAGGTGCTGGGTACAAGGGGAAATAGAAGTGGGGGAAGGGGACCATCTAAAAACTGCATGAGCAGTCTGCATACTCCCTCTTCCCTGTTTTCCTTCCCACTGCAGAAAGAGAAGAGAGAGAGGGAATGAGGGAGGGAGAGGGAGGGGCAGGGCCTACCCCGGGGCTCACCTGATGCAATGAGGAGCAGCACAGGGAGACCTACAGAGAATACCATTAGGTCTCAAGGTTTCCATGAGGTTCCCATCAGTCTCAGTCTCAGTTTCCTCTGGGCAGAAGGCTCAGGGCAGCACTGCTGCCCCACAACCCGGAGGCCATCCCTGGGGAGAGGCAGGGGCGTGTAGAGGCAGGGGTGTGCAGAGACAGGGCAGTCAGACAGACCGGCCTCAGTGAAATGTCAGTCCAGGGGGAGGACACACCCAGACAACCTTCACCAGGGGCAGGTCCACCCATCAACAAAAGGCCCAGACCCATCCCCATCCCAGGAGGACAGAGAATCATCTTGGAGGGACAGGGTGGGGCGGGGGTTCAGGGAGGAGCGAGCGAGCGAGGGAGGGAGGAGAGGGGCCTTTGTTGCAGGCAGCGGCAGCAGCTTCTAAATGAGAGGGGGGTAAGGCCGAGATGAGGTATCTGGGGTCTCTAGGAGGTTGCATTCAACCCTCCAGGGCGCCGGGCACGTAGTATGCGACCACCATTATTACTGCTTGTGCAGAGCAGGGTGGCACTGGGTCAGTGGCAGCAGTGGGTCCCGAAGGGCCTTGAATGCCAAGCCCAAGATGGCCGGGGACAGCGCTGGAGAGCACGAGGCTAGAACCCAGGGGCGGCGCGGTTGATCGCCGGGGCGCCGGTGAGAGTGTCTCTGGCAAGGCAGGGTGATAAATGAATGAAATGAACTCGCCATGCCAGCCTCTCCCGCGCAGTGGCGAGGACGAGCGGGACAGAGCTGCGGCCTCGGCGGAGGAGGCCCAGCCTCGCGGAGGCCCCGTCGCTGTCCCTTTCCTTGCCTCCCCCTCCCCTCCCCGCCGGGCGTCGTTTTCCAGGTAATTAAGGCCGTCCGGGCCGGCGCGCAGCTGCTTCCGCGGCCTGCCGCGCCTCCGGCCCGGGCAGGTGCAATTAAACCCGCGCGTTCGCAGCCATTAAGCTTTAATGGGGCTCATTAGCATAAGAACGAGAAGACGCTTTGATGGCGGCCACCCCCGCAGGGGCAGCGCGCGAGCGCGGAGGGGCGGCGGGGCGCGGCCGCGGGAGCCCCGAGCCGGGAGCCGCGCCTCCAGCCCGTGGCCCGAGGCCCGCTGGGGCAATCCCGCCAGGGGCCGGGCGACAGGAGGCAGGGCCGCGGGGCCTGACCTTGTCTCTGGGGCTCCAGGCTGCATCCCAGAGCCGGAGGTTTCACAGGGCCTAGGCCTCAAGAACAGATCTTTGGAGGGTGAGGGAGGAGGCCCAACCTAGAAGGCAGATGTGCTTTCCCAAAGAAACAACTGGGGAAACTGAGGCCTGGAGGTGTCATGTGACTCACACAGCCCAGGTCTCAGCCTGCAAGTGGCTCATTTATTCAACAACGATAGCAGCCAAGGCTTATGTGCGTTTTAAGGGTTTAGCATAAATTCTCTCAATCTCCCCAACAGCCCCAGGAGTAATGGGTACTTGCTCTTGTGATCCCATTTTACACAAGAGGAATCTGAGGCTTGGAGGGGGACACCTGAAGTCCCACAAGCCACAGTGAGCTTTGAACCTGGGCAATCCGAAGGGGGGCTCATAACTAGGAAGCTGGGCTTTGCATTAGGGCTCTGACTGTGGGCCGTGACCACCTTGACCACCTCATAACTAGGAAGCCACACAACCATGTGTGACACCACCAGGAGAGGCAGTGGGTGGGGAGGACTGTGACCAGCTAGTGAGCTGGGTGGGCCATCCTACCCAGCAGACAGTAGCCAGCTCCACCAACCATGGGGGTTGTGGGGGAAGCAGGGTGGAAGAATCTAGAAGAAATGTAAACTGGAAATTGGAAGTGAGGTCAGCCAATGATTACTCACTGGCAATAAGTTTGATTCCCACACCGCCTGAAATGGATGGGCTTTCAAAACAGGTCTGTGGGCAAGACGTGGCAGGAGGACCACCACTTTGCCATCTCAGTCCAGCATGGAGTGCAGTGCCCAGCAATTACCAGGTGTTCATGAAACACTAGTCAAGCAAATGAACGAGTTGAATGCATGAATAAATGCTTTTCTTTCCGATTGTGGGGGGAAATAGGGGACTAATTCTTCAAGTTTATGTCTTCCAGGCTTTCTTTGGTCCAGGAGGTGGCTCTGTGAGAGCAAAAGGGCTCAGAGGAACTGGCAGGTGGGGCCTGAGGCAGCGGTGTGTGTTTGACTCCAGGCATCCCCTGGGGCAGTGCCTCCAGCATTCCAAAGTCAAGGCTGTTGCCGACAGATGTCTTGAGGGCCCTGGTAGGGAGCGCAAAAAGCACTGAAGAGGAGACACAGACTGCCTGAGTTCCACTCAGAGGTGATGGGAGCCAGAAGGAAGTCGCCAGCCCCTAGGAGCCCAGAGAAGGTGGGCAGTTGCCTCAGGCCACACAGCAAGAATCTGGGTCTCCTGATTCCTTCAATCGGGACTGAGCCTTTACCTAGTGCCTGGATCCACCCCCAGTCTAGGCACAGGACTCCCTGTCTCTGTCTGAGAAGCTCTGCCCGGCCTCTGTCTTGGCTTGTGATCAGCCTGCATTCCCATACATGAATGCATGACTCAAGTCACTGGATTCTTTGATTAATGTCTTTCTTCCTTTGGCCACACCTCCTTCAAGGGCAGGGATTTTGTCTGTCCATGCAGATCGTGGCTGGTCTCAGTGCCCGGCCCACAGTAGGCCTGCAAACATAGATGTCAACCAAGTGGAAGTATTATTACCACAGAGTCACAGTGCCAAAGAAAACTCCGTGCCTGGTGTGAGCTTTCCTACCTCCCCAAGCTCTCCGGCCTCCTCACAGCTGGCTCAAGGGTGGAGAGGGGCCTCAATGCCTCCACAGCTAAGCTGGCCTGGGGGGTGCAAGCGGGGGAAGGGCTCAGCTCCCCTTCCCAGCCTGACCCTGAGGCTGGCCCACCTCCTCACCTCTGGTCTGCAAAGGTATCTGCCCCAGGGGGGCCCTCAGCAGCCTCATTAGGAAAGTAGTGACAGACACACTGGCTACAAAGAGGAGGGGAGTTACAGGGTTGAGGGCTGAGGGCTGTTACAGGGTTGCCTGCCACATTCCTGACCACTGAGCCCCATCTGGGCCAGGGCTGGGCCTAGAGGAGGGACAGAGACAACGCCCAGAATGCAGAGTTGGGCCCCACAGCGGGGATTTTCCCATCATTCTTTGCTGTTCTTGAGTCCTGATGGGACTCAACTCTTTTTTTTTTTTTTTTTTTTTTAAAGATGGGGTTTCTCCATGATGGCCAGGCTGGTCTTGAACTCCTGACCTCAGGTGATCCACCCACCTCGACCTCCCAAAGTGCTAGGATTACAGGGACTCAACTCTTGAGTGGCAGGAGAAAAACCTCAGCCTGCTGGCGCCTCAGCCTGATGCTCTAGGCCTGCTGTGAGCCACACAGCAGCTCAAGTGCGAGGGCAGCCACAGGGACCGGGGCGCCTGCCCTCTGTGCAGCAGCAGAAGAAACTGAGGCCCAGGGAGGGGTAGGGTCACCCCAGAGCAGAGCACTGGAGTGGGAGTCATGATTTGCATTAGGTCTCTGACTGTGGGCCTTGACCACCTTGACCACCAAATTCCCTCTAGTCTCTGGGCTGCAGGGCAGGAAGGCCTACTTCTGCCAGAAGACGGTCAGGTGTTGCCAGTACTCATCCAGGGCAGGATGGAAAAGCAGGTGCCCCAGCAACTCGGTCAGTGCGCAGTGCTCTGCCACTGATGACAAGTGGGTGGGAGAGACCCAGGCCTCACACCACAGGACATGCACACAGACAGCGACTTGGCTGCACACACAGGTGCCCCAACACACAAAGAACATGTGATCTGCTGTGAATACCGCCTGGTGTATAAGCACCTATACCCTCAGCTCATTTCCTCATCACACACACACACACACACACACACACCCCCCACCTGTTGGTCCCAGTCACAAACACAGACACACCATCTAACAGCAACCACCCAATGCATACAAACACACTCTTTTTACACACACGTCCCCAAGCTCAGGAACACAGGCACACCCATCTTGTCACTAATTCCACACTCAGGTAGTGCCCAGACCACAAGAGCAAACCCATATAAATGAATCATGTTCAGCACATCAATCTCGGTTGCCTCCTGGATACAGGTAAAGCGAAACGGGTCTTAAATATTTTATAACTGAATAAACCTGTTAAGAGAATAGAATTTACAGGGCTGTTGACTGCAAGCTGACATCATCCCTCTCTCATCTTTTCATTTCTGAGAACACACAGAGGCAATGGCAGGTGCTGGCCAGGCAGGGCATGGCTTGCCCATGCCACACCCACTGCCCCTCAGCGAGGGCTGTTATTCCCAAGGAAAGGGGCATTCTGTGATTTTTTCCATCCAATAAATCCAGCTGCTGCTCTGAGACAGAGCCCTCCATCCACTTGTCTCTTCAGCTTTTTTCCCCAAGCCTTGGATGCCTTTTAAATGCCAATCCATCCCTGGCAACTGTGATTTCCCAAGGCCTGTTTCACACAGGGCTTGGATGTGTTAGAACTGAACTGTTCTGGAATAGGGGAGAGAGACAGACCTGGCAGTAGGGATGGATAGGGATAAGGGCAGCTGGTAGCTAGGCCTGAGGGGCAGCTGGGCAGAGGGAGGCTGTGTTGGTGCCAGGCCTGCATGCCTCCAGAGAGAGGCTGCAGAAGAGGAGCTGAGGAGCCAAGGAAAGCAGAAACCAACTCCTAGGAAGTCAAAGCAGAAGGTGGGTCACAGGACCGACAAGGGGCCTCCAGTCTGAGTGTGCCCAGTCAAACGAGGCTCCAAATGAAGATGAAGCCAAGGTCTGAGACCTCCCTGAAACCTGGCATACCTGGGCCAGAATAAAGCCCTTTACTATTGGAGCCCAGATCTCAGCATCAGGCCATGAGTTTAGCATGTCCCTGTCTACACTAAGCAGCCTCCTGGGTCCCCAGCAAACAGGACCCCCTGGCCCAAGCTGCATATCATTGGTTAGTGGCAATGGAGAAGGGCTCTGTAGGGGGCTACAGGTAGGGAGAAGACACACTCAGAAAGTGAACAGCCAGTCCAACAAATCACCCCCAGAAATGTCTGCCTCATCTCAGAAGCTCTCCTAAGAACGTGCTTCAGGAGCATGTTAAAACGGCATTAGTGAGAAAAGTGGGCTATCAACTGGTACATACAGGAGTAATGATGGCATATCTAAACAGACAGAAAGACACAAAAAGTGAAAAACCCCGTGAACGGGTGGTGAGGGTGTTGTGGAGGGAAGACAACTGTGGCTGCCTCTGGAGACTGAGCATGGGTGAATTTTTTTTTTTAATTTGTCATATTTTCCAAAAGTCTATAATAAGCCTGTCCTCCTTTTATAGTGAGAAAAAAGCTATTAAAACCACCAAGTGCCTTACAAAACCAAATATATAGCATGACTTTGTATATGTATCATAAGTGGTTTATTATACATCTACAGAAAGTATGTTGACAGTAGTTGCATCCTGCTGGTAGGATTATACTTTTTACTATTTTCTTGTATTTTTGGATATTTCTACAACCAACATATCAATAATCTGACAATTTCATTAAGAACAAAATGCTTAGGACTGGGATCTTTTCGTTTTTTTTTTTGTTTTTTTTGTTTTTGTGACGGAGTTTCGCTCTTGTTACCCAGGCTGGAGTGCAATGGCGCGATCTCGGCTCACTGCAACCTCTGCCTCCTGGGTTCAGGCAATTCTCCTGCCTCAGCCTCCTGAGTAGCTGGGATTACAGGCACGCACCATCATGTCCAGCTAATTTTTTGTATTTTTAGTAGAGACGGGGTTTCACCATGTTGACCAGGATGGTCTCGATCTCTTGACCTCGTGATCCACCCGCCTCAGCCTCCCAAAGTGCTGGGATTACAGGCTTGAGCCACCGCGCCCGGCAGGACTGGGATCTTTTTGATGGCAACCCTGAGTCTCTTCTGCTACAACTGGAGCCCATTCTCAGCCTCTCCGTGCATGTGCCCTGGGTGAGGGAGAAAGGCAAGAGGACAGCCTCTCAACCAGCATACAGCCTCCCTTCATAGACCCAAAGCCCGACATTAAATTTAGCTGCCTGCTCAGTACAGGTGAGGTGACAGAGGGCAGCTGAATCAGTGCCTCTTAAGAGACTAGGGGAGGCGGGGCACGGTGGCTCACACCTGTAATCCCACTACTTGGGAAGGCCAAGATGGGAGGATCACTTGAGGTCAAGAGTTTGAGACCAGCCTGGCCAACATGGTGAAACCTCGTCTCTACTAAAAATAGAAAAAAAGTAGCTGTGGTGGGTGCCTGTAATCCCAGCTACTCCGGAGACTGAGGCAGGAGAATCGCTTGAACCTGGGAAAGGGAGGTTGCGGTGAGCCGGGATTACGCCACTGCACTCCAACCTGGGCGACAGAGGAAGACTCCAGCTCAAAAAAAAAAAAGAAAATCAAAAAGAGAGACTAGGAAAAAGGCGGCGGCTGTGGAGTGAGTAGCTGGGGACTTAGGGCACAAGAAGGCCGGGTGGGGACAGGGCAGTGTTGGCAGAGGGCAGGGCTGGCTTGGCAGCAAAATTCTGGAAGAGGCTGCCCCAGGGCAGGCGGGGTGCCCGAGCTCAGGACGTAGGAATGTGCCTCCCGGCCAGACAGTCCAGTGACTGCCAACGAGGGGAGGCCTGCGCTCCTGGGCTGGACGGAGGCCGGCTGGGGCTGCAACGTCCAGGCCTGGACCGCGTGAGGTGTGCACTCCCGGCTCGCTCCTTTCTCCCGACCTAGCGCAAAGGGTAGGTCCTGACTGACTCATGCGCAGTCCCAGGGAGAGCAGAACTCCAGACCCAGAGACTGCAGCTGAGGGGCTGGCCTGGCCTCCACTTTCAATAGCCCCCAAGCGGCAGGAGCCGGTTGGGGGTCTAGCCCCCTCATTATCCTGGCCCCCGGAAGCGGCTTCCCGAGGCCCCTGCCGTGGGGTTGCCAGGCTCGGTGAGCAGAGCCAGTCCCGAAGCTAACCCGCACAGGATCTCGCTCATTCTCCCCAAGCATCCAGGGAGTGGGAGAAAGAGGATCAGAAAGGCACGCCGTCCGGCCGAGCGACCCACAAGCAACGGCCGCAGCGCGAGGTCTGGAAGACCCCGCGTTCCCGGAAAAAGACCCGGGCTCCGCCAGGGGGCGGGGCCTCGACCCCCGCCCCGCCCCGCGGCCCCGCGGAGCATGCCGGGCCGGGCGCTGCCATGGCGACGCGAGCGGCCCGCCCCGCTCCGCCCCCCGCCTGGCCTCAGCGCCCCGAGGCTCCCGGGCCCCCTCCCGGCGTTGGCGTCGCGGGCCCCGACCGCGGCCTGTGGGACGCCACCGCGGAGGAGGCCCCGGCGTGGCCAAGATGGTGGGCGCCGCGGGAGGGGAGGGGCGGGACCGGCAGGAAGCGCGGGCATTTGCCCTCTCGCCGCCCCTTCTCGAGGTCGGGGAGAGGAAAGGAAATGGCCTCGGAGGCGAGAGTGGAGCTACCCACGCGTCTCGCCTGACACGTCCTACCTAAGGCTTCCCTCGAGGCCCGGGTCTGCCCAGCCCTCTGAAAGGTGGGCCAGGTCGGGGGCTGACCTCTCTGGACCAGAATGTGACACACACCCCAGAAAAGATGCCCCTCCCTCCCCACAGGAAGGCCCGTCTTCCTGGCTCTATTCCTCCCCGCACCTCCTGCGCCTCCACCCGCGACGAGGAGGGGCCAGTTTGGTTCCTCAGGCCTAGGGGACTCATGCCAGCCTCTGCCCACCTACACCCCAGGCATCCGTTATTGGGCAGAGAACCCGTTTCCCTTCAGCACAGCTGCCTTCCCGGTCAAAGCCTCCGAAGTGCCCACAGATCTGAGAAGTCCCTGCCCTCCCAGGAGACCGGGGAGGCTAGCAGCTCCCAGGAGACCCTGAATCCCTTTGATTCTGTGTCCTCCCAGCAATGACAGGACAAGGGTAGGATGAGAGCATACACTGACTGGGGCCAGGCCAGGTGACTCTCCTCCTCTATCAGTGAGTCCTACGTCTGAGTGAGTGCCAAGATTAGGTGGGCAAACAAGCCCAGATCTGTTAAGGAGTGAAGTAGCAGAGCTGGGACTCGGCCAGGCTGTGACTCCGGATGCCTGTCCACAAGGAGTGGCACTCTCTGCTCCCTGGCCGTCCAGCCCGGGCTGGTCCAGCCGCCCATCTCTGGCCCAGAGCAATGGCCTGGTCTCCCGTTCCTTCCTCTCCCTTCCCCCTACCACAGGCCTGGCTTCCCTTCTGAGCCGCCAATCTGCAGCCACACAAAGCCCTGTTTGTTTGCTTTCTCTGCTGCTCCCCCTGGATCCGATGTCTTTCTCAGCTACCTGCCGCCTGGCTTCCTCTCCAAGCTGCCTGCCTAGCCAGCTGAAAGGAAGGAGGGGCGGCCATTGCAGCAAGCCCTGCCTCATGGCCACCCCATCACTCCTTGAATCCACCTCCCCAGTGCAAGGGGCTCCTAGCCTGGGTGGCCTGACCGTCGACAATGGCTTTGGAGCCCCCTCACAACATCTTAGAAGTAGGGTGCCAGCTGGGTGGAGCAGGAGAGATGCCTGGGGCAGGGGGAGGGTGAGGCCCAGCCAACCTCCCCTCTCCTTTTGTGAGCAAGCTTGTTTTGTTTGTCAATCAGGAAGGCTACCCCTGCCTTTCCAGCAACCCACTGACTGCTAGGAGATAAGGAGATGAATGAGACCAGGAGGGCCTGATCAGAGGAGGTGGAAGCATGATGCCCTGGTTTCATCGCCCTCACCCATCCTCACTCTTTCTGGGGATGCCCAGGTATCCCAGGCATTGTGATGAGAGCTTTACAGGCTGCATAGGGGGCCTCGCTTGGTGGATGCCCTCAGTGACCACCCCGGGTAGACCCCTCTGCATGGCAGGCACATTAGTGTGGAGATGTATGCACCCACTGCAGTGTCGGGAAGCCCTACACAGTTAGCCTGAGCAAAAACAGGGCTTTCACAGGCAAAGAAAAATAAATACCCGAATTCCACACCACCTTCTCTACCTGCAGAGCAGAGTCTGCCCTCTCTCCACTTTCAAAAAAAGAAACCCAACACTGATAGGCACAGAGATACTGCAATTTTGCCTGGCTCCCTCTACCCAGGACTCTTTTATTGCACCCTGCCAAGCTGGGTGGCCCAGGGACCTCCTCCTTCCCCTTCCATCCCCTTCTATGCTGAGTTTAACCCTTACGGCAACTCCAGGATAAAGGCATGATTATGCCCACTTGAGAGCTGAGGAAAGAGGAGGCTCTGAAGGAGAAAGCCATGAAAAGAAAAGCTGCTCTGGTCAGACGTCAAGCTCATGGCTGTCTGACTGCAAGCCTTCACTTCTCACAAGATCACAGTATTATTTAATAGCAAGGGATTAGCTCCCGAATGGATGAGTGACTAATGTGGGGAAGGGGGTAAGAAGCAGGCAGAGCCTGCTCCGCCACTTGGTTGCTGTGTGACGTCAGGCTGATCACTTAACCTCTCTGTGCTTCAGTTTCCTTGATAATCCATATAGGGCAGTTAATAAGACTTAGGGAGGACCACCCAATGCCTAGCACAGTAGTGGACACTGGATGCTGGTTTTTCTCCATGATCCCTTTCAGCATCCAAAGAGACAGATATTCATGTATTAGAGGAACCAGGCTTCTCCCAACAATGCTTTCACCCAGTTGGCCCTCCTGCCACGAACCTACCCCCCCGCCAACCTTCCCCAACCCCTGTAACCATTTCTGGCCCTCTCAGGCAGAGGCCAAGGGCTGCCAAGCTCAGCCCTCGAGGCTCCTGTCCTGCCTGGGAGACCAGAGCCTCACAGTTTAATTAGCCAGGGCAGGGGCCCCAGGGGACAGTATGACCCCAAGGGAACAAAGCCAGCTCCGTCCACATCCTGCTGGACTTAAGGAGAGAGCCACTCGATCAAGTCTGATTTGGCAAAACGTCTGTTTTACTGGTCTGTTTTACTGCTATTTCGGGCCACGGTGGGGATTTTCTGTGTTTGTCTCAAAGGTATCATAAACCAGATTCCTTACCGCCTCCCCCACCCCTATCTGTGTTTGAGATGAAAATATTGTTTCTCCTCTGCTCTCTTTTTTCCTGCTTCTCTTTCCCACCTATCAAAAGAATGCAAATGAGAGAAAGGGAAAAGGCTGGCCCCAGGCTAGGGGATAGCACCTGGGCCTCAGGTGCTGCCACCGCCCACCTGACCCTGCTCAGTCCCCCGGAGTGCAGCATGCTGGGGGCTGGAGTTGCCTCAAACCAGACTAAGGGGTTTAGTCCTCTCCTTTGTCTTCTCCTCACCTCTGGAAGCCACTTCCTGGTCCACTGAGGCCAGGTCTTTTTCTGATCTCTCCCTGGGCATGCGCCAGGTGCCTGGTGGCCTCCCCACCCACAACATACCCTTGCCCTTTCTGCCTCTGAGCCTTTGCCTGGGCTGTGCCCTCAGCTGGAAAGACCTCCCCAGAGGCCCTCCCTTGAAGGAGTGGAAAGCCCCATATCCCTCTTTCTGCCTGCTGCCTTTTCCTTCAGAGCTCACATTACAAGTCAATATCCATATCTAGGCAATAATTTCTGTAACGTCTGCTCAGCTACCACCCTGCATGCTTCAAACGGGCAGCGGCTCCATCTACATGGCCACTGCTGCTTCCCAAGGCAGGGATCTCAACCCTTGGCACCATGGACATCGGGGCCAGCTGCTGTGTGGTTCCGGGGGCTGCCCTGTGCGGTAGGATGTTTAACAGCATCCCTGGCCTTTACCCACTAGATGCCAGCAGCACCTCCCTAGCTGAGACAACCAAAAATGTCTCCAGACATGGCCCAGTGTCCCCTGAGACGCAAGATCACACCTGAATGAGAACCACTGCTCCACAGCCTGGCACAGAGCCCTCTGGAATGAGTGAATACATGACTTTATCCCTCTAAAGTCTAACAGAACATATGATTTTATTTTACCTTTTATCATAATCATGTAGAAATTTCATTTTCCCTATCAGAACAGAAGCTACCAGAAAACAAGCCCATGTGACCTTAGCTGTGAATCAATGCTGCTTGCCCATAGCTATTTGCTGAGGAATAACTATCAAAGCACCAGAGAGCAACGGACTGAAAGCTATTCCCACCCCTGCCCACCCCAAGCCGGAATGCTGGGTGACTTTGCTACAGGAGTTAAGCTTCTCTGGGCCTCCTGTCTCTCCAGCTGCTGTAATAATTCTTTGTCCACTTGGGTTCGTGGCAGGTTTACAACTTCACATCTCTATGCAGCTGTAGCCCCTAAGAAATCGTTGAGGTGCTTTTTACTTTACATTGAGAATTCTTATTATCACTAATAGGCACAATATTTACTAAGCACACTATTCCTGTGCCCAGGACTGGCTAAGAGCTTTAGAGGCCCTATCTCATTTGATCCTCTTAACAAAACTACAAAATAGGTAATATTACTTTCGCCATTTGATGGAGGAGGAAGCAGGCTCAGGGAGGCTTGAGGGACCTGCCTAAGAACACACAGAGGCGGGCAGTCCTGCTGCCTCCCGCTGCTGAGGAGTCCCCAATCAGAAAACACTTTCCGCTTTCATACTTGAGACTGAAATTCCTTCTTTTTGAGACGAGGTCTCACTCTGTCGCCCAGGCCGGAATGCAGGGGCATGATCTTGGCTCACTGCAACCTCTGACTCCCAGGTTCAAACAATTCTCCTGCCTCAGTCTCCGGAGTAGCTGGCATTACAGGCGCTCACCACCACACCCGGCTATTTCTTTGTATCTTCAGTAGAGACGGGGTTTCACCATGTTGGCTAGGCTGGTCACGAACTCCTGACCTCAGGTGATCTGCCCACCTCAGCCTCCCAAAGTGTTGGGATTACAGGTGTGAGCCACTGCACATGGCTGCCAACCCCCCGCCACACACTTTTTTTTTTTGGAGACAGTCTCACTTTGTCGCCAGGCTGGAGTACAATGGCACCATCTCAGTTCACTGCAACCTCTGGCTCCCAAGTTCAAGCGATTCTCCTGCCTCAGCCTCCTGAGTAGCTGGGATGACAGGTGTGTACCACCACACCTGGCTAAATTTTTTTTGTATTTTTAGAGATGAGGTTTCACCATGTTGTCCAGGCTGGTCTCGAACTCCTGACCTCAGGTGATCCGCCTGCCTCAGCCTCCCAAAGTGCTGGGATTACAGGCGTGAGCCTCAGCGCCTGCCAGGACTGAAATTCCTTCTCAAATCAAGCACAACTGCACAAGACAGAGTGGACCTTCCGAGTGAATAAGGCTTCACAGCATCAGGCCCCAGCAGCCAAGCAGAGAAGCAGCTCCAGGTTGCTATAGGAGGGTCTGCTTCAAGGAGTCGGGGGGCTTTGGCACCCCTTTCTGGATGCCAGCCCTCACAGAGAAGCGCTGCCCAGGGTGACCTCCTCCAGCACCAAGCTGGTCCATGAGGTCCTTTAGGTCAGGAATAAAAGCAACAATGGGTGAAGGGACATGCTCTGGCACTTTCTACGTAGCTGACACTGGACTTGAACAAACAACCACCCTATGAGGTAGATTCTATCAGTTCCCCCATTTTACAGATGAGGGAACCAAGTAAAAGAGATAAATAGCTAAGCTCTCAAGTGGAAGACCCTGGATCTGAAGCCAGGCAAAGTCCAAAATGTGTATGCATATCCACTATGCTACATTAGAACTGCATCTCATTCATGGCTATGTTTCCAGTACCCTGGTGTTCCACACATGATTTAGATATGAATGAACAAATGAATGGAGTTTGTGGTTATACTGCCACTAAAGTCACAAGTTGCTGGTTGCTTTCCTGAGGTCCACCTACACTACTAGGGCAAAGTCCCTTTGGATACAGAAACTCTGGCCAGAAAACTAGTAGTAATTCTCACCTGCCCCATATATAAAAAGACCCACTCAATCAATCTGCCTTGACCTGGCTAGAAAAGAAGCACCAAACTCCTCATTTTGGCCAATGTTATTACAGGTAAGGTTTACATGTGACCTGGCATGAATGGAAAAAGAAAAATAATTGGCTAGGTGATGGTGGCTCACGCCTGAAATCCTGAGCATTCTGGGAGACCGAGGCAGGTGGGTGGATCACCTGAGGTCAGGAGTTCAAGACCAGCCTGGCCAACATGGCGAAAGCCAGTCTCTACTAAAAATACAAAAAAATTAGCCAGGCTTGGTGGCACGTGCCTGTAATCCCAGCTACTAGGGAGGCTGAGGCAGGAGAATTGCTTGAACCTGGGGGGCAGAGGTTGCAGTGAGCCGAGGTCATGCCACTGCACTCCAGCCTTGGCGACAAAGCAAGACTCTGGCTCAAATAATAATGATAATGATAATGATAATAATAATAGCGATTTCTTCCACATGCAAAGCACTTTAATAAGAAAAATAACTGCCCAAGGCCGGGTCCGGTGCAAGCACTTTGTAGGCTGAGGTGGGCAAATCATGAGGTCAGGAGTTCAAGACCAGCCTGGCCAACATGGTGAAACCCCATCTCTACTAAAAATACAAAAATTAGCCAGGCATGGTGGCACACGCCTGAAGTCCCAGCTACTCAGAGTCTGAGGCAGGAGAATCACTTGAACCTGGGAGGCAGAGGTCCCACTGAGCTAAGATCTCACCACTGCACTCCAGCCTGGGAGACAGAGCAAGACTCCATCTCAAAAAAGCAAAACAAACAAACAAAAAACAAAGGGCCGGGCGCAGTGCCTGTAATCCCAGCACTTTGTGAGGCGAGGTGGGTGGATCACCAGGTCAGGAGTTCAAGACCAGCCTGGCCAAGATGTTGAAACCCCGTCTCTACTAAAAATACAAAAATTAGCTGGGTGAAGTGGCAGGTGCCTGTAATCCCAGCTACTCAGGAGGCTGAGGCAGGAGAATCACCTGAACCCAAGGGTGGAGGTGGCAGTGAGCTGAGATCACGCCACTGCACTCCAGCCTGGATGATAGAGAGACTCTGTCCCAGAAAAAAAAAAAAAAAAAAACACCTGCCTAACAGCCCAGCAGTGACAGCCCAGCTGGGGAACTATGCACCAGCAACCAACCAGGAGGGATCTGTTATCCCCATTTTATTTACTTTTTTTTTTTTAATTATTTTTTTGAGACAGAGTCTTGCTCTGTCCCCCAGGCTGGAGTGCAGTGGCACGATCTCAGCTCACTGTAACATCTGCCTTCAGGGTTCAAATGATTCTCCTGCCTCAGTCTCCCAAGCAGCTGGGATTACAGGCACATGCCACTATGCCCACTAATTTTTATATTTTTAGGAGAGATGGGATTTCACCACGTGGGCCAGGCCGGTCATGAACTCCTGACCTCAAGTGATCCATCCGCCTCGGCCTCCCCAAGTGCTGGGATTACAGGCATGAACCACCTTGCCCAGCCTATTATCCCCATTTTAAAGGGGAGGGAAATGGAGCCCACAGTGAGCAGCTGGTACCTGGATTTGAACCCAGGCTGGTGTGACCCCAAAGCCTGTGTTTATAGCCCCAAGCTATAGGACTTCCTTGCTTTCCAGATCACAAAACACAGCAACATTCACTTTTTTTTTCTGAGACAGAGTCTCCTTCACCCAGACTGGAGTGCAGTGGCACTATCTCGGCTCACTGCAACCTCTGCCCCCTGGGTTCAAGCAATTCTTGTGCCTCAGCCTCCCAAGTAGCTGGAATTACAGGCATGGGCCACCACATCTGGCTAATTTTTGTATTTTCAGTAGAGATGGGGTTTTGCCACGTTGGCCAGGCTGGTCTCAAACTCCTGACCTCAACTGATCCACCTGCCTCGGCCTCCCAAAGTGCTGGGATTACAAGTGTGAGCCACTGTGCCCCAGCTCACCTCTAATGCTTATAACAAAGCCCATTCACATTTTTGACAGAAGAGGAAACTGACCCTCACAGAGGGAAAGTGACTTGCCCAAGGGATGCTGCAGTTGGAACTAAAATGCATTTCCTGACTCTGAATCCAGTGCTCCTTCCCCTACCCGACCCCTATCTTGCCTTCCCGATGAGCACAGACTCCAAGAAGGGAACTCTAGGAGGTGAACCCAAGCTTCTCTGGTTTCTGCATGTTCTCCCTCAAGCCCCTGACCATGGGCCTGTAGATGCTCTGAGCAGGCCCACTGCCCCTATTCTATTGCTGTCTCCACTGGGTCCCTGGTTTCTCACCCCCAAGGACTGGGTGACTTGGACCCACAGACCATCAGTCGGAGAACAATCCACCCTCCCCTATTTACCAATGAGACTGAGGCGGGAGAGGAAGGCAGATGCCCCAGCAGTCCTGGCTCCCCACCACAGTGCCTAACAAATGGTTCCCCTGCCCCCACCCCCTGCTGCTTGCTGCACCCCACTCCTGCCTCTGCATAGCATCCTGGGTGCCTTCTCTTCCCCAGCCTCATCACTTTGTGCAGCATCTAGATGCTCATCATCCAACTGGCCCCTAGACCTCAAGGGCCTCAGAGCCTGGACCATGAGCTTGTTCCTGTCTGGGGCCTGTGCAAGCATGGAGCAGAGGCGAGAGGACACTTAGGGTTGTCTGCTGGACAGAGAAGGAAGGCATGGCCAATGGCAGTGGGAGCTGATGCGCCTGGCTGCTTTCCTTCCCAGCCCTGAGCATACTCTTCAGACTCTCCAGCAGCGGCAGGAACTTCCCCCTCACTCCTTGTCGTCCCCCAACCTCCATCTCTCCCAGTCCCTGCTCACCACTCCCCAGGTCCCCCACCCCCACTCCACCCTCTCTGCCCTCATGTTTTCCTCTTCCCTATTTCTCCCCTCCCTGGCTGTGTCACCCCAGACCTCTCTCTCTCTCTCTCTCTCTCTCTCACACACACACACACGCTCACTTTACCCAGCTCTGCCCCCTCCCCCAGACTTCACATGGGTTCAAAAACCAGTGGAGCAAAATCTGTCTTTTGCCAGCCAAGCCCCAGCCTGCACCTTCAGCCCTGCCTCCCCCTCCCTGGTGTCACATTCCAATCTCAGATCCCCAGTGACCCACCAAGAACAGGGCACAGCTCTGCCCCAATCACTGGGGAACAGGACGAGCCAGTTTCTCCCAGGCCCCTCAGGAAGCAGCCTGGGGAAGCCGCCCCCCTCAACAAGCCCGTCACCCCACTCATCTAAAGTCTGACAGCACAAGATCCACAGAGACCTGAGCATGCCCTTGCTAAGGATCAAAGGGACCCATGGGAGACCATGTCCGGGCTCTCACCCTCTCCACCTCACCTGGCTCTCCTGCCAGGAAGCATTTCTGAGCGTCCTGTGTTCTAGGCCTCGCCCTTGGAGCTGGGCAGGAGCGAGCAACGAGACGTGCTTTCAGGCCTCGATGCTCCAGCCTCATGGGGAGGACAGACACTGGCAGAATTGCCGATAATTTCGTGATAAACGCTACACCACGAGTATAGACAAAGGGAGATGACTCATTCTGCCTCGGAGGCAGAGGAGGAGGAGGAGGAGACAGGACGTCTGTTTTGGTCTGGGGCGGCAGGGAGGAAGGTGAAGGGCATCCCAGGTGGAAGAACAACCCAGCCCGACGCACAGAAGCAGGGATGCACATGGCTGCACCTTAACAAGGAGGTGCTGGCTGTGGCTGGAGGGGACAGGACGGAATGAGGGCAGGGCAGGCAGAGGACACCAGAAAGGGCCCTGGGCAGTGTGGGAAGCAGTACAGATAGGACCTTTATTCAGAAGGCAGCAGGAGCCACTGGAGGTTATCTGCTGGATTGAGAAAGATCACTCTGACAGTGCTGCTGGCCAGGGCCTGGGAGGGGGCAGGGAGGCCAGTGAGGAGGTCCCGGCAACAGCCCAGCCTCTTCCGCCACCACTCTTTCCGAGCCAAGTCCTCCCCTCTTGGCCACAGCACACAGGCCACGTCCCGTCCAGCCTCCAGAGACTTGTTCTGCCCACTATGTTTCCTTTGCCAGGAACGCCCCTGTCATTCTTACCTCGCCATGCCTGAAGCACCTGCTCAAAGCCCCCTCCTCCAGGAAGCCCCCAGCTCTGGTCAAGGCCTCGGCTGTTAGCCGGGTCCCAATCAGCCACTGGGCTGTGAACTTCTTGTGGCCAGTGCAGGGATGTTTCCTGCTTGGACCCCGGCATTAGCACAGAAACAGTGGGTCCTTGGAAAATCCCTGTTCCCTTGGGCCCAGAGCCCAGGTGCCCTTTCCACAGAGACGCTGCTCTGCACACAGTTGCTGTTGCGTGCACCTCCTCCCTCCCTGTGGAGCCACACATTGGATAGGGGATGAAAAAGACACCCAAGCCATGGCTACAGACAGCTGTTAAAAGCAATGAGTTTCAAACATGGGCTGCCATGGAGATAGAATAGCAATAATAATACAATAATGACGGCAGTAATCAGCATTTATTGGCATAAGCCCTGTGCTAAACTCCCTACATCTTCACTTCAGTCCCGTGAGGGCTGTACTGTGATTCTCCTGATTTTAAGACAGGGACACAGGTACACAGCAGTAAATGGCCCGTTCAGTATGTGGTGAAGCCAGGAATCAACCCAGAACTTGCCCTGAAGGACTTCGCCACACAACCAACCTCTCCAAGACGAATGGAGAGGAAAAAGGAAGCTGCCTGGTGAGAAGTCACGGTGTGTCCCCATTTAGGGAAAAATAAAACTTTGCATATACTGGTATATGCGATAATGTGTGCATTAAGTGAGTAACAAAAAGTCTAGAAGGAAACGTTCAAACTGTTAACGGGGGTTACCTGCAGGGAGGGTGCCGAGGGAACTTTCACTTTTACTACATATATCTCTGGCTTATTTGCATTTTTCACCCAAGTATCCGAGTATTACTTGAGTAGTTTAAAACGGGAGGAATTATTAGGGTTGCAATTAACATTTGTTGAATGAATAGACGGCAAATTAATTTCCTAGGCCTGTTTTTTTCAGATTCTGGGTATGACCCATCAGTAGATTGCAAAATTAATTTTGGGGGTAGCAATCAGTAATTTAAAAAAAAAATCAAATACACTAGAACAGAAAGTATCATAGACCAGCAGACATAGTAAGGGAGTTATTTCAGTAAACTTTTGTTTCAGTTATATACAGTGGGTATGACCTGTGTAGCTGCCTAAGATGTTATTTCTTACTGCAGGTCACGGGCAAGAGTTTCAAAGCCATTGGTCCAGGGTTGGGACTGTAAAGAGGAGTAAAGCTGGGAGCAGTGACTCACTGCTGTAATCTCAGCACTTTGGGAGGCCAAAGAGGGAGGATCGTTTGAGCCCAGGACGTCAAGACTAGCCAGGGCAACCGTGGCAAGACCCCTGCTCCTAGAAAAAATAAAAATAAAAATTAGCTGGGTGTGGTGTCGGGCGCCTGTGATCCCAGCTACTCAGGAGACTGAGGCCAGAGGATTGCTTGATTGAGCCCAGGAGGCTGAGGCCGAAGTGAGCTGTGTTCATGCCACTGCACTCCAGCCTGGGCCGCATAGCAAGACCCTGTCTCAAAAATAAAGAGGAGTAAGACAGAGCCTCTGCCTACAAGAGCCCCACGGTCAGTGGGAGGGAAAGGCAGCTCCAGCACCCCTGAGTTCCCTTTATCTCTGCAAAGCCAGAGGAATGCTGGGCTGGTGGGAAAAGTCCTATTTTGCCCACTCCACAGTTGGCTTCTGGGGCCTGGATCTCGCCTTTATACATTCCCCTCCTCTCCAAGGCGTCTGCTTCTGAGAGCTTTTGCCAGAGTTATGGGGCTGAGCCTGCCCTGAGATCAGAATGACTATGTCCACTTCTGTGTCACGCAAAAGGCCACTTCTCCTTGCTCCTGGGCCCCGAATGTACCGGCTCGCCTGTCAAGAGGGGGAGGGGTGGGAAACTAGAAGATTCCTTTCCAGCTTCCAGATCCCGAGGGCCACGTCCCAGAGAAGCCTCTGAAAAGGCAGCTGTATGGTCAGCCGGGAGGAGCCACCATTCAGTCTGCAGCGAGGGCCGTCCCCCACTTAGAGTGGGCCTGACTCTGAGCAGAGCGAGGTGTGTATGGAGAATGGAGAGGAGCAGTGGCAGGAAGAGAAGCAGAGCCCCCCAGCTCGGGGCTCCCATCACTCTGGCGCCTCCACATCAGAGCTCTCCTAACCCACCCCCGCCTCTCCTCCCAGGGCAGCAGACAACTAAAAAAAGATAAAATAAAAAGAAGTAATTCCCCTGCTCTGACGTCAGTGCGAGGTCTTAACAGCCCGGCAGCGGCATGAAACTGGATTGCAACCAGATGTAATGCCCTTGAATTCTCAACACACTGCTGCGTTGGAAAAGACATAGAGCGGGGGTAGAGGTGGGGGGGGACTGGGCAGTATTGGTGGGAGGAACCGTGCAGGTCCCGCGTGGGTCCCTGAATCCTGGCCCGCCGAAACCGCGGGGAAGGCGGCGCGAGAGGGAGGGCGGCGCGCGGAGCAGCGCGGGGCCGGCTCCGCCATTCAGGCGCGCGGCCTCCCCTCCCCCAGCCCCCACCGGCGCATTGTTACACTCGCTCCCATCCATTCAGAGCCCGAGGCCCGCCGCGCCCCCGCCAGCCCCGGCTCCGCACAGGAGGGCACCGCTGCAGCCCGCACTCCGGCCTCTGCGTGGACTGGAGAACGACCAAGAGCACGAGGAAGGGAAACTGCTCATCGGGAAAACGGGCGCCCCAGGAAGCTGGGGCCCTGAGGGCCTCGGGCCTGGCTGGTGTTTCGCTTCCCCTCGGCCCCACCACGGAGGCCCCTGGCGCGACCAGGCTCCAAGTGTCACCCTTGCGTCCTGCCACCCCGTCTCCGCCTCATTCGGCTCCCATGTCCTCCTCCCGGGTTCACTGCCTTCAAGGCGCGGGGGGGCCGGCCTCGAGAAAGGCGGCGGGCTGGCCGCTGTCTATGGGGAGCCAGGCTTGCGTGTCCCGGGCCCCCGCCCGTGACGTCACCCCCGAAGAGCCCGTGCGCCCCAGGCCTGGACGCTACAGAACTCCCCGGGTCGCGGGGGCCGCTTCCTGCCCGGCCTCAGGGCCTGCGCACAGGCCCAGGCGCCTCTGCCCGGGTGGGGACACCGCAGAAAGCCCGCGCACCCCATCTCGCTACGCACGGCCCTCGCCGGCCCTGACTCCCACGAGACGGCCACGCCGGGCCCCGGTCACGCATGGGGAAGTCAGCTACCCGCCCGCCACCTCGGACGCACTCACAAAGCTCCCCGGCGCCGCGCGAATGTTCCCCACGTCCCCACTCCACGCTCCTCAAACACTCCGCGCCTCGGCGCACGCAGAGCCCCTGCCACCCTCGCCCCTAGCGCCCCCACGCCCCCACCCGACCTCAGCTCCGCACACATCCCCAGAAGACCCTCAACCGCGGTGCAGGGCGCCCCCACCCTGCAGCTCCCCAGACGTCCATCCGGTGACCTCGCGCACCCCCCACACCACACAAAGCAAGGACCCCACGGACCCCACATCTCAACCCAGCGCGCGCGCTCGGCCCCCGAATCCGCCTCGGCTCCTCACCTGGCCCAAGATCCCGACGTCTCGCGCCGCCCCCGCCCCGGGGCAGCGTCCACTGCGCCCCCCGCGCCCCGGCGCTCGCTACTCACCTCGTCGCCCGCGCTCACTCGGGGGCCTTGGGTCTGGCGCTGCGACTTCGCGGCCCGGAGGCCTGGGTGGCCATGGGGGTCCGGTCGCGGCGGCCCGGCCGGCCCGCGGCCAGGCAGGAAGGACGGTGGGCCGCGGCGCCCCCTCCTCGCGCCGGCGCTCGGGCCGCGGGCAGGGGCGGCCTGGTCGGCTCGCCTCTCGCCCTCGCCGCCCTCGCTCTCCCACTCGCCTCTCGGAGCCCAGCCGCGAGCGGGGGCGGCGCCCGGGGGCGCGGGGAGCGGGCGGCGCGGGGACCGGGCCCTGGCCGCACACCCGGCCGGGCCTGCCTGGTGTCCGCGGGTGCCGCGGGGAAATGCGATCCCCTCCGCACAGGAAGAGCGGACGGGCGGGCGACGCGCGGGGGGAGAAGGAAAGCGAGAGCGCGAGGAAAAAAGTTCCCGGGCGGCCTGGCTGCGCTCGCTCGCGGCCCCGGGCGCCAGGTGGGCCGTGCGCGCCCCGACAGCACCCCCTGGCGGTCCGCGCGCCCCACTGCGCGCCCCCCGCCCGCCGGCCTGCAGGAGGGGGCCTCTGCGGTGGGATCCCCGCACGGCCGGGGAGGACTCTAGCGCCCCGCGTTCAGGAGCTTCCAGCGTCAGGCCAGGCCCCCACCCTCACCCCGCCGCTAGCCCTCACCTGTGTCCACCTCTTTACTGTTTGAGAAACATTTTCGATTTCAAACTCCACTGGCTTCATGTAAACTTCATTTACTGGGCACCTGGCACCTTGCTGAGTCCTGAGGAATCAGCAGAGACAATGCGGTCCCTGCTGTCATGGAGCTGGCATCCTGGTGGGAAGAGACAGACAGCAAACAAATGCTTAGATACACGACGAAGATAATTTTAGCAGTAAGTGCTAGGAAGAAAATTAGCAGGTGAAGTGACGGCTAGGGCTCCTTGGCTGAGGGTGAGAGAAGGAGGCCTGTCTGTGCAAAGATCTAAATAGCAGGAGGAGCCGCCATGGGTAGAGTCTGGGAAGAGCATTTTTTTCTTTTAGAGGCTCTGTCTTGCTGTGTTGCCCAGGCTGAGCTTGAATTCCTGGCCTCAAGCAGTCCTCCCACCTCAGCCTCCTGAGTAGTTGGGACTACAGGGGCCTGTCCTGCTGGGAAGAGTATTCTTGGCAGAGAGAACATCAAATGCAAAGATCCCGAGGCAGAGAAGAACTTGGTGAGTAAGTGGAATTGTGTGGAGGTCATGAGCAAGGGGACAAGTAGTGGGCACACTGAAGTCAGAGCCATAAGGGGAGGGGGCAGAGCCTGCAGGGCTACAGAGGGCCCAGTGAGGAATTTGTTTGCAATTCCAGTGCAAGGAAGGTAGTCACTTTAAACAGGAATGCTGGATGAATAAGTCCTTGCATGAAACTTACAGACCTCTGACCAATTTCACGCCAAGGTCTCTACTTGCCATAGCTCAGGTGGGAGCTCACTGCCACCTGCTTGGGAAGCCTCCCAGCCACACCCAGCCTCTAGGGTCTGTGGGGCACCCCCCATTAACAGGCCCATCAAAGCCTCCCTTATTTGTCCTTTCGTTGGGCAGTGGGGAGCTGGTCAAGGCGTCAGAGCTTGTGGGAGACCTGGGAGAAGTGAGTCCCACATCTGCAAAGTAAGGTATTGTGACAGGTAGGGTGCCCTCACTCTGTCCCAGGCCTGCTGTGCCCCTTCTGTGCATGTCTCATTAGATCCCAGTGCCCCCTCAGTGAGGTTGGCTTATCACATTTTGTGGATGAGGAAACTGAGGTGCAGAATGATGAAGTCCCCTCTCCAGGTTCTCAAGCTACAGGACAGAAGCAACAGCGGTCCCCACAGTCCTTCCTGCTGGGCTTGGCTACCTGACTCCCACGGTGAATGTTAAGAGCAAGACAGAGCTGGATCCCAGTGTGAACTGTGTTGTCTTAAGCTTGTTTTAAGCGGTTTCTGGGGGAGGCAGATCTGGTTTCTAAACATGGCTTCTCTGTGCCCAGCTGGGTGGCATTGGGCAAACTACTTAACTTGCTGAGTCAGTTTCCTCTGTAGAATGGGTAGAATAGTAGTACCTACCTTATGGGTCTGCTGAGAGGATTGAATTAGGTACATGTGGAAAGCATTTAGCTTACAGCCTGGCATGCAGTAAATGCTGTTCTGCTTTAAGATGCTAGATGAATGGGAACCGTCCTTGTCATCCATCCAAGGGCCCCTAGTCCCAACTCCAGGCTGGTCTCCTGCCCTCCCCGCCTTACCTTAACCTGCTCCTGAGTGGAGCCTAAGGGAAGGCTGGTTCTTGGGACCCCAATGGGAAGCAAGACAAGGAGGCCTTCCTAGGGGATTTCTGGTTCCCACACAGGGGTCCCCAAGGCTAGCTGCTTCACCTGGAGAGGGCAGGAAACCAGCTGGAACCCCAAGTCCGGGAGAGTCCATTTTCCGGCCTTGGAATTAGGTATTTTTTGTTTTGAAAATTTCTTGGTGTCAAATTTACATGACTGGGGACATTGGACCCTGTACGCAGGGTTGGGTACAAAGAGGACCACAAGCCTGGGTTCTTTCGGAGTCACAGCTCAGCCACCGCTCAAGGAAGCACATTTCTTCAAGGGATTAGCACTTCTGGATGTCAGTTCAGTGAAGGATTGGAGGAGGTGGTGTTTCAGCCAAACATCAGAGGATGGACAGGAGGGGAGCCCTGGGTCACAAAGGGAATGGGTGTCCCAGAGAGTGAGAGGAGGAAGGAACATGTAGGCAGATGGAAGAGGGTGTAGGGTCAGAGTATTAACAATTGTCTTCGTGTGTGAAACAGGGTCTCACTCTGTTGCCCAGGCTGGAGTGCAGTGCTGTGATCACAGCTGCCTGTGGCCTCAAACTCCTGGACTCAAACCCCTGAGATGGACTCAGCCCCCTGAGTAGCTGGGACCACAGGCACACACCACTATGCTTGGCCAATTTATTTTTTACAGAGATGGTGCCTTGCTGTGTTGCCTAGGCTAGTCTGGAACTCTGGGCTCAAGTGATCCTGCCGCCTTGGCCTTCCAAAGTGCTGGAATTTTAGGTATGAGCCATCACGCCTGGCCAGAACTGCTACTTTGAGACTTGCTGTGTGCCAGGTGCCTAGTGATGTTGTAACAAATTGCCACAAGTGGCTTAAAACAACACAAATGTATTCCTTTTTTTTTTTTTTTTTTTTTTTAAGACAGATTCTCGCTCTGTTGCCCAAGCTGGAGTACAGTGGTGCAATCTCGGCTCACTACAACCTTTGTCTTCCAAGTTCAAGGGATTCTCATGCCTCAGGCTTCCAAGTAGCTGGGATCACACCACCATGCCTAGCTAATTTTTGTATTTTTTGTAGAGAGTGGATTTCACCATGTTGTCCAGGCTGGACAGATTTATTCTTTTTTCATTCTTTACAGTTCTGGAGGTCAGAACTCCAAAATCAGTTTCACTGGGCTAAATCCAAGGAGTGGGCCAGGCTGACTCTCCTGATGCCTCCAGGGGAGAATCTGTTCCTTGCCTGTTCCAGTTTCTGGAGGCTGCCTGTGTTTCTCGGCTTGTGACCCCTTGGTGACCTCTAGAAGCTAGAACAGGCAAGAAAACAATTGCTTCCATTGTCCCAGCTCCTGCTTCCTCCCTTGACCTTCCTGCCTCCACTCATGAGGAGCCTTGTGATTCCATTCCAGGCCACCTGGATAATCCAGGCTAATCCCTCCATCTCAATACGACCCTTAATTTATTTAATCACATCTGCAAGGACCCTCTGAATGCTGCCTCGCTACAACTCATTTTACAGATAGGAAAATCGGGGCTCAAAGAGGTGAAGTCACGGATCCAAAGTCACATAGCAGGTGAGTTTAGTCACCCATTTCATGCACAGAAAGCCCACTGTGGGTCTGACACTGGGTTGCAATGTGAAAGTTACCCATGAAGAGCGCTGTGGCACTCAGGCGTTCAGAGTAATGCCCTGCTCCTGTTGAGGAATTCAGGGAAGGCTTCCTGGAGGAGGTGATGGGTGAGTTGAGCTTTCAGGAGTGATTTTCTTCTGCCTGCTTTAACCAGGGTAGGCTTCTGAACAATCGAGGGCCCTTCCAGAGGAGGACGGCTATAGGCCTAACCATGCTGAGACTGCTGCAAATGATGCTGGCTGAGAAGGCTCAGGCTTCTCAGAGGAGAACTAGGAACGGATTAGGGATGACTGTCAGCAGAGCTAGCCCCAAGAGACTTCTGCTGCTGAGACCCTGCTTGTCATCCTCAGTTGCAGGCAGGTAGGAGGGTGAGCAGGGATGCGCACGCTGTGCAATGCAGATGCCCAGTAAGGTCAGTGTTGGTGCAGGGTCTCAAACTTGCAGCTCAAAGGCCGAACTCAGCCTGCTGGGTTTGTTTTGATTGGAAAGCAGAGCAAAGAGTGAAAATTTTGAAGTTGACATACGTTGCAAGGTGCAGTGGCTCATGCTTGTAATCCCAGCACTTTGGGAGGTGAAGGCTGGAGGATCACTTGAGCCCAGAGTTTGAGGCCAGCCTGGGTAATATAGTGAGACCCCATCTCTACAAAAAAAAATTGTTGTTTTTTAAAATTATCCAGGTATAGTGGTGCATGCCTGTAGTCCAGCTACTTGGGAGGCTGAGGCAGGAGAATTGCTTGAGCAGGGGAGGTAGAGGCTGCAGTGAGCCATGATATTGCTACTGCACTCCAGCCTGGGGAACAAAGTGAGACCCCATCTCAAAAAAAAAAAAAAAAAAAGATCTGGGCGTGGTGTTTCACGTTTCACACCTGTAATCCCAGCACTTTTGTAGGCCTAGATGGGCAGATCACAAGGTCACGAGGTCAGGAGATCAAAACCATTTTGGCCAACATGGTGAAACCCCATCTCTACTAAAAATACAAAAATTAGCTGGGCGTGGTGGCTGTGCTTGTAGCCCCAGCTACTCAGGAGGCTGGGACAGGAGAATTGCTCGGGAGGCAGAGGTTGCAGTGAGCCAAGATCACGTGCCACTGCACTCCAGCCTGGCGGCAGAATAAGGCTCTATCTAAAAAAAAAAGAAGAGAGAGAGAAAAAAAGAGAAAAAATAAGAAAAGAGATACCTTTAAGGAATCTAGATTCTTGGGGGCCCCACCTCTACCTATTGTTCTATACCCACATTTAAATAACCTGGCTGACCAACCCCTAACACACACACACACACACACACACACACACACACACACACACACACAGCCTTGAGTTTCAGACACCTTCCCCCCAGGGTTCTTTTTTTTTTTTTTGAGATGGAGTTTCACTCCTGTTACCCAGGCTGGAGTGCAATGGCGCGATCTCGGCTCACCGCAACCTCCGCCTCCTGGGTTCAGGCAATTCTCCTGCCTCAGCCTCCCGAGTAGCTGGGACTACAGGCACGTGCCACCATGCCCAGCTAATTTTTTTTTATTTTTAGTAGAGACGGGGTTTCACCATGTTGACCAGGATGGTCTCGATCTCTCGACCTCGTGATCCACCCGCCTCGGCCTCCCAAAGTGCTGGGATTACAGGCGTGAGCCACAGCGCCCAGCCCTGCCCCCACCTCCCCCCACCCCAAGGTTCTTAACATTCACATCTGTGTGGCCTTGAACTTCCCGTATATTTTCTCATAGGTCAAAAGGAGATCATGTTTCCTGCCTGGAGGAGAGGCCCCTGTGGGCTAGAATAGGGGAAAGAGGAGGGGATGTATCTCAGGATAGAATCCTGCAACCTGCCAGGGACCAGGCTTATCCTTGGCTCATTCCACAGGATGCAAGGACGCTTACTGTGGCCAGGCAATTCCTGTGGCCTCACGAGGTAACACCCGCATTTCAATAGCCCCCTTGTTCAGATGAGGAAACAGACTCAGGGAATGAAGTCACCTGCCCAAGACCACACAGTCAGACCTAGATTCTCCTGGCCTGAGCCCCTACCCATGCTGCCGTCCTGCCTCCTCTGCGATCCCTGGATGGAGCCTCCAGGCTGTTCTTACACAGCCCTGGCCGAGTGTGAGTGTGCAGTGGGACTCCTCTCAGCAAGCATGTAGCTAGTACCTATTTGGCACCTTCTAGGTGCATTTCAGTCTCATGATCTCCATTTTGCATAGAGGCCTAGAGAGGGGAGGAATCTCTCCTAGAATACCTACCTCTGTGTGGGTAGCTGTCAGCCAGGCTCTCTGCTTAGACAGTAACAGAGGAATGAGATGGGAAATCAGAACTCCTGCCCTAGCTCTGCCACCTGCCAATAGCACGGCCTTGGGCATCTCCTCACCCTTTCTGAGCCTCCAGTTTCTAACAGGAGGAGCGTAGCAATGCCTGCTTCCTGGGCTTGTGAGGATTTAAAACACTTCAACACTGTGCAGTTCTGGACCCCTCACCCCCTCAGCCTCCACCACTTCTACTGAGAAGACAAACGTGACTGTGAACCTTTCTTGCCAACGTCTTGTGAGTGCCCAGAGCCCTGTGGCAAGAAGCCTCTGCCAGGGAAAGGGATGAGGGAAGTGAGGGCAGTGATAGGGAAGCAGAGCCAGGAGAGACCCTTGGGCTTCCTTCCTTCAAGGCCTCTGGTCTCTAGCCGAGAGAAGAGAGTGAGCAGGTGAGAGCCCCGCTTAGCTCCAGGCATTTTATTTTTTTTTTTCCAGACAGGATCTTGCTCTGTTGCCCAGGCTGGAGTACAGTGGCACAATCATGACTCACTGCAGCCTCAACCTCCCAAGCTCAAGCGATCCTCCCACCTCAGCTTCCCAAGTTGCTCTGACTACAGGTGCACGCTCTCACCCCCAGCTAATTTTGTATTTTTTGTAGAGGTGGGTTTTTGCCATGTTGCTCAGGCTGGTCTCGAACTCCTGAGTTAAGTGATTTGCCTGCCTTGGCCTCCTAAAGCCGGCATTACAGGTGTGAGCCACTGTGCGTGGCCACCTCCAGGCAAATTGATCACCACAGAGAAGGGGATTCTGTCCAGGTACAGGGATGCCCCTTAAGGGGTCCCACACCAGCTGGGCCAGAGCCAGACAAGCCTTAATAAGATCTTCTGTTCATTCATTCAATACATATTTATGGAGCCAAATGTCATTCTAGATTCCATCCCCAGGAATAAGATGATGTGGGACCCACGACACAGCACCCACAGTCTGGCAAGTGAGGCAAATATTGAACCCACTCTGGAGAAAGGTCTCATTATCCCGAGAAAAAGTCCACTTTGACCACAAGTCAAAGCTCTGGGAACCAACATTTCTTAGCAACTGGAAAAAAAATGTTTAATCAGAATTTTGTTTTGAAAAATGAAATAAAAACTATGAAAATATATACATTTTATCTTCCACAAACAAAATTTAGATTAATGTGCTAATACTTAGTGTTATGGTTTGACTGTCCCCTCCAAAACTTATGGTGAAATTTATTTATTTATTTATTTATTTATTTAATTTATTTGAGAGGGAGTTTTGTTCTTGTCACCCAGGCTGGAGTGCAGTGGTGAGATCTCGGCTCACTGCAACCCCACCTTCCAGGTTCCAGTGGTTCTGCTGCCTCAGCCTGTTGAGTAGCTGGGATTACAGGCACCCACCACCACGCCTGGCTAATTTTTGTATTTTTAATAGAGACAGAGTTTCACCATGTTGGCCACCGTGGTCTTGAACTCCTGACCTCAAGTGATCCACCCCCCTCGGCCTCCCAAAGTGCTGGGATTACAGGCGTGAGCTACTGCCCCCAGCTGACTTATGATGAAATTTAATTGCCATTGTGAAGGTATTAAGAGGTGGGACCATTAAGAAGTGATTAGGTCATAAGGGCAGAACCTTCATGAATGGATTAATCTCTTCATTGAAGGAGTGAGCTCATTATGAAGACAGGGGATTTATTGTAAAATGAGTTCAGCTCTCTCTTGCTCACTTGCCCTTCTTCCGTCCTCCATGGGATGATACAGCATGAAGGCCCCCACCAGATGCCGGTCTTCAGAATCCTGCGCCAAGTAAGTTTCTATTGTTTACAAATTACCCATAGTGGGATTCTGTTATAGCAGCAGAAAATGGAGTAAGACAATTAGAATGCAAAAAGTTCATTTGAGTAGGCATAGTTCTTCCCACAAAATTGCCTGATGGTCCTTACTGGCACCTTCTGGGTCCTAACAACCAAAATGGTTCATCACATCCCCCTGAGTTCTTTGGGCCACTCTGAGTTCTGTGACATTCAAATCATTTTCTTCCAAAGCAGAGTCATCTTTCTTCACATTGGGGGTTTTCATTGTTTAGACAGGGCTGACCCAGCCAAATAGATAGATGGATCCTTGGTTTGTCAGCCACTGTGTGGAGGTCTCCAACATCACTCTCATCAACTCCATGAAATTCTACAACTCTCAAGATTTCCTTTGCCACCAGCTTGCGTAAGCAGACCTGACAGACAGAAGAGATGCCGATGGGAGGGCTGGACAGACGCTGGTGCTAGGCAGGTGAGATGCTGGAGTGCGAACGAAGTAAGTGGCCGGGACAGTGGTGGATATATTCATGTTTTAACAACTCTTACTTCCAATTCAGATAATGAATGCTCAGCTATGGGGCACCCCAATCATACAATTAACCGAATCAGCCCAAGATCTCTTGCATCTGGAGTCAGGGAGGGATAAAGTCCATCTCATTTCAGCTGGTGTTATTGGGGATCTCTGTTATAAAGCCTACGTCCTACCTATCACACCAAGTCTTTTGGTGGTAATTACAACCGATTTTCCTGGGGGGACCATTCTTTCCCACTTGCGGCCCATGTGGTTCAGGCTGGGCTGTCCCTACCTCTAGGATGCAGAGATTGTCACTGCATTTGACTTGGGTTCGACCAAAGTGCCCCATTTGCCTGGCCACAGGGATTGGTTCAGGCATGGTTTGAATGACCTGAGCCTGCTTGGAGTTTTGCTGGAAGTGTTGAGCTTTGCCGGAGCCTCCAGGAGTAGTTGAGCTGGTTGACTCTGAGTATGAGAACAAAGCCAATGGGGAAGAACGAGGAGTTGAGAGACATGGAGACACCCTCTGGGCACCTGGATTCAGCTGTGCCTGAAGCTTGGAAACCCCAGGACTTTAAGTTACTTGAGCCGATACATTCACCTTTTTGGATAAACCAGTTTGAGCTGGTTTTCTGTCACTTGCCTGAAAGAGAGCTGACACTTTACCCAGAGAAGAAAAATTTGGAATGGGGAGAGAAGGGGCGTGACCACTGTCTTCAAAGATCTGAAGGGCCGCCTGGGCCTTGGGTGCTCACACACGGACTGGGTGGTTCAGTGGGCAGAGAGGCTCAAGCAGGCTTCTGGCTGTTTATAAAGAATGTTCTCACAATGAGAGCTCTTCAGAGTGGGCCCCGGGCAACTTCAAGAGAGGGAGGAAGCTTCCCGTCTCTGGGAGTACGCAAACAGAGGCAGGACGTGGTGAAGGGGACTCAGGCTGACTAAGAGGACAGGGATCCTGTAATTTATGAATGTGACCTAGCACCTCCAACCAGCTTGCATGTTGAGCCGGAGAATATCAGTCACGCCCCATCTTTAATTATAAAATATTTAAGATATTCAAGAAGGTACAGAAAATAATTCAGTGATCACTCCTGCATTCGCCACTGTCAGCTGAAGAAATAAAACCACCGGGACAGCCGAGCTCCTGACCGCAGACCCCTCCACCCTCCTGCCCTCCCTCCCCCACTGGTCATTAAGCTTTGACTACCCATGCACAGTCCTAAGGGGTAAGTACTTTAAAGGTCTTTTTTAAATAGAGGGGTTAGAATTGCCATGCTTTCAGGCCTACAGATTTTTTGTTATTACCAGTGGTGGAAATAAAAGTGCTTAGCTACTAATAAAACATGTGTTTTCTTTCTCTTTTAGTATGACAAGAGCAGTCCCTGAACACGGACTCTTTTCGTCTTGTTTATATAAAAGCCATTTCCTCACCTCCCCTCCCCACCCCCGCCACCCAGCCTCCCGCACCTCCCTGTTCCCAGCTCTGGATTCCGTCTCTGGGCTCTATTCCCTGCTGATAATCACAATTCCAGGATTGAGACTGAGATAAGGCGTATCAAGCACTTTGCACATTCCCTGGCATATAGTAAGCACTAATTTTAGCACTGGTTGTCATTATCGCTGTCATTGCCATCTCGGGAATTGCTCCACCCCCGTCCCCTCCCCTTGGCAGGAAGTTGCCAACCCTCCACTGCCTATGCTCACCCACCTTCTCCAGGTCGTCCTGAAATTCCACCAGTTTTACCCTTCACTACCTCCCAGACCACAGTCTGGAACTGGTTTCCTTGCCTTCGGTCTCAACACCGCATTCACCCTCCTCACAGTGGCCCAAGCAATTGTTCCTTTCCAGGGTGTGGCTCCCTGGTTTGCCCCCACCTCCGTGATGCCCCCAAGGCTGGCCTGGCGCATACACATTCTTCCTTGCCCCATCCCTGCAGACTGACTTGCAGGTTCCTCAACTGCCTCTTCCCTTACTCCTCGGAGCAGCCCCACATGCTGTTCCCTCTGGCCAAGATGCCCTTCCCCTCTTGCTCTATCTGGCTCCTGCCTCCATGTCCTTCCAGGCTTAGCTCAAGAGTGGGCTCCTCCAGGATGCCCTCCCAGGCCTCTCCAGGCCCAATCAGGCCTCCGCTCCCTGAGCAGTGTGCCAGACGTACCCTACAAGCCTCTAACAGCCTCTGGGATTGTGATTCTTTGTGTCTCCCTTGCTCCAGGTGGTGAGTTTCTTGAAGGCGGGAGGAATGCTGTCTTCCTCAAGGCCGGTCAATCGCTGTTGCATAACAATTAAAAAAATAGTACCCCTGACTTGTCTAAGCATTTTTTTTTTTTTTTTTTTAAGACGGAGTCTCACTCTGTTGCCCAGGCTGGAGTGCAGTGGGGCGATCTCGGCTCCCTGCAACCTCTGCCTCCCAGGTTCAAGCAATTCTCCTGCCTCAGCCTCCCAAGTAGCTGGGACTACAGGCACCTGCCACCATGCCCGGCAAATTTTTTGTATTTTTAGTTGAGACGGGGTTTCACCATGTTAGCCAGGATGGTCTCGAACACCTGACCTCATGATCTGCCTGCCTCAGCCTCCCAAAGTGTTGGGATTACAGGCATGAACCACCGCTCCCGGCCCTTATCTAAGCTTGTTGCTCCTTCCAACTCTCTTAAGCTACCCAAGAGCCCAGTGGGGGAGGTCCTGAAGCAGCCCCATTTTACAGATGAGGAGGTGAGGCAGCGTGTGTGTGCTTCCTGCGGCTGCTGGGACAAATGACCACAAACCGAGTGGCTTAAAACAGTGCACGTCTATTCTCTTACAGTCTGGAGGCCGGAAGTCCAAAGTCAAGGTGTGGGCAGGTCTGGACCTTTCTGGAGGCTGTGGGGGAGAGTCCTTGCTCCTGTCCTCGCATCACGGCAAGTCCGCTTCCATCCGTGCAGCTCCTCCTCGCAGGCCAAGCTCCCTCTGCCTCTTTCTTATATACAGGAACACTTGTGATTACATTTAGGGTCCATCCAGATAGCTCGAAACAATCTCAAGGTCTTTAATCTAATTACATCTGCAAAGACCCTTTCTCCACCTGGGGGAGCACTGGTAGGCTGCTGGGAGGAGGGCGCGGGGTCCTGGGAGGCCTCTGTGCGTCTGCCTCTGATGGTAGCAGTGGCAGAGCTGCGATGTGGACTCGGAGTCTGGCTCCAGATCTCCGTGCCATAACACATCCCTGGAAGGAGGTTCCCTGACTGTGGGGCTGGCCATGGAGCAAGGCGTTCCAGGCAGAAGGAAGACAGCAGCCCCGGCCTCCAGGCGGGAAGGCAGGGGTAGCATGGGGGGACTATCTGGCCTATGCCAAAGTGCGGCACAACCAATATAGCTTTGTGGGCAGAGCGAGGGCACAGGTTACATGGACCCTGACGGGGCATCGTTCTCCTTGGCCTGCATGCTGGAGGCCAAGGCTGTGGAACCTCCATGGAGAGCGGGGATGAGCCTGTTCCTCCCACCTCCTCCCCACGCCTAAACACCCGCGAACAAAGGAGGAAGGGAGGCTGTGGGTTAGCAAGGGCTGGATGATGGTGATGGGCCCTTCATGGATGCGGTGTTTAGAAGGCGCCAGGCAGTGAGCGAAACTATTTGTGTGTCTCTCATTTAATCTTTACAACCATAATCCCTCGTATACCCATTTAATGGATGCACAAATTGAGGCTTATCAACAATGGCTAGTATGTCTTGAGCATCGGCCATAGGCCAAACTCAACATAGGTTCATGCTCATTTGACACTCCCAGCTCCCGGCAGCCCTGTGTGGAGGGGTGCCATCTGTCTGTACAGCCCACTGATACAAGTGAGCAGTTACAGAACGCTGAGGATGGTGTGGGCAGGTGGGAGGCCTCAATCAGGCACTGGAGCTGTAGTATGGCATGAAAGTGGGGGACTGGCAAGGTCGGGACCAGGAGCAGATGGGGCTTGGGTGGGTGGAAGAAGCCCCCCAGGCCCCTCACTGTCCGCCATGAACAGCCGGGAGGTGTGCAGGCCCCATCCCTCCACCAGGCAGCCGGGGTGGGGAGCCAGTGTTGGTCCTGGGCTGTGGGATGGGGGTGGGGAGGGAGTGGGAAGAGGGCTGGGGTAGGGAGTGGGTAAGGTAGGATGGGGTGGGGAGGGAGTGGGAGTGGGGGAGGGGGAGGGAGGATGGAGGGAGAAGGGAGTGGGGCTGGGGTGAATGGGAGGAAGTCATGAGGTCCATGAGGGTCACCATAGTAACAGGAGCCGGCTCTGCTCTGAGGCCTGAGTCTGAGCCGCCGCGGGGAAGGAGATAAAAGGTTTTCTATCGATCTCTGTCGGGAAAGTCATCGGTGATAAGCTGGGCTGGAGGGGCCGGCCGGCGGAGTGTGCGTGGCGGCTGCACACGCATGGCTCACGGGTGCCCAGGGAGCCCCATGGACTGGGGTCAGACTGTTTGGGAGGTGACCTCCTGAGCCGGGGGTGGGGGCTGGGCTGGGCCGAGAGCCACGTCTGCCTGCTTCTCCTTTAGCAGGAACAGCTGGCTGACTCAGCCTCCTGCCTCAGCGTTCCCTTCTGCTCAGTGGGGCAGTTGGGCCCGCCGCGTCCCTGGGGCAGGGAACGAGTCAGGGGTGCAGAGGTGGGAGGGAGAGAGGAGCTCAGAGGCCGTGGCTGGTCTCTGGTCTGCGGTGGAGGTTTGGCCGCAAGAAGCTGGTCCTTTCTCTTCAGGAGAAGCTCAGGTCCATCTGGGGCATCAGCAGCCACGCTGGGGTAGGCTGGCAGCCTCGGGTGAGGAGGAAGACTCCAGCTGCCCGAGAGCCAGGGCCAGGCTGTTATCCAGGGCCCCACTGAGCCAAGGGCAGCTTCAGCTCAGGGCCTCTGTGTCTGTGTGTGTGCGTGCGCAGGTGTGCATGTGTGTACGGGTGTGCAGGTGTGTGTGCAGTGTAGGTGTGTGTGCACAGCTGTGCATGTGTGGGTACACGTGTAGGTGTGCAGGTGTGCAGGTGTATGTGCAGGTGTGCATGTGTGTGCAGGTGTGCATGTGCGTGCAGGTGCATATATGTAGGTGTGTGCAGGTGTGTATGTGCGGGTGTGTGTTCAGGTGTGTGCACGCAGGTGTGCATGTGTGCAGGTGTGTGGGTGTGTGTGCAGATGTGTGTACAGGTATGTGTGTGGGTATGTGCAGGTGTGTGTGGGTGTGTGCAGGTGTGTGCACAGTGTGCATGTGTGTGGTGTGCATGTGTGTGGGTGTGTGTGCAGATGTGTGTACAGGTATGTGTGTGTGGGTATGTGCAGGTGTGTGTGTGTGTGCAGGTGTGTGTGCAGGTGTGCATGGGTGTGTGTGTGCAGTTGTGGGTAGCTGTGCAAGTGCCCCACCAGCCCTTGAGTGTGTACAGGTCACCTGCCCCTGCCTGTCTCTGTGTCTGCACGCCTTCCCTCCACAGATGTCAGAGCCTGCTATGCCCCGGGTGCAACGGTGACTGAAGTAGACACAAATCCATGTCCTGGTGGAGCCAACATTCTAGTGGGTGTCTGGGGCAGGGGAGAGACAGACAAAATAGAAAAGCAAATAGGGGCTATGGATGATGAGTGTCTTAGGGGGTGCGGGAGAAGGTAGGAGGGGGAAGCAGTTTGTCAGTGAGGTGAGGGAAGGTGGTCTTAGAGCAGGGACCCGAGGGAGGCAAGGGACAGATGTGTGGGCGCCAGGAAGAGGAGACAGCAAGTGCAGAGATCCTGAGGCAGGAGTGCCAGGAGCAGTGGGGAGGCCTGTGGGCTGGAGAGCAATGCCTGGGCAGAGGGCAGGAGGCAAGGGCCGAGAGGGTCAGGACCAGCTTGGTTGGCTACAGTGGGGCTTCTGGCTCAGACCCTGAGTGATGGGGGCCTTCAGGGAGGTCCTCACAGTGTGCCCTGGCTGCTGAGAGAGGCCAGGGCAGGAGCAGAAGGCCCAGGCATCCAGGGGACCCTGGTCAGGGTGGGACTGTGGGCTGTGAAGATTCTAGAAAGTAGAATGGACAGGAATTTCTGACTTGTGGTGAGGGGAGGAGCCTGGGACACTCCAGTTTTCTGCCTGAGCAACAGCAGTGAGCTTTCAGAGACAGCATGCAGGCTCTCTGCAGGTGTAACTGTTGTTCGAGGCCCAGGTGTATGGAGGGAGGGGGTGTGCATAGGTCTGCACATGTGGGTGGGGTGTATGTAGCTCTGTGTGCACCCCTAGAGGGCCAGATGCGGTCTCAGGGCTGTTGGTCTGAGCCTCACCCCATTCCTGATGGGGCCAGCTCCCAGCCACTGCTGGAGGCGAGACCGGCCCCTTCCTGGCTTGCTCCTGGGGGATGCTCAGCTCCTCCTGCTCTCCTGAGTCCCTAGAAATGAGGGTGCACCTAGCCATGCCACATCCCCTGCCTCCTCCTCCCCGCCGCCCTCCAGGGCCTGTGAGATGGGGGCAGGAGACAAAAGGGAGAGGACACGAGGGATGGAGGGGCCGCGGCAGGCCACTGAGAGACAACTGCGGGGTGAACGCAGCCCTTTAGACATACCCGCCCCAGACCACCACCTGTTGCTGGGATGGATGTTGTTGGAGTCTGTCCTGGGGCCCCTGAGAGGAGGAACCAGCCCAGTAGCAGAAACACTGGCCCCTGAGGTCACCTCCTTACAAAGCCAGAAAAAAATCCCATTGATTCATTCAGCTCTGAGTTCATCCACCCTCCTTTTCCACTTCCCCAAATCCTGGTCATTCTCCAAGACCAGCTCACCCTCTGGCTTCCAGGGGCCTGACCAGGCACCAAGAAGGTGGGGGCTTGAGTCAGCCAGAGGGCTCACGCTTCTGCCACCTGTCACTGCGTGACCTGGGGGGAGTCACTTCGCCTCGGAGCAGGCCCTTCCTCCCCCTGTAACTCCGAGCTTCTCTGTGGGGCGGTTCAGGGGTAAGCTGCACAGAAGACTCCGCTGTTACTTCTGTGAGCCTTGTTTTCCTAATCTGTCAAGGGCTGTGGGAAGACCAAGTGAGACTCTGTGGAGGCCCAGCTCGGAGGCCCAGCTCAGAGGCCACGGTGTACTTCCCCTGAACTCACGCCCTCCTGCTCCCCAGACCTGCCCGTCTCCCTGTGCTCCTCACTGCTTATCCGAGAGCCCCACTGTTGCGGGGAGCTCTCACCAGGCATGGCCACAGGCTCTCGGGGCCCACGGTGTCATTCTGACCGGGTCTCTGAGGTCTGTCACTGCACACGGCGCCACAGCCAGCGCTAACTTTGGGAGCTGGCCATGAAGTGTCTGTGGCTCCCCATGGTGGGCTGAAAAATGGCCCCTAAAGATATCCATGTCCTCAGCCCTGGAACGTGTGGATGTCCCCTTTACAGCCAAAGCATGGGCTCCTGCAGATGTGCAAAGTGAAGGGTCCTGAGGCAAGGAGATGGTCCTGGCTATCAGGGACACCCTAAACGCCATCCCAGGTGTCCACAACAGAGAGAGGCTGAGGGGAACTTGACACTCACAGAGGAGGAGACGGTGCGGCCACCGAGACAGAGGCCGTAGTGCCGCGGACACAGCCAGGGAGAGCCAGGGCAGCTGGCAGAGGCTTCAAGGGGCCCCGCGCGGGTTCTCCCCTGGTGCCTCCGAGGGGGCACAGCCCCGCCGGTGCCTCGATTTGAGACCAGTGATCCTGATTTGGGACACCCGGTCTCCAGAACTGTGTGGTAACTCATGACAGCAGCCACAGGAAACTAGCACTCACAGCTTAGGATCTCCTGGCTCTGCCCAGACCCCGCCCTGCCCCATGTCTACCCAGAGCTGGGCGTGAGTGGGTAGGGTGTGCAGATGGCTGTTTACTCCTGCAGGCCAGAAGAGGCCAGGGAATGCTGGGCAGGTGGAGGGAAGGAGGATGGCCAGGCTCTGGAAGCACGGACACAGGGACGTTCTGTGAACTGCTGGACCCTCCGCCCAAGCCCGGGAGCTTGGGAGGAATAAGCCACAGGGCGTGTGGTGGCTGTCTGTGTCCACACAGCTGCAGGCCGCATTCAGTGCACGCCCACATGGTGGGTTGTGTGGGCACAGAGGTGGGGAGTAGGCACTTGTGCACCTGGTATGGACCCAGTGGAAAACCCAGGTGTGCCAGAAACTGCCAGCTTTTTTTTTTTTTTTTTTTTTGAGATGGATTTCATTCTGTCACCCAGGCTGGAGTTCAGTGGTGCGATCTTGGCTCACTACAACCTCCGCCTCCCAGGTTCAAGCTATTCTGCCTCAGCCTCCCAAGTACCTGGGATTACAGGCGTGCACCACCACACCCAGCTAATTTTTGTATTTTTAGTAGAGACTGGGTTTTACCATGTTGGCCAAGCTGGTCTCGAACTCCTGACCTCAGGTGATCCGCCCACATCGGCCTCCCAAAGTGCTGGGATTACAGGCATGAGCCACCACGCCCAGCCCCTTTTATATTTTAAATCAACTTACATTTTATTCTAAGCCCCCATCCTGCTGGCTGGTGGGCAATTGGATCTCAGTCATCATTGGGACCTTCTTGCTTCTCCAGAGCCACGCAAAGGTCCCGGGGCCATGCTGAGTCTGGCCCCCAGCTCTGGCAGAGGAGGCCGGCAAAGCTTTCAGAGAGGACATGCTAGGGGCCAGGCTGCCTGCACGGAATTGGAGCTTAGGGTGAGGTTAGTAAAACCTAAAACAATACCAAAATTAGTATCTGCTATTTATCTAGAACCCTGGAGCTTTGCTGCTCAATATGGCTGTCATTAGCCACATGTGGCTAGGTACATTTCAATCAACTTAAAAGAAATGAAACTAAAAATTATTATTGCTGGATGTAGTGGCTCATGACTGTAAGCCCAGCACTTTGGGAGGCTGAGGCGGGTGGATCAACTGAGGTCAGGAATTTGAGACCAGCCTGGCCAACATGGTGAAACCCCGTCTCTACTAAAAATACAAAAATTAACTGAGCGTGGTGGCGGACGCCTGTAATCCCGGTTACTTGGGAGGCTGAGGCAGGGAATCACTCGAAGCCGCGAGGCGGAGGTTGCAGTGAGTTGGGATTGCACCACTGTACTCTAGTCTGGGTGACAGAGAGAGACTCCGTGTCAACAAAAGGAAAAAAGAAGATCGTTATTATTACACTAGTCACTTTCTGGCGTTCAGGAGCGGTGTGTGGCCCCCCTGCGGGGTATGGGAAGTTCTGTTGGGCTGTACCGCCAGGAGGGTTCAACCACTGACATGAGTGCTGCCCCTCCAATGGGGTGACCTGCCCGGTTACAGGAGGGAATGCAAGGCTCAAGCACAAAATGACTTACCCAAGGTCACTCGCAGCAGTTGGCACCTCCGAGCTCCACGGGCAGCAGAACCCAGGGCTGCCGGCTACAGTGGGTGCTCATCGACGCCGGCTGCCCAGTGAATGTGCTGGTGCCGTCCTCTGCCTCCTTGGAGGAAAGCGCTGCCTGTGAAGAACAGTCCTGCCCTGGTTCAGAGGTGGGACCTCCTGAGCTGAGCCTGGTAAGGCGCTCTGTGGCTCCAGCCCTGCCTTGGGTACCACACTTCGCCTCTTTGGGACCCTATGTCCCCGTCCATGAGATGGAGATTGCAACCACCTCATAGGGCTGCCTGGGGTTTCTGAGTGAGTATTTGTAAAGTGCACAGTACAGTCTAACTCAATCATATGACATTTGAGAGACGGTGGCATTCGGTGCACAGGAATGAGCACTGCGCCACCTCAGAGTGAGCCTGGGTGCCTGGGATCCTCTCCCAGAGGTCAAGGTTGGGATTTACCTAGACTTAGACCCCTAACCGTATCGTGCTTCTAGCATTCACCTGAAAAACATCTATTGAGTTTGCTTTTGGGGGCCACAACTGATGTAAGCCTGCAGCTGTGAGGTCTACCCCAGGCAAAAGAGGGTTAGTCTGAAAAGAAAGTGAATCCCAAGGAAGGGGAAATCCACAGAAAGATTCCTGATGACATCTGAGAGCTGGATCCAGCTATTCCTGAAGCTGTACTTTCCTGTTTTGTTTGCCAATATTTTTTTTTGTCATTTACAACTCAAAGCCAGGCCATCTGGTTGGACCATCAGGTCCAACCCCTTGTCCCCTGATACTTGATACTTCTCCACAGTAGCTGTGACAGCCGCTACTTGGATGCTGCTCATGATGGGGATCTCACTACCTACCAAGGCAGCTCCACAAGGGCAGAACCAACTCTGATGCAAGTGAGAGCTGATAATTGATTGCTCCTGTCTGGAAAGGGTGTGCACAGCTGGGAGCTCCCCTGCACTGGATGCAGGGCAGTGGAAAGAGGACCCTTCATGGTTGAGTAGACCTGAATTCAAATTTCAAGGCTGCTGATGACTCACTGTGTGACCCAAGTGAGGCAAGGGACTTTCCCTAACTGAGCCTCAGTTTCACCACCTGTAAAATGGTCTTCCTGGCAACACTGATCTGGTGAGGACACCCTGAGGATTAAGCAAGAAAATGTGTGTGAAGCTGTGGGTGCGTGCCAGTGTGTGGCACACAGGGGACACCTGAAGGCCACCACCCTCCTGTGGGTAACGCTAGTGGACACTGTACACACACCTGAGAGGGTCCACTCTGCGTCCATTGGGGGTTGGCACTGGGGGGTCCGCACTGGCCCAGGCTGCTCCTGCTCTGTGGAGCATCAGTTGCAGCTGTGACTCAGCCCGAGACTTGGAGCCGCCTGTTGCTATGGTGACACAGGCCCACTGGAGTCCTGGGCCTTCAGTCACCAAGGTCTGACGCTGGGGGAGTGTTTCGGCATGTGGGTGTGGCCTGTGTGTTTGTGCGGGGGGATGGGTGTGTGAACGCTATTCCTGTGTGTTCAAGGCCGTGTGCTTGTGTGTGTGTGTAGACTATCCTGTGTGTGCCATGCTGGGCGTCTGTGTTGAGGGCGTTTGTGTGTGGTGTTAAGCTGTGTGTGCGACCTGGGTGTCTGTGGGCTGTGTGTGTTTGATGTACCTTGGTAACGCTAGCCCTGAGGCAGCGGGGGCAGGAGGGTGGCCCAGGGAGGGGTGTGGGCCCAGGTGTCTGTCGCCCTGACCGGGTGGCCGTGGGTTGGTCACTGCACCTTTCTCAGCCTGTTTTCCCCTCTATAAACACACAGGTTGCAAAGGACACTCACGTCTGCTATTTCATTGACTCCTGTGATCCTGTCCCAGCAACTGCTCACTACCTCACATTTAGCGTCCACTCTGTGTCAGGCCCTGGGTCTCCAATACACAAACAAAACCAAAGAGACTCCAGTGGGTGCTGGGAGAAGGAACAGCAGGAGGCGAGCATAGAGAGGGATGGGGTGGAAACTGAGGACGGGCTGTCAGAGAGGTGACCGATGAGCAGAGGCTTGGAGGAAGGAGGCCAGAGTCAAGGGAAGAGCATTGCAAGCAGAGGGAACAGCATCGCAAGCAGAGGGAACAGCAGGTGCAGAGGCCCTGAGGCGGTTGGAGGTTCTCGTGTATGTGGCCCAGCGAGCAGGCGTGCACTGCAGCCATGTGGGTGGGATGGGCGAGGTTAGCCATTTGTGGATTCCAAGGCAAGCTCACCAGTCAAAGCAGCCCAGTGTTCATCCACTGATGAATGGAGAGGCAACATGTGGTATGTCCAGACCAGGAAATAGTGTTTGGCAATAAAAAGGAACGAGCTCTGGCTGGGCGCGGTGGCTCATGCCTGTAATCCCAGCACTTTGGGAGGCCGAGGCGGGCGGATCACTTGAGGCCAGGAGTTCGAGACCAGCCTGGCCAACATGGTGAAACTCCATCTCTATAAATTAAAAAAAAAAAAAAAAAAGGAACGAGCTCCCAGTATGTGCAAAAATATCAGTGAATCTTTAGTGCATTATGCTGAGCAAAAGTAGCCGGCCTCGAAAGGCTGTAGGCTGCAGGATTCTATTATGTGACATTCCGGGAGAGACAAAATGATAGGGACGGAAAAGTAATCAGCAGTTGCCAGGAACTGGGAGTGGGGAAAAGGCTGACCACAAGGGGGCTTGAGGCGGATACCTGATTCGACACATTTGTCAAAACCCATAGAACTGCACGCTGAAAAGTGGTGCGTTTAACTGTATGTAAATTTTGCCTCAATATACCTAGTCACACACCAACACACAACACCCCACAGGGCTTGCGGCTGAGTGACCCTCCTACCTCCTGCACAGCTCGTGAGGGCAGCTCTGGGAAACACTCTTCTCTAGGTCCCGTTGTTTCGTTTTCAGCTGCCTTGTTCTTCATCTGTCTTTGCCGTGAATACAGTAGTTTCTTTTTTCTTTTTCTTTTTTGTTTTGTTTTGAGATGGAGTTTCACTCTTGTAGCCCAGGCTGGAGTGCAATGGTGTGATCTTGGTTCACTGTAACCTCCGACTCCTGGGTTCAAGTGATTTTCCTGCCTCAGCCTCCTGAGTAGCTGGAATTACAGATGCCTGCCAATACGCCCAGCAAATTTTTGTATTTTTAGTATAGATGGGGTTTCACCATGGTGGCCAGGCTGGTCTTGAACTCCTGACCTCAGGTGATCCGCCCACCTCGGCCTCCCAAAGTGCAGGATTACAGGTGTGAGCCATCATGCCCAGCTGGTAGTTTCTCAATAAGAATTTGATCAACTGATCTGGAAACACTTCCTGTCCAAAACTGAGGGTGCTTGTTCTCAGCTGCTGAGGAAGGAGCAGGCAGAAGCATCAGGGGCTTGACTGGGAGGGGTGTGTGCATGTGTTCACGTGTGTGTGTGCATGCACACGGGCATGCATGTGTGAGGCAGGGCTCGGTGCACACCATGAAGAGTGTTTTTAGCAGAGTATGGTGGTGTGTGGAGGGCATGAGTGCCCCGGTTCTCCTTCCTGGCACTGGCCAGGGTGGAGTGCACTTCCTCGCATGCTTCAAGGTCAAGGCTGCCTGCAACTTGCTTTGGCCAATGAAATGTGAGCAGGAGTGAGGATGCCACTTCTCGGAAGCAGCTTTGGAAGCTGGTGTGCAATTCTTCACTCTCCCTCTTCCCTGAGCTGGTGAGACCCCATCAAAACAGAATCTCGGTCAGCCGGGGCCCCAGACTGGCTCCACCATGCGGTGTCTTCCGGCTCCCCTGGTTAGACACAGCAGGAGCAAGCAATCACCTTTTGCTCTTTACGGATGTATTTCTTTAATAGACTTTCTTTCTTGTTGGAGCAGTTTTAGATTCACAGCCAAACTGCGTGGAAGTTGCAGAGATCTCCCATGTCCCCAGGGCCTCCACATGTGCACAGCCACCCCCTCCATTGTCAGCACCCCCCACCAGACGGTACATTTGTTCCAATGCACAAACCTGCATCGACTCGTCATCACTGGAAGTCCGTGGCTTAGGTCAGGGTCCCTCTTGGTGTTGCTCGTCCTGTAGTGACAATGCCATCGGTCCCCATCAGAGCGTCCTACTGAGTCGTTTCACTGCCCTGCAAGTCCCCTGTGCTCTGCCTATTAATCCTCCCCGCAAACGCTGACCTTTTTACTGTCTCCACGGCTTTGCTTTCTCCAGAATGTCGCATATTTCGAATCTTACAGTATATGGCCTTTTCAGATGGGCTTCTTTCACTTAGTCATATTCATTTACGGTTCCTTGCGTCTTTTTGTGGCTTAGCAGCTCATTTCTTTTTTTGCAATGGATAATATCCCATTGTCTTGGTGTACCATGGTTTATTTATCCATTCGCCTACTGAAGGACGTCTGGTTGCCTGTAAATTTTGGCAACTATGAAAAAAGCTGCTATAAACATCTGTGTGCTGGTTTTTTTTTTGTGGATATATGTTTTCAACTCGTTTGGGTGAATACCAAGGGGTATGATTGCTGGATCACATGATAAGCGTCTGTTTCGTTTGCAAGGAAACTGCCTGTCTCAGCTCAGGCTGCCATAACAAAACACCACAGGCTTTGTGGCTTGAACAACGGAAATGCATTTCTCCCAGTTCCAGAGGCTAGAAGTCCAAGGTCAAGGTGTGGGCAAGGTAGGTTTCATCCCGCGGCTCTTCTCCAGGCTAGATGGCTGCCTTCTGTCCGCGTCCTCACATGGTAGGCGTGGGGGAGAGAGAGGCAGCCAGCCCAGAGCTCGCTCTCATGTCTCTTCTTATGAAGACACTCGTCCTACTGGATTGGGGCCCCATCCCCGTGATCTCATTTAGCCTTCATCACCTCCAGGAAGGCCCTATCTTTAAATACAATCACAGAGTGGGCTGGGGCTTCAGCATATGAACTTTGAGAGAACAAAAACATTCAGTCCTTAACACTGCCAGACTGCCTTCCAAAGTGGCTGTATCATTTTGCATTCCCGGCAGCATGAGTGAGAGTTTCTGCGGCTCCACATCCTCACCAGCGTTTGGTGTTGTGAGCATTCTGGATTTTGGTCATTCTGATAGGTGTGTGGAGGCATCTCACTGTTGTGTTAATTTCCATCAACCTGCCGGGCGCGGTGGCGCGTGTCTGTAGTCCCAGGTATTCGGGAGGCTGAGGCTGGAGGATCTCTCGAGTCCAGGAGTTCTGGGCTGTAATGAGCTATGCCGATCGGGTGTCCGCACTAAGTTCGGCATCAATATGGTGACCTCCCGGGAGCGGGGGACCACCAGGTTGTCTAAGGAGGGGTGAACCGGCCCAGGTCAGAAACGGAGCAGGTCAAAACTCCTGTGCTGATCAGTAGTGGGATGGCGCCTGTGAATAGCCACTGCACTCCAGCCTGCGCAACATAGCGAGACCCTGTCTCTTAAAAAAAAAATTTCCATTAACCTGATGATATATGATGTTGTCATGTTGAGCTTTTTTTTAGATGGAGTCTCCCTCTGTCACCAGGCTGGAGTGCAGTGACATGATCTATACTCACTGCAACCTCTGCCTCCTGGGTTCAAGGGATTCTCCTGCCTTGGCCTCCTGAGTAGCTGGGATCACCACACCTGGCTAATTTTTGCATTTTTAGTAGGGATGGTGTTTTATCATGTTGGCCAGGATGATCTCCATCTCCTGACGTGATCCGCCCACCTTGGCCTGCCAAAGTGCTGGGATTACAGGTGTGAGCCACCGTGCCTGGCCCTCTTTTCATAAGCTTATTTGCCATCTGTATATCTTTGGTGAGGTGTCTGTGTAGCTCTTTTGTTTCGTTTTTTAGAGATGGAGTCTTGCTACGTTGCCCAGGCTGAACTTGAACTCCCAGCCTCAAGCAATCCTACCGCCCTGCCCTCCTTAGTATCTGGGACTACAGCAGTGCACCACCATGCCCAGCTCCATTTTTTAACTGGATTGTTCGTTTTCTTACTGTTGAGTTTTAAGAGTTCTTTGCATATTTTGGGTAACAGACCTTTATCAGATATATCTGTTGCAAATATTTTCACCCAGTCTCTGGCTTGGCTTTTCATTCTCCTGACGGTCTTTTGTAGAGTAGAGCAGAAGTTTTTAATTTTAATGCGGTCCAATGTGTTAATTCTTTCTTTTACAGATTGTGCCTTCAGTGTTGTATCTAAAAAGTCATCGTGGGACCTTTTTTTTTTTTTTTGGAGACAGGGTCTTGCTCTGTCACCCAAGCTGGAGTGCAGTGTGGGCAATCACAGCTCACTGCAGTCTCAAACTTCTGGGCTTAAGTGATTCTCCTGCCTCAGCCTCCCCAGTAGCTGGGACTGCAGGTGTGTGCCACCATACCTGGCTAATTTTTAATTTTTTTTTTTTTTTTTTTTGAGACGGAGTTTCGCTCTTGATACCCAGGCTGGAGTGCAATGGCGCGATCTCGGCTCACCGCAACCTCCGCCTCCTGAGTTCAGGCAATTCTCCTGCCTCAGCCTCCTGAGTAGCTGGGATTACAGGCACGCGCCACCGTGCTCAGCTAATTTTTTGTATTAGTAGAGACGGGGTCTCACCATGTTGCCCAGGATGGTCTCGATCTCTTGACCTCGTGATCCACCCGCCTCGGCCTCCCAAAGTGCTGGGATTACAGGCTTGAGCCACTGCGCCCGGCAATTTTTAATTTTTTTGCAGAGACGTGGGGCTTCACTATATTGTCCAGGCTGATCTTGAGCTCCTGGCTTCAACTGATCTTCCCAGGTCCACCTCCCAAAATGCTGGGATTACAGGCATGAGCCAACCCGCCCAGGTGCAACCTTTGTTCTTTTGAGACTTAAAAGCCAGCCGGGCGAGGTGGTTCAACACCTGTAATCCCAGCACTCTGGGAGGACGATGGGCAGATCACTTGAGGTCAGGAGATCAGGATGAGCCTATCTGACATGGTGAAACTTCATCTCTACCAAAAATTAAAAAATTAGCGGAGTGGTGGCACATGCCTGTAGTCCCAGCTACTTGGGAGGCTGAGGCAGGAGGATCGCTTGAACCCGGGAGGTGGAGGCTGCAGTGAGCTGAGATCATGTCAGCCTGGGCAAGAGTGAGACCCTGTCTCTCAACACTCACAAAGCTGCAGCTGGAGGTGGTGACACCGCTGTAGGGACACGTGTCTTCGCAGCAGGGAGGAGCCTCTCCCACACTCCCTGCTTTCTGATCACCCATCTCAGTGAATCTAATGGTCAGAGCCAAGTTCACATCTAGAACCGACTGCAAGAGAGTCTGGGACTGTGATTTCAGGTTCCCAGACTCACTATTCAGGAAAGCATATGAAAAGGAGGTAGGGATGGGGGCTATAGGCCCCTTGACCATGGTCAACGCAGGGGGGCAGTGGGAATGGGGGGGTCACCACTGCAAATGAGAAGAGCCAGAGCATGAGACGTGGGAAGGATGGCAGGAGGGGTGAGCAAGCTCAGACTGGTGAGAGGGTTGAAAGGAAGAGGGTGCCCCAAGGAAAGAGCAGAGGCCAGAGGTTGGCACTGACCGGAGGGAAAAGCCTGGGATGGGATGAGAGAGGGAGGGGGTGGATTACAGCATGACCCTGAATGTAGTGGACTGAATAGTGTCAAAATTCATGTCCAACCTGACTCTCGGGATTTGATATTATTTAGAAACAGGGTCTTTGTAGTCATAATTAGTTACAGATCTCAAGGTGAAATCATTCTGGATTTAGGGCGAACCCTAAAACCAATGACTGGTATTCCTATCAGAACAGGAGAGGGCTGTGTGCAGTGGCTCAAGATTGTAATCTTAGTGCTTTGGGAGACAACTGAGGCAGGAGGATCACTTGAGGCCAGGAGTTTAGGCTGATCTCCGATTGGACCACTGCACTGCAGCCTGGATCCTGTCTCGGCCAGGCGTGGTGGATCACGCCTGTAATCCCAGCACTTTGGGAGGCCGAGGCAGGCGGATCACCTGAGGTCCAGAGTTCGAGACCGGCCTGGCCGATACGGAGAAACCCTATCTCTACTAAAAATACAAAATTAGCTGGACATGGTGGCACATGCCTACAATCCCAGCTACTTGGCTGAGGCAGAACAATTGCTTGAATCCGGGAGGTGGAGGTTGCAGTGAGTGCCGAGATCGTATCATTGCACTCCAGCTCGGGTGACCAAGTGAAACTCCGTCTCAAAAAAAAAGAAACAAGACCCTGTCTCAAAGAAAAGGAACGGGGGAGGACACAGAGACACACAGTTTCTCATGTGAAGATTAAGGCAGAGATTGGAGTAATGCAGTCACAAGCCAAGGAATGCTGGGAGGCAGGAAAAGATCCTTCCCTAGAGCCCCTGGAGAGAATGTAGCCCTGCAGAGACCCTGATTTCGGACCTCCAGCCTCCAGAGCTTGAAGAGAATAAATCTATGGTAAGCCACCTTGTTTGTATTGCTTTGTTGCAGCAGCCACTGAAAATGAATACACTGGCCAGGTGAGCTAGTTTAGATGTTTGTCCCCTCCACGTCTCATGTTGAAATGTGATCCCCAATATTAGAGATGGGGGATGGGCATCTGTAATTCACACCTGTAATCTCAACACTTTGGGAAACCAAGGTAGGTGGATTGCTTGAGTCCAGGAGTTTGAGACAAGCCCAGACAACATAGTGGGAGGCCAATTCTTAAAAAACTCCAAAATTAGCTGCATGTGGTGGCGCATGTCTGTAGTCACAGCTACTTGGGAGGCTGAGGTGAGAAGACTGCTTGAGCCGAGGAAGTTGAGGCTGCAGTGAGCTGTGGTTGCACCACTGCACTCTAGCCTAGGAGACAGAGCTGGGGGTGGATCTCTTGTGAATGGTTTGGTCCCTCCCTATAGCAGTGAATTCACATGAGATCTGGCGCCTCCATCACTCTCTCCTGCTCCCTCTCTCACCAGGAGACACACCTGCTCTCTCTTCACTTCCCACTGTGATTGGAAGCTTCTTGAGGCCCTCACCAGAAGCAGATGCCAGCCCTGTGCTTTGTGACCAGCCTGCAGAACCGTGAGCCGAATAAACCTTGTTTCTTTATAAATTACCCAGTCTCGGGTATTCCTTTATAGCAACACAAATGGACTAATACAGAATTGATACCAAGGAGTGAAGTGTTGGTATAAATATAACTGAAGGTGGGGCGCCGTGGCTCACGCCTGTAATCCCAGCACTTTGGGAGGCCAAGGTGGGTGGATCACCTTGAGGTCAGGAGTTTGAGACCAGCCTGACCAACATGGAGAAACCCCGTCTATACTAAAAATACAAAATTAGCCAGGTATGGTGGCACTTGCCTGTAATCCCAGCTACTCGGGAGGCTGAGGCAGGAGAATCACTTGAACCCAGGAGGCAGAGGTTACAGTGAGCCAAGATCACGCCATTGCACTCCAGTCTGGGCAACAGGAGCGAAACTCCATCTCAAAAAAACAAAACAAAACAAAAACATACCTGAAGATGTGGAAGCAGCTTTGGAACTGGGTAATGGCTAGAGGTTGGGAGAGTTTGGAGGGCTGAGAAGACAGGAAGATGAGGGGAAGTCTGGAGCTTCTTAGAGACTAATTAACTGGTTGTGATCAAAATGCTGATGGAAATATGGACAGTGAGGGCCAGGCTGATGAGGTCTCAGCTAGAAACGAAGACTTTATTAGGAACTGAAGTGAAGGTCACCCTGATACGCTGCAGGAAAGAACTCGGTTGTGTTGTATCCATGGCCAAGGGATTGGTGACTTAAGAGTATCTGGTGGAAAAAATTCTTTTTCTTTTTTCTTTTTATTTTTTGAGAGGAAGTCTCGCTCTGTCACCCAAGCTGGAGTGCAGTGGCATGATCTCAGCTCACTGCAACCTCCATCGCCCAGGCTCAAGCAATCCTCCCACGTCAGCCTCCTGAGTAACTGGGACCACAGATGTGTGCCACTATGCCTGGCTAATTTTTTGTTATTTTTGGCAGAGACAGGGCTTTCCACGTTGCCCAGGACGGTCTCAAACTACTGAGCTTAAGTGATCCACCTGCCTCGGCCTCCCAAAGTGTTTGGATTATAAGTATGAGCCACCGCACCCAGTCTGGTGGAAGAAATTTCTAAGTAGCAAAACTTCCAAGATGTGGCCTGGCTGCTTCTAACAACCTGTGATCAGATACAGGGGCAAAGAAATGACTTAAAGTTAGAATTTATGTTTAAAAGGCAAGCAGAGCATAAAAATGGGGAAAATTTGCAGCCTGCTTATATGGTAGAGAGGAAAAGAACATCTTCAGGAGAGGAATACTAATTGACTGTGGAGCAACCACTTGCTAGAGAGATTAGCATGACTAAAAGCCAGGTGCCAATAGCCAAGACTATGGGAAAACAGCCTCAAAGGCGTTTCAGAAGTCTTCAGGGCCAGGCTTGGTGGCTCACACTTGTAATTCCGGACACTTTGGGTGGCCAAGGTAGGCAGATCAATCAGGGTCAGGAATTTGAGACCAGCGTGGCCAACATGGTGAAACCCTGTCTCTAGTAAAAATACGAAAATTAGCTGGATGTGGTGGGAGGCACCTGTAATCCCAGCTACTCAGGAGGCTGAGGCAAGAGAATCACCTGAACCCGGGAGGAGGAGGTTGCCGTGAGCTGAGGTCGTGCCACTGACTTCAGCCTGGTCAACAGAGTGAGACTCTCTCTCTCTCTCTCAAAAAAAAAAAAAAGAAAAGAAAAAAAAGTCATCTTCAGGACAGTCCTTCCCATCACAGGCTCAGAGGCCTAGAAGGAAAGAGTGGTTTTGGGAGCCAGGCCCAGAGGCCCAGGGCCCTGTTTCCCTGTGCAGCCTTGGGACACTGCTCCCACACCCCATCTGCTCCAGCTCCAGCGTCAGTTGGAAGGGCTCTGGGTACAGCTCTGACTGCTGCTCCGGAGGCCGTAAGCCAGAAGCCTTGGCAGCTTCCACGTGGTGTTAAGCCTTCAGGTGCACAGAGTCCAGGAGTGAAGGAGGCTGGGCAGCTCGGCCTGGATTTCAGAAGATGTATCAGAAAGCCTGGGTTCCCAGAAAGAAACCTGCCACAGAGGTGGAGCCCTCACAGAGAACCTCCGTAGGGCAGTGTGGAGGGGAAGTATGGGGATGGAGGCCCCACACGGTCCTCACCAGGGCATTGCCTAGTGGAGCTATAGGGATGGGGTCACTGCCCTCCAGACCTGAAAATGATAGGACCACCAGCAGCTTGCAACCTGAGCCTGGAAAAGCCACAGGCACTCAAGTCCAACCCATGAGGGCCGCTACAGGCACTGCCCCCTGCAAAGACACGGGGTGGAGCTGCCCAGGGTCCTGGAAGCCCCAGGCCTTGCTCCAGTGTGCCCTGGGTGCGGGTCACAGACTCAAGGATCATGCTGGAGCTTTCAAATTTCAGTTCTGCCCTGCTGGGTTTCAGACTTTGATGGGGCCTGTTGCCCCTTTCTTTCGACCAATTTTTCCCTTTTGGAATGGGAATGTTTACCCAATCCCTGTACCACCATTCTATCTTGGAAGTAAATAGCTTCCCAAAGTGTTGCGATTACAGGCATGAGCCACCATGCCCAGCCAATCTGTTTTAAAGAGCCTGGGACCTCCACGTCTCTCCCTTGCTCCCTCTCTTGCCACGTGACACGCCTTCACCCACTCACCTTTCATCGTGATTGGAAGCTTCCTGAGGCCCTCACTGGAAGAAGATGCCAGTGTTATGCTTCTTGTACAGCCTGCAGGACCGGGAGCCAAATAAATCTCTTTTCTTTATGAATTACCAGCCTCAAGTATTACTTCATAGCAATGCAAATGAAGAAATATCCCAAATAACTGCTTCCTTAGCCAGGGAAGCCCCCAGCCAGGGATCGGGCACAGTGGGGTCCTGGAGATTGCTTAACACATTGCTTAACAATAGGGATACATTAGAAGAAATTCATCATTAGGTAACTTTGTCATTGTGCGAATATCATAGAGTGACTTACACAAACCTGTGTGGTACAGCCTACTACACCCCTAGGCTATATGGTCTAGCCTATTGCTCCTAGGCTACAAGCCCATACGGCATGTTACTGAAGTGAATACTGTAAGCAATTATAAGACAATGGTAAGTATTCATGTCTCTACACGTATCTAAACACAGGAAAGATACAGTAAAAATATGGTATCTCATGGGACCACCACTGTATATGCAGTCAATGGTTGACTGAAATGTTGCTATGCATTGCGTAAGTGTAGTTTTTTGTTTTTTGGTTTTTATTTCAGATGGAGTCTCCCTCTGTTGCCCAGGCTGGAGTGCAGGGGCGTGATCTTGGCTCACTGCAACCTCCGCCTCCCGGGTTCAAGCGATTCTCCTGCCTCACCTTCCCAAGTAGCTGGGATTACAGGCACCTGCCACCACGCCCAGCTAATATTTGATTTTTAGTAGAGTTGGGGTTTTACCATATTGGCCAGGCTTGTATCAAACTCCTGACCTTGTGATCCACCCACCTTGGCCTCTCAAAGTGCTGGGATTACAGGCGTGAGCCACCGCGCCTGGTCGACTGTAGCTTATTTCAAGGGCACTGTTCCAGCATCCTCTAGCTTCCAGTGTTGCTCTGAGAAGTACAAAGTCAGTCTGATTTCTACTCCTTTGTTTATTTCCCACATAACTGCCCTTTTATATTTTCCCTTTTTGGGAACTTGTAGAACCTTCTCTGTCACTAATCTTCATGATGATATGCTTTGTTAAAAATCTGTTTTCTGCCAGGCGCGGTGGCCCATGCCTGTAATCCCAGCACTTTGAGAGGCCAAGGTGGGTGGATCACAAGGTCAGGAGTTTGATACCAGACTGGCCAACATGGTAAAACCCCATGTCTACTAAAAATCAAATATTAGCTGGGCATGGTGGCGTGTGCCTGTAATCCCAGTTACTCAAGAGGCTGAGGCAGGAGAATTGTCTGAACCCAGGAGGTAGAGGTTGCAGTGAGCCGAGATCATGCCATTGCACTTCAGCCTGGGTAACAAGAGTGAAACTCCGTCTCAAAAAAAAAAAAAAAAGATTCTTTGGAGAGATGAGGTCTTGCTATGTTGCCCAAGTTAGTCTTGAACTCCTGGCCTCAAGTGATCCTCCCGCCTCAGCCTCCCAAAGTGCTGGGATTATAGGCTTGAGCCACCACACCTGGCCCTCTTTAGGATTCTTGACAACCGATTATACACTCCATATGTTATGCTGAACATTTACAATTATGCTGTAAGATATATTATCTCCAACTTACAGATTAAAAAAAGATAATCAGTTGGGTGCGACAGCTCTTACCTGTAATGCCAGCACTATGGGAGGCCAAGGTGGGTGGATCACCTGAGGTCAGGAGTTCAAGACCAGCCTGGCCAAACATGGTAAAATCCTGTCTCTACTAAAAATACAAAAGTAAGCCAGACATGGTGGCAGGCACGTGTAATTCCAGCTACTGGGGAGGCTGAGGCCAGAGAATTGTTTGAATCCAGGAGGCAGTAGGTACACTGAGCTGAGACCATGCTACTGCACTCCAGCCTGAGCAATAAGAGCAAAACTCTGTCACACACAAAAATAATAGTAATAATAATAATAATTGGCCTGGCCCAGCCCGGTGGCTCATGCCTGTAATCCCAGCACTTTGGGAGGCCGAGGTGGGCAGATTACAAGGTCAAGAGTTTGAGACCAGTCTGGTCAACATAGTGAAACCCCGTCTCTACTAAAAATACAAAAAATTAGCCGGGTGTGGCGGCACGTGCCTGTAATCCCAGCTACTCGGGAAGCTGAGGCAGGAGAATCGCATGAACCCGGGAGGCAGAGGTTGCAGTGAGCTGAGATTGAGCCACTGCACTCCAGCCTGGGTGACAGTGTGAGACTCCGTCTCAAAAAAGAAAAAAAAAATCAAAGTTCACCAAGTTGCCTTTTTCTGTCTGTTGATTTTGGTCTTTCTTGTCGGGGGCTTCGCCCAGGTTTCGGGTGGCGTCTGGACCCTGCAGAGCACTGCTGACTCACGGCATCACTCTCAGGTCTGTCTGCTGCTGTGGCAGAGGCTGCTGTGGCAGAGCGTCAGAGACCGGGCGCTGCGTCAGCCAAAGCTTGTTTCTCACGTGCTGGAGGCTGGAAATGCGAGACCGCAGGGTCAGCAGGGCTGACTCCTTCTGAGGCCTCTCTCCTTGGCTTGTGGACCGTGTCTTCTCCCTGTGCCTTTACGTAGCCTTCCCTTTCTACGTGTCTGTGCAAATTCCTGCTCCTTATTCGGGCACCAGCTGTGTTGGATTAGGGCCATCTGTGTGACCTCATTCCACCTCAATCCCCTCTTTAAAGGCCGTCTCCACATGCAGCCACATTCGGAGGTGCCAGGGGTTAGGACTTCATCGGGGGGGATCTGAGGAGACACAGTGCAGTCCGTAGCACCCCCATACTCCTGAAGCCTGGCTCTCTGGCCCAGGTTCCACTGCTTCTTGGAAACAGCTCCTCCCAGAGTCACCGACCACCCTCTTGATGTCTGTTGCCCCGGAGAGAGGCTCCTCCGTCCTCTAGCTGGGTCTTTCAGCAGCATGCGACCCCGTGGCTCACCGCTTCTCCTGAGAGTCTCCACCCTCTGTCATCCATTGGGTCTCCTTTCGCGCCAGTTTTCCTACCACATCTCTGCATTGTGCTGCATCCTGGACTTCTTGGCCAGTCCCTCAAATTGGGGAAACCCCAGAACCCTGTGGTCTTACTCCTTCAGCTCCACCAAGGCTGTAGGGTCCACTGACCACCTGCCTCAGAATCACACAGGGTAGCTTGGGGGATGCCTATGAAAAGCCAGATTCCAGATGGGCACGGTGGCTCCCGCCTGTAGTCGCAGTGCTTTGGGAGGCTGAGGCGGGCGGATCGCTTAAGCCCAGGAGTCTGAGAATAGCCTGGGCAACATGGTGACCCCATCTTTACAAAAAATATAAAAATTAGCCAGGTGTGGTGGCGCATGCCTATAATCCGAGCTACTCTGAAGGCTGAGGCGGGAAAGTCACCTGAGTCCAGGAAGCTGACACTGCAGTGGGCTGAGATCATGACACTGCACTCCAACCTGGGTGACAGAGTGAAACCCTGTCTCCAAAAACATCAAAACAACAACAAAAACCTCAGATTCCCAGGCCGCATTTGACGCTGTCTCAGCCAGCATCTCTGGGGGCGGGGCCCATGACTCTTTCTCTTTAATAAGATCCCTAAATGAATCTTATGCACACTAAATAGTAGCTAACATTTGCTAAGCAGTCACCAGGCACCGACCTAAGCCCTGGGCAAATATTAACTAACTGAATCTTCCCAGCAACTCTGTGAGATAGGAATGGATTCCTTCCACTTTGGGAAGAGGGGAAGGACGCTGAGAGATTCAGTAACTCGCCCAATGCACGCAGCTTGTAAATGGCAGTGCTGGGATTTGAGCCCAGGCCACTGGCTTCAGAGCCCATGAATCCACCGCTGTTGGTGTCACAGGGTTCGGATCGTTGTTCTGGGAGACCTCAGTCATCCGGCACCTGAACTCTCCAAGCCCTCAGATTTGAGCCCAGGGTCCTGTCACCAGCCCAGACCCTCCTCTGAGGCTGATCCTCCTGTCCCTACCTGGATGTCTCAGGACCATATCCTGGACTTATTCTTCATCTTCCTCCCAGAATACTCCTGCCCCAGGGTTTCCCACCCTGATGAGCCCCAGTACTGAGCCACCAACCGGCCTTCCTCCTTTGCCTCCCCTCCCACGTCCCCTCTCTTCCCACATCCGGCTTCCTCAGGCTTTGCCCCTCCTCCCCGCCCCTTCCTATTCCCTTGGCCCCATCCCTTCCCCTGTCAGCTTTTGAACCCACCTCCAATCCCCTCCCCCCGCATCCCCTTCCCCCTCACAGCCCCTGAACCTACCTCCAGTCCCCTCCCCCCGCATCCCCCTTCCCCCTCACAGCCCCTGAACCCACCTCCAATCCCCTCCCCCGGCATCCCCTTCCCCCTCACAGCCCCTGAACCCACCTCCAGTCCCCTCCCCCCACAACCCCATCCCCCTCACAGCCCCTGAACCCACCTCCAGTCCCCTCCCCCCGCATCCCCCTTCCCCCTCACAGCCCCTGAACCCACCTCCAGTCCCCTCCCCCGGCATCCCCCTTCCCCCTCACAGCGAACCCAATTCCAATCCCCTCCCCCGCCACATCCCCCGTTCCCCTCACAGCCACTGAACCCACCTCCAGTCCCTCCTCCCACATCCCCTTCCACCTCACAGCCCCTGAACCCACCTCCAGTCCCCTCCCCCGGCATCCTCTTTCCCCCTCACAGCGAACCCAATTCCAATCCCCTCCCCTCCACATCCCCGTTCCCCTCACAGCCACTGAACCCACCTCCAGTCCCTCCTCCCACATCTCCTTCCCTCTCACAGGCCCTGAACCCACCTCCAACCCCTCCCCCCACATCCCCTTCCTTCCGCAGCCCCTAAACTCTCCTTCAATCCCCTCCCCCACATCCCCTTCCCCCTAACAGTCCCTGAACACACCTCCAACCCCTCCCCCCACATCCCTCTTCCCCCTCACAGCCCCTGAACACACCTCCAATCCCCTCCTCCCACATCCCCTTCCTCCACCGCAGCCACTGAACCCTCCGCCGATCCCCTCCCCAACATCTCTCTTCCCCCTCACAGTCCCTGAACACATCTCCAATCCCTCCCCCGACATCCCCTTCCCCCCTACTGCAGCCCCTGAACCCACCTCCAATCTCCTCCCCCACACCCCCCTTCCCCCTCACAGTCCCTGAACACACCTCCAATCCCCTCCCCCCACATCCCCCTTCCCTGCCACCGCAGCCCCTGAACCCACCTCCAGGCCCCTCCCCCCACATCCCCCTTCCCTGTCACAGCCCCTGAACCCACCTCCAATCTCCTCCCCCACATCCCCCTTCCCTGTCACAGTCCCTGAACATACCTCCAACCCCTCCCCCCACATCCCCTTCCCCTACCCCCGCTGCCCCCGCAGCCCCAGAACACACCTCCAGTCCCTCCCCTCACACCTCCTTTCTCCTTGGAGGCCCCAGAACCCTTCCCAATCTGCAAATCTGGCCACTCCATTTCCCTGCTGAAGAGCCACCGCGAGCTGCCCGTTGGCACAGAGGAAATCTAAATCCCTTTCCTGGCACTCAGGGCTGCGTCCAGCCTTCACTCTTGCCAGTGCTCTGGGCAGTCTGTGGCTCCCAGAAGCCATCCTGCGCTGCTGCCTTCCGTGCCCGCCTTTTCCCCTGCCTGGGACTCTGTTTCTCCCTTTCTTTGTCAGTAAATTATTATTTTTCTTTCTTAAAAAAATTTTTTTTTGAGACAGAGTCTCACTTTTGTTGCCCAGGTTGGAGTGCAGTGGCTCACTGCAACCTTTGCCCCACAGAATCAAGGGATTCTCCTGACTCAGCCTCCTGAGTAGCTGGGATTACAGGCACCTGCCACCATGCCTGGCTAATTTTTCTGTTTTAGTAGAGACAGGGTTTCACCATGGTGGCCAGGCTGGTCTCGAACTCCTGACCTCGGCCTCCCAAAGTGCTGGGATAACAGGCATGAGCCACTGCGCCCAGCCTAAATTTTTAATTGAGGTAAAATTCACATAGAAGTCGCCATTGTAGCCATTTTAGAGTACAATTCTGTAGTTTGGGGGATACTCGCGATGTTTTACAACTGCCACTATCTAGTTCCAGAACCTTTTCATCCCCCCAGAAGGAAACCTGAGCCTCCTGATTCCCCTCGCCCCAGCCCCTGGCAACCATGCATGTGCTCTCTGTCTCTGTGGGTTAGCTCATCCTGGACATTCCGTCCGAGTGGACTCGTAGGTGACCTTTGTGTCTGCTGCTTTTGCTTCGAAAAATGTTTGCGATTTATCCACGTTGTTGCATGGATCAGGAGTTTGTTGCTTTTTTAAAAAATTGGCCAGGTGTGGTGGCTCATGCCTGTAATCCCAGCACTTTGGGAGGCCAAGGTGGGTGGATCTCCTGAGGTCAGAAGTTCAAGACCAGCCTAGCCAACATGGTGAAACCCTGTCTCTACTAAAATCCAAAAAAATTAGCCAGGCGTGGTGGTGCGTGCCTGTAGTCCCGAGCCGAGATGGTGCCATTGCACTCCAGCCAGGGCAACAAGAGAGAAACTCCATCTAAAAAAGAAATTAACTTTCTTCTTTTTTAAGGTTGAATAATAATATATTGTACGGGCATACCACATTCTGTCTATTTATCTGTTGATAGACACCTGGGTCGTTTCCACCTCTAGCTCTTAGGACTGCGGTGAACACTCATGTACAAGTTTTCATGTGGATAAGTCCATTCTCCTGGTATACACCCAGGAGTGGGATTGCTGGGTCACGTGGTCAGCCTGTGTTTAGCTTTTTGAGGGTTCAACACACTGTCTTCCATAGTGGCTGCTATTCTACACACTCACCAGCAATGCACAGGGGTCTCAGGCCCCCACGTCTCTTCAACACGTATTTCCCATTTGTCGGTAGTGACCATCCAGTAGGTGGGAAGTGGTGTCTTACTGTGGCAGTTCACGCTTCCTCGTCTCTCAAAACTTCATGCTAGGGCCACCTCCTCCAAGATGATTTCTCTGACACTCACCGGGGGTTTCATGGGCTCTGAATCCAGTGGCCTGGGCTCAAATCCGAGCACTGCCATTTTCAAGCTGCATGATGTTGGGTGAGTTACTGAATCTCTCTGGGCCTCCTCCCCTGTTCCTAAAGTGGAAAGAATCCATTCCTGTCTCACAGAGTTGCTGGGAAGATTCAGTTAGTTAATATTTGCCCAGGACTTAGGTTGGCTTCCCATAGGCTCTGAGGCATTGCTCTGTCCCAGAAATAAGCACTCTTCTGCTGCTGTCTGCATACACACGTCCTCCATAAGACGCTGAGCTGGTCGATGGCAGGGGGACTCTGGGGCTGAGCTCAGCATGAGTTGAATCAGCGATTGCATCCTTGGGCTGCATTTATCAGCTGCTGTCCTGGCTTCATTTGGGGTTTGGTGCCTGGGCACATCTGGGTTGGTGGTTTTGGTGGTGGGTGTTGTCTTGGAAGCCCACCTGCTCCCAGGTGTCCCAAAGGCCCCCACTTCCTCCCTGCCCCACACCCACTCCCCCGTGCTGCCCAAGGTGGGTGTAAGCGTGTGCATCTTTGTCCCGAGGCCGACTCCAGCGAGGCTGGGCCTCCAAGGCTTGCCCTTGGCCAGGGGCTCGTCGTTCAGGCCACTGGTGTTCTGTTGGGGAGCAGGGTGGGCTTGGGATTGGGGGCTTGATCCTCCTATCTTGAGTTCAGAGACCTGGGTCTGTGGCCTGCCTGGTTCTGAGTGACAAGTCACCTCCCTCCCCTGGCTCAGCTTTCTCAACTGTAAAGGAGACCCACAGCCCTGTCTGTGCAGGTACAGTGGGTGCCCGTGTTAGTCCACCAGGGCTGCCATAACAAAGCACCACAGACTGGGGACCTCAGCAGAACCTCACCATCAGGGCCGGACTCGGTGGCTCACGCCTGTGATCCCAGCACTTTGGGAGAACGAGATGGGTGGATCACCTGAGGTCAGGAGTTCAAGACCAGCCTGACCAACATAGTAAAACCCCATCATTACTAGAAATACAAAAAGAATTAGCTGGGCATGGTGGTGAGTGTCTGTAATCCCAGCTATTTTGGGAGGCTGAGGCAGGAGAATCGCTTGAACCCAGCGGGTGGAGGTTGCAGTGAGCTGAGATCGAGCCATTGCAAGCTTCACCTCCAGCCTGGCAACAAAATAAAAACTCTGTCTCAAAAAAAAAAAAAAAAGAGAGAGAAAGAAGAAAGAACCTCACTGTCTCGTGGTCTGGAGGTCGTGAGGCCAAGATTAAGGTGTTGGCAGGAAGATCCTTCCTAGGCATGTGCGGGAAGGCTCTGTGCCAGGTCTCCCTCCTCAGAGTGTCAGTGCCGCCTTCTCCCGTGTGTCTTCACCTCATCAGAATTCCTTCTATATGTGTCTGTGTGCAAATTTCCCCTTTTGATAAGGACGCAGGTCATACTGGATTAGGACCCACCCTACTGACCTCTTTAACTTGATGACCTTTGTAAAGACCCTATCTCCAAATAAGGTTACAGTTGGCTCTCTGGTATCCAGGGATCAAACCAACCGTGCATTGAAAATATTCTAGAAAAAAATAAATTAATTTAAAATAACAACACAACAAAAATACAAATAAAAATATAGCACAACAACTGTTTATATCGTATTAGACATTATAAATAATCTAGAGATGACATAAAGTACGTGGGAGGATGTACTTAGGTTATATGCAAACACTGTGCCTCTTTCTCTCTTTCTTTCTCTCTTTCTTTCTTTCTTTCATTTGAGATGGAGTTTCGCTCTTATTGCCCAGGCTGGGGTGCAATGGTGCGATCTTGGCTCACTGCCAACCTCTGCCTCCCAGGTTCAAGCGATTCTCCTGCCTCAGCCTCCTGAGTAGCTGGGATTACAGGTGTGGGCCACCACACCTGGCTAATATTTGTATTTTTGGTAGAGACAGGGTTTCACACTGGTCTTGAACTCCTGACCTCAGGTGATCCAACCTGCCTTGGCCTCCCAAAGTGCTGGGAGTATAGGCATGAGCCACTGCACCTGGCCACTATGCCACTTTAATCCACGGGACTTGAGCATCCTTGGATTTTGGTATCTGTGAGGGTCCTAGAACAAATCTCTTGTGGATACCAAGGAACGACTATACTCTTGAGGTCTTGGGGTTAGGCATTCAACATTAGAATTTTGGGAGATACTTAGGCATGGTAGCTCATGCCTGAATTCTCAGTGTTTTGGGTGGCTGAGGCAGGAGGATCTCTTGAGCCCAGGAATTTGAGACCAGCCTGGGCAATATAGCAAGACTTCATCTTTACCAAAAATAATTTTAAAAATTAGCTGGGCGTGGTGGTGCACATCTATAAACCCAGCTACTTGAAGGCTGAGGAATGTTGTGAGCCCAGGAGTTCAAGGCTGCAGTGAGCTGTGATCATGTCATTACACTCCAGCCTGGATGACAGAGGAAAACTGTCTCTTAAAGAAAAGGAAAAAAAAAGGCTGGACGTGGCGGCTTATGCCTGTAATCCCAGCACTTTGGGAGGCTGAGGCAGGCAGATCATGAGGTCAGGAGTTCGAGACTAGCTTGGCCAACATGTTGAAACCCTGTCTCTACTAAAGATACAATCCAGGTGTGGTGGTGAATGCCTGTAATCCCAGCTACTCAGGAGGCTGAGGCAGGAGAATCACTTGAACCTGGGAAGTGGAGGTTGCAGTGAGCTGAGATTTCGCCATTGCACTCCAACCTGGGCAACAGGGTGAGACTCTGTGTTAAAATAATAATAATTATTATTACTATTATTATTTTAGGGGATATCTCCCAAATAAACTTTTGCCCTCAGACTCTGCTTCTGGGGGAGCCCAGTGGAGACACCCCCCTACTTTGCTCCCCATCCTGGGGAGGATCAAGCCAGCAGATTCCGGCCACTGCTCCTCGGGCGTGGACTCGACACCCAACGCAGCAGACAGATCCCTGCCCTGTGGAGTTCATGGCCAGATTGGGGGTGGGGGTGGGGCAGGCTGCAGACACGCCATTGGTTTGGCTGAGGGTGTGTCTGGGGAGGCTACTTGAGCCCAGGTTGGTCAGAGAGGGCCTCACTGAGGAGGTAACATCTTAGCTGAGACTTGAATGGTGAGAAGATTCCAGCCATGGCAGGTTCTGGGGAAGAGCACTCCCGCTAGCGGATACAGCAAAATGGAGGTGTCTCTGCCCCTCCCATCTTACTCCCCGACCACAAGCACTCTTGCCAGGCTAGGAAGACCCGAGGGTCACTGCTTCAGGAAGAAGAGCCAGATCCCTGTCCTGAGAGCAGTGATGGAGGCTGCTGAGTCGAGGAGAAAGTGGAGCTCCTGGATCCTCCAAAGGGCTGTCAGAGGGTAGAGGGGTTGGATGATGAGCTCTTTGTGGAAATAGAGGAAGAGCAAAGAGTGAATGTTACACGGAGATAGCAAGAACCATGTTATGAAGACACGTGGAGAGTGAGCTCCCCGTCCCCGGAGGTATTTAAGCCCAAGCTGGTTGATCTCTTGGCAGGATACAATGGAAGGGATCCGGAAAGTCTGGGTTTGCTGTCAGAAGCACCCGCACAGGGCCGGCCCTCTGATTTTCAGCTGTGCTAACACAGTGGGCCTCCTGTCCTGTCCCCCTTGTAAAGTCAAAAGCAAACAACTCTGCCCTTGGCCTTGAATCACAAACGCCTGGGGACCATTTCCCAAGGGTACATGGTGATTCTTCTACTGTCCCTGTCATCCGCCAGGTGGCACTGTTTGCCTGGTGTTGGGGCAAATTGAACTCCCCGAAGCATTTTTAAAGACTGGTGAACTGGAGATAATACCAGTGTCGCAAGGACCCAGGAATGGCCAGAAGATGCATCGCCCGAGTGTGAAAATCCCTCCCAGACATGCACTCAGATGGGAGTGGGGATAGTGTGGCCTCACGAGAAGCGTCAGTGCAGACCAGAGGCCCTCTCCGCTCTGCCACCTTCCAGCGGTGCGACGTTGAGCAAACCACCTCTCAGAGTCTCCATTTTCTCCTCCATAAATCAAAGACTGGCCCCATCTTGAGATTTTGCCGAGATGATTAAAAACAGTCCACGTGCCTGACACAGAGCAGGTCGCCAATAAAACATGGCAGCAGCCATCAGTGGTGCAAGAACCAAGCTCTCAACGTCCAAATGGCCCCGAAGTCTCCAAGAGCCCCTTCTCTGATCTGAGGAAAGACAGGTGGACGTTCCTGCCCCTCTTGGTCCAATGGTGGGAACTTTGATGTCCTTGAAGGCCCTGGTGGCTCCCCAGGCTGGTAAGTCCCCTGCAGAGCATGGCTTTCTTCCTGTGGGCGACTTCCATTCAAGCAGACGCTCTCCAGACCCCAACTCCATAGAGAATCAGCCTTTTGGAAAAAAAATGATGCTCCTCTCCTCTTCATGATTTACGTTTCTTTCCTTTTCTTTTTTTTTTTTTTTCGAGACAGGGTCCCGCTCTGTCGCCCAGGCTGGAGTGCACTGGCGCCATCTCAGCTCACTGCAACCTTCACCTCCGAGTTCAAGTGATCCTCATGCCTCAGCCATGCATCATCACACCTGGCTAATACTTTATATTTTTAGTAGCGATGGGGTTTTGGAGTTTCGCCATGTTGGCCAGGCTGGTCTCAAACTCCTGAGCTCAAGTGATCTGTCTGCCTCAGCCTCCTAAAGTTCTGGGAATAGAGGAACGAGCCACCTCATACGGCCTATGGTTTGCTTTTCTTTTTTTTTTGAGACAGAGTTTTGCTCTCGCCAGGCTGGAGTGCAGTGGTGCGATCTCGGCTCACTGCAACCTCCGACTCCCAAGTTCAAGTGATTCTCCTACCTCAGCCTCCCAAGTGGCTAGGGCTACAGGCATGCACCATCATGCCCAGCTAACTTTTGTATTTTTAGTAGAAATGGGGTTTCACCATGTTGACCAGGATGGTCTCAATCTCTTGACCTTGTGATCCGCCCGCCTTGGCCTCCCAAAGTGCTGAGATTACAGGCATGAGCCACTGCGCCCAGCTTGGTTTGCCTATCTTATTTGATTTCTTGACAAAAATTAGTAGAGATTCTTAAATCCCTCAAAAGTGTTCACTGTGGAATGTGAAGCTTTCCGTAGTTTCATTCCTCGTGCTAAGTGCTAGTAGAAATTTGTGTAGATTCCCGTGGGACTTTTTCTAAGCATATGCCTGAGCCCACATTCACATAAAAGTTATTACTTTTGAAAAATGAAGAAATACTGATTCATTCACTTCTTCATTCATTGTGCATTCAATCTGTGTTTGGCATTGTGAGCCCTAGGGTACAGTGAAAAACAAGACCCGTAAAACCCTGCCCTCAGGGAGCTGTCATTCCAGTGGGGAATGACACGGACTCCATAGGCAGGAGCAGAGGAGGGCGCTGGCAAATCGGAGTAAAGGGTTAGCCGGTGTGTTTGTTTCCTAGTGTCATGAATTACCATAAGTGACAGAAATTTGCTCTCTCACAGTTCTGGAGGACAGAAGCCCGAAATCAGTGTCACTGTGCAGAAATCAAGGTGTCAGCAGGGCCGTGCTCCCTCTGTGGGGCTCTGGGGCAGGCTTGTTCCTTGCCTACTCCAGTTTCTGGCAGCTGCCAGCCTTCCTTGGCTTGTGGCCACATCACTGCTGTCTTCCAGGCCAGCGTCTTCGAGCTCTCTCCACTCCATCTGCGCTCTATCCTCTCTTCCGTGTGTGGTCATCTCTCTGCCTCCCCATTCTTTTTTTTTTGAGACAGAGTTTCACTCTTGTCACCCAGGCTGGAGTGCAATGGCACAATCTCAGCTCACTATAACCTCTGACTCCAGGGTTCAAGCGATTCTCCTGCTTCAGCCTCCCAGTAGCTGGGACCACAGGTGCGTGCCACCACAGTTGGCTAACTTTTTGTATTTTTGGTAAAGACCAGGTTTCACCATGTTGGCCAGGTTGGTCTCGAACTTCTGACCTCAGGTGATCCTCCCATCTCGGCCACCCAAAGTGTTGGGATTACAGGCGTGAGCCACCGCGCCTAGCCTGCCTTCCCATTCTTATAAGGACACTCATGGTGGCATTCAGGGCCCACCCTGATACCCCAGGACAATCTCCTCATCTCGGAATTCTCAGTCACACCTGACAGACCCACACCCTTTTTGCCATGTAAGAAAACTGTCTCAGATTTTTGTTTCTTTTTTTTTTTTTTAAAGATGGGGTTTCACCATGATGGCCAGGCTGATCTTGAACTCCTGACCTCAGGTAATCCACCCACCTCAGCCTCCCAAAGTGCTAGGATTACGGGTGTGAGCCACCGCGCCCAGCTAGATTTTTGTTTCTATAACTGACCACAGACTGGGTCATTTATAAACAACAGAGTTTTATATGCTTATTGTTCTGGAGGTAGAGGGTTTAATAGCATGGCACTGGCATCTGGTGAGGACCTTCCTGTGGCATCATTCCATGGCACAGGGCTTCAAAGATGGGGTTTCACCATGTTGGCCAGGATGGTCTCGGTCTCCTGACCTCATGATCCACCCGCCTCGGCCTCCCAAAGTGCTGGGATTATAGGAGCGAGCCACCGTGCCCGGCTCTTCCTCTCCTTTTTTAAACAGGTTTTTGGAGACAGGACTCACTCCATTGCCCAGGCTGGAGGGCAGCGATGTGATCACGGCTCACTGCAGCCTCCACCTCCTCAGGCTCAGGCAATCCTCTCACCTCATGCCTCCCAAGCAGCTGGGACTACAGTAGGTGTGGACTAATTTTTGTATTTTTTATAGAGGTGGGGTTTCACTATGTTGCCCAGGCTGGTCTTGAACACCTGGGATCAAGCTATCCACCCACTCAGGCTGGGGTCCCAGAGTGCTGGGATTTCAGGCATGAGCCACCTCACCCAGTCTCTTCTTCCTCTTATAGTCATCAGCCCCATCTCTTTATGTGGCCAGGCTGAGAATTTTCCAAGACTTTCTGCTTTGCTTCCCTTTTGATGATAAATTTCATCTTTAAGTCATTTTCCCTCTTGAAGCCTAATGTAAATAGCTGTGCAGCAGCCGGAACACTTTCCAGCTTAGACAGTTCTTTTGCGTCTTCCTCTTCTTATAAAGCCGTCAGTTCCATCATGGGGGCCCTGCCTCATGACCTCATCTAATCCTAACTACCTCCCAAAGGCACCACCTCCGATCAACATATGAATTTGGGGAGTAAGTCTCCAACGCATGAAATTTAGGGGACACGTTTGAAACGCAGTAGTCGTGCCAGGTGTGGTGGCTCACGCCTGTAATCCCAGCACTTTGGGAGGCTGAGGCAGGTGGATCACGAGGTCAAGAGATCGAGACCGTCCTGGTCAACATGGTGAAACCCCATCTCTACTAAAAATACAAAAAATTAGCTGGGCATGGTGGCGCGTGCCTGTAATCCCAGCTGCTCAGGAGGCTGAGGCAGGAGAATTGCCTGAACCCAGGAGGCGGAGGTTGCGGTGAGCCGAGATCGCGCCATTGCACTCCAGCCTGGGTAACAAGAGCGAAACTCCGTCTCCACAAAAAAAAAAAAGAAACACAGTAGTCTGCCCTCAGCCCCAAAATTCATGTCCTCACATCCAAAATGCATTCATTCCATTCCCAAAGCCCGAAAGTCTTAACTTGTTCCAGCATCAACTCTGTCCAAAGACCAGAGTCTCATCTGAATGAGATCTGGGTTAGGTTCAAGGCACGATTCATCCTGCGGTGAATTCCTTCCAGCTGCAACCCTGCGAGATCAGGCAAGTTCTCTTCTTCCAAAACACTGTGGTGGCACAGGCATAAGCTAGACGTTCCCATTCCAAAAGGCAGAAGTAGGCAAGACGAGAGGGGCAGATGGTCCCAAAGAAGTGCAAACACCACAGGGTAGGCATTATATCTTAAGACTCCATTGGCCGGATGCGGTGGCTCACGCTTGTAATTCCAGCACTTTGGGAGGCCAAGGCGGGTGGATCATGAGGTCAGGAAATTGAGACCATCTTGGCCAACATGGTGAAACCCTGTCTCTACTAAAAATACAGAAATTGGTCAGATATGGTGGTGCGCCCCTTCAGTCCCAGCTACTTGGGAGGCTGAGGCAGGAGAATTGCTCAGACCCGGGTGGCGGAGGTTGCAGTGAGCCGAGATCGAGCCACTCACTACATTCCAGCCTGACAACAGAATGAGATTGTCTCAAAAAAAAAAAGACTCCCGAATAATCTTTCACTCTGTGTTCTGCCTCCTGGACATACTGGGGGGTGGGGGCTGGGTCCCCGAGGCCTGGGGCAGCCTGGCTCCCGTGGCTTTGCTGGGCCCAGCCCACACTTCAGCTCTCCCTGGCTGGCGTTGCATGCCGGTAGCTGTGTGGTTCTGGGGTCTTGGTGGTGATCTCACTGCCTCAACTCCACCAGGCATTGCCTTCGTGGAGGCTTTCTGCAGTGGCTCCACCCCTGCAGCAAGTCCTGCGTGGGCTCCCAGGCCGATGTAGCCTTTGAACTCTAGGCAGAGGCTGCCGTGCTCACAGCCCTTGCTTTCTGTGAGCCCGTGGAATTAGCACCATGCGGATGCCATCGAGGCTATGGGCTTATGTCTTCCAGAGCAGTGGGTGGAGCCACACCTGGGGCTGCTTGTGCCACAGCTGGGGCAGCGGAGGAGGGCTACATGAGCGCGCCGGCACCCTAGGGGCCCTGGACAGCAAATCCATAAGGGTGCTTGTCCTGTCCCCAGTCATTCGTCCTTCCTAGGCCTGGGGGTCTGTGATGGGAGGGCAGGCTGGAAGATCTCTGAAATGCTTCTGGGTCTTTCTTCCATTCTCTAAATTTTGTTTTGTTTTGTTTTTTTGAGACCAAGTCTCACTCTTGTCACCCAGGCCGGAGTGCAGTTGCGTGATCTCAGCTCACTGCAACTTCCACCTCCTGGGTTCAAGCAATTCTCCTCTCTCAGCCTCCCGAGTACCTGGGATTACAGGTACCCACCACCACACCTGGCTAATTGTAGTTTTTAGTAGAGACAGGGTTTCACCATGCTAGCCAGGCTGGTCTCGAACTCCTGACCTCATGATCCGCCCACCTCGGCCTCCCAAAGTGCTGGGATTACAGGCACGCCCGGCTTTTCTTCCATTCTCTTGCCAATTGATCTTTCTGCCTGTACTAATTTCCTTAGCAAACAGCTGCCGGGCCACCCCTTTGGTTCCCTCTCCTGAACATGCCTTTTCTTTCTTCATGTGACCAGGCTGAGAATTTTCCAAGACTTTCTGCTTTGCTTCCCGCTTGATTATAAATTTCATCTTTCAGTCGTTTTCCGTCTTGCAGCTTAATGTAAGTAGCTGTGCAGCAGCCGGAACATTTTGCAGCTTAGATCGTTCTTTCGCCAGATATCCTCATGTATTGCTCTTAAATTCTGCATTCCCTACAGCCCTGGCACAGACACAATCAAGCCAAGTTCTTAGCCAGTTTATAACAAGGACGAGCTTTCCTCCAGTTTCCAATACCCTGTTCCTCAGTTCCATCTGAGACCTCAGCAGAATGGCCTTTATTTTCCATATTTCTATCAGCATTCTGGCCATGACCCCTTAAGTAATCTCTCAGAAGTTCCAGCCTTCCCCTGGTCTTTGTGTCTTCGGAGACCTCACCAGAATTGCCCTTAATGCTCTGTTTATGGCAATACAGGCTTTTTCCAGCCTGCTCCTCCAAATTCTCCCAGTCCCTTGGGTAATGCTACGCAGTACCCCATTCCAAAGCTGCTTCCATGTTTTTGGGTATTTGTTACTAGCAACACTTCCCGGTACCAATTTTCTGTCTTAGCGTATTCTCTGTTGTTATTACAGACTATCACAGACTGGTAATTTATAAGAAATAGAAGTTTATTTAGCTCATGGTTCTGGAGACTGGGGAGTCGAAGAGCATGATGCCAGCATCTGGTAAGCTCCTTCCTACAGCACCAGGAAACGGCACAGTGCATCACATGGCAAGAGAGCCAGAGCGTGCCAGCTCAAGTCTCTCCTCCTCTTCTTTTTTTTTTTTTTTTTATTTTGAGACGGAGTTTCGCTCTTGTTACCCAGGCTGGAGTGCAATGGCGCGATCTCGGCTCACTGCAACCTCCGCCTCCTGGGTTCAGGCAATTCTCCTGCCTCAGCCTCCTGAGTAGCTGGGATTACAGGCACGCACCACCATGCCCAGCTAATTTTTTGTATTTTTAGTAGAGACGGGGTTTCACCATGTTGACCAGGACGGTCTCGATCTCTTGACCTCGTGATCCACCCGCCTCGGCCTCCCAAAGTGCTGGGATTACAGGCGTGAGCCACCGCGCCCAGCTCCTCCTCTTCTTATAAAGCAACCAGTCCCATCATGTGGCCCCCACCCCGAGACTCTCAGCTAATCTTAAGTACCTCCCAAAGGTCCCACCTCCAATCCACATATGAATTTGGGGATTTTTTTTTTTTTTTTTGAGACAAAGTTGCTCTTGTTGCCCAAGCTAGAGTACAGTGGAACTATCTTGGCTCACTGTAACCTCCATCTTCTAGGTTCAAGTAATTCTCCTGCCTCAGCCTCCCAGGTAGCTGGGTTTATAGGCATGTGCCACCACGCCTAGCTAATTTTTGTATTTTAGTAGAGACAGGGTTTCACCATGTTGGCCAGGCTGCTCTCGAACTCCCAACCTCAGGTGATCCACCCACCTTGGCTTCCCAAAGTGTGAGATTACAGGCGTGAGCCACTGTGCCCGGCCTAAATTTGGGGATTTAAAAAAAATCTTGAACTCCTGACCTCAAGTCATCCTCCCCACTCAGCCTCTCAAAGTGCTGGGATTACAAGCACGAGCCACCACACCCAGCTGGGATTAAGTTATAACACATGCAATTTGGGGAACACATTCTAACCGTAGCAGAAACCTTCATGGGTTCCAGGATTAGGACATGAACATCTTTTGGGGGGCATTTTTCAGAGAGCATCCAAGGCAGGTGGAAATGCTATTTCAGGAACAGAGACACAGATGCAGAAGGCTGGAGGAGGTGATGGAATGGCCCTCAGGCCCCAGCCAGGTGCCTGACACATGGTGGGTGCTCACAGGCAAATGACATCACTGCTAAGAGAATGCATGAGCTGCTGGCAGATGCTCTCTCTCCCAGCGCGTCTGGCCAGGTGTGGTGGTTTGTGCCTGTAGTTGCAGCACATTGAGAGGTCAAGGTGGGAGGATCGCTTGAGCTCAGGAGTTTGAAACCAGCCTGGGCAACATGGCAAAATCCCGTTTCTACAAAAAAATATAAAAAATTAGCCAGACATGGTGGCGAATGCCTGTAGTCCCAGCTATTCTGGAGGCTGAGGTGGAAGGATTGCTTGAGCCTGGGAGATGGAGGTTGCAGTGAGTCAAGATCGTGCCACTGGACTCCAGCCTGGACAACAGAGTGAGATCCCATCTCAAAAAAAAAAAAAAAGGGGGGGTATGTGCCTCTGCTGGTGATCCGATACTGGCCAACCATCCCAAACAGCCTGGCACAGACAGCGGGGATGTGGTGCTGCTTCTGTTTCCCGGCTGGAGCTGAGCATCTGATTGGGACCACCCCTAGCTCTGGGCAGATGCTAATGCTTGCTGGTGGCCTCCCCAGCAGGATCGTACACTGTCACCAGTGAATGAGGGTGGCCTTCAGCAAGTGTTCAGTGGCCAGAGCAGGAACACGAGACATGGTGTTGGCGGGGCCTGGTTTATCTCCTAGATCCCTGCATCTTACTTGCTATCTGACGCCAGGGACCGTTCTCCCTCGGGTCACTGAGTGCCAACTACCCCTCAGGCTAGGGGGCTGGTCCCCGGGAGGATGTCAGCCTCTGCCTTCAGGCCTCTGCACCTGCTGTTCCCTTGCTGGGACTTCTCTTCCTCGACCACTTTGCAAAGCAGGTGTCCTTGTCCACAGATCTCAGAGTGACTGTCACCTCCTTAGAAAGGCCTTCAGAGGCCACCCTCCCTACAGTTGCTGCCTGGTCCCTTTCTGTCACATCTCAGCTTAAAATACAAGGGTTCAGCCAGGCATTGTGGCTCATGCCTGTAATTTCAGCACCTTGGGAAGCTAAGGTTGATGAATCACCTGAGATCAGGAGTTTGAGACCAGCCTGACCAACATAGTGAAACCCCATCTCTACTAAATACAAAAAATTAGCCAGGCTTGGTGGCCCATGCCTGTAATCGCAGCTACTTGGGCGGCTGAGGCAGGAGAATCGCTTGAACCCAGGAGGCGAAGGTTGTGGTGAGCCAAAGTTGCGCCATTGCACTCTAACCTGGGCAACAAGAGTGAGACTCCATCTCAAAAAAAAAAAACAAAAACCGGAAGGGCTCATTGCTCTCTGAACGGTTCTGACTGTGTCTGGGCTCACGTGTAGACCCTGCCTGCCTCGTCCCCTGGGCAGTGCCTGTGGCCAGCACACAGTAGGTGCTCAGACAGTATGTGTGGGGTCAGTGAATGGAAGCAAGGGAAGACGGAGGAAGAGGTAGCAGGAGCGGGCGGGAGTAGAGAGTGTTACACACACAGATGGAGAGGACAGAGCCAGGGCGCAGAACAGAAGATGTCTAAAAACACGTGAGGCCACTCGGGGTACCTGGGCTGGGATCTGAGGGGAATATGCCCCCGCAGGGAGGTCTGCCCAGCACTCAGGACCTACTGGTGGCTGCCGAGGAAGCGAAGGGGCAGCCACTTTATCACCGGGCCCGTCTTGGGGCCAGGACTGTGCCTGGGCATTAGGTCAGCACGGCCAGGGAGGATGGTGGCCGTTTGGCTGAGGGCTCCTGGTGCGGAGCTGACTGCCAGGGGGTCTGCAGGGGAAGATCACAGGCGGGCAGAAGGTACAAGTCCAGGCAGGTCTGCTGGGCACGTGAGCATGGCTACCCCATCAGTGAAACAGCCTGTTCCGTGGCTTCTCCTTGCTCTGAAGAACCCCCTGCTGTGCTGCTTCAGGCACTTTGAACCTTGGCCCCATGACTACTTGGGTAGGGGAGAAACAGGCCTGTCCTCCCCCTCTGCCACAAGAGCCCTTCCTCCTCCGTTAGGGCCCTTCGGGGGCCCAGGCAGGTCAAAGTGACCATGGGTCGCAGGAACCACGAAGGGGCGTGGCTGGAGCACCTCGTGCCGAGAGAGCTGTCCTTTCTTGTTCTTCCTCGGGCATCGTGCAGGGGCTGGTCCTGGCATGTTGTTACCACAGGTCCACGGGAGACCCTGCTCATTTTAATTCTGATGTGTTCTCCTGTACCTCCAGCCCAACTCTCCTGCCCCTGCCCTGTCAAGGCTGCCTTTTTTCTTTCTTTCTTTCTTTTTTTCCTGAGATAGAATCTTGCTGTGTCGCCTAGGCTGGAGTATAATGGCACAATCTCTGCTCACTGCAACCTCCACTTCCCTGGTTCAAGCGATTCTCCTGCCTCAGCCTCCCAAGTAGCTGGGATTACAGGCATGTGCCACCACACCCAGTTAATTTTTGTATTTTTAGTAGAGAGGGGGTTTCACCATGTTGGCCAGGCTTGTCTTGAACTCCTGACTTCGTGATCTGCCTACCTTGGCCTCTCAAGGTGCTGGGACTACAGGTGTGAGCCACTATACCCGGCCCAAGGCTGCATCTTAATGAGGCTATTTGGTCCTTAGCTGTGTGTCTAGCCTTACACAAGCGCACATGTGGCCGCGTGGCTGTGGACCAGCGTTATGCTGCAGCTCATGCTGTTTCTCATGACCCTGAGTATCGTGATCTATCCCTGGTGCTGTGAGCACCCCGAATTCACTGCTTCTCACTGGCCTATGGAACCCCAGAAGGGGCACCCATCACATTCTCCTCTTCGTTTACCTGGTGATGGGCATCTGGGTGGACTCACAGCCTGGGGGGAAGGATGGCTTGGCTTAAGGCTGGTGATGGCTTACATGGTGGAACAGAAGGTGGACCCCACCTCACCTGAGTGCAAAGGTGGATACTCAACCTGTATCAACTGAGTAAAAAGACAACCCACAGAATGGGAGAGCATGCCTGCAAATTATACATCTGATAAGGGTCAGATATCTGGAACATATAAAAAACTCTTATAACTCAACAACAAAAAGATAACCCAATTCAAAAAGGGTCAAAGGACTTGGATAGACATTTCTTCAAGAATATATACAAATGACTAAGAAGTATGTGAAAGGAAATGAAAGGCTGGGCACAGTGGCTCACGCCTGTAATCCCAGCACTTCGGGAGGTGGAGACAGGCGGATCACGAGGTCCGGAGATCAAGACCGGCCTGGCCAACATGGTGAAATCTTGTCTCTACTAGAAATATAAAACGTTTCCGGGTATGGTGGCGGGCACCTGTAGTCCCAGCTAGTCAGGAGGCTGACGCAGGAGAATCCAGGAGGCGAAGGTTGCAGTGAGCTGAGATTGCACCACTACGCTCCAGCTTGGGTGGCAGAGTGAGACTCTATCTCAAAAAAAAGGAAATGTAGCCGGGTGTGGTGGCTCACGCTTGTAATCCTAGCACTTTGGGAGGCTGAGGTGGGTGGATCACCTGAGGTCAGGAGTTCAAGACCAGCCTGGCCATCATGGTGAAACCCCATCTTTAATTAAAAAAAATAAAATAAAAATAAAAAATAAAAAAAATAAAGGAAATGTAAGTCAAAGCCACAGTAATATACCACTTTACACCCACTAGAATGGCTACAATAAAACCAAAACGGAAAACGAGGAGTGTAGATGAAAATGTGAAGTGGCTTAGGCCGGGCGTGGGTGCTCACACCTGTCATCCCAGCAGGCCAAGGTGGGCAGATGGCTTGAGCCCAGGAGTTTGAGACCAGCCTGGGCAACATGGTGAAACCCTGTCTCTCCTAAAAATACAGAAATTAGCTGGGTGTGGTGGCACGCGCCTATAGTCCCAGCTACTTGGGAGGCTAAGGCAGGAGAATTGCTTGAACCCGGGAGGCAGAGGTTGCAGCGAGCCGAGATCGAGCCACTGCACTCCACCCTGGCACCTGGCGACGGAGCAAGACTCTGTCTCAAAAAAAAAAAAAAATACAAAAATTATCCGGGCATGGTGGCTCATACCTGTGGTCCCAGCTATTTGAGAGGCTGAGGCTGGAGAATTACTGGATCCAGGGAAGTGGAGGGTGCAGTGAGCCGAGACTGTGCCACTGCACTCCAGCCTGGGAGACAGAGGAAGACTCCGTCTAAGAAAAAAGGCCAGGCTCAGTGGCTCATGCCTGTAATCCCAGCACTTTGGGAGGCTGAAGCGAGCAGATCATGAGGTCAAGAGATCGAGACAATCATGGCCAACACGGTGAAACCCCGTCTCTACTAAAAATACAAAAATTAGCTGGTGTGGTGGCACACGCCTGTAGTCCCAGCTACTTGGGACGCTGAGGCAGGAGAATCACTTGAACCCGGGAGGCAGAGGTTGCAGTGAGCCGAGATTTCGCCACTGCACTCTAGCCTGGCGACAGAGTGAGACCCTGTCTCAAAAAAAAAATAAAAACAGGACTGACTGCAGGGACCCAAGCCAAGGGGTGCAGGGGCTCAGAGGGAGGAGCCTGAGGAAGACCCAGGGCACAGCAAAGGCCGAGGGCGGGAGGGCGGGAACAGTGGGGACTTTTCAGAGAACAGCAACTGCCACACTGCCTCCAGCTTCTCCCCAGTGCCCTGGGACTGTCATGGCGTTATCATTTGCATCTGACAGATGAGGAAACTCAGACCCAGCCAGATTCACAGAGTTAAAGGGACGAAACCAAGGACGTGCGTTCCCCTGGCAGCCACCGGCTGGGTGAGGTCCTCTCCCTATCTGGACCTCAGTTTCCCCATTTGCACCACAGAAGGCCTGGACTGGATTCCTGGGGTCCTTTCAGCTCCAGAGCTGCCCAGCTCACCCAGGTCAATGTGTTACACCTTCGAAGGGATCTCACTCTGACGTGGATGGGGCCTTTCCTCCTGGGAGCACAGGCAGCGGCCAGGGAACTTCTCAGCTCTCGGCCCCTCCTCGAAGCCCAGTGGGAAGCTGTTTCCCGTGTCCAGTTACCCAGTAGATGTGCCACTCTGAGGGTTCACCCGTCCCCCAGCCCTGACCTGTCCAATAGGACTCTGAGCCCCCGCCTGGTTCTAGGATGATGAGAGGCAGAAGGAGGCAGCCCACAGCGTTGCTGCCATTGATTTGGGAGAACAAAAGATCTGAGGCTGTGGCGGTGGAAACGCAGGCAGAGTGCAAGATCACCTGCGGGGCCTCTCTGTCAGGCGGCCTTCAAACCATCTCAGCGGGTGGCTTGGCAAAGGGGGGTGAGGGAGGTGGTGTGAGGCCTGCGGAAGTGCCCGGGCCTCTGTGAAGCTGGGTGCTCCAGGCTTCCCGTCTTCTGTCTGAGAGGCCCGGGAGGACGGCTCCTCTGCCTTCTGCAGCCCTCAGACCCCCGATTCCTCATCTGTGCTGGAAGAGCCCCAGTGGGTAAGCTGGAGCGAAGAGGGAGGCGGGGCAGGGGGGCACTGCCTCCCACCATCAAAGGCTGCCTGCCTGGCCGCTGGACTTCTGGTGATGAAAATATGACCGTTTATTATTCTTTCCTTTTTTTTTTTTTTTTTTTGCATTTTAGATATTGTTCTTAAAAAATGAACAAAAGAATCAATGAGACATGCTGGCCTAGGATGGATATTTAGAGAAGGATTTTAAACCTGATTAGGGCCAGGCACAGTGGCTCATGCCTGTAATCCTGGAACTTTGGGAGGCCAAGCCAAGTGGATCACCTGAAGTCAGGAGTTCGAGACTAGCCTGGCTAACATGGCGAAACCGTATCTCTACTAAAAATACAAAAAGTTAGCTGGGTGTGGTGGCGGGCGCCTGTAATTCCAGCTCTTCTAGAGGCTAACGCAGGAGAATTTCTGGAACCCAGGAGGCGGAGGTGGCAGTGAACCACAGTCATTGCACTGTTGCACTCCAGCCTGGGCAACAAAAGCGGAAACTCCATCTCAAAAAAAAAAAAAAAAAAAAAAGAGGTCCCAGCACTTTGGGAGGCCAAGGTGGGCGGATCACAAGGTCAAGAGGTCAACATGGTGAAACCCCATCTCTACGAAAAATACAAAAATTAGCTGGGTGTGTTGGCGTGAACCTGTAGTCCCAGCCTCTCAGAGGCTGAGGCAGGAGAATTGCTTGAACCCAAGAGGTGGAGGTTGCAGTGAGCCAAGATCACACCATTGCACTCCAGCCTGGGCAACAAGAGCGAAACTTTTTTTTTTTTTTTTTTCTCAGGCGGAGTTTTGCTCTTGTTACCCAGGCTGGAGTGCAATGGCGCGATCTCGGCTCACCGCAACCTCCGCCTCCTGGGTTCAGGCAATTCTCCTGCCTCAGCCTCCTGAGTAGCTGAGATTACAGGCACACGCCATCATGCCCAGCTAATTTTTTGTATTTTTAGTAGAGACGGTGTTTCACCATGTTGACCAGGATGGTCTCGATCTCTTGACCTTGTGATCTATCCGCCTCGGCCTCCCAAAGTGCTGGAATTACAGGCGTGAGCCACCGCGGCCGGCCGAGCGAAACTCTTTTTTAAAACAAAAAACAAAAAACAAAAAAAGAAAGAAAATAAAAATAAATGAAACCTGGTTAGGAGTGTGTGTGTATGTGTGTGTGTGTGTGTGTGTGTATGTGTGAGGAGTGTATGTTTCTCCCCTCATCTCCCTAAGGATGGGCCAAGGGCTCTCTGTACACCCCTCTGTCCCTTCCAGCAGCCCTGAGAGGTCAGCCTCCTAGTTCCCAGTCAGCAACGAAAAAGCAGAGGCTGAGAGAAGTAAAGAGACTTGCCCAAGGTCCCAGAGTCAGCCAGCCAGTGGCACCGCTGGGATCAAAATGCAGGTCTGGGGCTCTTGAGACTTGCTCCATGGAGCCGCTGAGGCAGGTCTTGTGTGCACAATCCCGGAGGGAGCCCTGCCCACTGCAGATCCCCGGTGTGTAGTACACTGCCCCGGGGACCAAGGTGGCAGCCCGGGAAGGTCTGTCTGCTGGCCCCAAGGCTAAATAAAGTGTAGGGTGGTCTGCCCGGCCCGAGAGGAGCCAGGACCACCCTGTGTGTGTGACTGGGGAGGGTGGTGGCCTTAATCCTGAGAGACCTCCCACTGCCTGGAGTATGTGAAGACAGCACGACATGGGTGGCCGTCTTTCCATGAACCAGCTGGGTGTACTCGGTGCTGACATTTCCCTGACCAAGCTTTTCTTCTCAGAAAGAACACACAGGATGTGTAGTGACTCTGGCAGCTGTGTTTAAACGTCAGAGTTCACTTGATCTTCAGAGGCCAAGAAAGCTGACGTGTTTCTCACAAACTTCCCTATCTCTTCTCAAGGGAGCTCCTTTACTTAGAAACAGCAATTTCAGGCTGGCATAGTGGCTCACGCCTGTAATCCCAGCACTCTGGGAGGCCGAGGCGGGTGGATCACGAGGTCAGGAGATCGAGACCATTCTGGCCAACATGATGAAACCCCGTCTCTACTAAAATACAAAAAATTAGCTGGGCATGGTGGCCTGTGACTGTAGTCCCAGCTGAGGCAGGAGAATCACTTGAACCTGGGAGCCAGAGGTTGCAGTGAGCCAAGATCGCACCACTGCACTTTAGCCTGGGCAACAAGAGCGAAACTCCGTCTCAAAAAAAAAAAAAAAAAGCAAGAAACACAGCAATTTCACGATGACCCTGACTGCCAGGCACCACTGCACAGATTGTACACTGCCTAACTCCAGGGAAAATACCAGTCATGTCCCAGTCTGTATAAATGTACTCCTTTTGGGTCATGCAGTGCCCAACCTGTGCAACTGTGAGTTGTGGCTGTGTGCCCTCAGAAACATTTCCACTAGTTAGGCAGATGAGTGGGTGCCTTAAAGTTTTGAATGAGCTGATGTGCTCACTTTCTTGCTGATACACATCCTACCGAGCAGGAGAAATTGACCTGTTAAACCCGGAGGTGTATGGCCCCTGGCCCACCCTCCTTGATGAGCACTGTGTCTGTCACTTGGCTGACCACCCACTCTGACGCTCACATTCCACTGGGTGCAGGCTTGGCTTGTGCTAAAAGTTTGTGCAACAGCCCCTCCCCTGTTCTAAATTCTTGAGTAGACCTTTGACTGACCGCCTGCCATGTCGCTGCCCCCCTCACAGTCTCCGCCACCTCACATTGGCCCCCCTCCATTGCCCCACTTGCTCAGGCCTGAAACTCGAGTCCTCTCCTGGTCCAGTCGCCACAAATCCTGGAGTTGATGCCTCCATGATCCATCCAGATCCCCTCTTCTCACCACCCCACTCCTCCGGCCTAGACCCCCAGCACGTCCCACCTAATGGTGCCTCAACCATGCCCAACTACGGGCCCTTCTCTGCAAGGGGCTTTAAGAAATTAAATCAGGCCAAGCACAGTGGCTCGTGCCTATAACCCCAGCACTTTGGGAGGCCCAGGTGGACAGATGGCCTGAGGTCAGGAGTTTGAGACCAGACCGGCCAACATGGTGAAACCCTGTCTCTACTAAAAATACAAAAATTAGCTGGGTGTGGTGTCATGTGCCTGTAATCCCAGCTACTCTGGAGGCTGAGGCAAGAGGATCACTTGAACCCGGAAGGCAGAGGTTGCAGTGAGCCGAGATGGCACCACTGCACCCCAGCCTGGGTGACAGAGTGAGACTGTGTTGGAAAAAAAAAAAAAGGCCGGGCACTGTGGCTCACGCCTGTAATCCCAGCACTTTAGGAGACCGAGGCAGGTGGATCACCTGAGGTCAGGAGTTTGAGACCAGCTTGGCCAACATGGTGAAATCCCGTCTCTACAAAAAATACAAAAATTAGCCAGGCATCGTGGCACATGCCTGTAATTCCTGCTACTTGGGAGGCTGAGGCAGGAGAATCACTTGAACTCAGGAGGCGGAGGTTGCAGTGAGCCAAGATAGTTCCACTGTACTCCAGCCTGGAAATGATTGTGTTTTGAGACTCTGTCTAAAAAAAAAAAATAAGTAAACAAAAAAAAGGAAAGAAATTAAATCAAAAGAAGCCAGACACAAAAGGCCACAGAAAGGATGATTCATTTGCATGAAATGTCCAGGCCGGGCCCAGTGGCTCACACCTGTAATCCCAGCACTTTGGGAAACAGAGACAGGCAGATTGCTTGGGCACAGGAGCTCGAGATTAGCGTGAGCAACATGGCAAAACTCTAGCTTTACCAAAAATACAAAAAAAAAAAAATTAGCGGGGCATGTGACCCATACCTGTGGACCCAGCTACACCAGGAGGCATACGTGGGAGGATCTCTTGAGCCCAGGAGGTTGAGGCTGCAGTCAGCCATGATTGTAGCACTGTACACCAGCCTGGGTGACAGAGCAAGACCTTGTCTCAAAAAAAAAAAGCGGCCAGGCACATTGGTTCATGCTTGTAATCCCAGCCACTTTGGGAGGCAGACTTCCAGGTGTGAAGTCTTCACACTTCAGTTGTGAAGTCAGGAGTTTGAGACCAGCCTGGCCAACATGGTGAAACCCCGTCTCTACCAAAAATACAAAATTAGCCAGGTGTGGTGGTGCATGCCTGTAATCCCAGCTACTCGAGAGGCTGAGGCATGAGAATCGCTTGAACCCAGGAGGCAGAGGTAGCAGTGAGCCGACATCACACCACTGCACTACAGCCTGGGTGACAGAGCAAGACTCTGTCTAAAAAAAAAAAAAAGAAAGATAGAAAGAAAGAAACAACAAAGAAATGATGTCAGGAACAGAAAAAAGCAATGCGGTTGTGGGGGGGGAGGTGCAGTGACTGCTTCACGGGCCTGGGGAGTGATTCTGGACCTAGAGGTCGCAGGTGCACCATTGGGAAGGTGCTCAATGCCACTGAATGCTGTATTTTTAAGTGGTTACAATGGTAAGTTTCAGTTATGTGGATTTTACCACAATAAAAGCAAAAGTGAATCACATCACGTCTGATGAGAACCCTCACTGCCTCCCCAAAGGCCCTCTCAATTAACCCACCTTCCTGGGCACAGCCCACCGACTCCAGCACCATCCGGCCCTGGGGGGCTTGGTCCTCATCTCCCTCCACTTGTCCTCTGTCCTTTGAATACTCCCCAACCCTGCCCTGTCCCTCCTGTGCCGCTTTGGACCCGCTTTCCCCTCCCCCAGACCCTCTGGGGCTGCCCCTCCCTCCCCAAGTCTCCTCCCAGTCCACACCTCCCTCCTGCCCCGCTTCCCATCAGTCGGCTTGACTGCTTGATGTAATTTGGAGCACCTGACTCTACTGGAAATGATTGTGTTTATTTATTAACTTTGCCAATCACCTTTTTTGGACTGGAGGTGAGTCTAGGAGAGGCAGGAGCTTGGTTCACTATCTCTGTAGCTGAGTCCTGGCTGCCTGGAACCCAGGGGGCCTTTCCCTGCTGACCGACCGGAACCTGCCCAGGCTGCTGCAACCGACAAAGCTTTCTGGCTGAGTCAGACGTCTGGCCACCCTTAGTCCCCCCACAGATCTACCGAGGGTTGACCCCTGAGCAGGGTGGTTCCCAGAGCCAGCATCCTCCAGCAGTCCAAAGCAGTTCCGTCCAGCAGTCTTAATTTGTGCCTCATGGCTTTCTGCTGCTTCTTTTTTCTTTTCCTTTTTTTTTTTTTTTAAATGGAGTCTCATTCTGTCACCAAGGCTGGATTGCAGTGGCGAGATCTCAGCTCACTGCAACCTCCACCTCCTGGGTTCAAGTGATTCACCTGCCTCAGCCTCCTGATTAGCTGGGATTACAGGCACGTGTCACCATGCCTGGCAAATTTTTGTATTTTTAGTAGAGATGGGGTTTCACCATGTTGGCCAGGCTGGTCTTGAACACCTGACCTCAGATGATCCACTCACCTTGGCCTCCCAAAGTGCTGGGATTACAGGCATGAGCCACCACACACGGCCGTTTCTTTATTTTCGGAGACAGAGTCTCACTCTGGAGTGTAGTGGCACAATTGTGGCTCACTGCAACCCCAAACTCCTGGGCTCAAGTGAGCCTCATGCCTCAACCTCCCAAAGTGCTGGGGTTACAGGCGTGAACCAACATGCTTGACCTTTTTTTTTTTTTTAAAGTAATTATAGGATGGGCACAGTGCGTCACACCTGTAATCCCAACACTCTGGGAGGCCGAGGCAGGTGGATCCCTTGAGCCCAGAGTTTGAGACCAGCCCGGGCACATGATGAAATCCTGTCTCTACAAAAAATGCAAAAGTTAGCCAGGCACGGTGGTGTGTACCTGTGGTCCCAGCACTTGGGAGGCTGATGTGGGAGGATCCCTTGAGACTGGGAGGCAGAGGTTGCAGTGAGCCAAAATTGCACTCGGGGCTGGGAGACAGAGCCAGGCCCTGTCTCAAGTAAATAAACAAACTAACTATAGTTCTTTAAGATCATCAAATAGCTCACTGGAGATCACATTTTTCCAATTGGCGCACGTGTGCACACACACACATATAATATATACACACATGTATGTAATGTGTAATACATATAGTTGAATTGGGATCCAGACCCAGCACTGTAATTGATTGATATTGATATGTCTCATTTTGTCTATAGGTTCCTGGTTTCTTTCTCGTTGATCCATTGCCATTTATTTGTTGAGGAAGCCAGCTGTTCTCCCCAGAGGGTCTCTGGCAGTCTGAATTTGTGCTGGTTGCACCTCTGTGGTGGTGTTTCATATGCTCCTCTGTCTCCCGTATTTTCTGCAATTTGCTGATTGGGTCTATTGCTTACTTAGATTCAGGTTCCATTAGTTTTGATGTAAATAGCTCAGAGGCAATTCATCTCCCGGGAGGCTTTTCTGTCTGTGATGTTAGCAGCTGGATGCCTTCAATCAGCACGGTCTCCATCTCTGCCTGTTCCTGGTTTGCTATAGGCAGACCTAGGCTGCTTGCCTGTGAGGCATTTCTGGACCTCTACAGGGTGGGGGTGGCGTGCAGGTTCTCAAAGGCTGTGCTTGTTCTCCTCCACGTTATGAGTTCCCAAGACTGCTGAATGGGGCCACAGGAGGGCTCTGCAGTCAGGACTCCACCACCCAGAAGTCAGAGGTGGGGGCTTCTCTCCAGCCCTCAAGAATGGGTGGTATGTTAACAGATCAAGGTGAGAGACAGGGCACCCGGGGCAAGGGAAACAGCCCTCATTGTTGGCTTTGCCTGTGGTCCCCAAGGGGACTCACTGCACTGCCTGGTGTGTACAGAACCTGTTCTCCTGCCCACTATCCCAGGGGCCTGTGTCTCCTGGGGTCAGGCTGACTGGTGCGTGGTTTAGAGTGTGGATGCTGCTGTTAGCGTTTTTCTGGTTCCGTAACCTTGGGCAAATGCATAGTTATTTGCAGTTCTTAATTCCCTCATCTGTAAAATGGGTGTCATATTTGCACACATACATCCAGGCTTATTTCGTGCCAGATCCAATTTTTGAGTACTTTACATGTATGACTCTATTGAGTTTTCCCAATAAGCCTATGAAGTAGCTACTACTATCTTTCCCATTTGATAGATGAGGAAACTGAGGCCTAAGGACATTACACCTGGGGAATGATCAAACTGAGAAACAAACCCTATCTGTGGTGACTCCTCTGGCTGACTGGAGGGACCCGTCATACAACGCTTGCCAGGCCCTCCGCTCAGCACCTGCTGCCCAGTAGGTGCTCGGCACATGTTGGCTGCTATTACCCTGTTCCCAGCCCCCAGACTCCTCCTTCGTTTCCCACATGTGGCTAAACCTCGTCTGCCTGGGGCACGTCTTTCATCCCCTGGCTACTTTTAATTCCATTTCCCTGGAATTCCGGATTCTATATGTGAGTATCAGTGGTTATTTTCAGATCGTGTGGGAAGGCCAGGGGATTAGGGAGATGTGGCAGCTTCTCAGATGACAGTAACTAGGAATACTGTGTTTATTCTGTAGAAAACACTGACCCTGTGCCTCTGCTGGGAGAGTGACTCACTTTCCATCTCTTGGGGACAGAGTCCAGCTTCATCAGAGTGGCTGGGATGGTGTCTACTGGGAAAGGCCATGGTCACAGCGTGTTGTGGGTACCCTGAAGGCTTCCTGAGAAGCACTAGGGTAAGGCAGCAGGCAGGGTGGGAGGGTGGACAAGAGACCATTCACTTTTCTGCCGTTTTATCCTCATGTAGTCTTGGGTGTGGGGAAAATCAGGTGTGGTAGTGAGGAAGGAGACTCTTAATCACCATTAAACATCTAAGACCACCTCCCCCTGGATTTCTACATTGCATTTCAATAGGGGAAGTAAAGGCTGGCAGACCGGGTGCCACCTTTATTCCCCCTCCTGTAGATTGCAGGCATGGTATGGAGGAATCTTTCTGGGAGGCATTGTTTTTACTTAAACAGATCAAACCCCTACCTAAGTCACTGTACTCCACCCTACTCCAGGGCCCAAGACCCTTTCACATGTAAATTATAGAGCTGTGAACTCAAGACCCTTTCTTGTGTAATATCTAGAGTTGTGAGCCTTTATAAAGGCGGAGATTTCCTTTGTTAGACGAGCTTGGCTGTTAGGCAGCTATGCCGCCTTGTTCCCGGCCGAATAAATCACCCCTTCCTTCCCAGCTCGTATTCGAGAGGTTTATTTCCTGGCCTTTTCCTGCTTCAGTGGCCCTTGAAAAGATGGCCTGAGATGGCCCTCTTGGCCTAGGAGAAAGGACTTTTGACAGTAGCCCCAGATACAGGACTGGAAATCAAGGCAGACGCTATTGGTTGCTTTTTTTTTTTTTTTTTGAGACAGAGTTTTGCTCTTGTTACCCAGGCTGGAGTGCAATGGTGTGATCTCAGCTCACCACAACCTCCGCCTCCTGGGTTCAAGCAATTCTCTTGCCTCAGCCTCCCGAGTAGCTGGACTACAGGCGTGTGCCACCATGCCCAGCTAATTTTTGTATTTTTTAGTAGAGACGGGGTTTCACCTTGTTGACCAGGGTGGTCTCTATCTCTTGACCTCGTGATCCACCCGCCTCGGCCTCCCAAAGTGCTGGGATTACAGGCGTGAGCCACCACGCCCGGCCCTAGTTGCTTTTTTAATACCTATTCTTTGTGCTTAAAAAAAAAAAAAGATTCATTTGTGAATCAGTGTTCTAAGCCAATGTGACCATTTTACCTTCCCAGCCTCTTGTACTAGCCATTGGAAGCAATTCAGGCCAATAACCCTTAAAGTAGAAGTCTGCTGGGGTGATTTCTGGAAAAGCTTTTCTGTCCTGATGAAGAGACAGATACAATTAGCATGGCCCTAGGTAAGGTCTTTTAGGCTGACTGATGGTGCCATGGATGCCATGTTAACCTCTGTGACCTGCACGGACACTCCAGATGAGTTCCTGGAAAATCTAAAGTAGCTGAAAGACCAGGAAAAGATGAAAAAATGGTCACCCCTGTGGCGCCTACTTAACTTTGAGAAATTCTCTATTGCTCCTTATTCCCACCCTAATTGATAAGGCCACTCGACTTTGCAACTGACCTTGGTCAACCTCGTGACTCCACACCCTATGACCCCCTCCCAGCTTGCAAACCTACAACCACCTCCCAGCTTGCAAAAACCTGCCCTAAACTGTAACTTTCCACTGCCCACCCGAAACATATAAAACCAACTGCTAACCCTCCGCCCTTTGCTGATGCCTTTTTCGGCCTCAACCCGCCTGCACCCAGGTGAATAAACAGCCATGTTGCTCACACAAAGCCTGTTTGGGGATCTCTTCGTCCAGCATGTGCGTTTTAATACCCTAGACATTTCTCTCACCTTTGCCTGGAATCCCAGTGTGATGATTAGTGTTATGGCAGCCATCCTGTGCCTATGAGGCCAAATCATGAAAATAAAAAGGTCAGCCTGTGAGAAAACACTAAACATCTGTTTGTTAATCAAAAAAATAAACAAATTAAAAAAAATTTTAAAAAAAGGTCAGCTTGGCCTGGTGGCTGACACCTGTAATCCCAGCACTTTGGGAGGGGCCAAGGAGGGTGGATCAGTAGGTCAGGAGTTTGAGACCAGACTGACCAATATGGTGAAACCCCTGTCTCTACTAAAAATACAAAAAATTAGCTAGGCATGGTGGCACATGCCTGTAATCCCAGCTACTTGAGAGGCTGAGACAGGAGAATTGCTTGAACCTGGGAGGCAGAGGTTGCAGTGAGCTGCGATAGTGACACTGCACTCCAGCCTGGGCGACAGAGCAAGACTCCCTCTCAAAACAAACAAAACAAACAAAAACACACAAGGGTCAATATAGGGATGGCAGAGTCGAATTACCTCATGCGGCTGGGCATGGTGGCTCACGTCTGTAATCCTAGCACTTTGGGAGGCCGAGGTAGGTGGATCACCTGAGGTCAGGAGTTCAAGACCAGCCTGGCCATCATGGTGAAACCGCATCTTATTTTTATTTATTTATTTTTTTGAGACGGAGTTTCACTCTTGTTACCCAGACTGGAGCGCAATGGCGCGATCTCGGCTCACTGCAACCTCCGCCTTCTGGGTTCAGGCAATTCTCCTGCCTCAGCCTCCTAAGAAAGTGGTAAGTCCCCAAGTAACCATGGAGTCATTCGAACCCTCAATCTTCTGATCCAAAGTCAGACGCCTTATCCATTAGGCCACGTGGTCCTCGGCTCCACCTTATTTTTTAAATAAAAAAAATTATCTCAACTGCCTGCATCTAGCCTGTGTTCCATGAAAAAAAACATACACACACAACAAAACACCTCCTATTTGTTTAAGTTTCTGTTAATTGGATTTTCTGGGTTTTGTTTTGTTTTTTGCAATGTATTCCTAATCAACACAAACAAAGGAAGACAGGGCACAGTGGCTCATGCCTGTAATTCCAGCACTTTGGGAGGCCAAGGCCATCAGGTCACTTGAGCTCAGGAGTTCGAGACCAGCCTGGGCATCATAGTGAGACCCACCCCCCTATCTCTGCAAAAAAATAAGAACATTAGCCAGGGATGGAGGTGCATGCCTGTAGTCCAGATGAGGTGGGAGAAGTGCTTGAGTCTAGGAGGTCAAGGCTGCAGTGAGCTGACTGCACCACTGTATTCTAGCCTGGGCAACGGACTGAGACTGGGTCTCAAAAACAAATGAACGAACAAACCAAAAACACATAGAGGCAGAATGAGCCGGCCCGTCCTGGACATCACATGCTCAGAGATTTCCACAAACAGTTCCTCAGGATTGCTGCCTACCCGGCCCACTGCTGGGCCTTTGTTACATCCGCAAATCAGGCCAGGGCCCTCCCCTCAAGGGACTCATAGTCCATCAAGAAAAAGAACACAAATTGTGAAACTGGTACAAACTATCACACTACTCTCAGGGTGGAAGAAATCCTTTTACTTTTAAGGATCAAATTAAGCCCTACTCAAGGCCCCACTTGCCAAGGTTGGCAAAAGCTACAAAAGAATCTAATGGAGAACGGGGTCGGGGAGGACGGTAGAATCATTCAGGATCAGCCCTGGATCGCAGGACTTGGTCAGCCCTGAAAAACTGAAGGGGAATTTTGTCTTTCACCTTGGACGTTCCTGCTGACCCAACAGTATTAGTTAAATAAAATTAGTTGCTGTAACAAGTAAACCCGAAGGCCCAGGGCTCTACACATGAAGATCTATTTCACATCTATTTCATGTTGCAGTCCAACCAGACGGGATAAGGGGCCAGGGAGCCTGCATAGTCACTCAAGCACCTGGGCTCCTTCCCTCTGTGGCTCTGCTGCCCTCTAGGCCTTCAGGGTCCTCTGGCTCAGCTGGGAGACTACCGGGAAGGAGAGAGCCCAGTGTGGTGCAAGAATTCCATGGCCAGGCTGGGAGTGGTGACATCACTTCCTGTCAACTCCATTGACTGGAACCTGTCATATGGCCACACCTACCTGCAAGGGGCCCTGGGAAATGGAGTCTCCCATGTGCCCAGGAAGAAGCCAAAACATGGATATCCTGGGCATCACTTGGCCCTTTAGAAGTGGAAGTCGGCGAGATGCCTACGTACTCTCCTGGAAAGCACCACCATCTCCCAGCTTGGCTTCAAGGGAGGGCAGTTCTCCTCCTCTTGAGAGGCCCATCCAGGGATTCAGCCAGACCCAGGGCTCCCTCCTTCATCTCTGCAAGCCCCTGCCTACAGCTTCTCCTCACAGCCCAGCCGGCCAATGTCCGCCATGCACCTGCACCTTCCCAGCATAAAAACCTGAGCATGGGCCATCTCCAGAGCTCACCTAGGCCTGGGAATGGCCTCTAATGCTAAAACACACACACACACACACACACACACACACACACACAAAACTGTATTTCCACCTGGGGTCTGGACAGTTTCTCAACCTCAACACTGTTCTATTTGGGGTTGGATAATTGTCGGTTGTGAGGGCTGTCCTGCACTTTGAGGACTTTCAGCAGCTTTCTTGGCCTCTACTCACTAGACGTCCATAGCCCCCCCACCCCTACCCAGCTGCGATAACCAAAAGTGAGTCCAGACATTGCCCAATGTCCCTAGGGTGCATATGTGCCAAAAGCAGCCCCGCTTGAAAACAGTTCACACATCCCAGAGCTTTAGATGGGAAAGATTACTTTCTCCTTGGTGGAAGTAGGAGGTGCAGGGAGTCGGGGTAGAGGCACTTGTTCCCTGATGTGTCTGTACCGGCAGAAAATAAAACCAATATGGCAATTCATTTTCCATAAAGATTATCATAGTTAAAACAATAACAGAACAAGCTGGGCATGGTGGCTCACATCTGTCACTTTGGGAGGCCAAGGCAGGCCGATCACTTGAGGTCAGGAGTTTGAGACCAGCCTGGCCAACATGGTGAAACCCCATCTTTACTAAAAATACAAAAAGTAGCCGGGTGTGGTGGTGCATGCCTGTAGTCCCAGCTACTTGGGAGGCTGAGGCAGAATTGCTTGAACCCAGGAGACAGAGGTTTAGTGAGCCGAGGTCACGCCACTGCGCTCCAGCCTGGGTGGCAGACAAAGACACTGTCTCAGAAAAAAAACAAAACTGGATGAGATCAACATTGTAATGAGGACTCTACCAGGCTGTGTGGGCTCAAAGGCGGGACCGACAGAATCAACTCTGCAATGCAGGGAGGCTTTGCAGAGGACAAGACAGTTCAACCAGGTTGTGAAAGCTTAGAGGAGTTTGCCCAAAGGGCGACGGAAGAAAGAGTTTTCGGTGGGGTTGCAAAGTTCCCCAGACAGGAAAGAGCACGGTGCATTCTGGGAACTGGAGAGAATTTAAATGGCTGGAATTGGGGTGGGTACCGGGTGACCACTTTCTCCTGGATTTGGTCCTCTCCTCTCGGCTTCCATTGTCCCCTTACAGGCCCCTACTGTACCTCTGGTCACTTGCTTGGCTTGTCTCAAAGTCCTGTCTTTTGTTCCACAGTATGCCAGTCTCTCACAGATAGTAGATGCTCAGAAAATGGAATGAATGAGTGAATCCATAAATGGAAGAACTGATTCATGGAAGGGTCTCATGAACCAGCCTGGGAAGATGGGGTTTTGGTCTGGGCAGTAGGGAGTCATTGCAGGGTTTTGAGCAGGGGAGTCACCTGCTCCAGGGTGGAGGGTGCTTTGGGAAAGATGGAAGCTTGGGAGAGCCAGCTGCCTCGATTGTTCAGGTGCCAGCTGATGTGCTATTTCAGAGGAACAATCATGGGAGTCGATGACTGATGAGTCACGTCCGGGAGGGACAGGGAGGGGTCTAAGTGGCACCTGGGTGTCTGGTTAGGGTGATTGGGACCTGGGCTAGGGTCAAGGAATAGGGAGTGGAGGGGAAGGAATAGGAGGACATGGGCTGAGGTGCCTGGAAGACCTCCCCGGAGGAGTCCAGCAGGTGGATGGAGTTCAGAGTTTGAAGGAGAAGTCTGACCAGGAAGTGGAAAGTAGAAGTCATTTCTGTGTAGTGACTGGAAGAAAACACATGTAATTCCATTTCTAAGGAGCTGGCTTTAGTGATTTCCACATACATTCAAGGCAACAGCGGCAGCAGGGATGTTTGGAGAAAGAGCAGACCTCATTGGATGGGGGGGATGCTTTAAAAAGCCCTTGGTTCTGTAAAGGAAAGGCCTTGGGGTTGCCTGGAAGTGACTTCCTGGGGAGATGGAATGCTGTTCCCTAGAGATGGAGTGGGCGGGACCATGGGATGAAAGGCCAGTGGGACTGCCTCTGGGACCGAAGACTGGGTCTTCCCCAGAGACAGGAGACAATTTCAGCAACCTTGAGAAGCTGCAATTTCCAACATTCCATTTGAAACCCCTCCTGATGTGTAGTCCCGCTTCATCTTGGAATTCAGTACTAAAAAAGCAAATGACCCAATTAAAAATGGCAAAGCATCTGAGCAGACGTTTCTCCAAAGAAGATATACAGATGGCCAATAGCATGGGGAAAGATTCTCAGAATCGTTAGCCATAAGGGAAATGCAAATCAAACCACAATAAGACTTACATCTATGAGGGTGGCTATAATCAAGGAGCCAAAGCCAGAAACAAACAGAAACAAGGGCAGGATGTGGACGAATGGGAACCCTCGTGCCCGGCTGGTGGGAATGCGAAGCGGTGCAGCCACTTTGGAAACAGTCTGAAAGTTTCTCAGAAGGTTAAGCATAGAGTAACCATATGACTCGGCAATTCCACTCCTAGAGAATGCCCAAGAGAAATGAGAACACATGTCTGTAAAAACTTGTACATGAAATGTTCATAGAGCATTATTCACAATAGCATGAAAGTGGAAACGACCTATGTGTCCATCAACTGATGAATGGAGAAACAAAACGTGGTGTGTACTGACAGTGGAAAGTTAGCTGACCTTAAAAGGGAATGAAGGAGCTCTGCGGCTCACGCCTGTAATCCCAACACCTTGGGAGGTCGAGGCAGGTGGATCACCTGAGGTCAGGAGTTCAAGACCAACCTGGCCAACATGGTGAAACCCCGCCTGTACTAAAAATACAAAAATTAGCCGGGCATGGTGGTGCACACCTGTAATCCCAGCTACTCAGGAGGCTGAGGCAGGAGAATTGCTTAAATCTGGGAGGCAGAGGTTGCAGTGAGCCGAGATTGCGCCATTGCACTCCAGCCTGGGTACTGAGACTTCATCTCAAAACAAAAAACAAAAAAATAAAGTCTAAAAGTTAAAAGAACAAAAGAAAACAAAGTGGGAAGTGGTGCTGGGGAGTGTGAAGTGTGTGGCCCTGGGCCCTGGGTACCCCCCGGGATCCCGCCATTCCCAGCACCATTGAGGCATCCTAGGCACATCCCTTCCTCCTTTGAGTGAGACGCAGCTTCCCAAAGGGTTAACAGAGGCTCTCTGCCTAGACAAAGGATTGTTGCCTTTAACTTTATGACTACCCGGTGGGGAAATGGGGTCTCAGGGACAGATTTTTTTTTTTTTTTTTTTTTTTTTAGTAGAGACAAGGTTTCACCATGTTGGCCAGGCTGGTCTCGAACTCCTGACCTGAAGCGATCGGCCAACCTCAGCCTCCCAAAGTGCTGGGATCACAGGCGTGAGCCACCATGCCTGGCCCAATGAGGACATCTTTAGTCCCACTGCCTCATTCGTAAGGAAATGAAAGGAATTTTTTTCTTTCTTTCTTTTTTTTTTTAAAGACAGGGTTTCACCATATTGGTCAGGCTGGTCTCAAACTCCTAACCTCAGGTGATCCACCTGCCTCAGCCTCCCAAAGTGCTGGGATTACAGGCATGAGCCACTGCACCCGGCAGGGATTTTTTTCTTTAAAGACAGGGTTTCACCATGTTAGTCAGGCTGGTCTTGAACTCCTGACTTCAGGTGATCCACCTGCCTCGGCCTCCCAAAGTGCTGGGATTACAGGCGTGAGCCACTGCGCCTGGCCTCAGGGACAGATCTGCCCCAGGTCAGTCAGTGGGTAATTGGCAGAGCTGGTGTGTAAGGGCCAGGTGTGTCTGGCCCCAGTGGACAGGAGGGGCTTTGCTGTTCAGTCAGCTTCTGGGATGTCTCTGGATAGCAATGTTTTGAGTCTAGAGACACACACAGTTACTGCCCAGAAACGAAGACACACTTGCACAGATACTGAGCATGAATACACACTCCCCAACACAGACACACACATATACACCCACTGAGACACAAACGCACTCACAGACACACATGTCCTCACACTGAAACACAGCCACACCCACTTACATACACACTGAAAAACAGACACACACACTCACATAGATCCTGAAACACACTCACACGGAAGCAGACACACAGGCTGCAACAGACACACAGATCCATACAGTAACATACCTAATAAAGCAGACAGACACACACACACTGAAACACAGACACACAGACACAAACGCGCTCACACTCTCACACTAGGGGGTGGGCCCTGTTGTGGCTCTGGCTTGTTGCTAAAAGTGTTGGTTATGTAATAAGTCCTGGGCTGAAGGAGAGGGAACCTGCCACGAGAGGCAAGGCTGGCTTTGGGTTTCCTGTGGCCTTTGGGTCACTTTGACCTATCCGGGCCTGTTGAGGTACTTGGCCATCTGGTACCAAGCAGTCCATTCTAGATGCCCACTGAGGGCGAGTGTGAGTCAGCTGAGGGGCAAGGAGCACCTCTGGGACCAGGGCAAGGTGCTCTGGGCCACCCCCGTGAAGTGCTAAGCCCCTTCCCATTCGTTAACTCCAGAACTGTCAGAATCCTTGAGAGTTGAGGTGAGGGCTCCCTAATGGATCCCAAGGGGCACAATTAATGATAATAGTAATGGTGCTGACGGTAGCAATGAATAACTAACATTTACTAAATGCTTGCTATATACCAGGTACTGTACTAAGAGTGTGATCACCTTTAATAGCCATAACAATCAGGTCAGTACTATTACTGTACCGTTGGGGAAACAAAGATCTACTGAAGCAAAACCACCTGCCCAAGCCCTGTAGTCAGTAAGTGGTCAAGCCGGTTCTGGGACCCAGGACGGTTGTATCAGTCAGCTATTGCTGCAGTAATGCCACATAACAAACTGTCCCAAACACAGTGGCTTATGGCAATAAGTAGTTAAGCTCATGCACATGGGTCTGCAGCTTGAGTGTGGATTGGCTGATCTAGTCCAGCTGGGCTGGGCCAGACAGCTGCTTCGGTCTGCCGGCCAGTGAGTCTGGGCAAGATTCAGGTCCTCCACATGTGTTTGTTCTGGGGCCCAGCCTAAAGGGGCAGCAGTTACTCAGGGTATGTGTTTCTCGTGGGAGGTCTCCAGAGCACAAGAAGCCAAAGCAAATCGCACCAGCACATGCATGTCCTGTCCATTCTCATTCCACCAGCCAAGGCAAGTCACATGGTCTGACCCAATGTTAACGGCATAGGGCAGTATGCTCCACCCGTGGTGATGGGGAAGGGTGGGCAATATTAACCTCTCCTCAGGCTTAACTCAGGAACCTGGGGGCACAACCCACGTATGGCATCACCTCCATGACTGCACGGGTGACTGGGATGGGCCATAGAGTTGGACTGATTGGGACGGGCGTCCTGGCTCCAGCCCTACCTGGCTGCTGCTTCACCTTTCTGGGCCTCACTTTTCTCATCTGTAATATGGATTGTTATGAAGTAGAAATGGGATAATACTTGGCACAACGCCAGCACATAAGATGTCTTCCATACCCAGTAGCTGAGTGTTCGTTTTTTGGTTTTTTTTTTTGAGATGGAGTCTCGCTTCGTTCGTCACCCAGGCTGGAGTACAGTGGCGTGATCTTGGCTCACTGCAACCTCCTGCTCCCAGGTTCAAGCAATTCTCCTCTCAGCCTCCCAAGTAGCTGGGATTACAGGCACATGCCGCCCCCACACCTGGCTAATTTTTGTATTTTTGGTAGAGACAGAGTGGTCAGGCTGGTCTCAAACTCCTGATCTCAGGTGATCCACCTGCCTTGGTCTCCCAATGTGCTGGGATTACAGGCATGAGCCACTGTGCCTGGCTGGTAGCTGAGATTATTAGCTATCACCTAGCTGTTCTTAGCTGGGGGCCACAACACCCTCCTTGGAGCCGTGTGGAAATGGTTGTGGGTGTTTTGGGTTGGGGGTGAGGGCCAGTAATGCTTAACATTCTGCACCTGGTGAGACCACTCGCACCCAAAGAATGGTCCATTCAGGCCGGGTGTGGTGGCTCACTCCTGTAATCCCAGCACTTTGTGGGCTGAGACAGGCAGATCACCTGAAGTCAGGAGTTCAAGACCAGTCTGAACAATATGGAGAAACCCTGTTTCTACTAAAAATACAAAACTAGCCGGATATGGTGGCATATGCCTATAATCTCAGCTACTTGGGAGGCTGAGGCAGAAGAATTGTTTGAATCCAGGAGGCGGAGGTTGCAGTGAGCCAAGATGGCACCACTGCACTCAAGCCTGGGCAACAAGAGTGAAACTCCATCTCAAAAAAAAAAAAAAGACTGTCCATTCAGATGCCAATTACCCTCATCAAGACACTTAAACAGCTTCTAAGCCAGGCACTTCCTGTTACCGATGAAGAGGCAGGGACTGGGGAGGAGTACCTGGGAGCGTATCTGCAGCAGTTCTGAGCTCCCAGCTCTCCCCCAGATGCTCCTTTTGGGTTATCCCCTCGGGTCTGACATGAATTCAGGGAGTCTGTTGCAGCTGGGCTGTTGACTCATTCACAGGTGATTTTCCCCTTCGATCTCAAAGCACACAGAGCCTCTCTCCCATCTGGCGTCAGGAGGGAGGCAGGGATGTCAGCATTAACAAGGACGCATCGACTAAGCAACCAGGGCTGGGATGACAGCTTGCCCCGGCGTCAGCCTCGGACGCTCGCTGAGACCCAGCTGCGTCTGAGCTGCCCTCCTGAGAGGGGCTTTAAACGCCTCACAAGTCTGACAAATCAATAAGAACAGCACAGCAGCAGTGGCCATTCAGAGCAAAGAAAATAGCAAAACCCCACATGCCTTTGCAGAGGAGACCCCTGCTGTTCACCAGCGATCACGGCTCCCCGTGACATGGCACCACAGGCACCGGGGGACAGAGCAGCTCGCAGGTGACATTCTTGCAGAGCCTGCAGTGAGTCAGCGGCCCTAAACAAACCCACCTGAGGGGCCGTCTACAAAATATCCTGCTCCTGCTCTCCAAAAATGTCAGTGTCTCTCCTGAAGGACAAACACAGACCAAGGAGTGTTCCAGATCAAAGCCTGCTAAAGACAGCATGTGATCCTGGATCTGAGAAAAAAACGCACCATAAGGCTATTATCAGATCAATCAGTGAAATTTGCATATGGACTGTACGTTAGCTGACTCCATTGTATCAATGGTAAATTTCCTGATTTTGATCACAGGACTGTGGTTTCATAGGAGAATGTTTTCGTTCTTCAAAGATTTAGGGGTGAAGAGTCTGCAACTTATCCTCAAACGGTTCATTTAAAAAAAAAATCACCGTATAGAAACCGATAAAACAAAGGCCAGAAAATGTTGAAAACAAATCTAGGTGAAGCTTATAGGATGCTTAATGTATAATTCTTGCAATTTTTGTTGGGTTGGAAAATTTTCAAGGTAAAAAGTTTTTCTTCCCCCAAAGATGGAGTCTTGCTCTGTTTCCCAACCTGGAGTGCAGTGGCAGGATCTCAGGTCACTGCAACCTCCGCCTCCCAGGTTCAAGGAATTCTCCTGTCTTAGCATTCCAGGTAGCTGGGATTACAGGCACCTGCCACCAAACTCGGCTAATTTTTGTATTTTTAGTGTAGATGGGGTTTCACCATGTTGGCCAGGCTGGCCTCGAACTCCCGACCTCAGGTGATCCCGCCTGCCTCAGCTTCCCAAAGTGCTGGGATTACAGGCGTGAGCCACTGAGGGGCAAGGTAAAGCCTTATTTTATTTTATTTCATTTCATTTTATTTATTTATTTAATTTTTAATTTTTTTAGAGATGGGGTTTCACCATTTTGGCCAAGCTGGTCTCAAACCACTGACCTCAGGTGATCCACCCGTCTCAGCCTCCCAAAGTGCTGGGATTACAGGCGTGAGCCACCACACCCGGCTGGTAAAAACTTTTAATAATCACTTAAACATTACAACAGTCTGATTCATTTAAGTTAATAAATTCAAGAGATTGCTAAGACTAAGATCCATAAGCATTTTTGAAAAAAAGGCACAAAGAGAAGTTGTGTTGGTAAGTAGCGCAAATAAAACACTATTCTAATTTAAAAGAAAAGCACATGAGGGCTGGGTGCAGTGGGCATGTTGGCGGGTGCCTGTAATCCCTACTCAGGAGGCTGTGTCAGGAGAATCACTTGAACCCGGGACGCAGAGGTTGCAGTGAGCTGAGATCACACCACTGCATTCCAGCCTAGGTGACAGAGCAAGACTCTGTGAAAGAAGGAAGGAAGGAAGGAAGGAAGGAAGGAAGGAGGGAGGGAGGGAGGGAGGGAGGGAGGGAGGGAGGGAGGCAGGGAAGGAAGGAAGGAAGGAGGGAGGGAGGGAGGCAGGGAAGGAAGGGAGGGAGGAAGGAAGGAGGGAGGGAGGGAGGGAGGGAAGGAAGGAAGGAAGGAGGGAGGCAGAGAAGGAAGGAAGGAAGGAGGGAGGCAGAGAAGGAAGGAAGGAAGAAAGGAGGGAGGGAGGGAGGGAGGCAGGGAAGGAAGGAAAGAAGGAGGGAGGGAGGGAGGCAGGGAAGGAAGGAAAGAAGGAGGGAGGGAGGGAGGCAGGGAAGGAAGGGAGGGAGGAAGGAAGGAAGGAGGGAGGGAGGGAGGAAAGAAGGAAGGAAGGAAGGGAAAGGCACATGAGAAAATATCACTAATAATATAGGAAAGAGGCAAATTACATTTTTCAACTTTGAATTAACATACACATTTTTGGACTAATAATACTCTGTGCTGGTGAGTATGCAGTGAAATGGGAACTGTACTATTTTGCAGGGCGTCAACCTTTAAAAAGCAGTTTGGCTGTGTCTTCTGTGCTTCCAGGGTCAACCCTGAGGGAACAATCCTATACAAGAGTCCCAGGTTAAGCAGATCCACGTGCCACTGGAGGGAGTGTGTTTGGTGAGGCCCTGCTCCATCCTCAGAGCTAATCAGGGCTGCCTTCAAGTCGTTTTTGTTGTTGTTTTGTTTTGTTTTTGAGACGGAGTCTCACTCTTCGCCCAGTCTGGAGTGCAGTGGTGCTACCTCAGCTGACTGCAGCCTCTGCCTCCTGGGCTCAAGTCATTCTCCTGCCTTGGTCTCTCAAGTCGCTGGTGGAGGCCACTACGCCTGGTTAATTTTTGTATTTTTAGTGGAGCCTGGGTTTTACCATGTTGACCAAACTGGTCTGGAACTTCTGACCTCAGGTGATCTGCCCGCCTCAGCCTCCCAAAATGGTGGGATTACAGGCGTGAGCCACCGCACCCGGCCTGCCTTCAAGTCTTGAATGCTGCGCTTCTCCCCTCCCTGTGCTCACCGCTGCTGAGCAGTGTCTGACTCTGTGGTGACGGCCTGCTTACAGTCACTTCTGAGCTTCCGGGGCAGGACTGCTTGTGACTGTTTACTTGCACAGCACCCTCCTGTCCCCGTGGCACTAAGTTGGCACTCAGTGCTCCATGCTGCCTCGGGACTCCAGCCCTCTATCTGTGAGATTCAATGGGAAGCACTATCTTCTCATACGGTCTGGTCTCCTGCTCCTCCCCTGGCCACTGTTGCCTGAGTAGAGTTTGTCACCGACCTACCCTGAGCCAGTTATAGCACCCCACGCCCTCGGCCACCATTGCCTGTCCGTGGCTGGACCTTGTTTCTGGGGTTGAAAAAAATGCATTGTCTGGCTGGTCATGGTGGCTCACGCTTATAATTCCAACACCGTGGGAGGCTGAGGAGTACAGATTGCTTGAGTCAAGAGTTCAAGACCACCCTGAGCAATATGGTAAAGCTCCGTCTCTACAGAAAAAAAAAAAAAAAAAATTAGCCAGGCATTGTGGCATGTGCTTGTAGTCCCAGCTACTTTGGAGGCTGAGGTGGGAGGATCACTTGAATCTGGGAGGTCAAGGCTGCAGTGATCCATGATTGCGCCACCGCAGTCCAGCCTGGTGACAGACACCCTGTCTCAAAAAACAAAAAAGAAAAAGTATTGTCTAGTTTCCAAACATTGGAAGTTTTATTTTGTTTCGTTTTTTGAGACAGAATCTCACTCTGTCGCCCAGGCTGGAGTGCAGTGGCATGATCTCGGCTCATTGCAACCTCCACCTCCTGGGTTCAAGCGATTCTCATGCCTCAGCCTCCCAAATAGCTGGGACTACAGTTACCCACCATCATACCCGGCTAATTTTTGTATTTTCAATCAAAATGGGGTTTCACCATGTTGACCAGGCTGGTCTTGAACTCCCAACCTTAGGAGGTCAGGCCTCTCTAAGTGCTGGGATTACAGGCATGAGCCACAGCACCTGGCCTTTAAGTTATCATCTTGTTTTCCAGTTTAATCCTACTATGTTTAAGAGCATAAACTGCAATTTCAATTATTTGAAATCTGTTGAGATTGGCTTTATGCCCCAGCATAGGGTCTGTTTTGGCCAATGTTTGGTGCGAACTGCAATTCTACAGTTCCTAGGAGGGTTCTATGGATGTCAATCATGCTCAAATCTATAGCCTTACTGATTTTTTCTGCCTTTTCTCTCAGTTACCAAGGTAAATATTTTAAACTCCACAAGATGATTTTATTTTTCCGTGCACCTAACAGTTATTTAGCTTACCTACACATGCGCCTTTTTCATTCTTTCCTGTGTCCCCGGGCTTCCAACTGGGATCATTTTCCTGCTGCCTGCAGAGGCCACCCATGCTATTTCTTTTCAGGTTGCACCTGCTGGTGATCAATTATTTTAGCCTTTGTTTGTCTGAAAATATCTTTACTTTGCCTCCATTTTTTTTTGTTTTTGTTTTTGAGACAGAGTCTTGCTCTGTTGCCCAGGCTGGAGTGTAGTGGCGTGATCTCGGCTCACTGCAACCTCTGCTTCCCCGGTTGAAGCGATTCTCCTGCCTCAGCCTCCTAAGTAGCTGGGGTTACAAGCATGCACCACCACATCCGGCTAATTTTTGTATTTTTAGTAGAGACAGGGTTTTGCCATGTTGGTCAGGCTAGGCTTGAACTCCTGACCTCAGGTGATCTGCCTGCCTTAGCCTCCCAAAGTGCTAGGATTACAGGTATGAGCCACTGCGCCTGGCCTTTTACTCCATTTTTGAAGGATATTTTCATGGGACTTCAATTCTGACCTCCCTCATACAGCAAATATCACCTAGTGCCTGATGGATGCCAGGTGTGTACCGGGTGGGGGCAGGAGATGTGATGATGGACAGGGCAGAAGATGAAGGGACCGTTCTCACTCTCCAAGAATAGAGGGGAAGAGTGTGCCGGCAGAGTGAACGAGAGGTGCAAAGGCCCTGTGGCTAAATGAAACCTCAAAGAGGCCAGGGTGGCTGGAGTGCCAAGGGCAAGAAGAGCTGCCGAGGTGGGCTGGGCCCGGACCATGCAGGATCTCAGGGCTGTGGTGAGGAAGATGTTTTGCCTTCATCAGACCAGCAGTTTTCAACGACGACACTTACTCAGCTGTGTAACTGTGGGCCACTCCCATCCACATAAGTCAATTTCCTCATCTGCAAAGGCAGAATAACATGCCCTACCTCACAGGGCTGTTGTGAGGCTTAAAGAAAATGTGCTCTTAATTTTATTTATTTATTTTTGAGTTGGAGTCTCGCTCTGTAGCCCAGGCTGGAATGCAGTGACTTGATCTCTGCTCACTGCAACCTCTGCCTCCCAGATTCAAACAATTCTCCTGCCTCAATTTCCTGAGTAGAGTAGCTGGGACTACAGGTGTATACCACTATGCCTGGCTCATTTTTGTATTTTTAGTAGAGACAGGGTTTCGCCATGTTGGCCAGTCTGGTCTCGAACTCCTGACCTCAAGTGATCTGCTCACGGCAGCCTCCCAAAGTACTGGAATTACAGGTGTGAGCCTTTGTGCCTGGCTGAAAACGTGGTCCTAAAGTGCTGAGTTTAGGGCCTGCAGCCAGCAAGAGCTCAGACAGATTAGCTGTTGTTTCCACAATTAGGCTTTTGTTTGTTTTGTTTTGTTTTTTGAGACAAGGTCTCACTCTGCTGCCCAGCCTGGAGTGTAGTGGGCCATCATGGCTTGCTGCTGCCTCAACTTTCCAGGCTCAAGTGATCCTCCCACCTTAGCCTCTTGAGTAGCTGCGACTATAGGCTCATGCCACCATGCCCAGCTAATTTTTTTTTTTTTTTTTTTTTTTTTGGTAGAGACAGGACTTAACCATGTTTCCCAGGCTGGTCTTGAACTCCTCAGCTCAAGCAATCCACCCATCTTAGCCTCCCAAAGAGTTGGGATTACAGGCATGAGCCACCATGGCGGACCAGGAACTTCAATGTTTTTTTCTGAGACAGAGTCTCACTCTATCTCCCAGGCTGGAGTGCAGTGGCATGATCTCGGCTCACTGCAACCTCTGCCGCCCAGCTTCAAGTGATTCTCCTGCCTCAGCCTCCCAGGTAGCTGGGATTACAGGTGTCTGCCACCATGCCCGGCTAATTTTTTTGTATCTTTAGTAGAGACGGGCTTTCACCATTTTGGCCAGGCTGGTCTTGAACTCCTGACCTCATGATCCACCCTCCTTGGCCTCCCAAAGTGCTGGGATTACAGGCATGAGCCACTGTTCCCATTCAAACTTCAATCTTAATAGGTGGGTTTGGTCTCTTATTTGGGTAACAGATTTGGTCACCCTCCCCATTCCACAGACATGGTCACTGAGGCCCAGAAAAGTGGTTTTCCCAAGGTTACCCAACGTAGGAGTAGCAGAGCTACAGTATGCATTCACTCATTGGATATTCAGTGCCTGCTTTGTGCCAGAGCTAGGTGCCCAGGAGAGGAGTGTGTACAAACAGACAGAAATCCCTGTCCTCTAGCCAGGCGCAGCTAATCCCAGCACTTTGGGAGGCTGAGGTGGACAGATCACCTGAGGCCAGAAGTTCTAGACCAGCCTGACCAACATGTTGAAAGCCAGTCTGTACTAAAAATACAAAAATTAGCCAGGTGTGGTGGTGTGCACCTGTAATCCCAGCTACTCGGGAGGCTGAGACAGGAGAATCGTTTGACCCTGGGAGGCGGAGGTTGCAGTGAGCCAAGATAGCACCATTGGACTCCAGTCTGGGCAACAGAGCTACACTCTGTCTCAAAGAAAGAAAGAAAGAAAGAAAGGAAGGAAGGAAGGAGGGAGGGAGGGAGGGAGGGAGGGAGGGAGGGAAGGAAGGAAGGAAAGAAGGAATGAATGAATGAATCCTTGCCCTCAGGACCAGGTGCGCTGGCTCAGGCCTGTAATTCCAGCACTTTGGGAGGCTGAGGTGGGTGGATTACCTGAGGTCAGGAGTTCAAGACCAGCCTGGCCAACATGGCAAAACCCCATCTCTACTAAAAGTACAAAAACATTAGCCGGGCCTGGTGGTGTGTGCCTGCAATCCCAGCTTCTTGGGAGGCTGAGGCAGGAGAATCACTTGAACCCAAGAGGGGTAGGTTTCAGTGAGCCAAGATCTTGCCACTGCACTCTAGCCAGGGCAACAGAGTGGGACTCTGTCTCAAAAAAGAAAGAAAAAAAGAGGCCGAGCGCAGTGGCTCACGCCTGTAATCCTAGCACTTTGGGAGGCCGAGGCGAGTGGATCACGAGGTCAAAAGATCGAGACCATCCTGGTCAACATGGTGAAACCCTGTCTCTACTAAAAATACAAAAATTAGCTGGGCATGGTGGTACACGCCTGTAGTTCCAGCTACTTGGGAGGCTGAGGCAGGAGAATTGCTTGAACCCAGGAGGTGGAGGTTGCGGTGAGCCGAGATTGCAGTGAGCAGAGATTGCGCCATTGCACTCCAGCCTGGGTAACGAGAGCGAAACTCTGTCTCAAAAAAAAAAAAAAAAAAGAAAGAAAGAAAGAAAAAAAGAGACAGACATCCCTGCCCCTAGCCAGGCATGGTGGCATACACTTGTAGTTTCAGCTATTCTGTTTTTTTCTTTTTTCTTTTTTTTTTTGAGACGGAGTTTCGATCTTGTTACCCGGGCTGGAGTGCAATGGTGCAATCTCGGCTCACCGCAACCTCCGCCTCCTGGGTTCAAGTACTTCTTCTGCCTCAGCCTCCTGAGTAGCTGGGATTACAGGCACGTGCCACCATGCCCAGCTAATTTTTGTATTTTTAGTAGAGACGGGGTTTCACCTTGTTGACCAGGATGGTCTCGATCTCTTGACCTCGTGATCCACCCACCTCGGCCTCCCAAAGTGCTGGGATTATAGGCATGAGCCACGGCGCCCGGCCAGTTTTCAGCTGTTCTGAAGGCTGAGTCAGGAGGATCTCTTGGACTCAGGAGTTTAAACCCAGCCTGGGTAACATAGCAAGACCCTGTCTCTGTCTTTTTATTTTTTTGAGATATAGTCTCACTCTGTTGCCCAGGTTGGAGTGCAGTGGTGCGATCTCGGCTCACTGCAACCTCAACCTCCTGGGTTCAAGAGATTCTCCCGCCTCAGCCTCCCAAGTAGCTGGGATTACAGGCACCTGCCACCACGCCCAGCTAATGTTTTGTATTTTTAGTAGAGATGGGGTTTCAGTAGAGATGGGGTTTCACCATGTTGGCCAGGCTTGTCTTGAACTCCTGACCTCAAGTGATCTGCCTGCCTCAGCCTCCCAAAGTGCTGAGACTACAAGTGTGAGCCACTGAGCCTGGCTGGCCCTGTCTCTCTCTTTTTTTTTTAAGACTGGGTTTCACCATGTTGGTCAGGCTGGTCTTGAACTCCCAACCTCAGGTGATCCACCCACCTTGGCCTCCAAAGTGCTTGGATTACAGGCATGAGACACCACGCCCGGCCCCTGTCTCTTAAAAAAAAAAAAAAAAAAAAAAAAGCCAGGCATGGTGGGTCACCCCTGTAATCTCAGCACTTTGGGAGGCTGAGGTGGACAGATCACCTGAGGTGAGGTTAGGAGTTCAAGATCAGCCTGGCCAATGTGGTGAAACCTCATCTCTACTAAAGAAAAAGAGGGGGAAAAAATTAGCCAGGCATGGTGGCACCTGCCTGTAATCCTAGCTACTAGGGAGGCAGAGGGCAGAAGAATCACTGGAACCTGGGATGTGGAGGCTGCAGTGAGCTGAGATTGAGCCACTGCACTCCAGCTTGAGTGACAGAGCAAGAGTCCATCTCAAAGGGAAAAAAAAAAAGGGCCGGGCATTGTGGCTCATGCCTGTAATCCCAGCACTTTGGGAGGCAGAGGTGGGCAGATCCTGAGGTCAGGAGTTTGAGACCAGCCTGGCCAATACGGTGAAACCTCGTCTCTACTAAATTAGCAGCCAGGTGTGGTGGCTTATGCTTGTAAGCCCAGCACTTTGGGAGACCAAGGCGCGAGGATCACTTTAAATCAGGAATTCAAGACCAGCCTGGCCAACAGGACAAAACCCCATCTCTACTAAAAATATGAAAAAATATTAGCCAGGTGTGGTGGTGGGCACCTATAATCCCAGCTACTTGGGAGGCTGAGGCAGGAGAATCGCTTGAACCAGGAGGTTGCAGTGAGCAGAGATCATGCCATTGCACTCTAGCCTGGATGACAAGAGCGAAACTCTGTCTCAAAGAAAAAAAAATACAAAAATTAGCCTGGCATGGTGGTGTACACCTGTAGTCCCAGCTACTTGGGAGGCTGAGACAGGAGAATTGCTGGAACTTGGGAGGCAGAGGTTACAATGAGCTAAGATCATGTCACTGCACTAGCCTGGGCGACAGAGCAAGACTCTGTCTCCGAAAAAAAAAAACCAACCCTACCTTGGTGAAGTTCCTGTTCCAGGAGATAGGGGATGGACAGGAATTGACACTATACAAAATAAATAAGTACACTAAATATGTTTGTTAAATGATATGGCCCATGGAGAGAAATAAAATTGGGAAAGGCCCATGGCAAGTGTAGGGAGGTCAGCATGTTCAGCAGGCAGGAGACGTGGAACTTGAGCAGAACCCAGAGGAGGTGAGGAGGCTGCTGGAGGAAACACAGGGAAGAGCAACCCAGGCGGGAGGCGTAGCGCAGGCAGACGCCCTATGGTGTTGTGTCCTGGGGTGTAGACCTCCGGAAGCAGCAGGAAGGTGGGCGTTTGTACTCTGTGGACACTGTGGACTCTGAAGGGCGGGGAGGCCCTGCCAGCACCAACATCCTTGCCGGTGCTCCCCAGGCTGGCTTACGCTGTGGACAATTGGGTTCAGGTGACTTCGCTCCTGTGCCTTCTTCCCAGCAAGTAGTAGGTCCTTGGGGAAGGGGGGTCCAAAGCTCAGGGCGGATGGGAATGGGGAGGGAACTCATGATCAAGGCATACATCTCCAGATGACCTCTGCCCTGCCCCAGGTCCCACCCTGGCTCCCGCTGAACCTGATGCTCACTGGTTCCTGGCGCCACCAGGGGAAGGGTTAGGGCAATCAGGCCTGAGTCTATGAAGAGAGTGCTGGGCATTGTGGCCACAGCCCTCCACCACCCTCCTGGTTTTAACTCACTCCCAATGACAATAGGGTTTCTGATCACCCGCAGTACATGCTGTCTGGGGAGCAGCTCCGGCTGCCCCTCCTGGGCCCTTCCCACCCATCTCCTCCCAGGAATTCAGCAGGTCCCTGAGCTGTCAGCCAGCTCTGCTGGCCCCCAGTGGTGTCCTAAATCCCAGCAGCATGTCCATGAGTGTGACCTTAACCACCAAATCTCAATTATATAGAAAGAGGAGAGCCAGGTGTGGTGGTTCACATCTGTAACCCCAGCACTTTAGGAGGCTGAGGTGGGTGGATCACAAGGTCAGGCGTTCAAGACCAGCCTGGCAACATGGTGAAACCCCCGTCTCTACTAAAAATACAAAAATTACCCAGGTATGGTGGTGGGCACCTGTAATCCCAGCTTCTCGGGAGGCTGAGGCAGGAGAATTGCTTGAACCTGAGAGGCAGAGGTTGCAGTGAGCCGAGATCATGCCACTGCACTCCAGCCTGGGCAACAGTGTGAGACTCCGTCTCAAAAAAAAAAAAAAAAGAAAGGAGGGAAATATTTCTTTCTTTATTTTGTTTTTTGAGACAGGGTGTCATATTGCTTAAACTGGAGTGCAGAGGCGGGATCACAGCTCCCTGAAGTCTCTGTCTCCTGGGTTCAAGTGATCCTGCTGCCTTAGTCTCCTGAGTAGCTGGGACTACAGGCACGTACCACCACACCCTGCTAATTTTTTTTTTTCTAGAGATGGGGTTTTGCCATGTTGCTCCGGCTGGTCTCGAACTCCTGGGCTCGAGCAATCCGCCTGCCTTGGCCTCCCAAAGTGCTGGGATTATAGGCATGAGAACCTCTGCGCCCAGCCTGGTTCTTAGAACCCACTGTATGCCAGGCACTTTTGTACGTGTTATTACCTCTAATCCTCACAACAGCCTCACTCAAGAGATATTATTATACTCAAGATATTACACTCAAGAGATAGTCTACAATAGATATATTATTATATTTTATGAACAGAAAATAGATTCAGAGTAGGGAAAGGTTTAGCTTTTACCCAAAGTCACCCAATAAGCAAATGTTAATTTTAGTACTAAACCCTCCGTTTTCATGATTGCTGGGAATTTCTGCAGCCTGATTCAGAACTCAGGAGTTGGGGAGGAGGGGGTAGAGACCAGAGAGGTCATCAGGAGGTTTGCCCTGGAGCGGACTGGGAGCTGTTCAGTGATAAATGGTTTCTTATATTTAAAGAGCTCAATCAAGGGGCAAAGAGAGATAACCCTGAGGGTAGAAAGGAACTCTGTTTGTTAAAGCTTCAGGAAGGGTGACTTTGGGTTGATGGGTATCAGGACTGACCATCCCTGCCCAGCAGTGGAGCAGGCCACCTCGAGAGGAGGGGAACCTCTCATCACTGGGGGCGTGTGAGCAGAACCAACTTTTTCCCTTTGCTCAAGATGCCACAGAAGGAATGTTCCAGTGAGGGAGGTTGGCCTGGATAATTTCTCTACAGTCTCTCAGACTTCAGAGCTTCTGAAGGACCCAGGCAAGTACTTGTGCCCAAAAGTACCTTTGGCAGGAGGGTTTTTTTTTGTTGTTTTTTGTCGTTTGTCTTTTTTTTGAGGCTGAGTCTCACTCTGGCACCCAGGCTGGAGTGCAGTGGCTTGATCTCGGCTCACTGCAACCTCTGCCTCCCAGGTTCAAGTGATCCTTCTGCCTCAGCCCCACTAGTAGCTGGGATTACAGGCACGTGCCACCATGCCGGGCTAATTTTTGTATTTTTAGCAGAGATGGGATTTCGCCATGTTGGTCGGGCAGGTCTCCAACTCCTGACCTCAGGTGATCCACCTGCCTCGGCCTCCCAAAGTGTTGGGATTACAGGCGTGAGCCACCATGCCAGGCCGCAAATCTGGCTTCTGGGTGGGTGTTTGCTTTTCACGGGGGGTGGGGGGTGGGGGGTGGGGGGGCGGGGGGGGTGGAGGGGGTGGGGGGGCTGGAGAGGGTGGGGGGGTGGGGGGGCTGGAGAGGGTGGGCTGTGGTGGAGGATCAGATTGCATCAGTTTGGGTATGACCGCTTATGGTTGCCTTTCTTTGTTCTCAGATAAAGCAAACACACAAAAATTCATTTTCTGGGCTTAACAAGAGTGACCAGGTAGGTGAGAAGACTGGAGCATTGGTGAAGTGGATATGTGGTAGCGGGGAGGAGGAGAGGCTTGCTAGGAGCCCTCCCACTGCTGGGGGCTCCTAAGAAATGGCTCTGCCTCTAGCAGCTCTGCCTGGACACTGAGCAGGGAAAGGCTCCTGACACTCATTAGCAACAGTGCTAAGTCAGAACCAGCCCTGCGCCTGTGTCCCCAGCCCTGCCGGTGGCCAGTGCTTCCTGAGCACTTCCCACAGGCCAGTTCCTGGGTAATGAGTTTTACCATGTATCTCCCTTTTACTTTTGAGGAAAATGAAGGCGGGCTCAGTCACAGAGCTAGTAAATCCAGTGTCAGGAAAGCCAGTGTCTTTCCTGTCGCCTTGGCTGGCCTGCCCCATCCTAGCGATGTTGTGAAGATTGGGACTACCTATAACTCAGCCCGTGCTCGGTAAATGCTCAATACTGGTAGGTGCTGTGGGCCAAGGTGGAGAGAAATGGACTACTTGGAGCAGGAAGGAGCTGCCTTTGCAGAAGTCCTGCCTGGGCCCCAGTAGGCTGGGTGACCGAGCAAATTTTGGAACATCTCAGTCTATTTCCCCATATGATATAACACCTGGCTACAAAGGGGCTTTTTTTTTTTTTTTTTTTTTTTTTTTTTTAGACAGAGTTTCTTGTTGAGAGGCTGCAGTGCAGTGGCAGGATCTCGGGGCTCACCGCAACCTATGCCTCCAGGGTTCAAGCAATTCTCCTGCCTCAGCCTCCGGAGTAGCTGAGATTACAGGCATGCCCCACACCCCCGGCTGATTTTGTATTTTTAGTTGAGACAGGGTTTCTCTATGTTGTCAGGCTGATCTCCAACTACCGACCTGAGGTGATCCGCCTGCCTAGGCCTCTCAAAGTGTTGGGATTACAGGCGTGAGCCACTGCACCCGGCCTACAAAAGGGGTTCTTCTGGGATCCAATCATCTAAACTTTTCCCTCCCATTTGGCCCTCTCCATCAGTACTCCATGGCTCACTGGTCTTTTCTCGTTCCTGAGGGACCCCTGTCCCGTCTCCAGGCCTTTGCACAAATCATCCCTCTTCCTTGTCTGCCCTGCCCTCACACTTGGCACGTCTGGCACCTCCCCTGCTCATTCTAAGGCATCCCTCCCTACCATTTAACCCATCCCATTTTTCCATCACAGTACTTATCCAAATTATAACCCTTTATTCATGGTTTGTCTTTTATCTCAGTCAGGAGGCAGCAAGGGCGGGGGACTCTGTGTTGTTCCCCACAGTACCCTCAGCGCATAGACTTGTTAAGCAAATACTCGAGACTGAATGAGAGAATAAATGAAGGAAAAAGTGAGTGGAGGAGGGGGTCTTTGGTGGAGCTGAAGATCCTGAGCGCCGCGGGGGCGGGAGGCTCCAGGCAGTGTTCGTCCGGCACCACCTGCAGAGTAAAGCGAGTTTCAGAAGGGGGCGGGGGGCCCCGGGCGTGTGGGGCCCCGGCCAAAGTCCAAGTCCACAGGAGGCTGCGCGGGAAGCTACTTATAGCTACGACCCATGACCGCCGGCCTCTAGCCCCACCGCCGCCAGCCTAGGACAGGAACACTAGGTCAATTGGAGGGTTGGGTGCAGCAGCCGGCGATCAAAGGCATAGGGCAGGAGGCAGGATCCAAGGGGATACTGCCGCGTGGCTGCCGCGGAACCGGCAGGCTCTGCCGTGAACGACACTGGGACTTGTAGTTCTCGGTTCCTCTAGACGCTGTCGGAAGCCCCCAGATAAAGAGGCTCTTCGAGGTGAAGGGGAACTACATTTCCCAGAAGGCCGAGATAAGTCGGGGTCACCGAGAAAGCAGCCCGGCCGGTGGCACTTTCCCGGCGTGATAGGGCCGGTTCCGGGAGCGCGTGGCTGCAGTGGGGGTGCCGCGTGGTCCCTCCTGAGGCGGCCCCCGGATGAAGGGATCTGGGGACCAGGGATCCGAGCCTACGAGCAGCTCGGTGGCGGGGACTGACTGCTGCGGAGGCCTCGGCAATATCGATTTCAGGCAGGTACTAACCGCACCGAACTGCGGCGGAAAGTGGGAGAGGGATCTGGAAGGCCCGCTGGGCGTGAAGGCGTGCGGCGCCTTCAACGCCGGGGGGCGGGGCTGCCAGTTCCCTGGCAACGGGGGCGGGGAGGTGGGCGTGGCCTGGTGGGGGCGGGGCGCCGCTAGCGGGAGCGCCAGCTGTGTGTGCGTGTACGCGCGCGTGTAAACCTCAGGTTGCGTGTATCAGAGAGGGGCGTTTCTGAGCTCGTCTGGGTGTGTGCCTGTGTGTGGCCCTGAGATTGTGTGGGTCTCAGAGATTGTGCGTGTCTTTGGAATTGTGTATGTCTCACTGAAATTACGTGATGATCTGAGAGTGTGCGGGAGTGTGAGTGTGTATGACCGAGGCTGTGTGTGACGAGCGTGGGCGAGGGTGAAGGGGGCCGATTACATGTTTGGGAGTGTGTCGTGTGGCCCCTGCTCCCATCCATCCCCCAGGGTCAGGAGGCCAGCTTTGCCCACCATGAGAGTGGTGGGGACCCTGGCTCTCTCCCAGCTGGGGCTAAGCAGGCTGCACACCACCACCCACCCCTTTCGGGGCCAGGATGGGTGGGACTGACTCGCCTGCTGAGGCTGCCCTCTACAGAGTTCTAAGTGTGCCAGAGAGTGCCTGTCCTGGCATCTCCCCAGGCTCCCAGTTCTAATAGATTCCAATTTCCAACCTGTCTTGCATTCTCCCTTCTGTCAAAGCTTCCTCTTTGCCCCATTCACCTTTTTCATCACCCACTCTTCATGGAACCTGTAAGGCACATCTCTGCCCCAAGCAGCCTCTAATCCAGTTCCTTCCCTCCCTTCATTCCTTACTCACATGTGCATTTATTCATTCACTGATACAGCTAGTATTTATTCAGGGCCTGCTGAGGGCCTAGTGTCATTCAGAAGGTGAAGGGCTCTTCTGCCACTGAGCTTTCATTCTAGGGAAGGGGACAGTAGGCCTGGAAAGGCAAAGAGTTCTCTGAAGGACCTAACACTGGTTAGTGTTTTGCTGATGGGAAGGTTGGATTGAAATTCACAAGAGCGTGTTTCCCTGTCTGGGAGGGATCTGGGATCGGAGAGCTGAAGGGTCAGTCAGTGGGGCAAGATTCCCAGTGGAGGGAGGCAGGTGCGAAGTCCTCCAGGGTAAGCAGGAGGAGATGGGGCCTGGCCCTGAGGGAGCGAAGGCTTGACCAGATGGGTGCTCAGCAGAGGACAGGAAGAAGACTATTACTTTAATAAATTGTTCATTGAATTACAACATGCAGTCAGATGAGTGATGGGCATAGGTACCCCTACAGCTCCTGCGTTCTCACCAAGGGAATCTATCTCTGATAACCCTCAGATCTAGATGGGAGGTTATGATTACCCCCAGGGACTGCCCTCAGGAGAAGGGTGGGTAGGGGAGCCATGTAGAAGGGGGACAGAATGCGAGGGGGCAGTGTCTCATTGCAGACCCAGCTAGGGGCCTGCCAGTGGGCAGGGGAGACTAACTGGGTGTGAGGGGTGGGCTTTTCTGCTCGTTCTCCTTTCTCCCCGGGCTGTGCAGCTGGAGAGAGCTGGGGCTGGGTTTGGGTCAGGGTGACCCTCACTGGCTAACATTCTGTTTTTCTTCTGCTGTCCCTGTTGGTACAGTTAAGCTTCCTGTTGCCAAGGGATTTTTCTTAAAAAAAAAAAAAAGGAAAGAAAGAAACATACAACATTATGTATTTGCTTATATGGTAGCTGTCCTCCCTCCTCAGTCAAAATCTCAGTTTTAAAATATATCAGTCCTTGGCCTGAGAGAATTGCCAGGTTTTTCTTCACCCCGTGGTCATCTGAGCTGCAGGATCTCAGGTGCTAGCCCTGTGCTGTCTGGTAGAAACATCGTGTGCCACATGCATAACTTAAACATTTCCTGTAGCCAAATTAACCTAGTAAGAAGAAATGGAATAAAGCAAAGAAATAGAAAAAATAATTTTAACAATATATTTTATTGTTATCAAAATATATATCGGAAATATTTCATCCTGTGACACTCCAAGCTTGTGGCACTGCCTGTGACCAGTGGCTGCCACGTCACACTGAACAGTGCCGCTCTGGGTACCAGGCCCTCCACCAGCTCTTTTCTGGGCCTGCTTCAGCAGGTACAGAATCTTGCTTTTTTTAATTAAAAAAAAATAAGGCCGGGCGCGGTGGCTCACGCCTGTAATCCCAACACTTTGGGAGGCCAAGGCGGGTGATTCACGAAGTCAGGAATTCAAGACCAGACTGGCCAACATGGTGAATCCCAGTCTCTACTAAAAAAATAGAAAAATTAGCTGGGCATGGTGGCTCGTGCCTGTAATCCCAGCTACTTGGGAGGCTGAGGTAGGAGAATTGCTTGAACCAGGACCCAGGAGGCGGAGGTTGCAGTGAACTGAGATTGAGCCACTGCACTCCAGCCTGGGCTAAAGAGCGAGACTCCATCTCAAAAAAAAAAAAAAATCGTTGGGATGAGGAGTGTGCCTGCTGCAGCCTCATTGACTGAGGCCCTTTTGCCCCTTTTTGCCCTCCTGCCATGGGATTCTGGAGCCTTGCTCTTCAGCTGAGCAGCTGCCTGAAGGCAATGGGCCAGCAGGTGGACGGGAACAGGGTCTGATGCTTGCTGTGACAGGGAGTAGCACCTTCAGGATTCAGAAGATGGTTCCAGTAGGGCCTAGGGGTATGAGCACTCAGGCTGGCAGAGCATACTGAGGTCCTCAGAGCAAGGGCACATGCCCAGGTATCACATCCCTTTTCCATAGAGACTCACCTGCTCACCAGCACAGATGAGTGATGATGTCTCCAGCTTGGTGTTGGTGTCAAGAAGAATGGGGACAGTAAGGGGGTTACGGTAAAGACCAGAATGAGATGAGGGATGTAGAGAAGCTTTATTAAGTGTCAAGTGTCTTGAAGACCAGTCTTCAAGAAGGCCTGTATTCAGGAGGCTGAGAGACCTGGGACAGGGGACACAGGTCCCTGTGTGTAATAGGGGCTCTGGAGGCAAACCGTGATGGCAGATGCGGGCTATCTTGACCGCCTTTTAGGAAAAGACATTTGCCTCTATACAAAATTGTTTCCAAAAAAAATTTTTTTTTCTTGAAACGGACTCTGGCTCCGTCGCCCAGGCTGGAGTGCAATGGTGTGATCTCAGCTCACTGCAACCTCCACCTCCTGGGTTCAAGCGATTCTCCTGCCTCAGCCTCTTGAGTAGCTGGGACTACAGGTGTGCACCACCATACCCAGCTACTTTTTGTAGTTTTAGTAGAGATGGGGTTTCACCATGTTGGCCAGGATGGTCTCGATCTCTTCACATCATGATCTGCCCGCCTCAGCCTCCCAAAGTGCCAGGATTATAGGCGTGAGCCACCATGCCTGGCCCTAAAAATCTTTTAATTGTATTACTTTACTTGGAATAAACATTAGGCTGTTACATTAGATGACTTGCTCTGTGGTGTTTTCAAGGCCATACATTTTGGCATCAGTCAAGACAGAGCAGGGTTGAGGCTTTCCATGGCTGCTTATCAAAACCTTGGGCAAATGACGGAAACTCTTGGAGCCTGTTTCCCCTGCCTCTGCTGAGATGTCACTGCTTTTCCTTATTACGCTGTAAGCATGAATTACGTTGATGTTTTGAATGTTGAACCAGCTCTGGATTCCTGGGGTGATCCCTGCCTGGTCCTGACATAATATCCTTTTTATATATTGTTGGATTTGATTTGCTTTAATTTTTTTTAGGATTTTTTTCTTTGTCTGGTTTTATTTGGTTTAATTAATTTATTTTGAGACAGAGTCTTACTCTGTCTTTCAAGCGTGCTCTCAGGAGTGCAGTGGCGTGATATCACCTCACCAAAATCTCTGCCTTCCAAGTTCAAGCGGTTCCCCCACCTCAGCCTCCCAAGTAGCTGGGTTTACAGGTGTGCCTGCCACCATGCCCGTTTTTTGTTGTTGTTGTTGTTGTTTGTTTGTTTTTATATTTTTAGTAGCAACAGGGTTTTACCATGTTGGTCAAGCTGGTCTCAAACTCCTGACCTTAAGTGATCCACCCGCCTCGGCCTCCCAAAGTGCTGGGATTTGGCCTGGTTTTAGTGTTAGGGTAATGCAGTGAGTTGGGAAGTGCTGCCTCCCTCTTCCATATTCTGGAAGAGATTGTGTGAAACTGGGATTTTTTTTTCTTTTTTTTTTTGACACAGAGTCTCACTCTGTCACCCACGCTGTAGTGCAGAGGCGTAATCTCAGCTCACTGCAACCTCTGCCTCCTGGATTCAAGTGATTCTCCTGCCTCAGCCTCCCTAGTAGCTGGGACTACAGGCTTGTGCCACCACGCCTGGCTAATTTTTTTGTATTTTTAGTAGAGATGGGGTTTTACTGTGTTAGCCAGGATGGTCTCGATCTCCTGACCTTGTGATCTGCCCCCTCGGCCTCCCAAAGTGCTAAGATGAGTGGCCTGAGCCACTGTGCCCAGCCAGAATTATTTTTTCCTTAAATGTTTGGTAGAATTCATCCAGGGAAACCATCTGGGCTCAAGGCTTTCTTTTGTTAGGTTTTTAGCTATGAATTCAATTCCTGTAAAAGATAAAGGATTATTTCTGGAATGAATTTTGGCAGTTTGTGTCTTGCAAGGATCAGTTCATTTCATCTAATTTGTGTTATTCATAGTATTCCCTTATTATCACTTTAACGTTTGCGAAGTCAGTAGGGAAGTCCCCTCTCTTACTTCTGATACTTACATATTTTGTGTCTTTTCTCTTTTTTTCTTGGTCAGGCTGGCTAGAGGTTTCTCAACTTTATTGGGAAAAAAATTTTTCCCCAGAGAACCAGCGTTGAGTGTGATTTTTTTTTTCTCTATTGTTTTCCTGTTTTCAATTTGATTGATTTTTGCTTATATTTAATTGTCTTTTGTCCTGCCTGCTTTGGGTTTAATTTCTTCCTCTTTCTCTAATTTCTTAAGGGCAAAGCTTATATTCCCGACCTGGGACTTTTCTTCTTACTAATAGAAGCCCTGCCTTAGCCGTGGCCACAGATCTCATGTGTTCTATTCTCATTTTCATTCAGTTCAAAATGTTTCTAGATTTCCCGAGACTTCCCGTGTGGCCCTCTCTTGCATTCCTTCCACGATCGCTTTCTGTGACTGATTTCGTTTAATTCTGTGGTGGTTTGGGAGTATACTGTGCATATTTCTATTCGTTTAAATTTAAGGTTTGTTTGACGGCGCCGAGTGTGGTCTGTCTTGCTGATACCAAGGAGATTTCAGGCTGTTCCCAAAGTTGGCGTGTGCTGTGGTCAGGTCCAGCCACTGGATGGCGCTGTTCAGGTCAGCTGCGTCCTCACCGATTTTTCACCTGCGTTTTCTCAGTCACTGAGGACCGTGGAGGGCCCTAAGGAGAACTGTGGGTGTGTCTTTTCCACCCTTTAGTTGTGTCAACTTTTGCTTCATTCCTCACCTCACTTCTTGTTGTTGTCGCTGTTTTGTTTCTGACATGGAGTCTCACTCTGTCATCCAGGCTGGAGTGCAGTGGCGTGACCTCAGCTCGCTGCAACCTCCGCCTCCCAAGTTCAAGCCATTCTCTTGCCTCAGCCTCCTGAGTAGCTGGGATTATAGGCGTGCACCACCACGCCCGGCTAATTTTTGTATAGTTAGTGGAGACGGGGTTTCACCATGTTGACCAGGCTGGTCTTGAACTCCTGACCTCAGGTGATCCACCTGCCTCGGCCTCCCAAAGTGCACGCCATCTCACCCGGTCAGAGAATAAACTTTTTTGTTTTGAGGTGGAGTCTTGCTTTGTTGCTCAGGCTGGAGTGCAGTGGCACGATCTCGGCTCATTGCAGCCTCCGCCTCCTGGTTCAAGCGATTCTTCTGCCTCAGCCTCCCAAGTAGCTGGGATTACAGGCATGCACCACCATGCCCAGCTAATTTTTGAAAATTTTTCTTTTTTTTTTTTTGAGACGGAGTTTCGCTCTTGTTACCAGGCTGGAGTGCGATGGCGCGATCTCAGCTCACCGCAACCTCCGCTTCCTGGTTCAAGGGATTCTTCTGCCTCAGCCTCCCAAAATGCTGGGATTACAGGCGAGAGCCACCACGCCCGGCCCAGAGATAAACTTCTTAGAGGAAACAGACTCTGACACACTCATCCTTATGTCTTTGTACCAGGCACAGAGCTCTAACCCAAAGTTGCCCTAAATAAACATTGCCTGAGTCAACTTATGGTGCCAGGGCATGAGGGCAGCTTTGGGGGTGGTGGGGGCTGTGGCCATGCAGGCAGATTCTGCAGGGGTGATTGGTCCCAGGAGGACCCCATTCCCTCTCCCGGCAGCCCCCACCCATTCCCCCGCCCTTTGTCGTGTGTGGTGTGTGGCCTGGGATCGATGTGACTTTGCCTGTCCGGGCTTGCTGTTTGTCCATGTGTCACAATGTGACATGTTGACCTGCTGCAGATCATTCCCTGACCACAGAGCATGCTCCTGAGAACCCTGCACCCCTCGATGGAGTGAATTCCATAAGCCTGTGCCTTACCCACGCTTTGGGGTGTTAACAGCTGAGGCCATTCATCGGTGACCCGTGGGACACGAGTTATTCTGCAGCTCAGCGGACCTCCTGGCCGTGGTGGGTAGCTCCTCTCTGTTAGTCAGATTCCAAGGCCTCTGCAGCCTGGAGCCTTGAAAGGGGATTCCATTAGAATTACTGGGTATTGGAAAGCCAGGGCCTTCACTATATGAATGAGGCTGGGGCTGGGAGTGGATGGGAGACCTCCCTTTGGTCACAGGTGTGCAGTGGATGCCATCAAGGGAGCCTCTGATACCAGGAGACAGAGCCTGGATGTGGGACCCAGGAGTCTCCTGCTCTGCTCACATCTGACCTGGATTTTTTGCTGATCCTGTTTCAGGAGGGAGGGAGTTTTGGAAATGACAGCTATCAGAAAGAGACCTTCATGTTTCTGAGCGGGGAGCTGGGAGCTGGGAGGGGCTTCCCTCTGCTTCCTAGAATTCCACTCTGAACCATTAGTCATTCTTTCCAGCGAAGCAGGTGTTTTTCCGGGCAGCACAAATCTGCCTCAAGGTGACTGAGGTGACTGGATGGACACCAGCACTCTCCTGAGAAGGGCTGACCTGAGGACACTGGGACCTGGGTGCAGGAGGGACAGAGGCTGGGGAAGGGGATGGGGTGCGGGGGGCGGTGGGGAGGTCAGGGCATGTTCCAGCTTTGACCGGCTCAGCCCTTATCGGGAGACTCAGGTGGATGTCAACTGCCGCTGGGTTCACTGTTAGTTGCTTAATCTTTCAGTGCCTTAGTTTCCCTCCTGCATCTTGGCTCCCACAAAAGGTGGAAAAAGCATATTTCTTGCTCTCTTTCCAGTATCCTTGGGTTTCAAGACCCAGAAGCACTCACTTTTACCCTTGTCCCTTTTTCATGGGCCTTTCTGTCGAGCAGGGTGGGTCTTGCTCAGGCTGGCTCTGCTCCTCACTGTCTGGGCTCTGGAGGCTTTGCTCTCTTATCTGGAAAGTAGGCTAGCAACAGGGCTTTACTTTTAGGGTGGTCGAGAGGATGGCCAGAGATAAGGTCTCTGCTCACTGCCGGATCCTGTGTTTTGAGACAGAGGTTCACTCTTGTTGCCCAGGCTGCAGTGCAATGGTGCGATCTCGGCTCACTGCAACCTCCGCCTCCTGGGTTCAAGCGATTCTCCTGCCTCAGCCTCCTGAGTAGCTGGGACTACAGGCACCTGCCACCACGCCTGGCTAATTTTTTTTTTTTTTTTGTATTTTTAGTAAAGATGGGGTTTCTCCATGTTGGTCAGGTTGGTCTCGAACTCCTGACCTCGGGTGATCCACCCGCCTTGGCCTCCCAAAGTGCTGGGATCATAGGCATGAGCCACCGTGCCGGCCTCACGTCTTGTGTTTTCTTAGCACCCCCTAGAGTGAGGTCCTCCTTAGTGGAGCTCAGCATCTGGTGACTAACATTGAATTGAATTCCTTATGGGAGGCAGCAGCCCCAGGGACCATGGGGAAGTTGTGATCATTTACACTCAGGAAAATGCACCTCTCTTAGGTGTAGAGTCAGAGAGGTGCCAGTGATAGCGGAAGCTTTTCCTGGCTCTGGAAAATGCCCTTGTGTCCCTTCCCGCCTGGCTCAGTGTCCCCCAGGCCTTTCCTGCTTTCCCCTTCCCCCAGCCAAGTGGGACTCTGCTCTGTGACTCACACTCTGCCCTTTCTCCTCTTTGGCTTGACTAACGGCATGCTGGTCTGTAGGTAAGGGTCCGTGGGGAGGGCTCTGGGGGAAGTCCAAAGGCAGGAGGCAACTGAGGTCTTTTGCTGTGTCCTGGGGAGCCACCAGCCACTCCTGGGGAAGGAGTGGATTAGGTGATTGTGTAAGAGGCAGAATGACAGATGGGACATGGGAGGATTGGTAATGGGAATGAGACAAAGGGGGTGGGGCGAGGCCAGGTTTTGGCTGGGGGCTGAATGGGGAATGGGGATGGGGGAGGGATGGGTGTAGACTGGCCGCTGGCCCACTCATATGGTCTGCTGTGCGCATGCAGGTAACTCACCCTCAGTGCACTTTGAAGTGCCAGGCATGACCAAAGCCAGGACCCTTCCCTGAGCCAGCTTTCCACCTTCCCCACACTGGCCTGTCAAGGGACAGGGTCTTGGAATCAGGTGCCTAATAGGTATTATCATCAAACTGAAGAGAAGGCCAGACCTCAAGTTAAGCCCCAGGTTCTAGAAGCTTTGGGGCTGCACCACAGGCCTCCCCTCCCCTCCCCGCCCCTCCCCTCTCTCTGGGACAGGGCAGCCTGCTGTGAGCCTGGCCAAGTTGTCCTTCATGAGTGGCCAGGCCTTGTTGGCTGCAGGCACTGCGCGGTGTCCAGGGGCCGTGGCTGCAGCTAGGCAAGTGATGCTTTTTTTTCTTTCTTTTTTTTTTGAGACAGAGTTTCGCTCTTGTTGCCCAGGCTGGAATGTAATGACGTGATCTTGGCTCACCAAAAACCTCCGCCTCCTGGGTTCAAGCGATTCTCCTACCTCAGCCTCCCGAGTAGCTGGGATTACAGGCATACACCACCATGCTTGGCTAATTTTGTAGTTTTAGTAGAGATGGGGTTTCTCTCCATGTTGGTCAGGCTGGTCTCGAACTCCCGACCTCAGGTGATCATCCCCCCGCCGCTGAACCATCTTGGCCTCCCAAAGTGCTGGGATTACAGGCATGAAGCACTGCCCCCAGCCTGCAGAGTGGCTTTTCTTAGTTATTTGCTTACTGATGCCCACGCCTGCTGCCGCAGCCACTCTCCCACTCAGCGTTTCGTCCACAGATTCCAGTAGCAGCGCTCCTTTGGTCCTACAGTCAGCTCATTCATCCCTCAGGAGGCGCCTGTATTGCAGCATTTTGTTTGTTTGTTTTGAGACAAAGTGTTGCTCTGTCGCCTAGTGGCGTGCAGTGGTGTGATCTCAGCTCACCGCAACCTCTGCCTCCCCGGGTCAAGTGATTCTCCTGCCTCAGCCTCCCGAGTAGCTGGGATCACAGGTGCCCGCCACCACACCTGGCTAAGTTTTGTGTTTTTAGTAGAGACAGGGTTTCGCTATGTTGGCCAGGCTGGTCTCAAACTCCTGACCTCAGGTGATCCACCCACCTTGGCCTCCTAAAGTAGGTTTACAGGCGTGAGCCACCGCACCCTGCCTACAGCGTTTAATATCTGCTTAGCTCTGCCCTTGGCCCTGTAGTGAGATGAAGTTTCCACTTCAGGCATGCAGGCGGATCAGGCGGGAAGGCCACACGTGGGAATGATGTGAGGCCATAGTGGAAGATGGCTTTACACTGACAGACATCTGAGGCGCTCAGTGACATCCCATGGTCACATCCTGCAGGTGGCCTGGTAGCAGGCAGATTTATGTCAGGAGGCTGGTGTTTGGGGAAGCAAGGATTGCAGTGGAAGCTGGGCTCGCCCCCTGCCCGGGATGGCTGACCCTGGGCAGAAGACCATCTCCTCCCCACCCCTTCCCCAGAACGTGGGAGATCAAAGTGCTCCTTGAAGGAATTTACTGCGGCAGTGACCCGAGATCGCGCCTCTGCACTCCACTCTGGGGACAGAGAGAGACTCTGCCACTCCAAAAAAAAAATTTAAAAAAGGTGGTCCCCTGTTGGGTATGGGTGAGCAGAGGCACACCATTATTGTTTTAATTTACTTTTACCTGATTCCTAGTGAGGTCGAGCATTTCTTTACCTTTATTTCAGCTGCTTGGGTTTTCTCTGGGGTCCCTGAGAACCCTCATCCCGGAGGGTCTCCGTCACACCAGGGTTGGTGTCACTTCCTTTCAGGGTGCCGGGCACCCATCTTCAGAGGTGCTGATTTCCTCATCCAGCATCCAGGCCGACTTCTGTGGCCGCCCTCCTGACAGGGCGTGACACAGCTGATTAGGTCTCAGCTCTTTACTTTTTCTGAGACTGCACTGTAGTAACCTTTGTTGGACTTGGACGTTCCCAGGCCTCCTGGCGTGTTCCCAGAGGGTAACTTTGTCTCAACTCCTGGGGGCTCACAGGCCCTGCTGTGTCTGGGCGGTGCTGATGCTGGCTCTGTCCCTGCAGGCAGACTTCTGCGTTATGACCTGGCTGCTGGGCTACGTGGACCCCCTGGATCCCAGCTTTGTGGCTGCCGTACTCACCATCGTCTTCAATCCGCTCTACTGGAATGTGGTAAGTGCTGTTGTGCCTGACACTGTCTAGATGGGAGTATCACTGCTGGGCAAGCCCCACGCAGGGGATCGTGGCTGCCGCTGCTGGCTGGCCAGACAGACAGACAGACAGCTCTGCCCTTCCCTCCCGTGTCTGTCGCTGGCTGGTGTGGAGTACTAGGTGCTTCCTGCCATCTCGCCTTGGGGGTCCAGCAACCATTGGGCTGCCCAGGCTGGTGTCAGGATGGTCCAGGACTGCAGGGGTGGCCCTCCCAGTGTCACAAGAGCCTGCAGGAGAACGCTGCCCCACTGTGGGGCTGACATTGGTCACACGTGCCCAGCAATCTGGTGGCCTTCTCATTCATGAAGTGGCCTTCTCATTCATGAAGTAGGCTACCCAGGAAGTAGGGGCTCCCTTCCCTCTCTGCCATGTCACACAGTAAAGCCATTTGCTTGTGAATACCCCACCCCTCGTGTGTTCCATAAACATGATTATTTTTCCCACATGAGACTTCCTGCAAAATGACCTGCACACCTCAGACCCGGGCGAGCTGGGTAGCAGAAACAAGCCGACATGAGTTGAAAACAAGCAGCTGGCGTGGCGCCAGCGCATGACGGGTGCCAGGGGATGTTTGGATGCCCGAGCACCAGCACCAAGGGGTGGGTGGACTGCGTGGGAAGTGGGCTTCGGGCCCTTTGAGGAAAGTGTGGGAGGGGAGGGCCGTCAGCTCTTTCTGCAGCCTTTCTGAGATGCTCCCTGTACCCGTAAGGTTGTGGGGTAAAGCTCTTGGGGTTCCTGATCTGTTCTCCCAAGGCTGTCTCTGGGGTGCTTCTGGGGCTGCTTCCCATGGATCCTGCTGGGGGCGCTGGTGGTCCCAGGCTCAGCAGGGCGGGCTGGGCTTGCTGATGCAGAGACCTGAGTGCCCTGTGCACCCCTGAGGCTAATCTGCAGAATAAGGCAAGATCAGCGTCAGCAGCACATTGCTCCAGGCAGCTTTCATTTAAGGTGACCCCTTGATCCCAGGGCAGAACAGGACGTGTTTTTCATTTAGTTTATGACTTGAGATTTTTCTGCATCTGGCGAGAGAAGTGGGTGGGGGCTGGCCTGCTCATGTCAAAGACAGTGCATTCCAAAGAATACATGCTGGACACGCTTGCGCCGCCGGCCCACAGAGGAGGGGCTTCGAGGGGAGGACCAGAGGTGGGACTGAGACTGGCCAGCTTGGTGTAGCCAAACACCGGCCTCCCGGACACCCCTTCCTCCTGAGAAGCCTCGGCTGGGCTGGGGAGCACCTGCACTCAGCCACACCGTCCCCCGCTGGCCCCCACCTCCTGACATGGGCCCCTGTAGCCAGGGCTACAGCTGCCATGCTCGGCCTCCTGGTCGTTCCCTGCCACTGCCTGGCCTGCAGACACCCAGGCGTATCCAGCATGCCATAGATATGAGGTGGCGAAGGGTGAAGAGGGTGCTTGGAGGCTGAAAAATGGCCCCGTAAAGACGTTCACATCCTGTGAGGTTCTCTTTTTCTTTTTCTTTTTTTTTTTTGAGACTGAGTCTCGCTCTGTTGCCCAGGCAGGATCTTGGCCCACTGCAACCTCCACCTCCCAGGTTCAAGTAATCCTCCTGCCTCAGCCTCCCTAGTAGCTGGGGTTACAGGCACGCACCACCATGCCCAGCTAATTTTGCTATTTTTAGTAGAGATGGGGTTTTGCCATGTTGGCCAGGCTGGTCTCGAATTCCTGACCTCAGGTGATTGGCCCGCCTTGGCTTCCCAAAGTGCTGGGATTACAGGCGTGAGCCACTGCGGCCGGCCTAAAGTCTCTTATATGGCGCATACACAAGGCTCTTTGCAAATGTGATAAAGTCAAGGAGCTTGAGCTGGGAGATGGTCCTGAGTTATCCAGGTGGGCCCTAAATGCCATCGTGCGCGTCCTGTTAACAATGGGGTGGCACAGGGACGTCGACACACAGGAGTGTGTCTTGTGACCGTGGAGGCAGAGGCTAGAGTGACTAAGACACAAGCCCAGGAAGGCCAGGCCCACCAGAAGCTGCAAGAAGCAAAAAACGGAGTTTCCCCCAAAGGCTCTGGTGGAAACACAAGCTGGTCGACACCTTGATTTGGCCCAGTGGTAACTGATTGGGGATTTCTGTTGTTTTCAGCCCCTAAGTTGGTGGTCATTTGTTACAGCAGCTATAGGAAGCGAGGCCAGAGCATTTAAAAAGCAGAAAGGTCAGTTGCGGTAATCCCAGTACTTTGGGAGGCCGAGGCGGGGGTTGGGGGGGGTGGGGATCACGAGGTCAGGAGTTTGAGACCAGCCTGACCAACATGGTGAACCCTGTCTCTACGAAAAATACAAAAATTAGCTGGGCGTGATGGCGCACACTTGTAATCCCAGCTACTTGGGAGGCTGAGGCAGGAGAATCACTTGAACCCGGGAGGCGGAGGTTGCAGTGAGCTGAGATTGCGTCACTGCTCTCCAGCCTGGACAACAGAGCAAGATTCCATATCAAAAAAAAAAAGCCGAAGATCCCTGTCGGAAGACGTTGTGGGCCTAACCCTTGGGGTGTTGGGTGCGCCACTCTCTTTTCTGTCCATAGGCCTTCTCCAGGGAAGATGCTGGAGGGGGTCCCTGCTCTCTGGCTTGCAGGCCTGGCCTTGTCCAGCAATCAATGAGGTGCACATGGGTCTCCCAGCACTGGGGGGTTGGCTGGCTGAATGCATAGCGGGTCCTGAGGACACTTTTTTGTATGTACAAGCCCCCTCAGGTCACTTCCTGCTGGTCCAGCCAGCAGTGTGTTTTTGTGCAGTTCAGTGTGAAGGTTTTCAGTGGCTCATGAATGGCAGAGTGGTTAAGATGCAGTAAGATTTGGCCGGGCGCGGTGGCTTACGCCTGTAATCCCAGCACTTTGGGAGGCTGAGGCGGGCAGATCACCTGAGGTTCAGAGTTCGAGACCAGCCTGGCCAACATGGTGAAACTCTGTTTCTTCTAAAAATACAAAAATTTAGTTGTGTGTAGTGTCACATGCCTGTAATCCCAGCTACTTGGGAGGCTGAGGCAGGAGAATCGCTTGAACCCAGGAGGCAGAGGTTGCAGTGAGCTGAGATCACGCCACTGCACTCCAGCCTGGGCAACAAGAGCAAAACTCCATCTCAAAAAAAAGAAAAAAAAAAAAAGATGCAGTAAGATTTGGAAGACAGACAGCATGTGTCTGTGTTTGGCATACAGTTTTTTTTTTTTTTTTTTGGTCATAAGCTTTTGATTAGTCTCATTTTGAGAAAGTTTTTCACTGGAACAGTTTGTAGTCATTAGTGGGAGAGAGAGAAAGCTCTTCAAAGTGGTTTCAAAAGGAGAAAAGTTCCGGGAACATGTTGCCATTCAGTGGGCTGCTGCAGGGGTGCATATCCGGGGGCATCTGGAGCGGGATGGCAAAGCCCAGCTCCACGATGCCGGAAGCCCGAGAGGCGGATCAGTTGAGCCCAGGAGTTCGAGACCATTCTGGGCAACATGACAAAACCCCACCTCTACAAAAAATTCAAAAATTAGCCGTGTGTGGTGGTGTGCACCTGTTGTCCTAGCTACTGGGTCGGTTGGCTGAGGTAGGAGAATTGCTTGAACCTGGGAGACAGATGTGGTGGTGAGTGGAGATCGTGCCTCTGCACTCTAGCCTGGGCGACAGAGTGAGACCCTGTCTCAAAAATCAAAACCCAAAACAAGCCAACAGGCCACAACAAAGGAAGCAGTTAAATAACTTAATAGTTATCAGTCCCTGGGTATCCACAGGGATTGGTTCCAGGACCCCATGGATACCAAAATCGGTGGCTGCTCAGGTCCCTGATAGAAAATGATGTTGTATTTGAGTGTAACCTATGCCCACCCTCACATAAACTCTGCGTCGTCCCTAGATCACTTATCATACCTAATACAGTGTACGTGCCAGGTAGCTATACTGGTTTATTTCTTTTTTTTGAGACAGAGTCTTGCTTTGTAGCCCAGGGTGGAGTGCAGTGGTGTGATCTCGGCTCACTGCAACTTCTGCCTCCTGGGTTCAAGCAATTCTCTGCCTCAGCCTCCCAAGTAGCTGGGATTACAGGTGCCCACCACCACGCCCGGCTAATTTTTGTATTTTTAGTAGAGACAGATTTCACCATCTTGGCCAGGCTGGTCTTGAACTCCTGACCTCATGATCCACCACCTTGGCCTCCCGAAGTGTTGGGATTACAGGTGTAAGCCACCACGCTCAGCCTGTATTTTTTCTTTTCTTTTCTTTTCTTTTGAGATGGAATTTTTCTCTTTGCCCAGGCTGGAGTGCAGTGCTTGATCTGGCTCACCACAACCTCTGCCTCCCAGGTTCAAGCGATTCTCCTGCCTCAGCCTCCTGAGTAGCTGGGACTACAAGCATGCGACACCGTGCCTGGCTAATTTTTGTATTTTGAGTAGAAATGGGGTTTCACTATGTTAGTTAAACTGGTCTCGCACTCCTGACCTCATGATCCTCCTGCCTTAGCCTCCCAAAGTGTTGGGATTACAGGTGTGAGCCACTGCACCCGGCCGCTCCTGAATATCTTTATCCACAGTTGCTGTGGAAGGCTGGCTGGCAGTGGCTGGACTTAGGCTCAGGTGTTATGCGCAGTGCATTTCGTGTGGTGTTTCAATGAACCTTCACAGCAAATGCTGTTAATCTCCTCTTTGGAGACTGAAGCTTGAAGAGGTTCATTCATACATTCTTCAAATGTTTATTGAGTACCTACTGTGTGCTGGGCACCGTCCCAGGCCCTGGCCCTCATGTTGTGGTGAGCAGAGATTGCTCACAGCATGCAGCGGCTTCAGTGGCAAATGAATATATAGCACTGCCGGTGACGCAGCAGGCAAGGGGAGGGACAGAGCGGGTGGTGGTCAGGGCAGAGTGCCCTTTCACCAGAAACCTGACTCCATGCAGGAGGACCCTCAGATGTCCGGGAAGAGCATTCTAGTCAGGAAAAAAGTGCAAAAGTCCTGGGGCACTCTGAGTGCCCTCAGAGTTTTTTTGTTTTTGTTTTTGTTTATTTTTTCGGCAGGTGAGTTTTTTTTACACACTCCTTAGCAGATTCCAACTTCCATGGCCACCATCCTGCTTGTCCTTGGAGGTTTTAAGGGACAGCTGGAGCTGAAGCCGGGCAGAGGGAGAATGGAGGAGCAGGACAGAGAGGTGGCTGGGGATGGTGGTGCAGGCCTTGTGGGCCGTGGGTGGACATTCCATGGAATCTGAACTGGGAGCCATTGCAGGAACGGAATGATCTGAGTCAGAGTTTCAAGGTCACTGCATGAAGGACAGAGAAGAGGCAGAGGTGGAGCTGGGAGGCCAGCAGGCTCCAGATGGCAGCTTGACCACAGTGGGACTGGTGGAGCTGGGAGGAGCGGTCAGGGAGAACGGTGAGAGGCGGTATGGCCAGCCCATGGCTGGGCCTGAGTGACCTGTGGGAGGCAAGGCCGCTGGCTTTCCTGGGGCAACCGTGGGAGGAGAGGCTTGTGGAGGAAGAGAGCTCGGTTTTGCCTATGTCCGACACGGATGTCCTTGGGCTCCAGACTGTGTGTGAAGGCCAGGCATGGTGGTTCACGCCTATAATCCCAGCACTTTGGGAGGCCAAGGCAGGAGGATCACTGGAGCCCAGGAGTTCGAAACCAGCCCAGGCAACATGGTGAAATGTCATCTCTATAAAAATACAAAAATTAGCCAGGGGTGGTGGTGAGTGCTGGTGGTCCTGGCTACTCAGAAGGCTGAGGTGGGAGGGTCACTTGAGTCTAGGCTGCCGTGAGTCATGCTCAAGCCACTAAACTCCAGTCTGGGTGACAGAGTAAGACCCTGTCTCAAAAAACAAAAACCCAAACAAAAACAGACTGTGTGTGAGTCTGGACTCCTGGGGAGCTGGGGGCACTGGAGAGGAGCCTTGGCCCCAGGCGCACCACGTGCCTCTCTGGGCTGTGGGTCTCGGGAGTGTCTTCCCAGCACTGGGCTGGGGTGCTGCCCGCTCCTGCACCCGCCCCGTCCCCTCTGCCTTTCTAGGCTTCCTAGGTGAGCCACCTGCTCCTGCCCTCCCTCCACGTGGCCAGCTGGCATCTCCTCCACTCTGCTAGAACATTTCTTCCCAAGGCTTCCTCCTGCTCCTCTTTGTTCAGACCAAGGGAGGCTTTCCCGGGCTTCTCCTTCTGGTTCTTTCGGGGAGTTCACACCGCGGACCCTCACTCTCCCTGCGTGCCACGACGCTGACTGGCTCTCTTCCTGCTGTTGTGAATTCCTCTTCCTCTGCCTGGTGTTCGTTTGTTCAGCGAATAGTCACCGAGAACCTGCCAGGCACCAGGCAGTGTATACGTCCTCAGAGTGAATGACCTCTGTCCTGCCAGAGCACGGGCACGTTTGTAATGAACGCTGTGATAAGGGCTCAGGAAACAAAGATGGCCGTGCCACAGAGGGACCGACAGGCTTTTCCCTCTGTCGTCTGGGTCTCAGTCTGTGGCCTGGACTCCTCAGGGCTCCAGGAGCTTGGGTCCAGGCACTGTGGCCCTGCCTGGGAGTCTCCAGTCTCCAAAGGGAGCCCCTGTCAAGACCTCCCCATTCTTTCTCTATCGCTCCAGATGCCAGGGCTGAGGTCCAAGGACCACCATGGACTCCCTCTTCCCACCTGCCCCCAGGGCCGGACCCTCTCAGACTCCACCTGGCTTCATGCCGTCTCCCCCCAGATCACCAGCAGCAGCTGTTTGCAGCCTGTCCCTGCACTGCTCCTCTCTAGCCACCCCGGAGGGCCTTGCTCACAGGCCCCAGGTCTTCTAGGTCTTCCAGGAGGCGGAACTTTAGCCCTGGCCCGGGAGGCCCTTCCAGCAGGCATCCTCCCACCTGCATCCGCAGTCCTCCCAGGTCTTGGGCCTTCCTGGGTAATCTAGCCTCTCTTGTCCAAGGCTGTCCACAGACCTTTGCTACCACAGCCTAGAGTGGCCCTTGTCAGGTGTCCTCTCCCAGGCCCCTCCCCACCCTGCCCACTCTGGCTCAGGGTTGCTGACATTCGGGACCATCCAGGCACTATAGGTGTCCAGCAATGTCCCCGTCCTCTGCCCACTAGGTGTCAGTAGTACCCCAAGTCCAGGCCATCTGAACAGTTTCCAGACATTGCCCAGTGTCCCCGAGGGGCATGGCTGCTCGGGCGGTCTGAGTACCCACCCCTCAGCACAGCCTGGCATACCTGCTGTCACTGTTTGTCCCTCACTGTCCCCTTAGTCAGAGCATCTCAGGGGCGTCCTAAGAGAGTCAAAGCGGAGCCTGCTCTGCTCCTGTGTTCCTAGCTCTGGCACGTGCAGTTCTCCTGGTAGCAGCTGCTGCCGACCTTCTGCGTCAGGGAGGGCAAGGCACCTGTTGCAGCTCAGTGCCTGTGCCCGGCACCGTGTCTGGCAGAGATGAATGTGCAGTGTTTATTGGCTTTGTGAGCGTGGATTGGCCATGGATGGGTTTTCTGCTGTGGCACCTGGTGGACATGTGGACCTCCGGGGCAGGTCCCGCATGTATGCTGCAGGGAGGGAAGGCATTTGATGGGTCAGCTGCAGACAGACGTTCCGGCACTCTCCGCCAACCAGACCAAAGCCCCTGCCCTCGGCCCTGTGGAGGACACGTATGGAGGGCAGCAGGCCCTATGTCTGTATCAGGATGCTGACCTGTCCCTCTGGCTGGGGACTTTCCTAGTTTTAGCCTGAAAGTCCCTTTCCCTGGAACCCAGGTCAGTCTTGGTAGTTGGCCACCCTAGTCTGGAGAGTTAGTTTGGGAAGAGGCAGCGTTTCCTTTCCGGGAGATGAGAATGTGCTTGCTGTGCTGGGCCGCTGGCTGGGCCTGGGGTTTCCAGGGCCTGAATGTTTGACCTGCTTGCTGGTACTGGCGGCAGCTGCTTTGGAGGGCGCCCCAGGGTGGCCAGACGGTAGGTGGCGCTGTGGGCAAGGTGAGGCATGCTTCTCCTGGCTCCTGGGAGGAGGAGGTGACAGCCAGGAGGAAGAGGTGTGGGTGCTCCTGCCTCACCTCAGTCACCTCAGCTGCCGCTCCCTCACCTGCCTACTGCTCTTCGTGTGTGTTTGCTGCTGCTGCCTCAGTTTCCACTTTCAGATCTCCAGCCAGCGGTCTATGGCTCGTTTCTGAGTGCCCCAGGGTATCCCGCCAGGTGCTGGAAAAGCCGACCTCATGGGTGCCGTGGAGTCAGCCCAGGTCCCATGCCCTTGTCATTCACATTCCCTCCCTGGGCCTCAGTTTTTCCATCTGTAAAATGAGGACGCTCAGCTGAGGCCCTATCCAGCTCTGAAACGCTGCAGTCCCCTCACCTGACCAAGTCCGGGCTCTGGGGCAACTCTGTGCTGGGACAGGACCCTGCCCTCTGGGAGTGGCGCTGGGTTAGCAAGGTCAGACTGGACATTAGATGTGATGGAGAAAAATCAGCATTTGGTCAGTAAGAAAGCTCACAACTCGAGGAGTTGCAGGAGAGAACATAACCAGGCAAGAGGCGGGAGACAGGGTCGTGGGGCCTGGAGGGTGGCAGTGGGCCACGGGCAGGGCAGAAGTGGGCCCACGGGGGCTTTTTGGAGGAAGAGTCGGGGGAGGTGGGCAGGAGCCAAGGAGGCCAAGGAAAGGGCTCTGAGTAGACAGAGAAGGTGGACTGCAGGTGGGCCTGGAGCTTGTGAGGGAGAACCCCACATGCTTACCTGCAATCTGGACTGTCTGCTCAAGGATGGTGGCGTGTGCATGTGAGTGAGTGTGTTTGTCGGAAGTTAGGATAGGGGCATGAGCCAAACTGTCTGAGACCCTTGCTTCCATCTGGCTCAGAAATCTGGCTCCCGGGGCATGGCCACATACCCACTGGGCTCCAAGCCAGTGGTTCTGGACCAGAAAACATAGTCCTCTGCCAGGGCCTCTGCGCTTGCGGGAAGGCCGAGCTGAGCTGGGCTTACTGGCAGAGCCTGTGGCAAAAGAAGCGTTTTTTCTTTGAGCACAGCCAGCTGGCTCATCAGGCCTGACAGAGACCTTGGCTCTAGGAGCCCAGGGCTCTTGTCCCTTCAGACCAGTTTCACCTAAGATACCATGGCCCTCCCAGCTGTCCCCGGCTCCTGTCTGGGCTGTGCTCACAGCTGGACTCCCGTGGAATGAATGGCAGGTCTAGCTTCAGCTCCACGGCTGGGGACAGTCAGTTCCTTGTCCCCAGCGCCCACACTCACTCCCTGGGCTCCTTGATGTTGGCTCTCAAGTGCAAGCCATTCCAGGGGCCACGAATGTGGGATCTTTCAGAGTCAGACAGTGGGCGTGGGCTTTTAGCTGGAAACAGCCCTGCTGCCCCTGGGGCGCCGCCTCCCTCTGAATGGCAGCTGAGCTGGGCAGCAGCATTGCTCTGTGGGCCACTGGCACCGGCCTGGCAGGGGGCCTCTGCCATCGTGCTAGGGCTAACTTTAGAATTGTGGTGTCCGAGCGACGTGGTGACAAAGTGTATGACAAGGTGTCTCGAACTAGGTCAGCTCACAGTCTGTGCCAGGATGGCTGGGAGTAATATGGACAGGAACAAAAGGGAGGGGAGAGGGAGCACACCCTCCTACCTGGAGCCTGGAGGGCAGGGTCCCCACTGAGCCGAGCTCTTCCCCCGCTTTCCTGCAGGCTCCTAATACTCCAGAGATGGCTGGGTGGGAGCCAAGCGTGTCTTCCCTGGATGATTTATTTTTGGTTCTGGTGTTTACAGCATGATAAAGGCTATCAGACACTATTAGTGTGAGCTGAATCACACTAACCGAAAGGCAGAGGGCAGCTCTGGGCGCTGTGGTTTGGTGTGGGCATGGCACAGGGGAGAGGAGGCAGGGGACCCAGGCGGCCTTCGTTACTTCACCTTTTCTTAGGCATTTCCAGTAGGTTGGGCCTCCTACTTCCACCTTTCTGTAGACCTGGCTGATGGCCTTCAGGCTAAGCATGGCTGGCTGGAGAGGTTCGTTCGCGACCTGCCCCCTGCACCCAGTTGGGTGTTTGTCGGAAATTAGGATGGGGCATGAGCCAAATTATCTGAGACTTACCTCATCTGCCTCTCCTGAGACTTATCTCCCAGAGCCTGGGCCAGGTGACCCACCGCTGTTCTAGAGACACGTTCTTCTCCTTCCCTCTGTGCCTTTGTACTTCCTGCCTCCTCCTCCACGCGGGCTGCCCCGCCTCCACCCGGCTGCCTGGGCTCCTCCAACCTGGCTTCCCTGAGCCCTGGCCCTGTGCAGACACGGCCGGGCCCTCCTCCCCAAGCCCCTCCGAGCCCTGCGGCAGTGCTGAGCACCAGCCCTGGGAACTAAGGTTGAAAGTGTGTGTTTTGCCTCCTGCCTAGACTGAGAGCTCTTGGAAACTATGGGTGGGGTCTGAGGCGCCTGTGGGTGTCCTGGGCCTGGGCCGGTGTGGTGAGGGATGGGTGGTGAAGGGTACCCTCTTTCCTGGAAGAGGAAGCCATGCAGCCAGGCACAGTCACCCCAACTCTGCCGAGATCACGCAGAGCCCGCTGGGCTGTTCCCCCCCTCTTTCTCATGTCTTCTTTCTTCCCCTGTAGAAAGGGTAGTAACTCCCTGCCAGGCCTCACGCCTGCGCTGTCAGGAACTGAGATGCAGCCCAGCATGGCTGTGCTATCTGCTTTACCCCATTCCTGGGTCTTCTCTGGAGGCTGAATGAAATTCCATGGACAATTTCCAAGGCATGAGTTTCTGTGCCATTTCTCTGCTAACCTCCTTGGTGACCCAGAACAAGACCCTTCACTTGGGTCTGGAGGAGCAGCCTCTGCCCCACTGTGCTCAGCAGTGGCAATAAGGCCTTCAGGGAGAGAATGGGTGTAAAAGGGTTTGGGCTCCATGGAAAAGCAGCCGTGGGAGCTGCCTGGCTGCTCCATCTCCAGAAGATCCTGAGTGGAAGCGCCCCGGCCTGCCTCTTCCAGCCACTGTTCCCAGCTTTAGGCCAAGCACTTTCACTTGGCCCCAGAAACTCCTGCCCAGAAAATTCTCATGGCCTAGGGATACATCTGGCGGCTCTCTCTCCAGGAGTGCGGAGTCAGCCTGGGAGGGACAGCGTGAGACTCAGGAGCTGATGGATGTGCTCGTTCTTGGCCAGTGCTGCGGACCCACACAGCGGCAATGGTGTTGGGTTCTCCAGTGTCACGGATGCTGCCGCCAGGGTTCATCAGTTGCCCTAGAGGCAGCCCTGTTCCTGCCACCTTGTCCCGGACTCCCCGCCCTCCCGATTCCCTGCCAGGCATGGCACAGTGAGACTCAGGTGGGCTCCAGTGGGAGATGGTAAGTGCTAGGCTGCCCGCTGGGCATCCCGGGTTCTGAAGATGCTGGGTTGAGAACACAGCTTCCAGGGGAGTTTCCCTTGTTTGTGTTACTGCTGGACCTTGAGATGATTCCATCATTTTATTCAAAAGAGGGGACACTGGCCTGACACAGAGGTGTGGTCTCCTGCAGGTGTTGGTGGCTGGTGAGCCTGGGCTGGCTGTGGGGACCCTTTGCTCATAGGCCAAGGTGTGCCCTGGGTATTGGGCAGGGATTTCAGGAGAGGCTGAAATGGGGGCAGAGCATTCAGCTCTGAAATGGGAGCAGAGCAGCCCGACCCAAAGGTCGGGGAAGGGGGATAGAGAATCTGATTGTCTGATGGGAGGTGGCAGTTGGAGGGTCCTGAGGATGGTGCAGAGGGTGGGAGACGGAGGCTGCAAAGATCCCCCAGCCGGTTTTCAAAACCAGGTGCTATTTTGAAAGGCACTGGCTGAGTCCTGGAGGCAGGCACGTGGCTCCGTAGGTGTGCAGGACACTCCAGACAGCCGCTGGGCTCACCCCCCGGGAAGACATTTGTCTCATCACCCCATGCTGAAAATGACCCAAGGCAGGGACCCCAGCCCACGTGTGCAGTGCAGGGTCGTGTGTGCTCGCTCAGAGGCCTTGCTCCTAAGGCCTCCCCGCCCAGGGCACCCTCCCACGCTGAGTCTCCCCTGTACAGCTGATGTCATAGCCTCTCACATGAATCAGCATGGGCAGTGGGTGTGAGCCCCTCTAGTGAGAGCAGCATTGACAGCTGCTACGCACTGTCACCCTTGGGCAGCTATGGGAGCAGAGGGAAGAGAGATTGGGGGTACCCGCCTTCCCAGGTAGAGCGGGCTGCCCATAGGACTTGCTGGAGTTTCCAAGGAGACTGAGGTTTGGGGGTTGCTGTGAGCTGGCTGGATGTGGCTGAAGGCCTCTGCCCTCTCTGGCCTCTGTGCCCCTGTCCCGTGTCGTGCTGTTCTGCACCACCCTGCTGTGTGGACTTGGTGAGTTCTGGTCACCGCTGCTACTTGAAGTTTCCTGGGCTAAAATCAAAGGAGCTAAATTATCTCCCAAGGTCCTTTCCATTCTGGATCTCCTGTCAATCCAAGGAAGATGGGGAAGAGGGCTTGGAGACAGCTAAGTTCAGGGATGAAGAGTCTGCTGGGGGCAGAGGGGAGGCAGCATGAACCCCACACCCAAACCCCATACTCCATCTCCATCCCTCACTCCCTGCCAGGAGCAGAATGTTGGCGGATGCGAGTCCAGGAGGGAAGAAGAGCCATGGGTGGGGTGCAGCTGTAGGGCCAGTGCCACCACCGCTGCCCAAGGACCTGGTATTTGATGCCACATCCTCCTGGTGGCATCCGTGGCTCTGCTCCTTCCCCATGACCCCCCCACACCTCCATCCTGGCGCCTGGGGCCGGTGGGATTGCTCTCAAAACCACCTCAGCCAAGAGGGCTCCTTCCTAGGACTCAGGAGGAAGAACGTATGGGACAGCCAGGCCTCAAGGGGCAGGGCAGGGGCTCTGGAGGATTAAAGCTGCCAAGGCCAAGCCCTGCCCTGTGAAGGCCTCACAAGACCTGTGCAGGCCAAGTGCTGGAGAATTCCCTCTTCCAGGAGCCAGCGCCGTCACGGGGAGGTGGGCAGACTGTGCCCTACTCCTGGGTGAGGTGGGGGCTGTGCATGGGGCGGGGCGGACAGAACCCCACCCAGGCCAGCCAGCTTGCCCACCTGCTGCCCGCTGGCTGGGCCACTGGAGCTGGGTGCCCTCCTGGCCTCAAACCTGCTGTGCCTTCTTAGAAAGGCGTTTGGTCCCTGCTGTAAGAGGAGAATGGCGTCCTTGCCTCAGGGCTGGCTGAGGAGTGCGGTGTGCTCCGGGCACACAGCGGCTGCTGCACACCTGCTGCTTTGCCTGCCACCCCCCCATGGCAGCAGCGTGGTTGTCATAAAGCTGGAAAGCCAGTGTGGATGGACCATGTTGCAGTTGCCATTAACGATCTTTGCTCGTAAAGTTTTTAGTGGCCTCTCTGGCCTTCCCCCATCTCAGGCCCAAACTGCCCCTTCTTCCTAAGGGCGCCTGTGCTTCTTCCTGCACAGTCCTGGGGCTTCCCCCTTCACATTTCCTCGGAGCTGAGAGATGGCACCTCCCTGCGAGGTGGGGCTGAGAGGGCCCTGCAGGTGTGGTAACTGGAGGGGCTGAGGGGTCAGAGGCCAGGTTTGGCCCCGCCGATGACTGGCACCAATAACAACGCCACGTAGACCAGGTGTCTGCCCAGAAGCCCCTTGGGCCTGAGGTCGGAAGCCTCCCTGGGAGGTGAAGGTGGCGTTGACCGGCAGCTGGTGGGAACCCGCAATGTGCTTCTCTCTGTGGGCCTCGGGGCTCTGAGTCTGCCGGTTCCTTAGGCCGAGCCCTCCTGCACCCCCAGCGCCCACCCTCCAACTCTCCCCTGCTGCTTTCAGAGACAGACCTTGGAGCCTCGGCCAGGCTGTCCTAGTCACAAAGTAAGTGTCCAAGGCAGGGGTCAAAGTCACCAGCAGCCACTCGAGGCATCCTTCCCATTGAATTGAGAGGCATGGAAAAGGCCGCTTCTGTGAGGAAAGGGTGGCCGTGTGCAGGTTCCTTGTCAGGTGGGAGGGACCTTGGACACATCTGATGTCAGAGAAGCCACATGGGGCCGGGGGAGGAGGGACCAGGGTCTGGTGGGACTTGGGGGCATTTCTCTCCCTTTTTTTTGAGACAAAGTCTTGCTCTGTTGCTCAGGCTAGAGTGCAGTGATATGATCTCCACTCACTGCAGCCTCTGCCTCCCAGGTTTAAGAAATTCTCCCACCTCAGCCTCCTGAGTAGCTGGGATTACAGGTATATGCCACTATGTCCAACTAATTTTTATATTTTTAGTAGAGACAGGGTTTCGCCATGTTGGCCAGGCTGGTCTCAAACTCCTGACCTCAGGTGATCTGCCTGCCTTGCCCTCCTAAAGTGCTGGGATTACAGGCGTGAGCCACCATGCCCAGCTGGGAGATTTGTCCTTGAAAGCATATCTCTCCCAACTGCCTTTGAAGGTGGGATCAAGGGATTGCAGCTGTCTTGAGGGGCAGGACGTCCATGGCAAGGGACAGTGCCCTCCACAGCAGAAGCTCAGTGCTGACTGTGCCTCCACTGTGACTGTCACGGTGGTCAGCCTCATTGTCATCATCACCACTCCTGCTGCTGTAATGGCTGCCGCCACAGCCAGCATGGTGCCTGAGACACAGCACATAGGCTGAGAGGATCCTATCCACCCTGAGGGGCAGCCCCCGGTGTTACAGAAGCAGCTGAGGGCCCGAGAAGTCACTTGACTTGTCCTGGCCTGGGCCATGCGTGCAGAGCTGGGCCAGCCCTGTGCTTCATGCCCCCCACGCCCCTCCCTGCCTGGTGCAATGGCAGGAAGGTGGAAAAACAGCCCCGGGCCACAGCACAGTGGGGTCCGATGGACCAGAACGCCGGCCCCGCTGGCAGGAAGAGGCCCTTCGAGCACCTCTCGTGGATCTGGCCCTGAGGCCCCTCCTGCTGGAGCCTGGGGTGCTCTCACGTGCCCTGCGCCAACTTCGAGACAGCCCAGCTTCCCGGCTGCTGTGTGCCCTGCCTGTGTCAATATTATGACTGGACTTCCTGCAGGTCGGGCCACACATGGGGCGTCCACGTGAGGCAGCCACGTGGAAGTGGTATCCCCATGTCCTCGAGCCCCGTGGAGTCCGTCCCCCTTGCCGTCCTTGGGAGCCCCGTGCGGTTGTGCCTCCATCATCTCTCTGGGCCTCTTAGCACACAGGTCTGTCCTGGCTCTGAGAGCATGAGGGACCTGGGCAAGATTCCTGGCTTCTTGGAGCCTCGCTGTTCTGGTCGGTGACGCAGGCACAGCTGCCTGGCTGACTGTTACAAGGGCTGGGTGGATCAGGGCTGGAGCTGCGCCTGGAGCCGGCTCAGCATCAGTGACTCTCTGTTCCCTCTTCCCACCTCCGGCCTTACCGTCGCTTCCCCTGAGAGCGGCCGCCCCAGGGCATCTGTTGTGGGACTGCTCTGTGGGGTTTGTCCTTGAAACCTTTCCAGGCTTCTTCAGGGCGGGCTCAGGCAGGGACTCAGGGGACTTGGCATCCAGCTTGCAGCCTTGCAGTGAGGTTCCGGGTGTGGCCGGCCATTTGCTATGCTAAGCTTCAGGCCTTGGCGTTCTTAACTGTGAAAGCGGTTACCCGTAGGTTCCACCTCGGGTCTTGGGAGGATGAGTGACACACTCCTCGTGCAGCGCAGGGAGCCAGGCAGAGTCGAAGCCTGATAAGTGTGAGCTGGGAGTGGCTGTCATCCCCCGGGCCCTGCCCCACGGTGCCCAGTACATGCTTGATGACTGCGGTGTGCGTGGGTCCTGCTCATCATGCGAGACTCACTGGAACCTGGGGCAAATAGGATTTGCATGTGGGGTCTGGAGGAAGGGAGGAGAGAGGGGAGAGGAAGGTGTGGCTGGGTCCTTGCTGTCTTTAGTCACACTGCGCACATTGCTGACTCCTAGACGGCTCCCAGGGCCCAGGGGATGTTTGGTTAAAGGCAGCCTTAGGAGCGGGAAGGACAATGGGTGGCCCAGGCGGTGTGTAGGTGAGGGTGGGGCAGGGCAGAAGTGTCGAGGAGTGTCGAGGGGGGCCTGGGCACCTTGCTCCTGTGGCTAGGGCGGCAGGGAGCCTGTGTAGACATGCAGCTGGTGTGGATGGGAAGGGTGGCTTGGTCGGGACCTGTCACCTGGTCACCGTGCTGCTCCTTGGCTAGGCAGAGCTTTTCCTCAAGGGCCAGTTTGGTTAAAAGGTGGTGATGTCTGTACAGATATGGCTCCAAGTTCCACCATCCCCAGGGGCCCATGCCTCCGCTCCCAGTTCTCTCACCCCTCCCTGGGGCCAGTGAGGTGAAAGAGAGCACAGCCTCGGGGCCCCAGGCAGCCCCTGTTGCTCCTTAGCTATGTGGCAAGGGCAGGTTACCTGCCCACCCTGTACCTTCATCTCCTTCATTCCTGCCTCTGGTGTCCCCGAGGGCGGGACCCAGAGCCTTTCCATCACAGCTGGCACACTGGAGGCCTCCCTGTCTGCCCTCACCCGATGCCTGCCCTGACTGTGTGACGGCCGAGGAGTGCACAGTGCAGCACATGGGGTGCTGTGCAAAGGACATGCCCCAGCCAGGTCACCGGGGAACTTTCTGGCCAGATCAGGTGTGGCTTCGCTGTGATTGTCTAAGAGGCTGGGTCTTGGCAGGCCTGGTGGAGACCTCAGGTGGGGTCGAGTAGCTGGCGGGCCTCAGAGGCTTCGGCCACCTCTGACTTCCCAGCACTCAGGTGGGGCCCACCAGGCCAGGGAGAGCACTGTGCAGGCAGCTGTGCGGTGGGGCTCCAGCCCCAGTCACACCACTGATTGGCCTGGTGTGGCCGTTTCACCACTCTGAGCCTCAGTTTCCCCATTCAGAAACTGGGAGGAGGTGGGGCTGCACAGTGGGCCGTTTTTGCCCCATACTTCTGTTGCCACCCTGTTCTCAGGCTACCCTCGGTGTTTCCTGGGAATCCTGGCCAAGACACTGATAACCACGAATGCCTGCCCAATCCAGAGACCACAGTTCCTCTATGCCCCCTTGGATGCCCCTTACCAGCCAGAACTGCCCTTCATCCTGGCTCCACCAGCCTTTGGCACCTCTGAGGAATCACAGGCCCGTTTCACGGAGCCCAGTGCTGGACTGCCCCTGACAGAGATGACCTCTGTCCCTCTCCACAGGCGTCCAGGTTCTGGCTGGCCCCATTCACAGCAGGCTTCCTTCCCCAGCAGGCCTTTGAGGGGCAGGTACCCACCTTAAACAGGCTGCCTGGCTTCCAGTCCTGTTCTGTCTGCCTCAAGCAGGTCAGTTAGCCTCTGTGAGCCTCAGTTTCCTCTTCTGTGAAATGGGTACAGTGGTGTTGATCTCATTGGCAAGGCTTGCATGGAAAGTCCCCTCAGACCCCACTGCCTCCAGCCCTCCCCAGGGTCCCCTTTTCTGAAGTCCTGTGTTATGGAGCCAGGCGTGGAGAAAGGGCTGGGGCCAGCATTGCTGGCACACCTGCTAGCTGTGTAGCCCGGGCAGGTCATACCAGGCCTCTGGGACCCAGTCTCCTTGTCTGTAAAAACGGGGAGAGTGAGAAGCTGCGACAGGGTGAAGTGAGCAGAGAGGAGGTCTGATTCGGGTTTGATGAAGGTTTCTGCAGCCATGGCAAGGATGCAGAGAGAACAGGGCTGGGCTGGGATGCGTTTTGTAAATGTGACCTGCTGAGATGGCTTCGTTTCTCTTAGTGCCCTGGCTGGGTGGGCTGGCCTTGGAGCGGTGCTTCCTGCTGGGTGGTGGGGGTAGGCTCTTGGAGGGGCGGCGGCTGGAAGGGACCTCGTTACAGTGCACGTGGAGCACCTGAGGCCTGGGGGGGCTCAGAAATCACTACAAACCTGTTGCCACGCCAGGTTTGGTCCACTCTGCTGCCCTTTCTTTCTTTCTTTTCTTTTTTTTTCTGAGAGTGGGTCTCCCTCTGCCCAGACTGGAATGCAGTGGCGTCATCTCTGCTCACTGCAACCTCTGCTTCCTGGGCTCAGGCGATCTTCCCGCCTCAGCTCAAGTAGCTGGGACTACAGCCACGCTTCACCACGCCTGGCTTATTTATTTATTTATGTGGAGACAGGGGTCTCACTCTGTTACTCAGGCTGATCCCAAACTCCTGGGCTCCAGCGATTCTGCCACCTCACCCTCCCAAAGTGCTGGGACTGCAGGCGTGCGCTCACACGCTCAGCCTCACCGTGCCTCCAGCCAGTTCCTCTGATAATCCTGTAGCAGGAAGCCACTGCAGGTGCCAAGCTCTTGGGGTTCTGGTGTCCAGCCCAGCCAGCCAAGCACGGTTCTGTCCCTCGGCCAGTCCCCGGCCCTCCCTGGCCATCCACTCAGATGCCATTTCCTCCTAGTAAACCCTGGGGAGGGCAAGGCCGGCCTGAAGCTCAGCTTGGCGGCTGCGGGCCCCAGGAGCCAGTACTTTACCTCGGGATCGCCTGCCAGTCCTGGATGCCTGGCTCTACTGGAATTGGGAGAGTGGCCTATCATGGTCACCAGCCCCCTGCAATGTACCCCTGCACTCCTTGGTGCTGGCTGGGGCCCATCCCATTTCGGTCCTGCTGAGCTTTGCCTCAGTTCTTTATTCATTTGGCAAACATCTCCTGGCATTTGCCCCACGGAAAGCGCCGTCCTGGGAGCTGTGGGCTTCTGGAGATGAGCGGGAAGCTGACTCCGGAGGCTCCTGGGACCTGCTCAGGCATCCTTGTTACCACCCAGGTCCCAGAGCGAGCCAGGAGCTTCTGAGGCTACAGAAGCTTCTCAGCCTGGTCCCTGGCTCTCCTCCTCCAGGACTTTCTGTGGGCACCAGCATCTTCCATTTCGCGTTTCCTGTGTGTGATTTTGTAAGCACGTCACGTCCCTTTCATAAGGAAGCAAGGGACAAAGAAACAAAGGCCAGTGGAGCCCAGTCCAGGGTGGTCAGAGGTGTTGGCTCCGGGTAGGTCCGCCACTCTGGTGTGTCCCTGCGTGGGGGTCAGGCTGGGGAGGTGGCGTCGAGAATCAGCCAGGCAGGAAAGACTAACAGGCTGCCCAGAGGCCGGGAGCTGGTGCATAGGTGGTGGTAGCTGGGGGCATTGCTGAGTGCAGGGGCTCCCGGGGAAGCCAGGGGTTCAGGAGGGGACACCAGGCAGGCACCTGACCTGGGACTCAATCCTCTGGCGGGAACCTAGAACCTCTAGCTTGGCAAGGTGAGGGAGATTTGAAGCATCGGAGGCAAATTCTGCCTCTCTTAGAGCCCCTGGAAACCTGCTCTTAGAGCCCCTGGGAATCTGCCAAGACTGAGGCCTTCTCTGTCTCTTTTCGGCATCCTGTGCTTGGCTGAAGATGAGAGCCTTGCTTTCCCACTGAGAGGCAGCAACGCGGGAGCCACCACGTCTGCAGATGGATTTGATTCCTGCATTAATAGCAAAGCTCCCACTCCATGGATCTTCCAGCAGACAAAGGGCATTTTAACCTTCCTCTCACTTCCAGTAGCTTGGAGTGGCTCATCTGGCCTCTCTGAAGGAGGGAAGAGACTTCAGACAGCTCCATGTGTGTTCAGAGGCAACAGAAATTTCCAGGAAGGGCCAGGCGAGGTGGCTCACACCTGTAATCCCAGCACTTAGGGAGGCCGAGGTGGGTGGATCACCTGAGGTCAGGAGTTCGAGACCAGCTTTGTCAACATCGTGAAACCCTGTCTCTACTAAAAATACAAAAAACAGCCAGATGTGGTGGCACGTGCCTATAATCCCAGCTACTTGGGAGGCTGAGGCAGGAGAATCACTTGAACCCAGGAGGCAAAGGTTGCAGTCAGCCGAGATTGCGCCACTGCACTCCAGCCAGGGTGACAGAGCGAGACTCTGTTTCAAAAAAAAAAAAAAAGAAAGAAAAAAATCTGCTGAATTCACTCTGGTCGTCACTGATGAAACCGTCAGGGCAGGGGCTCCATTGGCTCAGCCTGCGCAGCTCACAGCTCACGTTTGCTGGCTTAGAAGCAGCCAGAGTGGGGAGGCAAGCTGCCCACCCTTCTGGCGCACACCCTGCCTTCTGGACACGTTCCTGCACTGCCGGCCCTGCACGGAGGGCCGTGTTCATGCCTCCGGGGCCATGACAGCTCTCTCTAGAGCAGGACAGGGGATGCGCTGCTGACGTCTGGGGCAGCATCTTCTCTTCTTGGATTGTCAGGAACTTCACCCTTGTTTACTGGGGAACAGAGGCCAGCCTCCCACTGGCTTGTAGCTGAGGGGAGGCGGCCGGGTCTCTGACAGTGTCTTCTTTGTACTGATAACCCAAACACCTCTGCACAAGGTATGTTTGTGAGAGAAACAGACCAGAGGACAGAACGGAGCAGTTGCTGAAAGGGTTGCTGTTGGCTGCAGGATCCTGGCTACCAGGACCCCAGCCAGCCAGCTCCTGCTCACGGACTGGGGTCTCCACCCCACCCCTGTCTGGGTGTGCACTGGGCGGGAGGGCTGTGACTGCCAGGCAGGAGGGAGGAAGGGAGGGAGGGAGAGAGAGTGGTTCCCCCAAGTGTGGCTCCTCTCCTGTCGTTGTGGGGACGTGGCAGCCTTCAGGACACGCAGAGGACATAGTGGGGAACTGAGGACAGTTGTCCAGAGAAGTTTCCAGATTTGGCTCAGCTTTCCATGTAGGGTACAGCGCTGGAAGGGACCATGTGGCCACATCTGACTGCCAGGTGCTGCCGGGGAGAACCTGCTGAAGGTCCTAGATGTGGCTCTCCTTGGAGGAGGCCACACGGGGGAGCTGAGCTGAGCTGAGCAGGGGATGCTGGGTCAGCTTAATGCTGGTGGTTGGGTGGACACAGGCCCATCACTGGCCTGGGAGCCACTGTGGGCTTAAAAGGTGCAGAGTTGGGGGGCTCCAGAGTGAGGGACTGGAGCACAATTTCATGTGAGGGGTCATTCTGGGACAGTGGCATTACCAGCAGACCAGGGTGGCCACTGGTAAGGGCCCATGTGTGTGGTCACCTATGCTCTCCCCAGCTCTTGTCGGCTCCTCACAGCCTCCCCGGGAGACAGGGATAGTTACAGGGGGGACTCGGAAAGTCTGAGGTGTGCAGGCACCCTCCATTCATTCCCACAGCCAAACCCCAGGGGGACATGCTGCCCTGAGCCAGGACGGCATGTGGGGTGCCCTCCCCGACCCAGCTGCCAGGTGGGGCCTGACACCTTGTTCTTTGTCCCTGCCCCAGGCTTTGTGGCCTGGATAGACAGAGGCAGTGACATTAACTCTTTCCTGGCTATGGGTACAGGTCCCTGAGGACACCATGCGTGGGGACAGCAAAGCCTTCCTAATCCCCCAGCCGCCCAGGCACCTGCACACTTAAATGGAAACCTGCGTGTTGGTTTCCATGAAGAAAAGTTTGTGATTGCGGTTTCTGGGAGGCCAGTGAGGGGCTGGGACTCCACAGAATAGAGTGGACCCAGGGGGACCGGGCCACCCTCCAGCCAAGGCTCCTGACTGGGGGAAAGAGGAGAAAGGGATGAGGGGTGCAGGGAGCAGTGTGTTCAGAAAACGTTCCCTGAGAGCAGATTTGACACCGCTTCACTGTCAGCGCTGACACGCCTGTGCCCTGGGGAGCTCGGAAAGTCAGGTGCAAGATCCAGTGGCCTAATTTTAGATCTTGGGTCTCCATGTCAAAACGGCAGCAGGGTAACTAAAAAAGAGAATAAAAATGACAGCATGGCCTTGACCTCTTGTTAATCATGGCTCCAGCACATTTCCATGAGAGAGGGCCATCTCCACGCAGGGCCACCGTGGCCACATTTGTGCAGCCTGCAGGTCTCCGTGGCACCCAGACCCCTCAACTGCCAGCCTGGGGGTGGGGGCGGGGACTCCCGACTGCCCTGAGGGGGCTTGGGTGCGCTGCAGGTGAGGAGCAGCGTCTCACCCACATGGGTGTCTCCCCCATGGAGCCCAGTGCAAGGACAGGGGATGGGAGGGACGGAGGTGGCTGTTTCGGGCAAGGCCCTTATTAGACATGAGAATCCCAAATGCCAGATGACATACCCATTTACCCAGGCCCCTCCAGGAGGAATCCATTTTGCATCAGAGAGTTTTCCACTTTTCAGTGAAACTTTTTTTTTTTTTTTGAGACGGAGTCTTGCTCTGTGGCCCAGGCTGGAGTACAGTGGCACGGTCTTGGCTCACTGCAACCTCCAGCTCCCAGGTTCAAGCAGGATCAAATAGCTGGGATTACAGGCACCTGCCACCACGCCCGGCTGATTTTTGTATTTTTAGTAGAGACAGGGTTTCACCGTCTTGGCCAGGCTGGTTTTGAACTCCTGATCTCGTGATCCACCTGCCTGGGCCTTCCAAAGTGCTAGGGTTACAGGCATGAACCACCGCGCTCAGCCACTTTTTTTTTTTTTTTTCCAGACAGAGTCTCCCTGTGTCACCCAGGCTGGAGTGCAGTGGTGTAATCTCGGCTCACTGCAACCTCCACCTCCTGGGTTCAAGTGATTCTCCTGCCTTAGCCTCCCGAGTGGCTGGGATTACAGGTATGCGCTAACATGCCTGGCTAATTTTTGTATTTTTAGAAGAGATGGGGTTTCGCCATGTTGGCCAGGCTGGTCTCGAACCCCTGACCTAGGTGATCCGCCTGCCTTGGCCTCCCAAAGTGCTAGGATTACAGGCGTGAACCACCAAGTCTGGCCTTCAGTGGCACGTTAAATGCCCAGTTTTTTTGTTTCATCTTTAAAAATTTAACCGTCTGTCTCAATCTCAGGTAGGTTCCCTGCCCTCCTCCATCCAGCCATGTCATGGTGATGAGGGGTTGCCAGCCAGCAGCTCACCAGAGCGGGGGACACAAGGCCTCATGCCCTGTGCTGGTGGCTGAGGTGCTACACTGTTTCAGACTCTGTGCTTGTTTGGTGTTTCTGGCCCCTCCTTCCTGTGTCACATTGCTGCTGGTGGTGCCTGTGCCTGTCCCACGTCCCTCCTGTTTTCCTGCTTATCTGCTGTTTGGGGTGCCCTGTGACACGCCAGTTGGAATTTTACGAAGAGTGAGAGCATCTCAGCCCCAGACAGGCCCGACTGCTCCCACACTGGCTTGTGTTCTCATCGGGGCCTGGGCTGGGCCCGTGTGGATGCCTGCAAGCCTGCGGCAGCTTCTCTGCTCTGCTGGACCTCAGAGGAGCTGTCAGCTCCAGCTCACCACTGTGTGTGGTCCACTGCCCCTCACCCCCTGGACAGGCTTAGTCTGCAGTTATTATGTTCAAAATGTTAAATTTTTAAGCAGTTAACACTGATGCATGATGAAAATTCCAACAGCACAAAAAGGCGGAGAGTGCCAATGTCCCCTGCATCCCTCTCCCCTGCGCGGCTTCCCGGTGTCCTGGGTCCCTTCCCGAGATGTTCTCTGCAGTCCTTTGCGTGGCATTCAACATCTTTTCCTTCATCAACAGTCATGGATTACAATCCTATAGGAACAACAGTAATTAACGTGTATTAGCATTTCCCAGGTGTTAGGACCTAGGAAGATAAGTTCCAATTAACCATCCTGGGAGCTCTCAGTGGATTTTGGAGCTTGCTTACTTTGGCATCCATGGATCTATTTTGCTCCCTCTTGTGGCTGCGTGGCATTCCACTGTGTGGATGGCCTGTGACCTATGCATCTGTTCTCCCACTGAATAAACCATTTGGTTTTGTTTTTCTTTTTGAGACAGAGTCTTGCTCTGTTGCCAGGCACCAGGCCGGAGTTCAGTGGCGCAATCTCGGCTCACTGCAATCTCCACCTCCTGGGTTCAAGCAATTCTGCCTCAGCCTCCCAAGTAGCCGGGACTACAGGCGCACGCCACCACGCCCAGCTAATTTTTGTATTTTTTAGTAGAGAAGAGACGGGGTTTCCCCATGTTGGCCAGGATGGTCTCGATTTCTTGACCTCGTGATCTGCCCGCCTCTGCCTCCCAAAGTGCTGGGATTACAGGCGTGAGCCACCACGCCCGGCCTTCATTTGGTTTATTTCCAACTTTTCCTACGATGCACAGTGCTGAATCAAACCACCGCATACCACCGATCTGCACACGCAGGCAGAGGCATGCAAGATCGGCGGCAGGGCCTGGAATAACATCCTTTTCTTATAGGTTGATGATAAAAAAGTTGATTCCCTGCCAGGGCCACTGTCTGCGTGGAGTTTGTGTGCTCTCATGTGTGCCTGGGTTTTCTCTGTGTACTCTGCTTTCTTTCACATCTCAGAGATGTGCACATTCTTAGATGTGAAATGGCACATCTAAATGGTCCGAGTCTCAGCCGGTGTGAGTGCGAGGGTGTCCTGCGATGGGACAGCATCCTGTCCAGGCTTTGTGCCCTTGGGAGAGGTTCCAGACACCTGTGACGTTGAACTGGAGTAAGCGAGTTGGAAAATGAATGAATGAATACAAGTAGCAGTCAACTAAAAATTCGTGGTCTGCAACGATGACATAAATGCACCACAGTAGCGATGGGATCCGAACGCACTCTGAGCCCGCCCCTTCTGTTACTGTTTGGTTTTGAACAGTGTGATGGTAGGAGGTGCTGTGGGCGTGCCCTTGATAGCTTCAGGGAGTGGTGGGGAGGGGGGTCCTGAGGCAGACCGTTCAGGTGTGGCTTGTGCATATGCCTCTTGACCCCCAAGTGCCACAGGGGACCCCAAATTGCGTCCCAGCTGTGCATTGGCAAAGCTCAAATGGACTCCTGTTTGAAATTCAGCCTGATCAGTGGCACAGAAAAGCTGTGAAGATCATCCCCAGAGAGACCGCGTGCCAGCAGCCCCTGGAATAGGCAGAGACTGTGCTGTTCTGTCCTGTCCCTCCCTTCCCTGTCCTCAGAGGATCACGAGAAATGTTCCGGAGGGGGTTGTGGAAAGTACAGTTAGCACGGAACGTGGCATTTTGAACCCAGGCTATATTGGCGAGAAGAGAGGGTCCCTGTGCCCAACCCTGCTGATCCCCTCCCCACTGCCTCCGCTGTCTGTCGGGGAGGAACTGTTTTCAGGGACAGTCACACCATCCTGCGAAGGAGGATCCATTTCCGTCAGCACCCTGCCTTCTCGTGTTCCTCCCTGCCATTGGGCGGCGTGTGCGCTCCTCGCTGCACCCACACTGCCCACCCCCCACCCCCACGTCGGCATGGCCTCTGGAAACTTCACAGCCTCTGGAACCTGCAGGAACTGGGTGTTTATAGGTACAGCATGGCTGCATGGCCCAGATGAAGACGTGCCTCCTGTCTGCTGGGCTGGAAAGCTGCGGAAGCCTCAGACCCACCTGAAAGGCACAATTTTGTCCAAGGGATGGACAGATTGTCACAGCTGTGGTTATCAGAAGTGGCCTGTGGCTTTGCGAGGTATTAGCCTCAGAGAGCTAGTGGGGACACACAGGCCCGCCCTGTGCTGTCTTTGCAACTTTCTTGAATATCTAAAAGTGTTCCAAAATAAAAGGTTACCTTTTAAAACGCCATGGTTGGCTGGGCACAGTGGCTTGTGCCTGTAATCCCAGCCCTTTGTGAGGCTGAGTGAGGCAGGTGGATTGCTTGAGCCCAGGAGTTTGAGACCAGCCTGGGCAACATAGCAAGACCCCATCTCTACCAAAAATATAAAAGACATGCCTGTAATCCCAGCACTCTGGGAGGCTGAGGCAGGCGGATCATGAGGTCAGGAGTTTCAAGACCAGCCTGGCCAATATGGTGAAACCCCATCTCTACTAAAAATACAAAAATTAGCCAGGCGTGGTGGCACGTGCCTGTAATCCCACCTACTCGGTAGGCTGAGGCAGGAGGATCACTTGAATCTGGGAGGTGGAGGTTGCAGCGAGCCGAGATCGCACCACTGTGCTCCAGCCTGGGAGACAGAGTAAGACTCCATCTCAGTAAATAAATACATTAATAAATAATTTTAAAAGGGCATGGTGGCACATGCCTGTAGTCCCAGCTACGCGGGAGGCTGAGGTGGGAGCATCACCTGAGCCCAGGGAGGTCAAGGCTTCAGTGAGCTGTGATTGTGCCGCTGCACTCCAATCTGGGTGACCCTGTCTCAAAAAGAAAAAAGAAAAAAATTCCATGGCTGCTTGTCACTGCAGAGGGTTGGTCTCACGGCCTGGTCGGGGTCCTGCTGTAGGAGCTATGACCTGGTCCCCTTGCCTTCTGGACACAGGCCACGTAGCGTGGACACACCACCCTCCACACAGTGACCAAACAGGTTCTACCTCCTGTCCTTCTAGACCCGTATTCACCGTAAAGCCCTCACAGACTCTGGTATGAATTTAGCCGCAGACTGGATGTTCTGACCCCTCAAGGAAGCTTCTGGGTCCCTCAAGAACCCAGGTGACATGATCTCCAGTGCAGCCTAGTGCTTTGTAATCCTCCTCCTTCTGCCGGCCCCCTGGCCTCCTGGAGACCCCTGGGAGCCCAGGGACCACTCTAGAGTGACATGTTGTATACACACCACCCCTCCCTGCTGGATGGCCAGCCCTCAGGGGCAGCGTGGCTTGGCCTAGCCTACCCAGCCCAGGGCACTCAAGCTTTGGCGTCACCTAGAGCCAGGCTGGACTCTGGCAGGGCCGTGTGCAGCTTGACCTGCTTGGGAGCTCCAGTCTGTGGACTGCCGCCATGACGACAGCTACCTCAAGGGTTCTTGAGAACCAAGGGAGGTCGCTCCTTCCCCTCGAGGGAGACGAGCCTAGTGGGTATCCCAGGGGGCGGCTCAGATAGAGCCTTCCTCTGCTGTGTGTGTGGCAGAGCGGCTGCTGTCAGGTTTCTTTGGTGTGGCCTGCACACTGGCTCTGATTCGATGGCTCTCTCTCTGTTTTCCAATTTTCTTCTAGGCTGGAGTGCAGTGGTGTGATCTCAGCTCACTGCAACCTCCATTCCCCGGGTTCAAGCGATTCTCCTGCCTCAGCCTCCCGAGTAGCTGGAATTATAAGCGCACACCACCGGCTAATTTTTGTATTTTTACTGGAGACGGGGTTTCACCATGTTGGTCAGGATGGTCTCAATCTCCTGACCTTGTAATTCGCCTGCCTCGGCCTCCCAAAGTGCTGGGATTACAGGTGTGAGCCACCACGCCCGGCCTTTCTGATTTCCCTTGCTCTTAGCTCCTTCCTTCTGGCCTCTCCATCTTCTCAACCCATTTTCCTCTGTCCTGTTGTTTGGAGCTGTTCCCACAGAATTCAGTTGTGATTTAGATTTTCCATGCCCCTTGCTAGCATGTTCTGGTGTCTGTCATGCAAAGACATCTTACCCTTAAATACAAATTCCGAGATACACCTGCTTTCAGTTCTCAGGCACCTGGAGGTCCTGGGGGTTCTGTCCTTGAACATGAGGACAGAGATGCTCAGGGCAGGGCCCTGTGGCTGTGCCCCAAACAGAAGGAGGAAGAAGAGGGAGGCTTTCCAGACACGCAGGCAGGGCTGGGGGAGCAACGCAGGGGACAAGCCAGGCTGCACTCAGGACCTCTGCATGCAATGCCTCTGCCTGGACGGCCATTCTTCCTGTGTTCTGTGCCGTGCCATCTTTTCATCCTGCAGGCCGAAGTGTGAGGATCACCCTCCCTGCCTGCCCTTGCTCCAGGTGATTCTTTCTCCCAGCACCCTGTTCTCTGGCATCTGCGGCACAGACAGGAGGCACCCCTGGGCAGAGGCCCTGGACGCCTGGCCTGCTCGCCCTAGAGCCCCAGGGCCTGGCACTTGGCAGCCCTCCATAGCTACCTGAAGAACAGATCTGTGTGTGGAGAGGGGTCGGGAGCTCTGCACTTTCGGAGGCCTATGGCTGGCATTTGCTTGCAGGTGAGCTCGGGCTGGTTTGCAAATATTTCTCTCTGCCTCAGCAGGTGTGAAATAACACCTCGGAGCTCCTTGCCTGTTCAATTATTTCCAATTGAATTAATTATCTTGCAGTAACAGCAGAGCTGCTAATAGGGAACATTGCGTGCCCCCCGGAGGAGCATGTGACTGGAGAGCATGCTGGGAGCTGGAGAGCTGTGGGCAGCTCAGCTCCTGGGGGGCACAGCCTCCCTGGGCCTTTTCAGCAGATGGGCAGCTTCATCCTGCAGTCACCAGTGCATGCAGAGGTCCAGCCGTGTTCACCTCTTTCTTTTCTGTCCTTTAAATGGAGAGGGTCAGCACGTAGCAAATGAACCAACTCCACTTTGACTGCAGCTGTGAAGATAATGAGGCAGGCTTGGTTGGCATCTAAACTCAGCAATGGTTGGGAGCTAATTGGGATTTCGTGGGCTTCTTCCAAATCACAAGCCCTGTTGAGCTACTGATGCCCCACCTTGTCCCAGCCTCTCCTTGGCCACAGGCTAGGCCAGCCCCAGGGTGGACAGGGAGGCTCCCCCAGGGTTGAAGACAGGTGCCTGTAAGCAGAGGCCTGGGGGCTGGATGGGTGGCAGGTGGCCAGGTTACTCTTCGTAGCCCAGCTGATGCCATCCCGTTGTCTTGTAAATTTCTTCCCATGGCCTTCTCAGACTTATTAGCAAATGTCAGAAACAATGAGGGTCACTTAAACCTGATCATGCCTACTGCACCCCCGACCAGGCTGGCACCAGTTTGAAGCCTGCTTCTGAAAATGTGGTAGAGAAAGCCCTGCTGCTCCTGGGAGGGGCCCAGGCCATTTGACTCTGCCTAGTGGGCTCAGCACTGTCTGCCCAGCCGCCAAGACACGGGAGAGCAAAGCCTGGCCAAACTTGGGGGCGGTGGCATCCAGCAGGCATCGGGCCAGACTGTGGCCCACATATGCCCTTCTCCACGGGTGCCATCATCTCCTTTCTTCCTGTTAGTGATGGCTTCATTGGCCTCAGGTGACATCACCCCCTAGCCCAGGCAGAAGTGCCACGGGATCCAGCCAGAGTGTCTGTGCGTTAGCCCCAGGGAGGTTCAGAGAGGCTCGACCCCACCTGGCAAGTTTCCAGGCTGCTTGAGGAGATAAGATGGGTACAGATGAGGCTTCAGGGCTCAGCAGATGCTGTGCTGTGAGCGAGCCCAGGCGAGGTATCCCAGGGACAGAAGATGGAAGAGGTCGGTCATGGCCTCCTTCCAGAAGGAAAGAGATTTTAGCAGGAAGAGACAGGCGAGGAAAGGACTTGGTTTTTCAGGCAGAGGGGGACTTTTTAAAAATTGGCCAATTCTAAGCCTACGGAAAAGTGGAGAGAATGAACCTCCAGGCACCAGCACCTGGGTTCCAGAACATCCTGCGTTGGTGGCTGCCGTCACGACGCCATGACCTGTCCCCTGCACTCTGCTGTAGCATCTCTAAAACAGAGGACGTTTCCTACCTCAGCACAACTTCGTTAGCACAAAAGAGAACATTTTGAGCAAAAGTTTGGAAGCAGGCAAGAGTAGGGTTTGTTCTGGAATGGAATGAATAAATGAGTCACTGGCTGTTCCTGGCCCCAAGGAAAGAGCAGAGGAGGCCGTCTCTGGTGGAGGAATTGAAGCCAGGACTCAGCATGCAGGACAAGGAGTCCAGCCTGGTGGCGTAGGCTGTGGCTTCTCCAGTGGGCCTGTGGGAATGGCCCCGGGGTGGGGACCCGTGGGGATGGCGGCCACAAGAGTAGGATCTTCAGTGTGGCCTGACAGCCCCTGTAACATAGGCGGGCAGCGGGCTCCCAGGTAGGCAGTGGGCTCCCAGGTAGGCAGTGGGCTCCCAGGTGGCAGGAGCAGTGTGAGGAGCATGGAACCTCTGGAGACCCCGGGGCATGTGTCCTCCGGGCACACCCTGGACAGACCTGGGTGAGAGGTGGGCTGGGATGCCAGGACAGTGAGCAGCTTCACGCTGTGTTCGTCCTTTGTCCTTACACAGGTGGCCTGCATAGGTGGGTGAGGTCCCTCAGAATGCTCTAGAACAGTACAACTGAGGTCCTGGCTGCCCCACTCAACACACCATGATTCCTAGACTGCCCTGAGAGGTCAGGCTGGAGTGCAGTGGCGCGATCTCGGCTCACTGCAACCTCCGCCTCCCGGGTTCAAGCGATTCTCCTGCCTCAGCCTCCCAAGTAGCTGGGACTATAGGCGCGCAACACCACGCCCAGCTAATTTTTTGGTATTTTTAGTAGAGATGGGGTTTCATCGTGTTGGCTAGGATGGTCTTGATCTCTTGACCTTGTGATCCGCCCCCCTCAGCCTCCCAAAGTGCTTGGATTACAGGCATGAGTCACTGCGCCCAGCCTGAGAGGTCAGGTTTCAAATAGGGTGTGACCTGGCAGGGACACAGAGGGATGTGGGGCCAGACAGCTCCTTGGCTGCCCACACGGGAGGCTGAGTGACCCTTTGGAACGGGAAGTGCCTTGTCCAAGTGAGTGAGGGCCTGGGCCCACCTTGGACTCCCTCTGGAGGGAACGGCTCGCCTGCTTGCCTACTTTCTCCTTCCTTCCAAAATCACATGTCCAGGTCCCTTGATGAGAATGCTGCAGCTGGGGTCACTCTTGGGACTGGAGTTTGGTGGCTAAAATGCCCACATTTCTGCCCCCTATTTCACACATGGATGACGGTCCTGGGTCAGCAGGGAAGATGCTGTTGGACCTGTGTCTGCCGACTGGGAAGTGGAGGAGGCAGCCTTGTTCCGCCTCCATTTTGAAATGTCTTTTCTGTTGGGAGGACTGAAGGAAGCCAGAGCTGGTTCAGATGTTTAGAAGCACTTGGGCCAGCCCCTGCCCATCACGTGTGAGGACACCAAGGCTGTGGTCTGTGCAGTGAGTCAGGGCAGTGGGGGGACTTCATGGTTAGAAACACAGCTGGAGGCCAGATGCGGTGTCTCACACCTGTAATCCCAGAACTTTGGGAGGCTGAGGCAGGCGGATCACCTGAGGTCAGGAGTTCAAGACCAGCCTGGCCAACAAGGAGAAACCCCGTCCCTACTGAAAATACAAAAATTAGCTGGGTGTGGTAGTGTGCGCCTGTAGTCCTAGCTACTCGGGAGGCTGAGGCAGGAGACTCACTTGAACCTGGGAGGTAGAGATTGTGGTGAACTGAGATAGCGCGTCTGCACTCCAGCCTGAGCAACAAGAGTGAAACTCCATCTCAAAAAAAAAAAAAAAAAAAAAAAAGGCACAAGCTGGATTTTGCCCTTTGTCGTGAGAGCATTTCATGCCTTCATGAAAGTCACTGCGGCTATGCTTTGGGCAGAGGGCCAGGGTGCCAGGGGGCGTGGGCTGCCTTCTGTGGACTCTTCAAAGGTCAGCCACCTTCCCAGTGCCAAGGGAGGTCGCGGCCTGGTGCTGCCTGCTTAGAAGGGCCACCGAATGTGGTGAAGGGCTGGATCCTGGTCTGAGCCTGTTGAGACTTCTGCGGGATTCACTGCCAGGTGCCGGAGGAAGGCGGACAAGGGAAAGGACAGTGTGGAGCACTCAGCAGAGCCCCATGGTCGCACACGGGAAGAGCGCCCTGGCAGTGGACAGTCAGTGGCAATGCGCTCGCAAGGCCCTCAGGACTCCGTAGGACACAACATGGCTTCTCCACAGTCCTGGGGATCGGGAGCAGACGCAGAATGTGGCTGAGTGGCCCCGGCCAGGGCCTGAGAGTCTGCTTTCTGACACGCTTCCCCGGTGGTGCTGCTGGTCTGGGAACCACACTGGGTTTAAGTAACTGGCTTAGGGGACGCAAGGAGGCCAGGCTCTGAGGGAAGGCAGCTGGAGAGGAGAATGATGTCTCTACGCCCCTTCCAGCCTCAGGGTACTCCGGACCCAGCAGTGTACAGGAACAGCAGCTTTACTGCCTGTCCCCTGGGGTGGTCCCTGAAGCCTTGGGCCCCGCTCCCCCAATGGTGGCAACAAAGTGCAATGGAGGGGACGGCCTGGGGCCTGCAGGCTGCCGTCAGCCTGGGTTTGCCCGTCTGTGAAATGGGATCACATGTATAATCCCGGCTGCTTCGCAGAGGCAGGCGACGGTTGGATGGACTTGTGCATGTGGAAGAGCCCGAAACTGACAGATTCTAGAAACACCAGGATCGTGGCCGCTGTCATTACTGGAGGGTTCAACCCATTGCCTTGTTTTTCCTCCGTGAAAGACAATCTCACCAAAACACGGAGGCCCTCCCCTCCATCTGTTTGTGTCCTTGGCATGGTTCAGCCTGCTCTCCCCATGGCCTGGGAGGAAAGCGTTAGCCAGGAGGGTGGTTGGAGGTGGTGGGAGGTAATCCTGGGAGACTGTGGTGAGCTGAGGCATGGAGAAGGCTCATCTGGGGTGACCTGAGCAGTCACTCTCTATCCCAAGCGAGTCCCCAAGAGGCCACCCGGGCCCTTGTTTCTGGATTAACTGAGCGGGAGCTCAATCAGGCAAACCAGGTTGCTTGGCATGGTGCTTACCTTAAAGAAGAAGAAGGTGGGTCGGGCGCGGTGGCGCACGCCTGTAATCCCAGCACTTTGGGAGGCTGAGGCGGGTGGATCACAAGGTCAGGAGTTCGAGACCAGCCTGGCCAACACGGTGAAACCCCGTCTCTAGTAAGAATACAAAAATTAGCTGGGTGTGGTGGTGAGTGCCTGTAATGTGGGAAGCTGAGGCAGGAGAATTGCTCGAACCTGGTAGGCAGAAGTTGCAGTGAGCAGAGATCATGCCACTCCTCTCCAGCCTTAGCAACAGAGCAAGACTCCTTCTCAAAACAAAAAACAAGGTGTGCTGTGCCCTTTTGGCTCAGGCACCGATATTCAGGGGGCAGTGCCGGGCAGGTGGGCCCTGGGTGTTGGGCTCACGTGTCTGGGGCCTGTCATTTCAGCCTTGGAGCCGGGTAGCGGTGTTTCGCTCTGGGCAGGGGGCTCATGAAGAAACCTTTCTGCCTTGGCAGCCCAGGCCACAGCTGTGCCGGCTGCAGATGCCCTGGGCAGGCCCCGGTCGCAGAGGAGCCTTCTTGGGCAGGTTGCTTCATCTCTGAAGCTCAGAATCCTTTCCTGGAGCACAGATACCAAAATATTTACCCCCAGAAGCCTCGATAAACCTGTGCTCACCGCTGCTTTAGGCCCTGCAGCGACCCCAGGTCTGGCAGATGTTTCAAGTTCAGTGAGTGGGCTCTGGCTCACTGGAGCAGGGCCCAGGTGACCGGCGCCTTGGGATGAAGCGTGCCATGTCTGAGCCTGCCCACACCCCTGTGCTGCTGCAGCTGGTGGTCCTGGGGCTGCCTGCCAGCCTTCTCTCCTTGGGTACTAAGTGGGGACAGGTGCTGCGGGCCACGCTTCACGATGCTCCCCACTCCCTGTTCAGGGGGCAGCCTGGGTTTTAGGAAGCTGTGTGTGAAGCTGGAGGAGCTGAAGAGCTGGGGCTCAGATCAGGTGGTTTCATCGACTCGGGGAACTTTGAGGCACCACTGCACCTGTCCATGTGTTGAGGGAACATCTTCCTTGTAGGGCTCTGGGAGGATGAGGTGCTTCTGAAACGCCCAGCTTTGGGCCTGGCGCCTGCCTCACCCAGGTGCTCTATCCAGCAGCAGGCCGAGCACAACTCCGCCAACGTCAGCCACAATCCTGTCGGTCGGAATAAACATGCAGCTGCACCTGTGACCCAGAATCCCAGCGGCGGCTCCGTCCTGTCTCAGGCGAGCACTCAGGGTGCCTGGACTCAGCACGGGGCTGGCTGGCACAGAAACTGGAAGTGCTGTCAGTGCCGGCAGGTAGCGGAAAGACAGTAGACAAATACCAGGCAATGGAGACACTCCCTGCCCACTGCAGATTTATAATCAGCAAGCATTTATTGAGTACCTGTTGTATGCCTTGAGATGCTCAGAGTAGAGCCCTCGGGAGACCCATTCACTCACCAGGGATGAGTGGGCAATGTGCCAGGTGCCATCCAAGGTGGGTAGGGAGGGGGCACTGCGGGAGAGGGTGGGAAGGAGGCTGCATGCAGCCAACCCTCTGAATCCTGAGCCTGCCTGGAGGAGGGGGCTGCACTTCGGGGACCCTGCTGGAGAGGGGCAGTGTGGGGAGCGGGGGAGCCTGCCTGGGGCCTCTCATCCTGCAACTGCCTGGAGCTTGGGCTCCTTCTGACCGTATCCTCAGTAGATGCAGGTTCTGGGGTCTGGCTGGGGGAGCCCAGCTGGTGCTCCTGACTCACTGGCTCTTCTCCTCACACAGTGGCCGCCACCTGCCTAGGGAGTCTTCCTGGGGCTCGGCTCCCCTGAGCCCCCCGACACAATGCCAGAACCCATGCTGGCCGGCCACCCTCTCCCGCGTGTGCTATGCTCAGCCCAAAGTTGGTGCCTTCGCCTGCCTGCTCAGATCAGGGCGGGGGCAGAGGAGGCACTGGGATAGAGCCCATGTGGATCCTCTGTCGGGGGAGGGAAGGTTGGAGCTGGGATTGGAAGGCCCCTCTGCAGCTCTCCTTTTTCCACGAGCCCTCCAGGCCCCGCCCGCCATCCTGCACCCCTGCCCCCGCCCCACCCACAGCCAGGGCTGGCTGCTGCCCACTTTGGCCCCTTCCCTCGCGGCATTGCTTCTTGGCTCAACTCAGATTCTGTCTTTTCCAGAAGGTGTCTCTGTCCTTCCAGGCCCCCAACCTTTGTTCCTTGCCCTCCCCGGCGCTTGCGCTCCTGTGGTGGGCCCTCTGTGACGCTGTGAGCTCCCTGCCACCTGCCTGGTCAGTCTTCCCCGCACCAGCCGCCCAGGACCCTTCCTGCCCACGGTCCTGAGAGGTTCAGGTGCTGGTGCATGGGTGGACACAGGGGCTGAGGCAGACAGAGGGTGGCAGTACAGGGGTGGGGTCCCACAGGCCTGATGCCCCTACACTTCTCAGCTGCGGGGCTGTGCCCAGGGCTCTGTGCCCTGAACAAGGGCAGTGGTTCCCTGCACAGTGGCCTTACCAGCTAACTCAGGCCCCGCAATCGTGCTTAGCTGACAGCGCAGTGACCCTTAGAGAAATGAAAACACACGGTTACACAAAACCTGTTTACAGTAGCACAATCCCATGAGCAGTCCCTCAGCTGGGGGTGAGTCACGGACTGTGGCACTTCCACACCAAAGAATCCCGTGCAGACACAAAAAGGAACAAGTTGGGGACACACGTGACCCCCTAGGTGCATCGCAGAGGCATCACACTGAGTGCAGACTGCCACGGCCACTCGATCCCATTTCTGTGACACTGGAGGAGGGAAACGGGAGGGAACACAGGCCAGGAGTGACTGGAGTGGGGCAGGGAAGGGCCCGGCTCTGGGATGGAGCCTGGAGCCGGCTAGAAGCGCTCCGTGTCCTGACGCGGTGGTGGTATGCATTTGTCACGAGTTGTAGACCTGGTCGGGGCACAGTGGCTCACAGCTGTAATCCTAGCATTTTGGGAGGCCGAGGTGGAAGGATTGCTTAAGTCCAGGAGTTGGAGACCAGCCTGGGCAACATAGCGAGACCCCATCTTTACTAAAATCAAACAACAACAGCAAAACTCATAGACCTGCACATTAAAAAGGTCCATTTTACCGTATGTGTTACCTTAATACATCTGACCTAAAATTGAGCTTCAAAGCCTCCTCTTCTAAAATGTGCTAGCCTTTAAAAAAAAAAAAAAAACAAAAAGCTGGCTGACAGTGGGTGCTACCACTGGCACGTGGGCGTTGATGATGGTGATAAGGTCTCTCGCCCATGAAAGGCCGGCTTGGAAACCTGAGCCGCAGCTGCTCATCGGCCTGTGTCACCAGACAACCATTCTGCCACTCACCAAATATTTTCAAATTTCCTTTCCGAGGCAGGCTGAAGTCCAGGTCAATATTGACCCAAGAAGGCAGACCACACTTTGTGCTATATTTGGTTAATAGTTGGAGTCACTCCTAGTTTTGTTTAAAAAGAAAAGACACTTTAAAAAGGTGTGCATAAATCAGACATCATAAATGCAGTAGAAAGCCTCCCTATTTAAATGGCTCTCAGCAAATCTTTTAATGAAACAACTGCCTTTTCCCCTTTCGTGTATTTATTAATTTTTTTTTTCTCTTTCTGGAGATGGGGTCTTGCTCTGTCACCCAGGCTGGAGTGCAGTGGTGCAATCGAAGCTCACTGTAGCCTCAAACTCCTGGGCTCAAGCGATCCTCCTGCCTCAGCTTCTCAAGTAGCTGGGACTATAGGCATGTGCCACCACACCCAACAAATTTTTCAATTTTTTGTAGAGCTATGGTCTTGCTTTGTTGCCCAGCCTGAGAGCCTGAGGTAATTTATTTATTTATTTATTTATTTTTTGAGACAGAGTCTCACTCTGTCACCTGGGTTGGAATTCAGTGGCTCGATCTCAGCTCACTACAACTTCTGTCACCCAGGTTCAAGCAATTCTCCTGCCTCAGCCTCCCGAGTAGCCAGGACTACAGGCACCTTCCATTGCACCTGGCTGATTTTGGTAGTTTTAGTAGAGATGGGGTTTTACCATCTTGGCCAGGCTAGTCTTGAATTCCTGACCTTGTGATCCACCCGCCTTGGCCTCCCAAAGTGATGGCATTACAGGTGTGAGCCACCACGCCTGGCCAAATTTTTAAATATGTATTTGATTTAAGTGAGGGCTGTGACAGCAATGGCACAATGCTGCCTCTGTCCCAGCCTGGGGCTCTCTGGGGCGCTGGTGGCCATCGTCTTTGGGTAAGCTGCTGGGCATGTATTGATGGAGTACCCTCCCTGCCTCCCTGTCCGACTAGGATCAGGTACCCAACTCTTTAGCACCCTCTCTCTGCCATCGTGGGACCTGCGGGTCTCTGAGGGCTGGGACCCAGGCCCCGGACTGGCCCCCTATTGCAGCGTCAGGGAGGCTACCTCAGACAGTGAGGACCGGCGTGCCATGGGTCCCGGGAGCAGCAGTCTCTTCCTGAGGGCATTCGCCAACTGACCACTCCCTGGAGGACCACTCCCTCCACTCCCCTGATCTTCCCTGGAGGTGGCAGATTGGACAAGGTCCCACCCAAGTCACAGCTGTGTGACTGTCTTCCAAGTCAACAAACATTCCCGGAGCCTCCTGGAAGGCTGGGTGGCGGGAAGGAAGGACGCCTGCCTTCTGTGCCATGCTGGGCCCTGCAGCAGGCACTGTCTCGAAGTCCCCTCCCCAAGAACTCCAGGCCCAGGGAGAGCTGGTGACTCGTGCAAGGTCGCACTGCTGGAAGGCCTGTCTGCCTCTCCGAGCCTCGGGGCCAGAGCTTCCAGGAGCAGCCAGTGGTCAGGGGATTTCCTTTTCTTCTCCCTCTGTCTTATCTCTCCTCCTGCTTTCTCCCAGAAGACAAATATCCGGGATGGGAGGTGGCCGCGTGGCAGAGCGTGACTAATTGGCAGCTGTGGCACACACACAGGGGATCCCGCCTGGGGCCTGGCCCATCTTGGGGAAGATCCCTGCAGGCTGCAGGGCATGGGGCTGGCTCAGGGTCCTGGGCTGGGCCGGGCTTGGGGGAGCACAGGTGTGTTGGGGCTGGAGCTGGCTTCTGCTGTTGCTGGACCACAGTCACCTGTGGAGGGCGTGGCCTGGGGACCTGCAGGGACGGCATCTGCCCTCTGGCTGGCAGGGTGCAGGGTGAGGGGGGTCCTTAGCAGCAGGGTAAGGGGAAGGTAAAGGGGGCCAGGCCCAGGACCAGGTGGGGCTTCCTTACAGGAGCAGGGCAGGAGCCGAGCAGCTCTGGGCTCTCACCTCCAAGCTGGGCTCTGAGCATCCCGGCTCCTCCCTTCTTTCCAGGCAGCACCAGCCCAACATTCAGGACAGAGCCATCAGTGTAAGCAGAGCTCAGAGACCCTCAGACAGATATGGAAAAGGAACAAAATGTATTGTCATCGTTCAGCCTGAAATCTCCACTGGGACCCGTCAGTGGAGCACATGGCAGACACCCTGTCCCTCCTGTGCCCGCCAGCCTGTAAGGGCAGCTGAGGCCATCTTTTTTTTTTTTTGAGATGGAGCCTTGCTCTGTTGCCCAGGCTAGCATGCAGCGGTGCGATCTTGGCTCACTGCAACCTCCGCCTCTCGGGTTTAAGAGATTCTTTTGCCTCAGCCTCCCGAGTAGCTGGGATTACAGGTGCCTGCCACCATGCCCAGCTAATTTTTGTATTTTTAGTAGAGACAGGGTTTCACTCTGTTGGCCAGGCTGGACTTGAACTCCTGACTTCATGATCCACCTGCCTTGGCCTCCCAAAGTGCTGGGATTACAGGCCTTAGCCACCGTGCCCCGCCCAGCTGAGGCTGTCTTATCTGCCGAGGGAGACTGCGCACCCCTGACTTCTGGGCTGGGTGCTGGCACTGGTGAAGGGTTTCAGGCTGTGGGCCTTGTGCCTTCCACTCAGACTGGCCCAGGCCTGACAATACCATGAACAAGAGCCGCCCTGAGTAGGGGCTGACACTGCCAGGTCAGCCTCATCCCACTCCCGGCCACACCAGGTCCCACCAGGCTGATGGACCATTTTAGCGGATGCAGGAAGCATGGAGCATGAGTCACACCTGGTGGACGGACAGGTGTGGCAGCCCCTTATGAGAGGAACCACCACTGACTCTCCCACCGGGTCAGGAAGGGATAGGTCCGTGCCATTTCCTTCTGCTTAAACCCACCAGAGCAAGCCATGGGGTGGACACTCCCATGAAGTCACCTTTACTCCCATGAAGTCTGTTCCTTGCAGGACTGCTGAGTTCCTGACAGAGGTGACAAGTGTCCCTGGGGCTTCCTTGTCCAGGAGGAAAGTTGGAGGCTACCTGGGTGTGCTTTGGACCCAGGGGCAGGCAGAGGAGGCCTTTGAACTTGGCCTGAACTTGTTGGGTGAAGCCAAGGACGGAGGCTGGGGTCCCAGTGAGAGGTGACGGTCCTGTGAAGTCAGATTGGCACGGATCCCGTGAGAGTTGGAAGGCTTCGGAATGTTCAGGAACAGCATGTGGCAGGGGTCGTATGCTGCCAGACCTGAGTTAGAATCCATTTGCTCACTGTGTGTCCTTGGCAAGTCCTGTACGGTAGGCACACTATCAGACTCTTGGACATCCCCGTGGGCCTGGCCTGCGGGTTGAATAGGATACATGGCTGGACTCACCACAGCGCCTGGCACGCAGCAAGCCCTGTGCTGGTGTCGGCTGATGTCACTGTGCCATGGTCATCCCATCAGAGTCTGCATGCCACAGTTAAGGTGACTGCAGTCCCATGGGGAGACAGTGGCAGAATTAGGGGGCCATAGCCAGACACTGGACTGAGACCCCCACAGAACCCAAGGGAGGGCAGGACAGTCCCTTGCTCACTGATGGCGACCCTCACTCTTCAGGAAGATGGAGACCTGACTGAGCTCACACAGCTGGGAAACAGCAGAGTCTGGATTTGCCTTCTAACTTTTTATTTTGAAAAATATGCAACATTCACAAAACTAGAAACATTCAATGACCCCTTCAAGGATTCTCTCACAATATGTCATTCTTGTTCCATCTGTCTTCTGCACCATCTCCGCCTTTTCCTGTCTGCTTCCTTTCACTAGAGTGTTTTTTTTTTTTTTTTTTTTTTTAATGGAGTCTTGCACTGTCACCCAGGCTGGAGCGCAGTGGCGCTATCTCGGCTCACTGCAACCTTCACCTCCCAGGTTCAAGTTGTTCTCCTGCCTCAACCTCCCAAGTAGCTGGGATTACAGGTGCCCACCACCACTCCAGGCTAATTTCTTGTATTTTTAGTAGAGATAGGGTTTCACCATGTTGGCCAGGCTGGTCTCAAACTCCTGACCTTAGGTGATCTGCCAACCTCAACCTCCCAAAGTACTTTGATTATAGGCTGAGCCACCGCACCTGACCCTCTCTAGAGTGTTTTAAAGCAAATCCAGACACCAAATTTCATTGGTAAATATCTCACATACATATGAAATACAGAATGTATCTCTAACAAGTAAGGACTTTTAATAATATAATATAATAAACATTCAGCAAAGTTAATTATTTCATTTTAAAATAGCTTTATAGTCCGGGTGCTGTGGCTCAGCCTATAATCCCACTACTTTGGGAGGTCGAGGTTGGCAGATCACCTAAGGTCAGGAGTTTGAGACCAGCCTGGCCAACATGGTGAAACCCCATCTCTACTAAAAATACAAAAATTAGCTGGGCATGGCGGTGTGCGCCTGTAATCCCAGCTATTCGGAAGGCTGAGGCAGGAGAATTGCTTGAACCCTGGAGGCAGAGGTTGCAGTGAGCCTAGACTGTGCCATGCACTCCAGCCTAGGTGGCAGAGCAAGACTCCATCTCAAAAATAAAATAAAATAGACTTATAGAGGAATAACTGACTTACAACAAAGTGCACCTATATGAGTTGTGTTTTTTAGAGATGGGTCTTGGTCTGTCATCCAGGCTGGAGTGCACTGGTGCTGCACTGTCGAACTCCTGGGATCAAGTGATCCTCCCACCTCAGCCTCCAGAGTAGCTGGGACTACAGGCATGTGCCACTGCACTGGCTAATGTTTTTATTTTTTAGAGATGGGGTCTTACCATTTAGCCTAAGCTTGTCCTAAACTCCTGGGTTCAAGCATTCCTCCCGCCTTGGCCTCCCAAAGTCCCAAAGTGCTGGGACTACAGGCGAGAGCCGCTGTGCCCCACCTACAATTTGAGTTTTGAAGTGTGTCTACAGCCAGGAGGCACGTGCTTAATGAAGATTGTTGACATATCCATTCCTACCTTTGAGATCCCCCCAGCCCCTCTTGTCCTTCCTAACCCAGGCTGCTGCTGATCTGTTTTCTGTCACTGGACATTAGTTTGCATTTTCAGGAATTTTATAAATATGGAATCATGGCCGGGCACAGTGGCTCACGCCTGTAATCCCAGCACTTTGGGAGGCCGAGGCAGGTGGATCATCTGAGGTCAGGAGTTCGAGACCAGCCTGACCAATATGGTGAAATCCTGTCTCTACTAAAAACACACAAAAAATTAGCTGGGCATGGTGGCACGTGCCTGTAGTCCCAGCTACTCAGGAGGCTGAGACAGGATAATTGCTTGAACCCAGGAAATGGAGGTTGCAGTGAGCCGAGATTGTGCCACTGCACTCCAGCCTGGGCGACAGAGCAAGACTCCATCTCAAAAAAAAAAAAAAAAGGAATCATACAGTATACCCTATTTTTGTCTGGCTCCTTTCACTCAGAATAGTTATTTCGTGGGTGATAGATGCTGTTGCATGGACTGGTAGTTCTTTTTCAGTGCTGAGTACTATTCCATTGTATCCATTTACTGTAGTTTGTTTATTCATTCACTAGTTGATGGACATTTGGGTTGTCTCCAGTTTTTGACTGTAACAAGTAAAGCTACTGTAAACATCCATGTTCAAGTCTGCATTGACAGCTGCTTTCATCTTTCTTAAGTAAATACTAGGAGTGGAATGGCTGGGTCACGTGGTGGTAAATGTGTGCTTAATGCTTTAAGAGACTGCCAGATTGGGCCGGGCGCAGTGGCTCATACCTGTAATCCCAGCACTTTGGGAGACCAAGGCAGGCGGATCACCTGAGGTCAGGAGTTCGAGATCAGCCTGGCCAACATGGTGAAACCTGTCTCCACTAAAAATGCAAAAATTAGCCAGGCACGGTGGTGCGTGCCCGTAATCCCAGCTACTTGGGAGGCTGATGCAGAATTGCTTGAACCCAAGACAGACGTTTCAATGAGCCAAGATCATGGCACTGCATTCCAGCCTGGGCAACAGAGCAAGACTCCATCTCAAAAGAAAAAAAAGAGAGAGACTGCCAAACTGCCTTCAGAAGTGAGCACGCCATCCTCCATTCTGACCAGCAAGGAGCGAGCATTCTCTCCAACCCTTTAGCCTTTTTGTAAGAATTCTTTATATATTCTAGATACAATCCTTTATCAGATAAATGATTTACGAATATGTTCACCCATTCTGTGGGTTTTCTTTGTATTTTCATGATAGAGTCCTTTGAAGTATAAAAGTCTAAACATTTGATAAAACCAATTCATTTTTTTCTTTTTTTGCTTGTATTTTTAATGTCATATCTGAGAAACCATTGCCAAATCCAAGGTCATGAAGATTTACACCTATGTTTTCTTCTAAGAGTTTTATAGTTTTAGCTCTTAGATTTAGATCTTTCATCCATTTTGAGTTAGTTTTTGCATATGTGAGGCTAAGAGTCCACCTTCATTCTTTTGCATGTGAATATCCTGTTGTCCTGGGGCTATCTGCTGAAAAGACTATTCTTTCTGCATTCATTTGTTCTGGCAGCCTTGTTGGAAATCACTTGCTGTGGAGGTGAAAGTTTATTTCCGGGCTCTCCATGCTATTCCATTGGTCTATGTCTGTCTCTGTATTGGTGCCACGCTGTCGTGATTACTGTTGCATTGTGATAAGTTTGAAATCAGAAAGTATGAGTCCTCCAAATTGGTTTTTGTTTTTTTGTTTTTTGAGACGGGATCTCGCTCTGTCACCCAGGCTGGGGTGCAGTGGCGTGATCTCAGCTCACCCCATTTTTTTTTAAAGATTGTTTTAGATATTTTGTGACCCTTAAATATCCATATGGATGTTAGAATCAGCTTGTCAGTTTTACAAAGAAGCCAGCTGAGATTCTGATTGTGATTGCATCGAATCTCTAGATCAGTTTAGAGAGTATTGCCATCTTAACCAGTCTGTGGTTCATGAACATGGGATGTCTGTCCATGTATTTAGATCTTTTATTTCTTTGAATAATGTTTCATTTTCAGAGAGTAAGTTTTGTACTTTGGTTATATTTATTCCTAAGTATTTTACTCCTTTAAATGCTCTAGTAAGTGGAATTGTTTTCTTGATTTCTACCTTCAGACCTTTTATTGCAAGTGTATAGAAATGCAATCATATCTTGTAGCCTTGCTGAATTCATTTATTAGCTTGAATTTTTTTTAGTGGATTCTTAGGACTTCTAATGTATGAGATTATATCATCTGTGGATAGTTAGTTTTACATATCTCTTTCCAATGTGAATGCCTTCATTTCATTTTCTTGCCCAATTGCCCTGGCTGAAACCTCTAGTACAAAGTTGAGTTGCAGTGGTAAAAGTAAATGTCCTTTCATTTTCTGGTTGCTGATTTTACGGGGAAAGCATCCAGTCTTTCACCATTAAGCATGACGTTAGCTCTGGGTTTTTCTGCTCATTGAAAAAAATTGAGTTTTTTTGTTTTCTTACTGTCAAGTTTTGAGAGTTCTGTATATATTTTGGATGTAAGGCCCTCAAGAAGTATGGCTTTGCTGATATTTTCTGCCAGTCTGTGGCTGATCTTTTCATTCTATCAAGAATGTCTTTTGAAGAGAAGTTTTTTTTTATTTATTTTGTCTCTCTCTCTTTTTTTTTTTTTTTTTTGAGACGGAGTTTCGCTCTTGTCACCCAGGCTGGAGTGCAATGGCGCGATCTCGGCTCACCGCAACCTCCGCCTCCTGGGTTCAAGTAATTCTCCTGCCTCAGCCTCCTGAGCAGCTGGGACTACAGGCGCACGCCACCATGCCCAGCTAATTTTTGTATTTTTAGTAGAGACAGGTTTCACCTTGTTGACCAGGATGGTCTCCATCTCTTGACCTTGTGATCCATCCACCTCGGCCTCCCAAAGTGCTGGGATTATAGGCGTGAGCCACCGCACCCGGCCTTCTTTTTTTTTTAAGACGGGGTTTCACCATGTTGGTCAGGCTGGTCTTGAACTCCTGACCTCAGGTGACCCGCCCGCCTTGGCCTCCAAAGTGCTTGGATTACAGGCGTGAGCCACTATGCCCGGCCAAAGAGAAGTTTTAAAAGTTTGGTGAATTTCAAGTTATCACGTTTTCTTTTATGAATCATGCTTTTCATATTGTGCCTAAGAAATCGTCATGTAATCCAAGATCATAAGATTCTCTCTAGTCTATTTTCTTCTAAAAATTTTAGAAGGTTTTATATATTTAGATTGATATATTTATATGTAGATTTAGGTTTTATATTTCTATTTGTAGTCCATCTTGAATTCAATTTTTATATTTGATCTGAGTTATGGATTGAAGTTGTTGTTTTTTTTTTTCATATGATAGCCAGATGCTCCAGTGCCATCTGTGGAAAGGCTGTCCTTTCTCTACTGAATTGCCTTAGTACCTTGTCAGACATTTCAAAATCTGGTGTGTTAGTTCCACTTTGTTCTTTTTTTTTTAAGATGGAGTTTTGCTCTTGTTGCCTAGGTTGGAGTGCAATGGCGCGATCTCAGCTCACTGCAACCTCCACCTCCCAAGTTCAAGCGATTCTCCTGCCTCAGCCTCCTGAGTAGCTTGGATTACAGGCGTGCACCACCACACCCAGCTAATTTTGTATTTTTAGTAGAAATGGGATTTCTCCATGTTGGTCAGGCTGGTCTCGAACTCCCAACCTCAGGTGATCCACCCACCTCAGCCTCCCAAAGTGCTGGGATTACAGGTGGCTCAGAGCCACTATGCCCAGCCTGTTTTTTTATTTCAAAGTTGTCTTGACTATTCTAAGTTTTTTGTATTTTCATATCCATATATTTGTGGATGGTGATTGTTGTCCGTGAATAAAGTCAGTAAGAGACTGAGACCCTGTCTCATGAAAAATAAAAAAAAAATTCAGAATAATGCGTTAGTGTCTTAGCAACCTCAGCATGTCCGTCTTTAGCCAGCTGGGGGCCCGTCGAGTGCTTCTTAGTGTTCTTCCGGTATTTCCACCGTGTCTTTCATAGCTTTCATTCTCAGGTTCAACATCTTCTGTTCCCAGAGTAGACTGGAATTAGCCTTTTAACCAAGGAGCTCTGGTTACTTTTAGCGGAGAATGATATTTGGGGACCACATTTTGAATGCTAGGGTACTCACTGTTCCAGGCCTCTGTAGGAAAAATGAATTTTTTAGAAATAGAAATAAATCATGAGTTCATACCAATATTTCTATTTCAAACGTTGTTGTTCAACCTTTTAATTTCATTTTGGTATCACTTTTCTCTTAAAGGAAGCTTGGATCCTAAATATAGTAACATAATTAATGTGTATATGATCAAAATAATAGTATCTGTATTATTACATATTTTCTCACCAACAATAGATTTACTCCATGCGGTCTAGAATCTTTCTGGTTCTTTTGTCCTCAGGCTGTGCTGTAGGAGGGAGGATTAGTCAAAATACTATGCTTCAAAATCACTTGAAACTTTTCTCCTAGGCTGGAGTGCAGTGGCAAGATCTTGGCTCACTGCAACCTCTGACTCCTGGGTTCAAGCGATTCTCTTGCCTCAGCCTCCCCAGTAGCTGGGATTACAGGCAACTGCCACCACACCTGGCTAATTTTTTTGTATTTTTAGTAGAGACAGGGTTTCTCCATGTTGGCCAGGCTGGTCTCGAACTCCTGACCTCAGAGGATCTGCCTACCTCAGCCTCCCAAAGTGCTGAGATTACAGGCGTGAGCCACCGTGCCAGGCCAACGAAACTTATCTGTGTTTTTACCAGTTTCATTGATTGAGTTTTTGGATTTTTAGTAGTTCCTTTGTTCTTAATTATGCAAAACATTTACTTGGTTCCATAGTCAACAAAGGACGTTTGTAAATGTCTGGCATGTCTCCCTCGTCACCTGTAGGTCATACTTTTGATCAGTTTTGGGTTTGTCCTTCCCCTTTTACTTTTTGAAAACGTAAGCAAGTGCTGTGTGTGTCTCTCCCTCTAACTCCAATTCATTTTCTCACACAACAGGTTGGGCGCACTTTCTTCTGCACCTGCTTTTTTAGTTAATAAATGTATCCTGGAGCTCACACCGTAGCAATAGATCGAAATCTTCCTCCTTCCCTTCTCCAAGGAGCCCTTCCCCAGGTGAGGCTGTAGCACAGTTCGTTCAGCCCCCACCCCGCCCCCGCCCCACCAGTGGACATGGGTGGGTTCCATCTTTACAGGATGCTGTAGGAAGTGCTGAAGCTAGAATTTGAACTCAGAGCCTGTGTTGCTATCGCTCTTTCTTCTGTGCTACGTGGGCTGTTGTAATGGAGGGGCTGAGAGCAAAGTGGAGTGAAGAGGTTGAGCGTGAGCACTGAGGCTGGAGGAGGCGAGCGTTCTCCGTTGTGCCATGACCCGTCAGGTGCGAAGCTGGGTCACGCCGCTTTGCTGGGGCCTCGAGTGCGGGTTGTCTGGGAGCGGGCAGCTGGCGCTGAGACCTGCTCTCCGGCACTGCAGTGAAAAGGGCATCCACCGCAGGGCGAGAGCTCAGGTGTACCTTGGAGAGTGATTGATTCACTCGACTAGCTGGTGGAGCGGGCAGGCAATGACTGTTGGAGGCCGCGGGCAGGCTGTGTCACATGGAAAGGCACTTGAGCCATGTGCTGTGGGGCGGTTTGGATGCTGGCCTGAGCTGCTGCTGGTCCTGTGTCCTGGAGAGGGCCTAGCCCAGGCTCAGTGGCACTGGCCAGATTGGGGCAGATCTGAAAGGAGCCAGGGCTGTGCACACCCGGCAGGGCAGGGTGGAGCTGGGTGTTGGGAAGGGCAGGTGTGATCCAGGTCACTGGGCTGGCTGGGCCTGGCATGTGCAGGACAGAGGGGGCTGACACGGTGTGGCCAGGGAGAGCCGCCTGCTCATATACACACTGGCTCGCTGGTCCAGGGCCTGCCTAGCTGGCAGTGGCTGGGTCCTGTGCTGGGCTCTGCTGAACTTTCACACATGCACCCTGTTCATCATGAGCCCTGGTGAGAAGGGAGAGGGGTCCAGGCCCTGTTGGGATGTGCCGTGTGGACAGCACTTGGGATGTGCCGTGTGGACAGCACTTGGCATGCGCAGGGGACTTACGTGACAGTAGCACAGTGACCTTGATCTGGGGCTGGGGAGGAAATGCCTTGATGGGCTGTCCTCATGCTGCTGGGCCTGGGCCATTGGGGCTGGCCTAGAGGGTACCTGGTGGCCTTGGCAGCCTCAGCCATCCTTGTCAACTCCAGTGGGCCTGAGAGATTCCGAATCTGAGTTTGTTTGGAAGGCTGGTGGAGGGCTAGGCTCTGCTGCCTCTGAGGTCCCTGACCTCTCATTGGAACCTGTGTTTCTGGAGGGCCAGGGTGGGATGAGGGAGAGCCAGGAGTCATGGGCAGGCTGCCTGCTGCCCCCGGGACCTCTCACTCAGACGCCTGTATGTCACCTACAGAATACCCTGGGAGCCTTAGGGCCCCTCCTCTCTTCATGGAGCCCAGCTAGTGGCCCCCTCCCTTTCTGGCTCCCTGCAGGGTGAGGGAAAGAGGAGAGGAGAGAAGGCCTTGGTGCGCTGATCATTCCATGCAGACCCAGGCTTGTTGAGCGCCTCCTCGGTGGCAGCCCCTCCGGGATTCAGCATGGTACAGGCAGAGGCGGCTGCAGTGTGAACTGTTAGGCCGCGGCCACGTCTCACCAGGGCTGCGAGGCAGGAGTTCAGGAGTGAGAAGGCACTGGCCGAGGCTCCTGGGACTGGAAAGGGGGCCAGTCAGGCCGGTGGAGGGGTGAGTCCAGCTGTAGGAGCGGGGTGCGGGGGGTTCGGGAGGCAAAAACAGGAAGGCAGAGGGAAGCTTGGATCGCAGGAGCCCCTCTGTGCTGGTGCACGGCCCATGTCCTCTGAACGAAAGGGACGCGCTCCTTCAGTGGTTCCGTGGGCCCTTTGCAAAGCTCATGGAAACGCCGGCTCCTCCCCAGCATTCGTTACCAATGCGAAGCACTAGCCCTTTGCTTGGGGCATTCTAGACCCCCAGGTGCCCAGGCTGGGAGCCCTGGACCCGGTGGGAGTCCTGGCTGTGGAATCCAGATGGGACCTGCCACTGCAGCCGGGTGGTAGGCAGATTTAGCCAGGGAAGGACGAGGTGGGAAAGGAGGAACTTCTGAGAGTCAGTAGAGGGCCGGCTGCAGAGGGAGAGGCCGGGCGGCTGGCAAGCCCAGTGTGGCAGGGGTCTGTCTGCCTGTCTTTTCCCTGGGGACGTTGCTTCACAACAGACTTTCCTCATCAGCTTTGCCGGGGCCCGTCGGGCCAATAGCGCGGCCTGATGCCTCTCCTACCCTTTGCCCACTTCAAAACAAAACAAACAGCAGCACCGCCATCCACGCCGTGGCGTAGATATTGCTCCAGGTATTTCATGGGCAGGAATTCACTTAATCCGCACGGCAACTCTGTGAGGCAGTAGAGAGTATTATTAGATCCATTTTACAGATCAGGAAACAGAGAGAGGGGAAATCACCTGCCCCAGGTGCAAGTTGAGTAGCTGGTGCTTGAGAGCAGACCCCAGCTCTGGGAGCAGTGAGCTGCCCTGCTGGGCGTGCCCATCAGTCCTTCAGTGACTTGGAAGGAGCCTCGTCTCACTTCAAAAGGGGATTAAAAAACTCTGCCCTCTGCAGCCTCACTTCAAGGACACGTAGGAAATTTGAGAGGAAAATAGGAAGTCTCCAGAAAAGGGTCTTGTCCCCAGAAAGGAGTCCCGCTCCTTGGATGCTCACTGCATAGCTGGGCTGGAGGCTGTGCTCATTTTCAAGACTTTTCACCGTGAGTGGAAGCCTTGGCTTTTGTGTGAAAAACGCCGAGTGTTTCATTGTTGATCCAAATAGTTTAAACATGCTGTGAGTTTGACCAGAACACATCTTGGGCTGCCAGCTACAACCTCTGAGTCCAAGGATGCCAAGAATAGAGCCCAGGAAAGGGCAGGGAGGAAGCCTGGGTCCTGGCGTGGAGACGGAGGCTGGAGCTGCCACCTCAGGCTGGACGGGCACCATGGGCATGGGCAGAGGCGGTTCCCACTGAATGGGACCCAGAAGGAAATCAGATGTAGTCCCTGCTCTGAGCTGTGGACAGAGGGAGAGATGGGAGCTCTCACGTGCCCCGGGCCACATACCAGGGCCAGAGCCGTTCATCCCTCGCCTGCTCTGCCCCTCCCACCACACTGGCAGGGGGATCGGGTGGGGGTACTGTACATCCTGTTTTTCGTACTTTGCAGCTGACTCAGTTGACGTATCGGGCAGCTGAGTGATTTGCCTGTGAAGTGCCAAGCGTGAAGTGTTGGCGAGCGTCGAGGCCAGGATGGTGTCCCTGGGCCTCGACCCCACCCCTGTTTTCTTCCCGCTCCACTTGCCTTGGGCCTGTCTCTTCTGCCCTAAGGTAGAGGCTGTGGGTGAGATTTGCAAAAAAAGAAAAGAAAAGGAGTCAGCATTTGGGAAGGAGACCTGTGTGTTCCAGAGCAGAGCTGGGGACTCGTTGCCAGGGTGTGGGAGAGACCGGGCTGCAAACACACACCCAGGGCCTGGGTGCGTATTAGGGTTCCAGGTCAACAGCACATGACTGTTTCAGGATGAAAAGCAGTCCCATGGGACAACTTACACCAAAACATGGTTGTTTTGTTTGTTCATTGGTTTTTTGATATGGAGTCTTGCTGTTGCCCAGGCTGGAGTGCAGTGGCGAGATCTCAGCTCACTGCAACCTCTGCCTCCAGATTCAAGGGATTCTCCTGCCACAGCCTCCCTAGTAGCTGGGACTACAGGCACGCACCACCATGCCCGGCCTCCCAGGTTCAACCGATTCTTCTGCCTCAGTCTCCTGAGTAGCTGGGACTACAAGCTCCCACACCATGCCTGGCTAATTTTTGCATTTTTAGTAGAGATGGTGTTTCACCATGTTGGTCAGGCTGGTCTCTATCTTCTGACCTCAGGTGATCCACCCGCCTCAGCCTCCCAAAGTGTTGGGATTACAGGCAAGAGCCACCTCGCCCGGGTAGGCATTTATCATTAGGGAAATGCAAACCAAAGCCACTTGACTACAATTTTTTTTTTTTTTTTTTTTTGAGATAGGGTCTTTCTCTGTTTTCCAGGCTGGGGTTCAGTGGTGCGCGATCTTGGCTCACTGTAGCCTCGACCTTCTGAGCTCAGGCAATCCTCTGGCTAATTTAATTCTTTTTTTAGAGAGACAGGGTCTCAACTATGTCTCGCAGGCTGGTCTTGAGCTCCTGAGCTCATTCTCCCAAAGTGCTGGGATTATAGGTGTGAGCCACCGCGCCCAGTGTCCCCCACCCTGAAGGCTACAACTGTCGGAAAATGACTGGCATTGGGGAGGATGTGGAGAAACTGGAATCTTCATGCATTGCTCACGGGGCTGGAAAATGGGGCAGCCACTGTGGAAAAACAGTTTTGCAGTTCTTCAATAGATGAAAATAGTTTACCCTATGACCCAACAACTCCACTCCTAGGTGTATACCTAAGAGCAATGGAAACGCGTGTCCACAAAACACCTGGGCACGAGTGTTCCCAGCAAGTGCCCGAGTGCTGCTTGGCTTTGGCTGTGGCCACTGCGGACAGTGCCGCCAAAGCAACGCAGGTGTCCAGCAGCTGCTGATCAGGGGGACAGAATCTTTATATACTGGAGTCGCATTCAGCCGTAAGAGGGAATTACGCACCGTGGCACGGACGAACCTTGAGAACGTTACACAAAGTTAAAGCAGCCAGACACAAAAAACCATGTGGCATGTTATTCCGTTTATATGAAACGTCCAGAACAGGCGAATCCATAGAAACAGAAAGCGGTGTGTGGTTGCGAGGGGCCGGCCGAGGGGAAAGGGGAGGGGCTGCCGACGGGGGCGGGGCTTCTACTGCGGTGGTGAAATGTTCAGATGATGGTTGCCCAACTAAAAACTACTTTGAGTTTTATCTCGAAACTGGCACGAAACAAAACAAACAAAGCAGGCGGTGGTCCTGGGCCCGTGGTGCTCTCTGGAGGCTGCTTCTCTTCTGCCCCCACCCCACCCCAGGCATTCCCAGCAAGGTCACTGCAGCCCCAGCCCACCCTCCCCTGCAGCGCTCATTTCTTCTTCCCTTTGAGCTTTCCGAAGTCAGCAGCGGCCACCTGCTGAGAGCTGGACTAGGGCCTGCTTACCTTCTGGGAGAATTCGTAGCAGTGCCAACAGCTGATTGAGGGGACGGCCCAGGAGCTACCTCCCTCACCTCTCCTTCCTGTAAACTTTGGCGTCCCCCCATCCTCCTCCCCCCCACCCCAGCCTGCCACTGCCAAGGAGCTCTGAGGACAGGGCCCAGGACTGGCCAGAGGACTCACTGGGGAGCCACCTCCTGGGAGTCAGTGGCCTTGGGGCAAATGATCGCTAATCACTCTCCTGCTGCAACTGCCGGGAAAGGCAGGTTCCTTTGGGAAGTGGAGCAGGAAGCAGTCATAGCTGGGGCTGGGGTGGAGATAGGTGGTGGCATGGCATCTCCGCTGGGAGCAGGCCTCTGAGACCCTTCCTGTGCACACAGGTGCCGGTTCTGGGCCCGCAGGTAGCTTGCTCACATGACTAGAGCCCAGCCCCGACTCCAGGCTGCACGCTTGTCTTTTGCATCCTCCTTGCCCTACCCTCCCTTCTTTCCGCTCAGTCCTCAGTGTCCTGGGCCAGGCCCTGGCAGTGACCAGCTCGGGACTGTGGAGACAGCAGAGAGGCAGGAAGAGCTCCCTTCTCTCCACTGTTGGTGGCCAGATATTGAGATTCCAGATGTGATTAGTTTGAAAAAACAAAAGGATTCTGAGGCTAAAAGTCACTGTTGGAAAGTCTGTGTCTTGGGAGGAGCACTCGGGCAGAGGGAGGAGGGTGAGGGGTATTCTTTTCCTCGCTTTGCCCCCATGATGGACACTTTGTGAGGCCCCAGCGGGAATCTGGGCCTGCAGTCCTGGGCGCCTCTGGCAGTTCTGCTGGGGCCACGGTAGGATGCACTGGGCAGCTCCAGGCAGGGCCTGAGGTCAGAGCCCATGTGACTGCCCAGGGATAGGTGTTCTCAGCCAGACATCGCTTTCTGCCTCTTGGTGGGTTCATGGCTGTGTCTGGTTGAATGGTTGTTTCCAGAAGGACCTTGTTGTCTGTCCAGATGAACTGAGCAAGGGTGAAAATCCCTCTGGAACTTGCTCTAGGGCAGATCATTCTTGGCTGAGGTGCACGTGGTGGTTGCTTCCGTGTAATTTTCCTTCCTCGGGAATGCAGAGAGGGGCGTGTTCTCCCCACCCCCGCCCTGGAGTCTCCCCAGCAAACATCTCTCTCTTGTTCTCTGCCCACGGTTTAGGTTGCACGATGGGAACACAAGACCCGCAAGCTGAGCAGGGCCTTCGGGTCCCCCTACCTGGCCTGCTACTCCCTGAGCATCACCATCCTGCTCCTGAACTTCCTGCGCTCACACTGGTAAGCACAGCCCTCTCCCTGGGGAGCCCAACCCCTAGGCTAGCGGGAGGGCCGCTGTTGGTGGTCCGTCGTCTCTCACCATGCGGGAGCCTTGAGTCTGAGCATGCAGGGGTCAGCTCTCAAAGCCACCTGGAACAGCAAGCCACCTTACACCTCTCGGCCATTTAGACTCCAGCCAGCCGAGGAGCTCCAGTGACCTCAGGAATGGGGGGATGTGATGGGGGACAAGGGACAATGCCTGGATGGTCCCAAGGTCACATCCCGACCTCTGCTGTGCAGCCAAAGCTGTTTTAGGAGTCCCCTACAGGAAGTGCTGGGTCAGAAGGCAGACGCCGGGTTGGGAGCCCTCTGGGGTCAGGCCTGACTGTCTCTCCAGGTTAGACTTGAAAGCTTCTTTGAGGCTGGGCTTGGTGGCTTACACCTGTAATCCTAGCACTTTGGGAGGCCAAGGTGGGCGGATCACCTGAAGTCAGAAGTTTGAGACCACCCTGGCCAACATGGTGAAATCCTGTCTGTATTAAAAATACAAAAATTAGATGGGCATGGTGGTGTGTGCCTGTATTCCCAGCTACCTGGGAGGCTGAGGCAGGAGAATTACTTGAACCCGGGAAGCGGAGGTTGCAGTGAGCTGAGATTGCACCACTGCACTCCAGGCTGGGCGACAGGGCGAGACTCCATCTCAAATTAAAAAAAAAAAAGTAAGCCTCTTTGCCCATCTCTGGACTTGGGGCAGGCACCTTCCTGCCGTCAAATGAAGTGGTCAAAACAGAGGAACTGGAAGTAGATGATGAGGCACAGCCCACTGCACTTGGGAGGAAATTTGTCTGCCCAGACACCAGGCTGGACATGGCCCTCCTGCATGGAATGTGATGGCTGCAGGTGACCTGGGGATGCGGGCTGTGCCGGGCAGCTGACCTCATCTCTGGTTCTCTGGTCTCACCTCCCACAGTGCCCTGAGAATCATTGCACATGGCAGATCTTGGGCTAAACGTGGACCACATGGTTCTTGAAAAAATGAGAAACTAACTGCGCCAGTTTTGACTTTTTGGGACAGACCAGAAAACCTGTGTGTGACTGGCCACACCCCACGTGGAGCACTCATTGGGGCCGAGGCGCAGCTCCGCTCCTTTGGACGGGGCACGTGCAGCCTTGCTCTCCCCGCTGCCCTTGGCCTCATCTCCCCCGGACCAGCCTGGCCTGCAGGCACTAGGTGCACACAGGAAGGGGCCAGCAGATGCTCCATGCCGGCACGTGCGGAGCTGGGGCAGGCCCAGCTGCTGGCCAGGCCCCTCACACACTCACTGAGGGTGGCCCAGGCCTTCCCCCTCCGTGGCCAGGCACACTTGCTGCCTTCCCATCATCATCGTGGGCTTGGCCTTCCTGTGGATGAGCAGCGTGGTCAGGGTCCTCCTGAGCTCAGCCATCCGCACAGGATCCCTGGCTCCTGGCCTTTGCTTCTTGACCCTTTGTCTGTAGGCCTGGATGGGTATCCCAGGGTTGTGGTCCTCAGAGGGGTGTGTCCCCTAGCACCTGCCCTGGGTTGAATTATGTGACGAGGCTTCCCCAGAGAGGCCTTTTCACCCCTCAGAGGGCAAGGGGCTTGGCCCGTGTCCCTGCCTCAGGGCTGTGGGTCTGCATAGCCTGCGTGCTGACAAGCTCCTCAGCTCTCCGGCCCTGGGGAGTATGTTCATATTTGTAGACTCTGGGTGGAGAATAGTCCCATTGTGCAGATGGATGAAGCGAGGCTTGGCAAGAAGCAATGGTTGGCCTGAGGCTTTACAGCTCAGGGAGCCCAGACAAGCAAGGGTGGGAGAACAGGCAGCCTCCAGCTCTGTGACGGCTTGGGGAGAAAAGACTCCATTCATTTAGGCCAGAGGAACCTGTCAGGCACTGGCACCACCCAGGCTGTGTTCATGGGCATGGGCTGTCAGGGGATGGGAGATAGGCCTCTCTCCCACGCCTGCTGTCTCTTGGGCCACTGGCAGAGTGTCCCTCCTTACCTGGGATGGGGCTCTGGCTGCATCGGCAGGACCGTGGGAGCCTGCGCCTTCCAGACCCCAGGCCTCCGCACTCCCCGCCAGCTGGGAGGGAGGGGGCTGGTGCTGGCGGACTGAACTGCTTGGTGCTCGGAGCCCGCCACAGGAACAGCGAGGCTGAGGACAGGCAGAGGGCTGGAGAGGGTTGAGACTCAGCCCAGGGCTGGCATGCTGAGTGATTCCCCCACCCCCACTCCCCAGATCATGCCGGGGCTGCCATCAAGGCCACACAAAGCAGGAGGAGTGGGATGGAGCCCACAGCCCTCACGGCTCCAGGGACAGCTAGGCCAGGCCAGGTGACTGCCCAGAAATAGTGGCCAGTGCCACAAGGCAGCTGCCTCCACCAAGCCCCTCCTGCCAGCCGTGCCCCTGGGAGTTGCTCTGAGCCTTTGCTGAGTTCTCACTTCCTGCCAAATCCCATCTTGCGCTAGAAACGTCGAGCTTCCTTGAGTGCTTCCCATCACCTCCCTGCTGGTCCAGCAGCCCAGCCTGTGATCTACCTGACCCTGGAGGTCTGCCCCTGTCATCTACCCCTTTTCAAGGCAGAGAGTAGAGGGCAGTGGCAGGGGCCATCCTTCCTCCTCCAGGCCCCAGCCCGGCGCTGTGTGTACCTAGGAGACCGGGGGACAGGCCCACCCACAGCCCAGCTCCAGGCGAGTAGACAGCAGCAAAGCGTTGTCTGGTTTATTCTGGGAACCCAGGCCCTGGGCATCCTCCTAGGGTAGCTGGAGGAAGTCAGTTTCTTACAGATGGCAGCTCCCAGCTTTCCCTCCACTCCCGTGTGACAGGCACAGCCAGGCTGAGAAGCTGCATCCTGGCCTCGGAGTGCGGCCGTCAATCAGGAATCTTCCTCGACTTGGTGGTGCTCCCATGCTGGGCTGGGAGGCACCTGGAGGGGCAGGGTGGTCCCTGGAAGGTGGTCTGGGTGGGTGGGGTGTAGGCAGGGTCCTGGCTGAAGAAGCGTTGTGACTGAGGCCTGGAGGAGTGAGCCGGGTGGGGCCTGTGAGTCTCAGGAGAGGGCGACCCCCACTCACAGGCTGGGCAGCAGCGGCAGGGCAGGTGGGGACACACCTCAGTGTTCTGTGCACTAGAGGCCATGGGGCAGGTGCGACCCCATGGGATGCTGGACTTACCCCAGGGCCCATCTCCCCAAGGGAAGTCTGTTTTCAAAAACTCCCTGATGGTTCTGAGGCCAGGCCCTCGGGCACTGTGGCCCTGGATGAGGCTGGCACACATGGCCCTCTGTCCCGGTGGCCACATGTCCTGGTCACTGCTGCATCCCAGTGCCTGGCCGGACCTGCTCCAGGTCGAGTGACTGCATGAAGGAGGGAGGGCATGGAGCCGATGGGACAGTTTGCTTCCGATGGAGAGATGGAGGGCTGGACGTGTGCAGCGTCCCGTGGCAGAAAAAAGTGACTCCTCCCGTCTTGGCAGAACAGGCCAGGATTTTTAAAGAGCAAAATTTTAGAGTCTGCGGACTGGGAAGCAAAGCGTATTCATTTCCTACTGCTGTGTAACAAATTCCCACAAACTTAGCGGCTCAAACTATACAAACTTATTACATGACAGTTTCTGTGGCCAAGAGGCTGGATGGGGGCGGGGTCTTTGCTCAGGGACTCCCCAGGCTGGAATCCAGGTGCCTGCCCGGTGTGAGCTCACCCAAGGCCGGGTCCTCCATGCTTTCGGGTCTCGGGCAGGACGCAGGTCTTTGAGGCTCAGCTCCTGGCGGCCTCCCCGCAGCTCAGCAGGCAGCTCTGCGGCTTTGGCTTCGGGTCTCTCTGGCTTCTAGACCCTTTGGGAAAGGCCTACCCCGGGTCACCTCCCTTTTGATTAACTCAAGGCCAACTGATTAGGACCTGAATTCCATTTGTGAAATCCCCTCACCAGAGTGATTCCCTGAGAGCAGGTGCCTGGGGCAGTGGTGGGGGCGGGGTCCATTCGGGCAACGGGACAGTAAGACAGGGTGTAGGGGCGGGGTCTCAGGGCCCAGTTAGGACAGGGAACCCAGTGTAGGCTTTCCTGGGCATAAGGGGGCCCAGCTGCTGTGAAGGGAGGAGGGAGAGGGGCTAAAAGAGTGGGTTCCAGGCACTGGTAGAGCAGGCCAGGCCGGTGGCTGAGGGGCTGCAGCTGGGAAGGCAGGGAGAGGCACCCTACTCGTCCCCAAAGCACACACCGCCAGGAAGTCTGGGAGAGTGGGTGTCAGCCAGGATTCCCAGGTGCAAGGGGCCCTGGGAGACAGTGCTGGCCTTGGCCTGCCCTTGAGGCTTGAGCCTGCCCCACTGTTCCCAGGTTGTGATGAGGCGGGAGAGCCTACCATCTGTTTCCCTGTTTGTAAACCAAGACAGACCATCCCTCAGCTATTGATGGGTTTTGGAAACACTTTGGAAAGGTGACGTGTGATTCAAATGCTCAGAATTAGTGCGGCGTCGAAGCCCTAAATTCAAGTCCCTTGATGATTTCAGGGAGTGCATAGATGAACATTTTTTGTTTTAGTAGTTACCTGCTTATTTTAATATGCCTTGGAAAAGAAATGAGCCCATCGGACAACTCATTTCATGGCTAGCCTGGTTTAGCTGAGACGGAGTGGAAACAGCGAGTCACTCCAAGCCTGGGGTGAAGCACGTGGAGTACCCGGCACGCAGGCCACGCTTGGATATGGACGGTGTTGGGGAGGTGCCCCAGAATGTCCAGAATCAGGGAAGTGTTTCTGGTCGGCAGCAGATAGAAACGACACAGGCCTGTGCCGGGCGGGGCCCTGTGCCAGTGGCCTGTGGCCTAGTGTGTGGCCCAGGACTGCCGGCTGGGGGCAGAGTGGGGACACTGAGGGCAACGATGCCTCCTCCCCACCCCAGGGTTTCCGGGATTTTATGGGAGCAGAGTGCAGACAGCCTCAAATCACATTAATGACCGAAGATTCAATCCAGGTCTTAAAAATAGAACCCAAGGCAAATGAATGAGTCTCCCTCCCCCACCCCCAGTGCAGAATACTTCCAGGAGAAATTGCGTCCTATTACCTCATTCTGTTAGGGAGCTTGTGGTCACAGAGCTACTCATCCATCCACTAATTTTCCCTGTGGAATGGACTGACTGTGCTTTCCTGGCTTAATGAAGGAGCTAGAACAGTGTCAATCGCCTAATTGGGGTCATGCAATTCCAGTAAGCCTGGAATCTGGAATCTGGAATGAGTGTATTTGGGTAAAAGGAGCCACCTGATGAGGACGGCAGGCAGGCAGCCCAGCCCAGTTCCTCTGCTGACTGAGCGAATGACCCACAGAGCACTGTGCCGGGAGCCAGCCCAGGCTGTCATCTCAGAGAAGGGAAAGGAAAGGCCCCAGGACTGGGGACCCAGGCAGGGGAGCAGCTCGGGGGCTGGGCGTCAGGTCTGGGGCTGATCTGGGGCCTCTCCCACCTGCTCCCTGGCCCCAGATCTGCCCTTCATCAGGAATCTGCTTCCAAACAGATCTGATTTTCCTACTGAGCCATGCCCCTAGGGAACCTGGGCCCTGAACACGTTGGGCTTCAGGTTGGCCACACCAGAGGGAGGAGGTTCCCTTTTATCTGCTGCCTGCTTGTGTGATGCAGACGAATTCTGGCAGAGGAACCCTGAGCATGGGGCATGGACCCAGACCCTGGCTTAGGTCTCCGCAGGAGGGGGTAAGAGCGACAGGGTCTCCCTCCAGAGTGACCCTCCAGCGTCCTTGGGCCCGGCCTCAGCGCCCACCCGCTATTGCAGCACACTGACGGGACTCCCTGGTTCTGGATTTTCCACAGCAGGCAGAGTGCATTCCCAACCCTGCCGGGCTGAGGCCTGCACCTGGCAGGCTCCTTCAAGCCTTCCCTGCTCCACGCCCTGCCCCAGACTCTAAGGCACACCAACTTGCTGTTTCCTCTTTCTGGAATGCTCTCCCCTGTCTGTTTTCTGGTCCCCACTGCAGTGGCAGCCAAGGAGCCAGATGCCTGCAGAGGAGCCATGCTCCTGAGCAGAGCGGGGACCCTTCCTTTCCCTCCCACTCCACTGTCTGCAGGCAGGAGAGTGGAGGGTGCCAGGCAGGGGAGGTGTGCCTGGCTCATGGCACTACACTGGGTGTGCATGTAGCCATCTGACTCCATGGCAGCCCGTGACCCTGAGCCAATCCCAGAGGCTTGGCCTGGAGCTGCAGGGTGACCCTGAGCCCCGGCAGCAGCAGGATCGGGGCAGGGCACTGGTGGGTGGAGAGCTGGGGGTGTGGGCAGCGTGCCCTGACACCCAAATGCCGCTGTTTGACAGGTCAGTGTGCCTGCCTCTGCCGCTGGGTCCTGGTGGGTTTGTCCAGAGGCCATTCTCCCTTTCTCCCCGGCTCCTTCTCTGCTCTGGGAGATGGGAGGAGGAGGGAGGAGCAGCTGCTGCTTCTCTCCCGTCGATGAATATGCACTAAACTTGGTTCTGCAGCCCAGGCCAAATGCTGGAGTGGGGGGTGGGGTACTCAGGGAAGGAGGGGCAGCTTCTGTTCCCCAAGAGCTCCCAGTTAGCTGGAGGAAGGAGTTCCAGGGAGGCATAAAGACTTGTCTGGATGTCCTTAGCTCAGCATAAGGAGTTTCGCAACAATCTGAATTTACCAATGGATCAAATGAGTGGATAAAGATGGGGCTTTGATCTGCTTGAAAGCCTGGCAAACAAAGATACTTCATGGCGGATGGACGGATGGTTCCATTCACTGATGGATGGATAGATGGACAGACGGATGGAAGTGTGGGTGCACAGAGGATAGACTGATGGATGGAAGGATGGGCGGGTGGGTGGGTGGTGAGCTGCCCCTGCTGTGAGATGCCGTCTGCAGACTGGGTGTCAGGCGTTGCCCTGTGTGAGGCAGCAGAGCTCCATATCTCTTCTGTGTTGTGATTATGGCGAGCATGGGAAGTGCACATTGGGTCACACGTATCTGTGCTCCCACACACACCCTTTCCTGTAAAAGTGCTTCTCATCTGGCACCCGGGGCTGCCTTCCCACCAGCGCCCACTCCCTTGTGATGACCAAAATGGGATGACTATGATAGCAGCCGGTCTGGAGGCTCAGGTCCTCCAGTTGGTGCCAGTGGACCGAAGGCCTGGTGCATCACCACGTGCCCAGCCCCTGTGCCCTGTGCCCTGCCTGCACCAGGCCTGCAGTTCACTGGAGCCAACTGGAGGACCTGAGCCTTTAGACCCACTGCTATCATAGTCACTCCCTGTTGGTCACCCCACTGCCTTTTTTTTTTCTATGAGACTGAGTCTCACTCCATTGCCCAGGCTGGAGTGCAGTGGTGTGATCTCAGCTCACTGCAACCTCTGCCTCCCAGGTTCAAGCGATTCTCCTGCCCCAGCCTCCTGAGTAGCTGAGATTCCAGGCACCCGCCATCATGCCCAGCTAATTTTTGTATTTTTAGTAGAGATGGGGTTTCACCATGTTGGTCAGGCTGGTCTCAAACTCCTGACCTCAAGTGATCTGCCCACCTTGGCCTCCCAAAGTGTTGGGATTACAGGCGTGAGCCACTGCACCCAGCCCCCACTACCTTTTAACAAGGCCTTCGGTGTTTTGGCTCCAAAGGAAGCCTAGTGGGGGAGTTCCAGTGTGGAGGAGGATATCAATGGCCCCCAACGTGCCTCTAAATACAAGTCAACCCACCCAGGATGTGGCCAGGCCTGCAGGGGCTGTGGAAGCTGAATCCACAGCACAGAGCACGCTCCAGGCCTCGGGGCACTGAGTCTGTTGGGGAATGGGACGCCTAGGGCTGCGCTGCAGCCTGGCACCTGCGTCTGTCTCAGCCTTGCTTTCCTCCATGGTGTGAGCTGCTCACGGGGCAGGATGAGCATTGGCAGCTGGCGGCCTTTGGGCTGCACCCAGCCTGCCCACGTGCAGGTCTAAAGTGGAGTTCACGAATTGTCTATTTCTAAAAATTAGGATATTTCACATATGAGTCAGGATTTCTGGCTTCTCTTGAAAAAATAAAAAAAATCTGGCAGTCCTGGGCCCCTCCCTGTTCCTGTCACCTCCCTTCCAGGTGGACCAGGCCCCACCTGCTGTCTGCTCCACTCACTCCGGTGCCTGCCTGGCCTGGCAGCCCTGGGCTGGCTACTCTCTGAGGGTCCCTGGGGAGGGGGCGAGAAGGTGAGGTCAGCCTCCTCCTGGGCCGTGACATCGTCCCTGGCCTGATATCCTCCCTCTCCGTCCCCTGCCCGCAGCTTCACGCAGGCCATGCTGAGCCGGCCCAAGATGGAGAGCCTGGACACGCCCGCGGCCCACTGCCTGGGCCTCACGCTCCTGGGAGTGGGCATCGTGCTCGTGCTCTCCAGCTTCTTTGCACTGGGGTTCACTGGAACCTTCCTAGGTAAGAGGCTGGGGTGACCCTGAGCAGGCCCGCTGGAGTCCCAGGGAGGAGCAGGGTCAGGTGGCTGCCACCCTGCTGTCCGTGACATCGGTGGGAGTGCTAGGGACCCCACTCCATCGGGGCATCCTCCCTCCTCCGTGGTTAGCACGGGAGGCTGGTCTCCAGCAGCTCCTCTCAGCCCAGGCTGCTGAGTGGCTGCCTCCTGGGAGTCAGGACAGCTCCTGCTCTTCTCTCCAGCTAATGAGGATGCACTAAACACCCGTTCTGCGGCCCGGGCTGGTGCCGGACTCCTTGAGTCCGGCACCAGCCCCAGCTCCCCCTTGCCGAAGGCCCTCAGGCCCCGTGGCACAGAAGGCTAAGGTGGTGGTGGTGAGCTGGCCACCTCCACGGCATCTCCGGCTCTGCCTTGGGCAGCTCCCAGCACATGTGGCCTCAGGCCAGGCAGGATTGCGGTTTGTGCCGTGTTTGGCAGCATGCAGGGCTGGCGTAGGTATGGGGAGGGGTGAGGGGTGGAGGGACATTATCCTTTCCCCGTTCCCGTCTGCCTGTGGCTGAGGTGCTTTCATGCTGTGAGCCCAGTGCTGGCCTGGCCAGACACCCACTGACCCTCATGATGACAGCAACTTCCAGCTCCTTGGAAGCTGGGAAAGAAAAGCAGCCATGGGAAAGCTGGGGGGGCAGGGGTGGGGGACAAGAGGGGGCCTTCAGAACCGGGAAGGAGAGAAGGAGGCAGCCCTGTCCGAAGGGAGCCCCTCCCAGCGAGCAGGGAGTTGGCCCAGCTAGCCACGGTGCCCCCGGTCTGCCAGGGTGGGGGGGCCCACGTCTTCCTCTCCATCAGCCCTGGCCTGTGCTGGAGCTCGGCAGGTCATTCGGCTTCAGTGGCCTCATGGCCTCATGGGACCAGCGGAGCTCCCGGGCCTGCCTGCCATCTTCATCCCTAGATGCCGGCTGCAGCTTCTTTGGTCCAGCCCCGAGGGCACCGTGGGCTGTCACAGGTGCTTGAAGCTCTCCAGGAGTCTGCACCCAGCAGCAGGGTCCCCCAAGGGAGGAAGTGGTGTCTGTGGGTGCACCATTCTGGATTGCCCATGGCCAGGCCTCAGTGGGACTGTGGGGGTCACCTCCAGGTGGTTCAATGCTTTCTGCTCAGGCAGGAGCTAGAGGGAGTTTGGTCCAGGCAGGGGGCGGCAGCCCGGGGCATCTGGATCTGCCAGGCAGGGGCAGGTGCAGGCAGGTAGGGAAGAGGAAAAGGCCTTGGTGCATGGAAAAGGAGGTTGAGGGCAGAGTGGCGGGTGGCTGGAGAGAGGGGGGCAGCTGGACTGGCCACACAGGCGCTGTGGGTCAGGACAGGGCTGGAGGGTGAGCCGAGGCCCCAAAGACCATGCAAGGGGCTGAGGCTCCATCCCCAGAGAGGTGGGAGCCATAGAGGGGGTCCCAGCAAGGAAGAGGTTGGACTAATGGAGCTGGGATCAGAGGTGGGGCTCAGGAGGAGCTGTGGAGGGCGGAGAGAGCCACACAGGGAGGTGGCTCCGAGCTGTGCAGTCAGGTCCTGTGGGAGAGCAGCGGCAGGGAGCGGCCAGGGCTCCGGTGGATCTGGGCAGGGAAGGCTACAGGCAGCGTAGGGAGAGCCAGGGTGGTGGGCAGAGCCCCTCGGCAGTGTAAGAACCAGCTGGGGGGCCCCTGGACAGTCAGAGGGAGGGAAGGAGTCCACAGACACCAGTGGCCACAGCCTCCCGGCGGCCCTGCCAGCAGACATGGCCTAGAAACCCCGGGGCCAGCAGCGCGGCATGTAGGCAAAGGTGGTCACTTCCCACTGTGACTCAGCCGGAATTGGGTTTCTGTGCCATCCACCCACACCCCGCTGCCCCACTTCCTGCTTCCCGGGAAGAAAGAACTTTCCAGTGGTCCTGGGCCCTGCCTCGTGTCCCCAGATGGTGACGCAGCTCCTAGACCCCCCTGCCTGTGCTGCCCATTGTCGGGCAGCTGCCCCACTTCCTGCCTCGGATGGAGCTCCATTGTCCTCCTGGAGGAGAGACAGATGAGAGGTTTCTGGGGACAGAAGGCTGGGAGGGACGAAGCCGCACCCTTTATGGAGCGGTTACTCTGTCCAGTGGGACTGTCCTGTGTGGGCCTGGGACAGACACTGTGACTGTGATCCCAGTGCCACCTTATGGCTCAGAGCAGCCCTGCCAGGGGACGCCTTGTGGCCGTGCGGCTGACGGGTGCATGGCTGGCTTGTCTGGAACTGGCTGTCCGATAGCCACCCTCTCTCCACTGGGTCTAGCTCCTCTGGGCAGCTGGGTAGGAAAACAATATTACCAGGGCTGACCTGCCAGAGTGACGGGAGGCGTGCCATGGCCAGGCCCTGGTGCCAGAGCCACATAGCCTGGGGCGTGGAGCAGAGCAGCCCTTTGCAACCAGCTGAGGCCCCCAGAGGGCGAGGAACTCACCAGAGCGAGGAGTAGCAGGAGGTAGGACAGGAGGAGGAAGGTAAAGAGGCCACATGAGCAGAGGGAGAAGGGCCCGGGGAGGAAAGGAGCTGTCTTCGGAGAGCAGGGAAAGGCATTGCAAGGGAGGGAACAGCATGTGCAGAGCCAAGAAGAAGAGGAAGGCCAGCGTGGCTGGGCCAGAGCGTGCAAGAAGAGGAGGAGTGGGGTGGGGGTGGCGCTCAGCCCCTCAGTCCCTGGCCCCCCACTCTGCTGTCCATGTGCCGGTTGGGTCCCTCTGACTGCCCACTGTTGAACCCCTGGAGTCTCCTGGAAGGCAGGGCCCTGTCTCACCTGTAGGTCCGCCACAGCCCGCTCTGGGGCCTCCCTCAGTGATGGCGTGGCCAGGGCTGTCGATAGCCCAGGGACCCTGCCTTCCCTCATCCACAGGTGATTACTTCGGGATCCTCAAGGAGGCGAGAGTGACTGTGTTCCCCTTCAGCGTCCTGGACAACCCCATGTACTGGGGAAGCACAGCCAACTACCTGGGCTGGGCCATCCTGTGAGTACCTGGCTCGCCACCCCTTTGCCCTGCTGGCCGCTGTTGAGGCCTCGGGGGCCGGGGCCCCTGCAGAGAGTGAAAGGAAGAGCGTGGGACGAACATCATTTGCGGTGGCCTAGGGCGCCCTGGGTCTCCCTTTCTCAGAAGCGTCTTATCTATGGTAACAGAAAGAACACCCCAGAACGGGGTGGCCGGCTTCTCTAGGAGGGCTGGAGTGCGGAGGCTCCAGGGCCGCAGGCAGGTCACAGCCGCTCAGCTCCGCTCCCGCTGCGCAGAATAGCCGCAGACGCAGGAAAACGGATTCACGTGCTCGGCGGCAGCCCAGCTCCACTTTCAGACACCGGGGCCTCGATTTCAATTCATTTTCATGTGTCATGAAACATTCTTTTGATCCTTTGCTTTTAACTGTTTAAAAATGTAACAGGTGTTCTTGGCCCGTAGGCTGTAGTTTGCGGACCCCTGTGCTGGGGGATGGCAGCAATGGCCCAGGAGCTCATTAGAGATGAGCCCTCACCTGGCCAGACGCTGACCCGGCAGGGACCCCTGCAGGCCTCCCGTAGCCCATCTGTCTCTCACCTGCCAGGGCCTCAGAGATGGGCCTGCAGGTGTCTGAGCTCCCCAGCATGTAGGACCCCGGCAGGCCCATGTGGACTAGAGGACCCCAAAGGAGTAAACAGTGAATGTCAGGAGCAAGATTTTCCTCCTGGCTCCCTGCCCTCAGCGCTGGGACTGTAGCAGCTGGGGTTGGAGACAGCAGAAGCTAGAAGGTGGGTTGTGGGTCTGGCTGGACCCACCCCGCCCCCACCCCACGTCCAGGCCAGGCAGTTCCCAGGGACACCTCCTGCCTGCCTTCTGGCCTGGCCCCTCTGCCTGAAGTCAGGCAGTGTGTTCCTGAGGCCCCAGACTGTGTGCACCCAGGCTCCCCCACCATGGAGCACCCCCACTGGGGACACAGGATGAGCCCAAACTCAAACAATCCCCCCACCCAGGTCGTCCCTGAAGGCTTAGGGTTCCCAGCACACCTGGTTCCCCTCCTCTGTGTGTGCACACACATGCGCGTTTGCACTTACACGCTGTTCCTTTGCCCGGAACCCTCCCACTTATGCCCCTTCCAAACCCCATGTGAGGTGTCCCCTCCTCCAGGAATCCCTCCCTGACTGTCCCCCCTCCATACCTCCCCAGTGACTTAGTTTCCCCAGCAGTGCCTTGTGCCCGGAGTGAGAGTCACCCTTGGGCTCAGGGCTGCCAGGCCAGGGCTCGGGGGAATGCATAAGCTGCCTCCTGAGGCCGTCAGCCACACGGTGTGCTGGGGGATGGCAGCAATGGCCCAGGAGCTCATTAGAGATGAGCCATTACCTGGCCAGACGCTGACCCAGCAGGGACCCCCGCAGGCCTCCCATGGCCCGTCTGTCTCTCACCTGCCAGGGCCCCAGAGATAGGCCTGCAGGTGTCTGAGCTCCCCGGCAGGTAGGACCCCAGCACGCCGGTGTGGCGGTGAGCCGGTGCCAGGGGACAGATGGCAGAGGCGGTGGCTGGGCTGTGAGGGGCAGGGGGCCTCCTGCTTCGTGTTGTGCAAGAGGGGGCTCCTGTCCCCCTCGGCACCCACAGTGGGGTCGCTGCTGGATGCCAGGCCTGGAGCTGGAGCCTGGGCTTGGACCTCTGCTGTCCTTATGTCTGCCCTGTCTCCTGCAGCTCCCAGTCAGGCAGACCAGTGTGAGGTCCGGGGGTGAACGGCAGTGGGCAGGGCAGAGGGTCCCTGCAGGGGCCACAGGTGTCCTCCAGCCCTCACCTTGGTCCAGCCCTGCCTGAGGCTCTTCTGATGGTTTGGCTGGGGAGGGGGCAGCTTGGCACAGGCGTAGGCAAGGAGGGCACAGCCCCTGGCCCAGGCCTGCCCATGTCCCCTCTGTGCCAGCAAGGCACCTCCTTCCCTCCCTCCCTCCCTCCTCCCCGGCAGCAGCCCAGCGCCTGCGGGAGCTGTGGGATCAGAGGTAACTATAGAAATAGATTGGGGGACAGCTTGACGACAGCTATTTCTGGAAACCCAAGGCAGCTGCGCCCGGGCTCTGCGCTGCCGTCACTGACGAGCTGCCGCTGCTCACTGGTGTGGTGGGGTCAGGAGCTGGTCACCAGCAGAGAGCCCCCAGCAGTGCTCCATCCAGCCTTGGGCCTACTGCACATTCGGCATGGAGCCTCCCGTCCTCTGGGCCGGGGCGACTAGGGGCCCCTGAGTGTGGGGCTGCTGTCCCACCACCCAGGAGAGCCCAAGCCGGGCTGGGTGTTGAGGGCTGGGTGGGACGGCAGCCTAAGCCCCTCCCCTGCAGCCAGATCCTCCCAGGGCATGGCCATGGGCTGCACCTCCCAGGGCATGGCGGGGGCTGGGCCTCAGGGTGGACCCAAACTGGCTTTGGGGGACCCTGGACCCGTTTCTAGAAAACAGTCTTCATTCCTCAGAGCATGGTTTCTGGGGGCAGGGGAGCACTTGCTGTCCCAGAACCTCCTTCTGAGCTAGAATGAAGTCCTAGCCACTGGGACTCTTCTCCCTGGGCCTGGAGACCCAGAAAGAAGGAGCAGATCCCTCCCTGGGGGGACCCAGCCAGGCCGGACAGGCAGGCAATGATGGCAAATGGATCAGGACAGAGAACATGGAGACCCTGGTCCTGGCACAAAAGCCAGACTTGGGGCCAGTCGCCGTGGCTCACGCCTGTAATCCCAGCACTTTGGGAGGCCAAGGCAGGTGGATCGTGAGGTCAGGAAATTGAGACCATCCTGGCTAACACGGTGAAACCCCATCTCTACTAAAAATTCAAAAACTTAGCCAGGCGTGGTGGGTGCCTGTAATCCCAGCTCCTTGGGAGGCTGAGGCAGGAGAATTGCTTGAACCTGGAGGCGGAGGTTTCTGTGAGCCAAGATGGCTCCACTGCCTGGCAACTGAGCAAGACTCGATCTCAAAAAAAAAGAAAAAAGCCAGACTCAGGAAGGGGCAGTGCTGCCTGGGCCCAGGTTGGTCAGAGGGCCTGGGTCACAGCAGGAAGGGCCAGCCTGGGCAAGTGGGCGGTGGCCCTGAGGACCCTGGCTCTAGCCAGGCCTGACCTGCCTCTGTCCCTGCAGGCACGCCAGCCCCACGGGCCTGCTGCTGACGGTGCTGGTGGCCCTGACCTACATGGTGGCCCTCCTGTACGAAGAGTGAGTAGGGGCTGTGGTGGGTGGGGGCGTGGCTACCCGACTGGCCCTGTGTCTCTCTCTAGAACCTTTCCCTGTGGCCAGGGCAGGCTCAGGACGGGCTGTCGTCAGCCAGGCCATTCCAGGGGTCCCAGGTCAGAGCAGCCACAGTGGGGCCTGTGGGACCCAACAGGCAGCCAGACGGTCTCCCCTCCCTCCTGCTCTCTGAATGCTCCAAGCCAGTTTGCCCTGTCGGCTCTGGGGAATGAAGGGGGTTCTGGTCCCCGCTGGACACCCTCAAGCTAATGGAAGCAGAGCTCTGGTGTAGGCGGTGGGTCACCCCCAGGACCTGCTGACTGCAGCCTCTCCCTGCTGCTGCAGGCCCTTCACCGCTGAGATCTACCGGCAGAAAGCCTCCGGGGCCCACAAGAGGAGCTGATGGGCTGCAGCAGCTTTGCTGGAGGCCTGGCTGGCCCCCTGGCCTGCCCCAAGTGCCAGGCCCTGCCAGGGAGAGAATGGCGCTTGAGCTGTCAGGGCTCACCCCGGGCGTGGGCTGCTCCAGTGCCTTAGAACCTGCTGCCTTGGGGACCGTGGATATGCCACCACGTGGCCATTGAGTCCCAACCTTGACACATTCCGACTCACCAATAAAGGCACTGTGACCCCAGCATCTGCTCCAGCCTCTGTCTGTCCACATGGGGAAGGAGCAGGACTAGGGCCCACGAGCGTCAGGCCCAACAGCTCCCGGGCCACACGGACCCCCAGCTTCCTCTCAGAAACCTCAGAGCTGAGGAGTGGGCACCTCTCTCCAGGCCTCCAAAGAAGGTACTTAGGAGGCATTAGGGGCTCACCTGGTCATGGCTTCACCCCCAGGAGACTTGGTGTCCTGTGTCACCTGCTCCCACCCCTGCCTCAGCACATCCAAGGCAGCCCCTCTGCTGCCTCTTCCCTTGGGGATCAAGCCCCATGTCAGCCCGAGTGAGGGTGGAGAGGTGTGGCCATGCTGTCCTTGGCCACCCCGTCTAGCTGGCAGATGACACCGTCATTCTTTTTTTTTTTTTTTTTTTGAGACGGAGTTTCGCTCTTGTTACCCAGGCTGGAGTGCAATGGCGCGATCTCGGCTCACCGCAACCTCCGCCTCCTGGGTTCAGGCAATTCTCCTGCCTCAGCCTCCTGAGTAGCTGGGATTACGGGCACGCGCCACCATACCCAGCTAATTTTTTGTATTTTTAGTAGAGATGGGGTTTCACCATGTTGATCAGGATGGTCTCGATCTCTTGACCTTGTGATCCACCCGCCTCGGCCTCCCAAAGTGCTGGGATTACAGGCGTGAGCCACCGCACCCGGCCGACACCGTCATTCTTAAATGAATGGCCTTGTGCTGACTGGCAGCTGGACACATGTTGGCACCCTGTGTCTCCATATGGGGGTGGGGGTGCCGCGGCTCACCTGGGGGAAGCAAGGCACAGTGACCAGGAGTGTGGGCTTGGGCATTGCCACCAGGGCTCCTGAGGTGGAGAGGAGTGACCCTCCCCTCTTCTCCTGGCACCCATGTGGCCACTTTCTGCTTTTATCCCAGTTCTGCTCCAGGTGGCGGGGTCACCCCTCAGTCCCCAGGACTCTAGGCCACCTGACTGAGGCAGGTCGGGGACTTCTAAGCTTGGAGAGCTCTGGGGTGATTTTCCTGAGGGTGGGGTCCTCAGCCCTTCAGCTTTGGTCAGCATTACCCCTCAGGGTCTCTCTGTGAGCCCTGAAGGCCAGTCAGGGGCTTCCGGAGGCCGTGTGGGGATCAGGGTTCTACGGGGAGAGACCTCCACCTGTTCCAGCCTCTCGCCTCTTCCAACTGTGACCTGAGGCTGGCCACTGTCCTCCTCTAGCTCCGGGGGTCCTCAGTCAAGCTCAGGGACAGTGGCCGAGGGCTGGCTTTCCCTTGACATCCCGTTACTGCCATGGCCTGAATGGACATTTACAAAGCGCCCTGGCTCCAGGATTCCCCTGCTCACCCCGTCAAGGTGGGCTCCCCGGCCGCATTCCTGAGCCGTCCCGGCAAACCTGGCCCTCTCCTCCGAGGGCTGGAGGGGGCTTCGAGGAGACTCACCCCCCAGCACAGGAGTCCCCAGGCCAGAGCTGTCAGAAGTCACGGGGCTTCCGAGGAGTGGACCTGACCCTTTGATCACACAGCCTCTTGCCCCACTTCCTTGGTCCCCAGGGCACTCGGTGGAGGCAGGCTGCCAGCCCTGAACTCCTGTTGCCCCAGCCCCAGCCCCCTCGTCCCTGGCCCTGGGCAGGTTCCCCAGCTTCCTGCTCTGCATGAGGAGGTGGGGTGGACGATGGTGCCAGGGCTGCTGTGCCAGGCTGACCCTCCCTGTGTCCTCACTATCCCAGGTGCCCAGCCAAATGGGCCCCACAACCCAGGCAGGTGGCCCTAAGGGTCTGGGCCGCAGAGCCCCTCCACCCCTCAGCTGTGCCGACTCCTCCTCTCTCTGAGCCTCCCATGTCCCCAGCCAGGATGCTCAGCCTGGGATTCGGGCCATGGGCTAGAGGTGCCGGAAAGGCTCAGCCTGAGCGCTGCCATGTTCCCGGCAGTTCCCTGGTCCCCACCACCACTCCCTGTCGGTCCCAGCCCCCACTGGGGGCTTTATTTTTAGGTTCCACTTACTCAGCACCCAGCTGTGTGTGTAGCTGGAGGAAGCCTGGTTCCCTGGCAACCAGCCTGCTCAGTCCAGTGGGCCCCTCCCCTCGGGGCTCCCACCTCCTACCCACTCCCCCCTCACCCTTGGGCTTCACCCTCACACCACCACCCCCTGCCAAATGCAAATGGGATCAGGACACCCCCTCAACTCCCTGTTGTCCTTGGAAGGAAGTCTTGGTCCATTACCCCGGGGGCCCAGGACTTATTCTCTCTCCAGAGCTTGTCCCATCGAGACTTCCTTCTCTCCATCTGGGCTCCTGCGATGTGCTCAGGTCTCAGATCACCTCTGCTTATCCCCCGAGTGCGTCTACCCTCGCCACTCTCTCCACCTGGACACTCCTCCCGTCTATCCATCCATCCATCTGTCCATCCAACAATATTGAGTCAGTCCTTCTATGACACAGGCAGGGGACTCACGCAGCAATGAGCATGGTTTTCATGCCCTGCCCTCGGGGGCATGCCACCGCTCAGGACAGGCCACTGCAGGATGGGGACAGGGCGGGATGTTTTCATCTCATTGCTGCCATGATCGATCTGCGTCCTCAGGCTCCTCGGAATCCTTGCTGGTGAGGTGAGTTTTGAAGTCAGATCTGGGATGGGCAGGTGTCAGGAGGTGAGGTGGTGGGATGGGTGAGGCGCCTTCTCGCCCAAGGGAACAGCACATGCCCCGGCTGCGGTGGGCCAGCCCAGGAGAAGGTCGAGGGCCCCAAGCATCCCTTGAAACAAGCAGGCCTGGTGAGGGGCTCGGGTTCCCGAAACAGACGGAGTGTGGGGAAAGCGACAGATCCCCCTAGCTGCAAGGTAGAAACAGGGTCTCCTACACTGGTGGGAAGGCCTCCTAGAGGGTTGTTCTAGGCAGAGGTGCTGGTGCTGGGCCCTTGACAGAGGCGTGAGGTGGGAAGAGGGGACATGAGAGATGTGTAAGGGGGAGAATGTCCAGGATTTGGGGGTGAATGAGGGAACAAAGGGGTGTGGCCCCCATGGTGGGCAGGTCCAGGGGAACTGGGAGAGATCCTGAGTTCCTCTGCAACAGGCAGGTGGCTGCCGGGTGCCTGGAGAGGGCCGGGCTGGAGCTGGTGCCTGTTCACCAGGGGGCGGGGTCCTCGCTTCTCAACCTGGAGCCCACAGTCCTGCCACCCTGCCAATTTCATGGTTTCATCTCAATTATAATTTTAACATCTTTATTGAGATATAATTCACAGCCATACATACAATTCACCCATTCAAAGTGTACAATTCTGTGGGTTTTTGTTTATCCACAGAGTTGTGCAGGCATCACCACAATCATTAGAACATCGTCATCACTCCCCAGAGAGACCCCGTACCCCCAGCTGTCAGCCCACACCTCCTCTCCAGCAGTCATCGCCACCAAGCCACTCTCTGTCTCTATGGATTTGCCTCTCCCGGATGCTTCATATAAATGGAATCAAGGCATCTGTCCTTCGGGGTCCGGCTTCTCTCACTCGGCACTGTGTTTTTGAGGTCCAACCGTGTAGTGCCATGCCTCAGCACTCTTCATTTTTACGGCTGCGCAATATTCCACTGTGTGGATGGACACACTGTGTTTATCCATCAGGCAATGGACACTTGGGTTGTTCGTACCTTCAGGCTGTTGCGAAGAATGCTGCTGTAAACACTTGTGGACAGTTTTTGCGCAGACACATTTTCATTGCTTTTGGGCAAATAGCTAGGTGTGGAATTGCTAGGTCACATGGCAGCTCACGTGTCGGACCTACACTACGGAGCTTCTAGCCTGTTTTTCACGGCACCTGCTTCCTCTTACATGCCTACCTTGATGATAATTTTTTATTTTTATTTATTTTTGAGACAGAGTTTTACTCTCGTTGCCCAGGCTGGAGAGGAGTGGTATAATCTTAGCTCACTGGAACCTCCGCCTCCCAGGTTCAAGTGATTCTCCTGCCTCAGGCTCCTGAGTAGCTGGGATTATAGGCACCTGCCACCACACCTGGCTAATTTTTTGTATTTTTAGTAGAGATGGGGTTCACCATGTTGGCCAGGCTGGTCTTGAACTCCTGACCTCACGGGCTCTGCCAGCCTCGGCCTCCCAAAATGCTGGGATTACAGGCGTGAGCCACCATGCCTGGCCTGTTTCACCTTCTTTCAGCCTCTGAGGGACCCCTGAAGGCTGGCAAGGGCCAGGCTGTGGGAATGTGCTGTACTGGGGTTGAGGGCAGTGCAGGATTCACTTCTTCAAATTCCACTCGCAATACTCCGGGCTGGGGACCGGAGCAGGAGAGGGCTGGGGCTGTGCTCCGGGACTTTCAAATTCCACTCCACAGTTGGGGAGGAAGGGCACAGGGTGGGGCTGGGCCAGATGGACACTGCACATGCTGACCCTGCAGCCCCTCCTGTGTAAAATGGCCGTCATAGTCATGCCTGCTTTGTGTATACAGCAGGTGCTCAGGCAATGCCTCCCTCGTCACCCATGGAGCTCCTCAAGGTTTTCTCTTTGGCTTCTAGAATCCAGAATCTGTCTCAGGGCTTGAGGGGCATGAGAGGCGTCTGGTCTGACCGGCCCTGCCTCTGCTTGCACAGGTGCTCACCCCCTCCGCCAGCGCCTCTGCACACACAGCCTTTGAGGACGGCCTGAGCCGGCAGCAAAGCTCCGTACATCCCGAACCTTGGATCCTGGGGCAGGGCCGGGAGCCTTGGGCTGAGCTGGCTTCTGCTGGAAGGGTCTGCTCTGCCCACAACAGAGCTCATCAGAGTTATGATCTCAGCTTGCTGAGGGGAGCCTGTCGGAGGGAACCCAAAGCCAGCTCTATTTGCCCCTTTCCTCCTCTTCCGGGGGTGCGGTGCACCAGGGTCACACAGGACGCAGCGCACCCCAGGGCCGCCTCTGTGCAAGGCACTGGTGATGGGCTCCGGCTACACAGGCCGGCACGGCAGTTCCTGTCACCCGAAGTGCCCACTTCTGGCCCTTGAGTAGACTCTGTCTCGGGACACCGCCACAGGCAGAGCCCTGACGGGCTGCCCAGCATTCTCCTCTGGCCAGCTCTCAAGAACTTCCTAATTGATCTTTGCCCTCAGACGAGGCTGTGTGGCTGGCGTTTCCTGCCTGCGGGGGTGGGGTCGAGCGGCTCACCCCCAGACCATGCCCGGCATTTCGTCAAAATTTTAAACAGTTGCCCTCCCCTCTGAGCAGGAAAATCTCTGTGCTGCAAGTAAGTACTATTTACAGACAGGCTCACAGCCTCCTAAACGATGTTTGTTGTCTCCTGCCCCAAACACACAGAAAACAGAATTATCTGCTGGAGACAGTGTGGGAGTGTGACGGGCCTGGACATCCAGTGCCCGGATGGCTGGCAGGGCCCGGGCGGCGGGAGCGCTGGGAAGCCTGGCTGCACGTGCTTCCTCTGTGTGGGGCTCCAGGGTCCAGGGGCAGATGGTTCTGCAGGTTGCGAGTTGTCCCTGCTTGTCTTCCAGCTCCCAGCCCTCCCCGGCCTCTCTGATTAGCCAGCCTAGGGCAGGGCCTGGCATAAAGTTACACAGGCAAACCCCAGAAGAAGGAAAAAGGACACCTGCATTAACGAAGAGCCGGGTGGCAGAGGCTGCTCGGGGATAAGGCTTCCTTCGTGTAGTTGGGAGTCTGGCCACATGGGGACATCAGGAGATGCCACCCCACAGGACTGGTGGCTAGGCTGTTCTGGGTGTGCCTGAGAGAGGGCCTGATCCCAGCGTGTGTTTCATTCTGGCCCTTTCTGAAATGGTTTGGATTTTATTACTTTTGTAATAAAAAGAAAGAGATACCCTTTTAAAAGAAAAGAGGAGGGGAGAAACAAGGGGCCTTGCTTGTGACAGTGAGGTACCAGAGGCCACCTCCGTGACAGGAGGCGCTCTGGGGCATTCAGAATGGGAACCCAGCATCCGTAGGGCAGACAGCTGTGCACAGATGGTACCAGGAATCATTGTGGCTGAAGACTCAGGCTGGACCAGTGCCTGCCAGTGTCATTCATGTTCCTGATTTAAGAGGCCAGCCTGGACACTGACCTGGGGAGAGCTGGGCTGTGACCCTTACCCTCAGGCCCTCCACTTTTATCAAATGGACTCTCTTGGAACTAGAGTCCCAGGAGGCAATGGCTGTGTGGGGTCCACCTTGGTCATCAGTCACCCTAAGTTACAGCCTGGCTGCCCATGCAGTGCCGTTGTGGGTGGCACAGGAAGGCGGTGCTCAGTCTGGAGGTGGTTCAGGCCCGTACCTTGACTGAGCCCCCCATGCACCCTCAACTGGCTCCTTTCTGCAGTGAACACCCGGGACCGCTGCACACTGCAGCCCGCTATCCAGGGCCAGGGATTCGTTTTTCTCCCAGTCTCTGGCAGACATACCTCAGATGGGGAGGGAGGGGAGCCTCTGTGGGGGCAGGAAGCAAGAATGGTGAGACACCAGCCCCAGGGGCCTGTCAGATAACTCCTGCGTAAGTGACACCAGGAATCAGAGCCAGGCCCGGGGCCACTGACATTTCTTAGATCCAGCTGATGAGCCCTTGGATGTGCACTGTGTGACGTGTGCATTTGAAATATCTGACAGTAGAGTCAGGCCTGGGAGAGACGCAGGGACTCTGAGGATGCGGGCCCAGCTGGGCTGAGAAACAAGTAGGAGTGTCCTGCAGCAAGCGCCAGAGCAGGAGGGGCGAGGGTAGGCATGGGTGGGAGGATGGCAGCCACCACACTGCCCACGGAGCACCATCACCTGACTGGTGGGCTGGTGGAGCTGGGTAATGGCGCCCTAGGTTTCTCCTAAATCAGATGTGGCCAAAGCAAAACACTGAGCGCACAGCCTTGCCTGTAGTGGCCGGGAGCAGTGGCTTCCTCAAGCGCTCCGGGCTGAGGAGCAGGCTGCAGATAGCTTATTGCCAACGTTCAGCAACAACACCCCGGGACTCCTGTCACTGATCAACCTCGCGTGCGCTTGAATGCACCCCCGCCAGGCCCCATGGATCAATACTACTGTTATTGTCGCGATTGCCACGCCCCGCCCTCCTAAACTATTTGCATGTTTTCATCCATAATCACGGAACCAGAATTACCATCTTCCAGAAGGGAAAGCTGAGGCCCAGGAGAAGGCAAGAGGCTGTGCTGTGCTCCCATGGCTCACTGTGGCTTTGAGCTCCGGTTCTCTCAGCTAGACAATGAGGTCGGCCCACGTGCCGCAGAGTAAAGATCCAAAATGCTACAGGGGAGGGGGGGCCGCTGGCTGCAGAGCCCTCCATGCCACAGAGCATCTCTGGCTGGAAGAAAGGAGGAAGCTGAGGCCTGCAGCAGAGCGCGAGGTTGGGGACCGCTCTTGCTGGGCCCCAGCCTGGCGCTCCGAGGCCCCTGCCCCATCCCTCCCGCTCCTAGCCTCTGTTCCAGCATTGCGCGCGGCGCCCGCAGCCTCCCCGCGCCACCGGCCGTGCCCTCTGCTGCCCTCTGGCGGCCAGAGTGCGCGGTGCCGAGCTCCGCGCCAGAGGCCCGGAAACCCGTTGTCAGCCCGGCTTCCGTCTCCCGGGAACAAGCGCCGGGCTGGGGACCGGAGCGGGAGGGGGCTGGGGCTGTGCTCCGGGGACTTCAATATACGTTCCGCGCAAGCCCCCAGCAAACGCTGGTGCTCTTACTGGGTTACTTACTAGATCTCTCTGGGGAAACTGAGAACCAAAGAAAGTGAGTGTACGCGCGCGAGAGGAGCTGGAAGGGGTGTCCTTGTCAGAAGTCGCAAAGGGTCAGGGGCACCGCGGAGACCAGAACCCCAACTCCCCTGCGGCCGCCGAGCCCGTGGCGGTGGAAGAGCGCAGAGTCCAAGCGCCTCCAGCCTCAGCCCCACCCTGGACTCAGTTTCCCCCAGCCCCCGCGCCCACAGAGCAGGAGCGGGGCAGCGGTCGGCGAGGTCGCCGGGGCCGGGAGCGGGTGCGGGGGAGGCGGGTCCTGTGGGGCGTGACGCACCGAGCTGGGAGGGCCGGGGCGGGGCGGCCACGCAGGCTGTATATAAGGGCGGCGGCCGGGCGCAAGAGCCGCTAGCGAGTTGCCTGTGCCCAGAGCCTGGGAGACTCTGAGCCGAGCCGAGCCCAAGCCGAAGCCCAAGCCCAGCCCGAGCGAAGCCGCAGCCCCAAACCCGAGCCGCGCCCAGCCCGAGCAGAGCCCTCCGGCCGCTCACCCGCGCACCGCCCCAGCGCCTCCGGCCGCTCTCCGCCCTTCGCTCGGCCCCGCTCCCGCCCTCGCGGCCCCTTTGCCCAATGAAACTGGCTGCGATGATCAAGAAGATGTGCCCCAGCGACTCGGAGCTGAGTATCCCGGCCAAGAACTGCTATCGCATGGTTATCCTCGGCTCGTCCAAGGTGGGTAAGACGGCCATCGTCTCGCGCTTCCTCACCGGCCGCTTCGAGGACGCCTACACGCCCACCATCGAGGACTTCCACCGCAAGTTCTACTCCATCCGCGGCGAGGTCTACCAGCTCGATATCCTCGACACGTCCGGCAACCACCCGTTCCCCGCCATGCGGCGCCTCTCCATCCTCACAGGTGAGCCGGGGGCCGGGCAGGCGCGGGAGGAAAGGGCGGGGAACCTTCAGCCAGGGCAGCCCGCGAGCGTCGGTCCCGCTGCCGCGCGCCGAGTCGTGCGCTTCGCGCTTGGAGAGGCCAGCGCGCCCCGCGCGGCCCCGAAGTCAGCCCAACTTGTCCCCTGGACGGCCCCCCTCACCTTCTCCTTTTCTGCTCTCTGTGCCCCCTCTAGGAGACGTTTTCATCCTGGTGTTCAGCCTGGACAACCGCGACTCCTTCGAGGAGGTTCAGCGGCTCAGACAGCAGATCCTCGACACCAAGGCTTGCCTCAAGAACAAAACCAAGGAGAATGTGGACGTGCCCCTGGTCATCTGCGGCAACAAGGGTGACCGGGACTTCTACCGCGAGGTGGAGCAGCGCGAGATCGAGCAGCTGGTGGGCGACGACCCCCAGCGCTGCGCCTACTTCGAGATCTCAGCCAAGAAGAACAGCAGCCTGGACCAGATGTTCCGCGCGCTCTTCGCCATGGCCAAGCTGCCAAGCGAGATGAGTCCGGACCTGCACCGCAAGGTCTCCGTGCAGTACTGCGACGTGCTGCACAAGAAGGCGCTGCGGAACAAGAGGCTGCTGCGGGCCGGCAGCGGCGGCGGCGACCCGGGCGACGCCTTCGGCATCGTGGCACCCTTCGCGCGCCGGCCCAGCGTGCATAGCGACCTCATGTACATCCGCGAGAAGGCCAGCGCCGGCAGCCAGGCGAAGGACAAGGAGCGCTGCGTCATCAGCTAGGAGCCCCACCGCGCCGGCGGCCACACAACCTAAGGAGGACCTTTTTGTTTAAAAGTCAAATCCAACGGCCCGGCCCGGCACTCCCCGTGCGCCGCGGGCCGTTAGCGCGCGGACCGGACTAGCGTCTTCCCTCCCCGCGATCCGCCCCCAGCGCTGGGGAGGCGCCACTGAACCAAGAAGGGACGGTCATCTGCTCTGGAAGGAAAGAGAACTGGCCAAGACTGAGACTACTCCCACCCCTACCCCATCCCATCCCCACAACTTGGCAGGGTGGGGGGCAAGGGCCCAGCCGAGAGTGGCTTTGTCTTCTCAAAGACCTAAGACTGAGCACGGGGTGGGGGTGATATGAAGTTATCCAGCCTGTTAGGCTTCAAGAAACCGTCCTGCCCGGCTTGAGGGTCAGGACCCACGGGGCATTATCTTGTCTGTGATTCCGGGTTGCCATGACAGCTGGCAGAGCCTCTGCCCTCCCGAAACTAAGGGGGGCTGGGTCAAATCATAGCCAAGTGACTTGTTTACATGTGAGTGAAACTTGCACTTTAACAGTAGTTCCGGTGTCGACACAGACACCAACAAAACCTTACCCTGGTGTTTATACTGCGTGTGTGCGCGTGAGGTCTTTATTACTGTTGGTTTTTTAATATACAATAAAATAATTAAAAATGGAAAACCGGTTTTTGTTTGCTTTTAGAGATGGCTGGAGGCTGAAAGGATAGGGAGAGGGAAGGGGCTGGGCTTTGACTTCTGAGGAACTAGAACTTACCCTACCTCAGAACTGGAAAATACCCTGCCCTTCTGAAAGCAGCTTTGGCCGCCAGAAAAGCCCTAGGTGCCTGGGGCATCTATGCAGGAGATGGTTCCCTACAAAACCAGGACTAATGTGAAGGATTTCAGGGTCCCTCCTGGAGATAAACTCTAGCCATCTACCCGCTTAATTTTCTTTGGGTTTGATGACAAAAGGCCTCATTTTCTGAGAGAACGTTCTGAATTCTCCAGCGCAAGGGCCACTGGAACCGTGCCTAGCCAGTTTGTCACCAGACTCAGTGTGGGCCCAGGCGAACTCTCAGACTGTTGTAAGTATCACTCAGGCCCTGAGGAAAGAGCCTGAGACCCACCTGGAAGCAGGTCCATCCCGGTGCCCACTCCCACCCCCTCCCTCCAGGGTGCCACCCTGTCAGGAAACAGCTACCCCTGGGTGTCCGCTCCCCTCTAGCTCCAGGCAGTGCTCAAGGCCAGGAGTGGAGCCCCATTCACCCCTGAGCCTTGCTGTCTCCCTCTCATGGCTAAGGCACCCAGGAACACCTCTCTCTGTCACTAGTACTGCAAACCTGGGGCAGAGCACCCTCCGCATGGGCTTGCTGTGGGGATTAAGTGTGATGTTTGAAAAGTACTTAGCACAAATGCATGCCACCCAGTAATCCAAATAATTAGTGGCTTTAAGAAGGTGCTCAGCCCTGTGAGGGACACTCAGAATTGTCCTAGAAGGACTTCAACCCTGCTCAGGGAGGGAAGTTCCCGGCAGGACTGAACCTCCTCCAGTCACCAAATGGCACAGCACCCCCACCCCCACCCTGCCACCCCACCAAAGGCAACCACGGACGCCCAGGCCTGTGCCAGGCAGGGGCAGGGATGACCCGCCAGGCAAACTGCCCTTGAGGCCAGCCGGGAGAGGAGTTCCTGTTCCACACTGGTTCAGCAGGTGAGTGTAGAAGGAGGTGAGGAACAGAGGGCTGGTTCTGTGTCTGAACAGAGTGAGAGAAACATTTTCCTCTCAACGATCTGAGAGCATCCCACTATGAATTTCTCAGTACAGAAAGCATGATGTCCTGAGACAGCAGAGCACAAGTCCTTTTAATTATGCGTTTGAAAAATGTCACAAGTCAAAACAAGAACACAAGGTAGGCTCCGGCTCGCTCCGGCTCCCTCCGCCCCTGTGAGGAGCCCTTGTTCATTTCAGCCTTGCATTCAGACAGACCCCGAGGGGCTTGGATTTCCATGTGCTTCATGTTTCATGGTATCTGTCAGAGCCCTTTTTCATTTCAGCCTTGCATTCAGACAGACCCCGAGGGGCTTGGATTTCCATGTGCTTCATGTTTCATGGTATCTGTCAGAGCCTTAAAACTGGCCCACCCACTACTGTGAAATTTCAAGGAAATAACTGATTCAGTTAAATAACAGTCCCAAGGTAGAACTGGTCTAACAGGTGACCACCCACTTGAATCCAGAGTCTACTTTTCTGTGCAAAGCCACTGAAAACTGGTCTCCTCCTTCACACACCCCCAGGTCCCCAATATGCCACCCACCTTCTGACAGGTGGCTGCAGTTGGACACTAATGGCAGCTCTGCTAAAAACATCTCCACCCAGTCCTCCTGCCAATGAGGTCAGTTGGCAGGCATCTGCTAAGCCCCCAAAGTGGTCAGCGCAGTGTACGTGCCCATTCCTAGACCCAAACAACACTCCAGACCTTCGCACCTCCCCTTAGAGAGGCAAGGGTGAGAACTACTCTCACCTCAATTTGACAGTCAAGGGAGAGCACACAAAGAAAATGTGCCATCCGAAGAAATCAGGGACGCTGGGGAAATGAGGGCTGCTATCAACCTTTAAGAGCTCAAACTTGGCTGTGTCACTGTCAGGCCTAGCTCATGGCTGGGGACCACCCGAACTGCCCCCCCGAGCTGCCCCTCTCTGAACACAAGGTGCATTGTGAACCCCTCTGCAGCATAGTACACATCACTGCCACAAGTGAGAAGGCCAGAAGGGAAAGACCTTTTCACCAGGGCAATGGGAATCTGAAATGGAAGAAGAGGGAAGGTCTGTTCGCCTGAAGACCTCTTCCAGCCTGAGTGGAAAGGACGGCCCCTTGCCAGCCCTGGGGAAGCACTGCAGATGGGAAGTGGTCTGGCCACTCCTGGGCACTGACTGAAGGTGCCGAGCGAGGAAGAGAGCAAGCGCTGAATTTAGAGGAGAGCGCTAGGAAGCAGGGAAGCTGCAGCCAGGGGCTGCCTGGCAGGGCTGTGGGCTGACACCCCCACAACTACAGTTCCTTCACGGCTCAAACAGAAAAGGAACCAAACTGGGAAAAAAGCCACCCTCTGGCCTTTCAAAACATTCTCTCACAGCTCTATGCCATATGAGTGCAGGCTTAATTTGTCCAGCGGATTCTATGCAAATGTTTCAAGAAGCTGCTGCTAACAGGAACAATATGTACCTGGTACACACTGATCCTATGGGGGTGGGAGGAGGGGGAAGAAAGGAAGCAGAGAGGAGCCACCTCCCTTCCTACTGTGTTCTTCAGATCTGTCAGGGGGCTGGACGTGCAGCAGATGGCCCCCTCCCCAGAGGCAGGGGAGAGTCCTCCACCCCCTCCGCAGCCTCCAGGAGCATTCTGACTTCCACCAGCAGGCACTCCAGTTATTATGCATCTAGACATATGGATCTACACAAGGAAGCCCCAGCACAGCCAAGCTCAGCGCTGGCTCCCGCACAGGCGACTCGCACAGCACAGGAACCCCGCCCCTGCAGCTTGAAGTTCTGAGCTGGGGTCCACAGGAACTGTGCCCCAACAAGCGTTCGGCCGGGGGCGGAGGGTGGCCGTGGGGTGACAGGCCATTTGCTTCCCCCTCTTTCTCAGGTGCTCCTGGAAGTCGGCCTCGCTCTACTCCTTGGGGATTTCAAACATGCAGAGGCTCTTGTACTTTTGCAGAAGCTCGTTCTTGGTCCTGACTTGCTCCCGGAGGCTGTGCAGCTGCTGCTGCTGCTGTTCGGGGCTCAGGTGGATGCCGGGCATGGTGCTGATGAGCTTGCGCATCTCCTGGAACTTGGTTTTGAGGGCATTCAGGTCCTGGTGGACCTCGGGGCTGTCCTTGTCCATGCTGCGGGGGCAGAAGAACAGCCGTGAGCATTCACAGCTTGATACTCATCTTGGCTTTCCTGCCCTGCACCCCCTAGAGCTGGCTGTCATTCCTGCAATAGTTTTTAGAACACTTTGTCAACTGTTACTCTGTGAGGTCAAGGACCACGTCTGCCTGGTCACAGGTGTCTCCCTACCCCTGGCCTAGTGTATAGGGCACTGCAGGCACTCAAGAAATATCCATGGAAAGAATGAATGCTTGGCAAATAAGCTCTCAGAACATGTGTTCAATGAACAAACCAATACCAACATCAGGTGACAAATGCCAAACACAACTTGCTGAAATACAACATTTCGTCTAATTGGAGACATTTCCAGACCAGTCAGGAGGCTTTACCAGGTAGCAAGAGCTAACTTTAGCGGAGGTTTTGATACTGGCTTGAACCTGTTAACATAAAGACTAATTTCCACAGAGCTGTTCATAAATTTTAAAGTTTAACTAATGTAAATGCTTCAGCAGACATAGGCTCTCTTCTGCCTTGGTCATGTACACTCCTTACCCTTTGAGTCAAGTTCACTTTCAAGGCAAATCATTCGCTCCATCTCACAGCTACTATTAGCTGCACAGAGGTCCCACTCAATGAAAAACGAGGCAAGAACAACCTCACCTGAGATCAAAGAAACAGCCTGAAAGTTGCTCCTATACATTTTTTTAAAGTTAGTTAAGTGGACCGGGTGTGGTGGCTCACACCTGTAATCCCAGCACTTTGGGAGGCCGAGGCGGGCGGATTACCTGAGGTCAGAAGATCAAGACTATCCTGGCCAACATGGTGAAGCCTCGTCTCTACTAAAAATACAAAAATTAGCTGGGCATGGTGGCGCGTGCCTGTAATCCCAGCTACTCGGGAGGCTGAGGTAGAATTGCTTGAACCAGGGCATCAGAGGTTGCAGTGAGCCGAGACCACACCACCACTGTACTCCAGCCTAGTGACAGAGTGAGACTGTCTCAAAAAAAAGTTAGTTAAGTGGTTGAGACCAAAACTAAAAGGCAATTCAGTAAGCTGTTCTAAAAGGAAGTCATTGAGGCGTAAGAGGGAAAAACTGTCAATGATCATTAATTTTTTTTTAATAAATGTTCATCTGTAGTGGAAAAAATCAACCCAGATGGTGCTAATTCATCTTTACTATTCATCATTTCTCCAGAATATCCATCTTTCCTGGCGATCCATCAGTTACGTCTCATACCTTGCAATAAGATGGCCACCATGGCTCAGTATTACCAAAAAAAGATGGCTCAGTATTTACCAACAGCTCCAAACTCAGAGCGGGGGTACGGAGAATCAATCACTTCTTCCAGGAAATGAGAGGCCAGCCAAACATTTGCCATTTGATGCCCTCAACTGAGAGACACCATTAACAGTATACCTTATCTCAGATTCTAGGGAGGACGAACTGGTAGTCACATGAGAACTAAAAATTGTTTGGAAGGAAGCAAACAGGGAACTTCTTTTATTTCAATTCTTTGAAGTCTCAGCTCTGATCCACAAACGTGGACAGAAACCATCTGGATGTCTGAAATCATTCTACTTGGATGGCATGCGTGTTAACATACTGTTAGGAGTTTAAATCCCAAGGAAGTTTCAAAATTAAAATATGGTTTTAAAAACACCGACTCACATCACATGAGCCTGAAAGGAAATGGTAAAACAAACAAAAAAGTACACAAAATAGAAAGTTGGATGACAGATAATTCCATTCTTGAAGCAAACATAACCTGGCCCAAAAGAAAATTTAGTTCTGAAAGTTGAAAGTGGGTCATATTTAAGATGCTCATCTCTGAAAACCCCCAAGTTGCAGGGGCTGCCTGTTCTTTGGTGAAATGTCGGAAAGGAGACAGTCTTCAGATAATAAAAAAGAAGCCATAAGACAAGACAAGCCACCTGGAGGGAGTGGAGCCAAAAGGGGCGATGCGGGCCACAGGGAGGGCCCTTTGCAAGCCCAGCTGCCCTAGCTGGTGGGGGTAAACAGCATGGAACTCCTGGCGTGAGGAAAACATGCTGTTCAGAAGTGGGCACCCGCTAAGCCAGGATGACTGTGAAATATTCAAGCCAAAAGAAAAGGGACAGGCCCAAATACTGAGTGAATAAAAGCAGAAAGCTCTAAGTGGGCCTGCCTTTGTGTTCAAGGTTAGTCATCGGCCAACTACAGAAAGAATGATAAAAGCCACTAGGTCAAGGAGGATGAACATCACACAAACAAGGCAAGGTCAGGGCACTCTGGTCCCACCCACTATGGCTTTCTTAAAGAGTGGACAAAAATACTCTCGCTAGGGGTGATCTTCCGAGCGTCCTTCCCATGGATGACAGACATTTATATCTGTGTCACCAGACTCAGGGGCAAACATCGCAGGGTTTAGGCGAGGGTGTCTGAGAATTACGCCCTGATTTTCTTTGTTGTTCTTGTTTTTAGTATGGATGCTTTAGTACAGATGCAAACTGGCCAGTAACTGTGCTGGACCCACTGCCACAGACTTCCTCCCAAACAGCAACTTCTTTTGACCTCATGGTGACACCTGACTCAGTTTCCCGTTTCTTCTTCCTCACAGCTTCCCTGCACCGTGCCTCCCGCCCCACTATGTCCTAGCTGCCTCGCCCTCAGACCAGCCCTTACCAGTCCACTCCTCTGCCCGCAGACTCTCCTCCCACCATGCTAACTGCAGTACCTTTCATTTTTCTAAGATCACTTTTTAAAAAATGACAGTAATAGGTACTTGAGGGAAAAAATTCAAAAGTGAGACACCAGAGGCTTAGAAAAGGGAAATCTCTTTAAGAGATAAGCTATGTTAACATGTGGTGTCCACTGTTTCAGATGGCTTTGAAACATACAATAGCATACAAATACACACAAACTTTTCTTGTTTTGACAGGAATGTGACCGTACACGATCCTCATTCTTGCTTTTTCTACTTAACAATGCACCTCAGATGTCCTTCCACGTTAACACAGATACAACTACTTACACAGCTAAATCACCCTGGCTATTCACAGGCAGTTGTAATGTTTGTAATTTATTAGGATGACAGTGAATATCTTGTACTTACATCCTTACGTACTTGTGCAAGTATTCTGGTAAGATAATTTCCTAAAAGTAGGGAATCTGGGTCAAAGGTTATGTATATCTAAATTTTTGACAGATATTACCAAAATGTCCTCCAAAAAAAAAAAACTGTACTGACATAGATTCTCTGTGGCATGGAGGGCGGGCTCATCCCTCCCGCCCCGATGATACTGGTACTACTTACCTATCAACTGTGTTTCTCTGCTCCAGTTCTGCCAGACCTAGGAGGCCTTCCGGAGAGAGAGGCTTAGAACTCACACCCTTGCTTTCATCTGCTCACAACATTACATGTAAAATATATTCTTTTTAGAGAAGAGTGACAAAAGGTTCTGCTGCTAAATGGAATCTGAAAATCACCGCTCTACAAAATGCCTGGACGGGTTCATCCACTCCCAACCCCAGGACACGGAGGGCGCCTCCCCAGCCAGCCCTCCTTCCTGCACCTCAGTTTCCTCCCTCCACAGTTACCAAGTCACCTCTGCCTGGAATGTGGAGATGGCAATTGTCCAGCATAGACTCGCTGTCAGCAGGGGATGGGTTGGGAGGGTGCAGCCCCAGCCACACACTCAACTGGCTGTGCTAGAAGCCTGCCCCACCAGACCCCCAGACTCACACCTGTGTGCCCCCTTCTCCCAGCCACCGTCCTGCCAGCTCCACCTCCTCCAGACCAGCCACCTCCCACTGCCATTGCCTTCCTACGGACCCAGGTCCTCCCCTCTCCTGAAACACTTCTGTCTTACCTGCCGTTAGAAACCAAAGTCCGAGTAGGTCACTATGCTGCTTAAAAATCCGAGATGGTGGCTGGGTGCGGTGGCTCATGCCCGAAATCCCAGCACTTTGGGAGGCTGAGATGGGCGGATCACTGGAGGCTGAGGTAGGTGAATCATTTGAGGCCAGGAGGTCAAGACCAGTCTGGCCAACACGGCAAAACCCCATCTCTACTAAAAACACAAAAATTAGCCAGGTGTGGTGGTGTGTGCCTGTAGCCCCAGCTACTTGAGAGGCTAAGGCACGAGAATCGCTTGAACCTGGGAGGCAGAGGTTGCAGTGAGCCAAGACCCAAGACGTGCCATTGCACTCCAGCCTGGGTGATAGAGTGAGGCTCCATTTCAAACATAAAAAGTAAAATAAAATAAATTCCAGATGGCCCCCTATGCACAGATAACACCTCTCAGGCACATTCAGACTGTGAAGGAACCCACCCAGTGCTACCACAAGCGCCTCCAGCCTTCCCAGGACCCACGTAAATGCTCCTCTGGCATTGTTCATGGCCACTAAGGAATTGCTGACTCGTGAAGGCCTGCCTTCGTGGGGCTTGCCTTCTGGTGGGGCCCACTTTCTGGTTATAAGTCATACTGAGTGGATGGAAATGACACGGCAGAGGAGTGAAGAGGCTTTTGGGCAGACTAGAAACACCCCATCCGAGCAGTCTATGAACACCCCCTATATGTGGCTGCTCGTCCTACTCCCTGGGGTGTGGCTGAGGGAGAAGAAAGTGAAGGGCAGTGGGCTGCAGTAACTGTGTGCGGACCATCCCCAGGAAGCCAGTGTGGGCACTTAGCAGGGCCGCTTCCTGCACAGCCCAGGAACAGGTCTCAGCTGGCATGGAGGGCCAGGCAGATTAAACTAGACACTTGAGTGGGCAGAGACAGTCAATAACACCCTGTTCCCACAAAAGAGGTCTGGCTGGGGCACTGAGGGCTTGCTGACCTGCTGAAGCAGCCAGGCCAAGCTGGGGGGGGGCTGGGACAGATCACTTGAGCCCTGTCTGTGGTGGCAAGGACAGCTCCCCACTACCTACCTAGCAGCAATAGACCCTATAAAGAATTAAAAGTACCCATGTCAACAGATTACTCTTACTAAGTGGGCCAGGACCGTCAGGGAAGCCAGCAACAACGGGCTATTCACAGGCCTAGGCTGGGCTACTGCGTTCCAAACTCAGACTCCATGTGTTCAGTTTGAAGGAAAAAGTAATAACTTTTCCCGCTCTAACAGACCCTATTTCATTACTCCTTTATGATGTATTTTTAAAAGTTAGCATCTATATATATTAAGAAAGTCTCAAAAGTTGGGATTGACAATATTTCTTATAGGCACAAAAATGAGATTTCTTTTCCCCTTCCTCATTCTTTAAAAATAATATAAATAAATTCCAAAACAAATTCCAGGAGCCTCAAAGAATTAAAAGTAAAAAATGGAACCATGAAAGTTCTAGAAAAAAGGGATTAATACCTATAATTTTAGAGTGGGAAAGCCTTTCTAAGTAGGACCAAAACTCAGAATCCATAAGGAAAAGGCTTAACAAACCTGACTACATGAAATTATATGCATCTGAATGAAAAACAAATACAAAAACCATGACTATGAACAAAGACAAAGAAAAGGAACACCTGGGGGAAGTATTTACAGTACATTTGACAGTATTTCCTTTCTGTACATAAAAACATCTGATAGAGAAATGGGCAGTTTACAGGGGAGAATACAAATAACATATAAAATCACCTATGAAGAGATGCTTTACCTAATGTAATGAAAGAGCAATGTGTCATTTCTGACCTATGAGATTTGCCAAGTTAAAAGTTTAATGGTGATGGCAAGTGATGGGGAAAGACACACTGGGGACGCATAAATCAGGGCATTCTTTCCAAATCTGCTTATAGTAACCAAAATGGTAAATTAACATATCCCATTGCTAGAAATTTACCCCCACAGAGACTACCAAGAGTTCACCGAGACAGCAAGAGCAAAGATGCTTGCTGCAGTGCTGATTCCAACAGCAAAATGCAGAAACAATGACGGTATCCTTGAGCAAGGAACTGTTTACATCAACGACAGTACATTCATAAAGTGGCATATTACACAGTTTTGCAAGGGAGCTGGGAGCAGGGAAGGGAGAGGCCCTCTTTCCATTTCACATCCATGGGTACTCGCAGAATCCATCTACAACTTTAATTTTTGTTTCATGCTTTCTCGGTGGCAGATTTATAGGCCTTTTTAGGTTAACTGAAGCAGTCCAGTCTACAAGGACTGAATTTTGGAAAGAGTTCGCTAAAAAGATGTAGTGCTCTAAATTTAGCATAACTATCACAATAAAAAATGTTTGTACCCTATGCTCCAGCAATTCCACTGCTGGGATTTATCTGACCATAAACTTGCTCATATACAAGGATGCCAACCCAGCACTGCTGGGAATAGCAAAAATCAGAAAAACACCTAGAAATCCATAAACGGAAAACCAGTTGCATAAATTATGGGGCAGCCACAAGATGCCATTTTCTGCAGCCGCCTTCATGAGGTAGATCTTTATGTGCAGTATGGAAAGGTGGCCAAAACAGACTAATCAGGGAAGAAAGTCAAGTAAAACATCATCTCAATTTGTATACATTTTGAAAAGATATGCGGTTACTGTAGGTGAGGGGACTTGCGGGGAGGAACCCTTCTTCCATTTTACACTTTTCTGTACTTCTAAACTTGCAGTTGTTACTTTTATTAAACAATTTTTCAAAAACTCTGAATTCTTTATGAGAACAAGAAAGGCTAAATTCACTACTTCAGGTTTTAGCTCCTTACTCATCCCCTGTGCAAGAAGTAAACAAATAATAAAGGATCATAGAGGTTATAGGAAAGGAAGGGACCCAGGCTCAGAGAGCACCACCCTAGGTGACTGGATATGGTCCCAACCCTTATCTCCGCCCACCAGGACTGTGACTTGACTGACTTCCAGCCTGTCAGTCTCACCAGCTCCCCATGCCTCAGAAGACCGCTGCCCTCTGTTTCCTGGCTCTTCTCTCCTCCCCAGGTCCCTCTTTCTGCCCTGGATATATGCATAGCACCACCAAACTAGAAGCTGACTCCCATGAGTAGATGCTATTTCTTGGCTTCGTGTCCTTACACGTTTTTCCTATACCACCCTTCCTCCTGCCTCCCTTTCCTAATTGAAGACTAATTGTTGACATCACTCTTTTTTTTTTTTTTTGAGACGGAGTCTTGCTCTGTCACCCAGGCTGGAGCGCAGTGGCACAATCCTGTTTTCAAGCCTCTCGAGCAGCTGCCTCAGCCTCCCGAGCAGCTGGGATTACAGGCATGCACCACCACACCCAGCTAATTTTTGTATTTTTAATAGAGATGGGGTTTCACTATGTTGGTCAGGCTGGTCTCGAACTCCTGGCCTCAAGTGATCCACCCACCTCAGCTTCCCAAAGTGCTGGGATTACAGGCGCGAGCCACCATGCTGGGCCTGTTGGCATCACTCTTACCAAGCCTTCTGACTCCTCCAGGCTTCATGAGGTCTCCTCTCCCTTCCTCCTCTGCCCTTATTCCTCCCTCATTAGCCTATAAACTCAAGGACACAGCTACACTGAAGGTTTCTGGGTTGGATCCAACTTCTTCTCATGTTTACAGTTGCAGCACCATCCACTCCTTTGTGCCTGCTGTTTCCTCCAAGTGGCTTTTTCTGCTCTTCTGTCTTGTCGTCTTTCTTTCTTTCTCTTTAAGAGACAGGGTCTATGTCATCCAGACTGGAGTGGAGCAGTGTGGTCATGGCTCATTGTAACCTCAGCTCCCTGAGCTCCCACCTCAGCCTCCCAAAGTGCTGGGCTTACAGACAGATATAAGCCACTGTACCTGACCTGTGTCTTTCTTACCAGGGGTTCTCTTCCCATGCTTAATGGCCTTGGCCATCCACTCATATATTTAAGAATAAAACACTATCCCAGCACTTTGGGAGGCCGAGGCGGGTGGATCATAAGGTCAAGAGATTGAGACCATCCTGGTCAACATGGTGAAACCCCGTTTCTACTAAAAATACAAAAAAAATAGCTGGGCATGGTGGCGCGTGCCTGTAGTCCCAGCTACTCAGGAAGCTGAGGCAGGAGAATTGCTTGAACCCAGGAGGCAGAGGTTGCAGTGAGCCGAGATCGTGCCATTGCACTCCAGCCTGGGTAACAAGAGCGAAATTCCATCTCAAGAAAAAAAAAAAGAAAAAACACTAAAAGCCTTAGTGGAAGCTCTGCAAATGAGTGATGCTTGTTCATTTTCTCAGAATTAATTGACTAGGCTTTTTTTTTTTTCAAGGTCTTTTCTCTTAATTGGTCACACACCATAGAGAGGGCACTTCCACTCTTTGGCTGCCAATCTAGAAGCCAGGTGGGGGAAGGCTCAGGTGGGGTCTCACTCCTCAGTCTGCAAATTTTCTCTTAATCCCTCTTTTCAGTATGGCTCCCCCACCTGCTCCTGCAGTGTACCTGGTGTCCCTCAGTCCAGATACTCACTGGTTTATTCCTTCCTAAGAATAAATCTAGGGAAAGTAACATTTTAACGATTTGCCAAGTTGGAAAAAGGTAGTCACCCGGCCGCTTGGGAGTAAAACAGTAAAACAGTGGGAAGTGGGATAGGGCTGTGGGGACCTGCTTCTTAAACAGACTTCTAAGTAATCTTCCTGTTCTTAGACCCATCTTCACCCCTGTTTCCAGAGGGTCCTTGCACTAGAGTTCCTGAAATATGGGGGTAGGTCATGGTTAACAAGCCAGCTGCTTAGGAGTTGGCAGATGAATTAGCTCTAGCCACCCACTTTGTGGCAATCAACTCCTGTCCTGTTCTTTTTGGTTTCATGCTTTTGTATTTTTGAGACAAGGTCTCACTCTGTCGCCCATGCTAGAGTGCAGTGGCGTGATCTGGGCTCAAGTGATCCTCCCACTTCAGCGTCCCACGTAGCCAGGGCTGCAGGCACACACCACCATGCCTGGCTAATTTTTTTTTTCTATTTTTTGTCGAGTCAAAGTTTTGCCATGTTTCCTAGGCTGGTCTTGAGCTCCCAGGCTCAAGTGATCGGCTGACGTCAGCCTCCTAAAGTGTTGGGATTACAGGCATCAGCCACTGCATCCAGAGATTCTATCCTTTTTGTTTGTTTGTTTGTTTGTTTAAAGTCCCTTCTCTGTCCTTTTAGACAGAACAGAGACAAGCACATGTGATCAACCCACTATGTTTCACAGGTATGCTCTTGAGTACATCCTCCCAACAATCCTATGACGTAAGTATTCCCATTTCATAGCTCAGAGAAGCTAAGCTACTTGCCAAGGTCATCCAGTCAGCACATTATAGAGCTATTACATAATTTGAACCGATCTTCTGAGGTCCACTATGGACATATTAGAGATAAGAAGATTATGGCCTAAAAAGGTTAGGCATTTATATCAAGATTAGAAGGCAAGAAAGTGTCAGTACACAGGTTTGAACCCAGAACTGTCTAACTTCAAAGCCTGTTATCTCTAGTGAAACTTACTACTACATCTTTAAGGCCAGCCCAACCCAGTTGCTCTACCAGGGCTCAAGAATACACTCCCAGGGCTTCAAGAGCTGTCTTTGTGAATGTGTACATTTTGTGTTTTCATTTTTCCACATTTTTTGTAAAACCAGTAAATTGGGGTTAATCTGAATAAACCCTTTATAATCCAGCACTGACCTGGGATTACAGGGGCTGCATATGTATTTCTGTCTGTGATCATTATCACAGGCTCACAAAAACTGAACAGGCTGACTTACCCTATAAACAGTATTTTCACACGAAGTGAAGCCAAATGAAGCCAGGGTCTAATGGGAGAACAAAGCCTTTGTAGTTATTTGAAAAGTGGCAGAACAGCATCAGGTCATCCCACAGCAAGTGAATCTAGTTTGTTTAAACTCAAAAGAGGCTGGGCCACTAACAGTCAAGACCTTCACGTGAGTAACAATTCCATTTCAGTAAAACAGTGAAGAGCACATTAATGTTCACCTGAATGTTACTGGAATCGTAATTTTAATTTACTTTGTTTTGGTCTTTAATGGTTGAATAAGAGTTACAAGCCTAGGGGCTGACAGCTAGTATCACGTGGATACACACAGTGAAGTCACATAACGAAAATAATTTACGGCCTGGGCAACGTGGTGAAACCCCACCTCTACAAAAATTCGCTGGGTGCGGTGGCTCATGCCTGTGGTTCTGGCTACTTGGGAAGCTAAGGTGGGAGGATGGTTTGAGGCCAGGAGGTTGAGGCTGCAGTGAGCCCAGCCCAGATCACGCCACTGTACTCCAGTCTGGCTGACAGAGCAAGACCCTGTCTCAAAAATAATAAAAATTTAGGCAAACATGGGGATCAGTGAGACTTCGGTTTTCTTGTTTTTGGCTTTTCCTTTACAGAGTCACTTTGAAAACTCAGGCTAGTCTGGATGCTGGCCAAAAGGATGACAGTCATTTCCTTTGGTACTGTTAGTACAAAGTCAGTACAGGTAGGATTAATCATCTGAGGCAACTTCTGTGACTTTGTTTAGTCTAACGTCTCCCATCGCCACTGCTCCTCTCTCAATCTTTTTGAATTATGGGTTATTCCCAATGATATCTTTTTTTCCTTCTATCTGGTGAAACCTTTGGAGTGAAAAGTTGGCCCCTTTTATTGTGCCCATCCCATAGCACCTGGCAGTGTCCAACACAGGGAAGATGCTTATCTGCTGAGTCTGTTGAAATAAGGAACTAAAGTATTACCAACATTAAAGGTGAGAAAACTGAGCCTTAGAGAGATTTAATTTGCTCAAGATAGCTGGGATGCACACTTGAGCCTCTGGACAAGAGCGTGCATTTGGTCTCTAAGCTGGCATTATTCTTAAAGATATCGCACCTCTCAGGGCCCAAATCGTTTGCTTAACTCATGGAATGTCTCTGTGGTCTTGGGAAAGGCCTCTTCCCGCTCTGAGCCTGAGTTTCCCCAACTGTGAAACGGGGGCGTGCCCCAGAGCGCCAAGGCCTCTTGCAGCTCTGAAAAGGGTGAGACGAGAAGCTGGAAGGAGTATGAGGTCTGGTCCTCTCCTAGGTTCTTACCATTTGATGATGTTGTGAACCAAAGGTAAAAAGGAGTAGTTCTCCTCCTCCCTCGCGCGGGCCGGTGACTGAGGCCGCGGCGCCGGCGACTGCTGCGGTTGAGGCGCAGCGACCGGCGGCGGCGGCTGAGGAGGCGGCAGCGGCTTGTTGTCGGGTAGTGGCTGGTCGGACGTCGGCGGCAATGCATCCTCTGCTTGTCTCCCGGCTGCCACCCCGGCAGAGGCCATGGCGCCGGGGTTAGGTTAGCCCAGAGGTCGGATCAGCGAAAGCGTCGCGGACTCTATACGTCACCACCGTGCGCCCTGCAGGGGCGGGGTGTGGAAGAAGGCTCTGAGCGTGCGCACTAAGCACCCGGTGGGCAAAGGCGCGGAGGAGGGGCGGGAAAGCTGTTGCTAGGCAATGGGCCGTGGGTGAGTCCGGGAGGGGGGGTGCCTGGATTTGGATTGTGAGTCAAGATTGCTAGATGATTAAATAGTGAGAAATAGGAGATTTATTTCAGAAATAACAATCTTCTTTTTTTTTTTGAGACGGAGTTGCGCTCTTGTTGCCCAGGCCGGAGTGCAATGGCGCGATCTCGGCTCACCTCAACCTCTACTTCCCTGGTAAAAGAGATTCTCCTGCCTCAGCCTCCTGAGTAGCTGGGATTATAGGCATGCGCCACCATGCTTGGCTAATTTTGTATTTTTAGTAGAGACGGGGTTTCTCCATGTTGGTCAGGCTGGTCTCGAACTCCCAACCTCAGGTGATCCTCCCACTTCGGCCTCCCAAAGTGCTGGGATTACAGTCGTGAGCCACCGCGGCCGGCCAGAAATAACAATCTTCTTATTTCTATTCACACAATGAAGAGGGCCCCAAAGCCACAAACACAGGAAGCCTTGAGATTAGTAAGGCACAGCCTGGCCTAGTGCACCCAAGTCTGGAGAAGAACCGGCTGGACCTGCTTGTGGCATGGACGGCACTTACCTGCTGGTTGAGGCCTGGGCTCCGCAGGCACTGGGAATCCAGAGAAGAGGGACCTCCAGGGCCGGTGGCTCCAAACCCTGCCTGGCCCACAGTGCAAGAGGTGGAGACCTCCTGCTTAGCCTTAAGGACACAGAGGCAAAGGGATTGCTGTCCCTCCAATACTGCATGGCCACTGAGAGTCTAATAATCCAACTCAACACACGTTTAGTATGCACCTGCTGGGTGGCCACGTGTACGTGTTGTTGCAGGGAGGCTGTCCTTGCTTTCAATAGAAGGTAGAGGGGATTGGTGCCAGGAATGAATATTATATCCTGGAAGAATGACAGGTCAGGTACTTTCCATACCTTCGGGCCAGTTCCCCAAACCCCTAAGTCCTAGTTTCCTCACCCCTAAAATCATGTTTAGTTCAGAGTTATGGCAGAGCCTAAACTGCATTCTAACTTCACATACGTGGCTGATCCCAAAAGGTCTTGTTGGCATGAGGACTCCCTAGGATCATAGGCCAGAGACAGGTTTATGGTAATGCTTCTCAAAACAAATTTGATATGAGAGCTATGGAATAATTTTCTGGGCAATGGGGGCACCCACCAAGCTTAGTTAGTGAATAGAAGACATGAGTGGAGAAAGCTGTCAACTGGTGAGCCCATTCTGCTGTAGTCCACCATCGTGGGCAGTACAGAGAGGCAAAGAGGTCCACATCCATGTAGCATGATAAGGGCAAGGTGGCCAGGGAAAGGATCAATACTGACATTTCCAGGCACATTGGGAAGGCTGTGTGAAGGCAGATCCGTGGGGAGTAGGACCATAGAAGGAGGCGCTGTTGGGGGCAGCACTGTATAGGTTCTGTAGTAAAGAGCCTCAGCACAGCTCTCTGCAGCGAGAGCTGCCCACGGTGCCCCAGAGAGAGAGCAAAGGAAAGGAGCAGGTTGCAGGGTTTTCTTCCTTTGAACCATGGACCTCTCCAACTAAGGGAAAGTTCAGAAGTCCTGGTAGAGCATGGAGGAGAAAAAGTCCTGTTAGAATAGGGCCAGATGTGCTTGAAGAGACTCTATGCCCTTGCAGTCATCTGGAGAAAGATGATATAGCTAGTAATAATAATAGTAATCACCACAACTACTGTGGAATAAAAGTAGATACAAGGAACAGAGTTACAGCCACTGTCCCACTTAATCCACAAAAAGAGGTCTAGAAGATGGATGTCAGGATTCCCACTTTACAAATGAGGAAACCAAGACTTAAATGGTTAAGATACCAGCCTAAGGGTCCACACACCTTGCTGACTCCAAGCCTGTGGTCTTAACCAACACTAAAGAGACCTCGGGTCCCTACCAGTCCTGTAACTTTATGATTCAAAATGTTAAAGTGGGTTTGAATTCAGAATTCAGAAAGCAATCCGATATTCATCAATAATATCCCCATGGCAATCCCATGTCATCTTTGCCCTCCCAGCATCTTTTAAAAGTTAATTATGAGCCACAACTGTATCATTGTCAGAAAAATGAGGACACCTCTTAAAAGAAAAGCACTCGAGGTATAAATAGATATGACTAAAGAAAACAAATTGAAAACCTAGGAGGCATGAACCAGTATGGTGCATTGACAGTTTGCCCTACAAACAGTTAATATAATTAGTGGCAAAGAGTAAAGCTGACTTCATAATGTTGCAAGTGGATGTCAGAAAAATACTGCCTGTGCTGGTTTCATTAAAGCTGCAACTGCCACAACAAATGTGTCTGTTTATAACCTGATCTGTGAAAAGTCAGGAAAGACAGATGCTCCATTGATATGCAAGGAGAATGTATTGTGGTGAGGGAGACATCCCCCTCCCCACAAGGTAAGCACTGAAGTCATTGCTTTCTCAAGTGGATTTATGCCGTTTCTCACAGGGGCTTGTCTGGTTAGTGGTTACCCAGTAGTCTGACTTCAGCCTCAACTCAGCCCCCTTGGAGTTTCATGACTGGACAATTGCTTAACCTCACTTCTTGTAGCTGTGCAACCTCGCAGGACTGAATGGACCTTTCTTGTAAAGCCCTTAGAGTAAGTATCTGTGCACAGCAAATAGTAATTCTTCTTACTATTCAGATTTAGGGCTTCGTCCTTTGCCAATTAGCAAAACCCAGACAGACGGCAGCTAAGAGGAATGATCCACATCAATTCCCTTTAATAAAAACATAAGCCAAACATGCGAGCCGCACATGCTGCGTTCAGTTTTCTAGCAGCCACATTAAAAAATAAGAAAACAGATCAGGTGAGGTGCCTTACGTCTATAATCTCAGCACTTTGGGATGCCAAGGCAGGCGGATCACTTGAGGTTAGCCTGGCCAAAATAGTGAAACCCCATCTCCACTAAAAATACAAAAATTAGTCGGGTGTGGTGGTGCACACCTGTAGTCCCAGCTACTTGGGAGGCTGAGACAGGAGAAGTGCTTGAACTGGGAAGATGGAGATTCCCCGCAGTGAGCAGTGAGCCGAGATCAAGCCACTGCATTCCAGCCTGGGCCACAGAGCGAGACTCCATCTCAAAAAAAAAAAAAATAGGTGAAGCTAATTTTAATAATATATTTTATTTAACCCAATACATCCAAAATATTATAATTTCAACAATCAATATTAAAATTATTAACAGGCGATTTTACTGTTTTTCCTGCTGTCTTTGAAATCGGGTGTTTTACACTTACGATACATCTCAATTCCAACTAGTCACATTTCAACTGCTCAATGGCCAAGTGTGGCCGGCAAGTACAGAACTGCATGGTGCAGAGAAATGGGTTTGTATCAACATAGACGGTGCTCACATCGTAATGATGGAAGTGGAGGAGGAAGGAAGTTGCACAACGGATAGAGTATGTTACCACTTATGCAAATGTTGAAACATGAAAAAATAACACTATTGTCCATAAATATGACAGGAATGTAAATATTTGAAAAAGAAACTGGAGGGTAACCCCCGCATGCATGGGACAGGGGATGAAACGGACCGGGAATGTAACAGGCACAGCAACTTTCTATGAGATGTTTTATCTCATGTATATGAGAGAACGTGAAGCAAATTGGATAAATATGAACAATTGTCAAGTATAGGGGTGGGTGCAAGGGGTTTGGCACATAGAATCCATGTTCTGCTCCTCTCTGGCTCTGTGATGTTGGGCAAGTTATTTAACCTTCCTGAACCTCAGTTTCCTCATCTGCAAAATGGAATCATATAGTATCTGTCTAATGGGGCTGCTGAAACTGTTACAAGAATGAACACATGTCAAGAGCTTCAAACAGTGCCCGGCACATAGTCAGCATCTAAGCGTTAGCTACTACTGCTACTTAATTTTTTTTCAAAAAACCACCAAGTAATTCTCCCTTATGAAACAAGTTGCTACTACAAGGACACATACAAAAACCAGACTGCACCCAGAATTGAACTTTCAGATGCTCAACGTGAACCCATATCACAAATATCTGTGAATATTCTTGTGACACAAGAATTCTGCTACGTGAAGCCCAAAAATAGTCAGGTCTCCGTCAGACAAACACCGTGGGTCTTGTGAAACCGATCATGTCATCGTGTGATGGAGGCTTTTTCATCAAAGCTATATTCTTACTTCTGATTCATCCTTTTATTTTCGTAACCTTGAGCCTCAGGCAGGTGGAAAAAGCTGCACAATACTTTGATTTTTGTGAGTTAAGGAAAAACAGGCAGCACTCATTGTTCCGGCCAAATGTACTGCAAAGTATACCAGGAATCAGCTCACCGAAGCCACGATTCACTGCATAAACCTCAGACAAAAGCCCTTTGCTCGGGTCCACCCTGCGGATTGTCTTTCTTCTCTCTCTGAGCTCCACTTGATTTTTCTTCTTTTCAGAATAAAATACTCCATTATGTTCATTTTCTCAACTCATTTCTTTTAGCGGTTTCATTTCTCAGAATCATTTGTTTTGGGGGCATTTCAGCACACAGATCCAACTGTATATTTTTTCAGACTGAGAGAATTTTCTCCTTGTGTCCTTTGCTTTAGTCCTTCTGTTTGATCTTTCACCAGGCCTTCACCAGCTGCCCTTCAATTACCAAACAGCTTTTGATATAATACAAATGAGAGGCAATCCATTCCAGGAACTAGTTTATATAAAAAATGCTTCATTATTGTTCTGACACCATATTCTTTCCAATCTCTTTACTAACTAATTTTCATCCAAATTATTTATTAGCCAAGTTCTTTTTCTGTCTACCAGCTGCTCCCCAAAAGCCTCAATCTTAACCCCTTCTGTTAACCCTTTTAAAAAAAATACCCTTCTTCTCATGGTCATCTTTTTGTTTTTCTCACTCTTCACTCTCCCCTCACCCCCCCTGCCCTTTTTTTTGGAGATGGAGTTTCGCTCTTGTTGCCCAGGCTGGAGTGCAATGGCACAGTCTCAGCTCACTGCAACCTCCACTTCCCCAGTTCAAGCAATTCTCCTGCCTCAGCCTCCCAAGTAGCTGGGATTACAGGCATGTGCCACCACACCCAGCTAATTTTTGTATTTTTAGTAGAGATGGGGTTTCACCATGTTGGCCAGGCTGGTCTTGAACTCCTGGCCTCAAGTGAGCTGCCTGCCTCAGCCCCGCAAAGTGCTGGGATTACAGGTGTGAGCCACCGTGCCTGGCCAGAGTGGAAGCTTCTTGAGGCCTCACCAGAAGCAGATGGTGATGCTATACTTTTTTTACAGCCTACAGAACCATAAGGCAAATACACCTTTTTTCTTATAAATTACCCAGCCTCAGGTGTTCCTTTATAGCAACACACAATGGACTTATACAAGGTGGGATAAGTGATAAGTAGAAACAAGAACAAGTGCATGACCTTGACCTCAGGAAGAAATCAAGACCCAAAGGGGACGGATGGCTTTCAGGGCAATGCTTCTAGCCTGTGTGTGCTACCTTCCCAGTGTCTTAACTGGTTTTAAATCTGCAGTTGGTCAGGCACGGTGACTCATGCCTGTAATCCCAGTACTTTGGGAAGCTGAGGCGGGCAGATCACAAGATCAGGAGTTTGAAACCAGCCTGGCCAACATGACAAAACCCTGTCTCTACTAAAAATACAAAGATTAGCTGGGTGTGGTGGTGTACGCCTGTAATTCCAGCCACTCGGGAGGCTGAGGCAAGAGAATCACTTGAACCCGGGAGGCAGAGGTTGCAGTGAGCCGAGATTGCGCCACTGCACTCCAGCCTGGGAGACACAGCAAGACTACATCTCAAAAAAGAAGGAAAGAAAGAAAGAAAGAAAGAACGAACAAACAAAAAAATCTGCAGCAAATGCACATCATTGTGGTTTTTGTGCTTTGGAAAAATCCAGGGCTGGCAGTCATGAGAGGGCTCCAACCCAGCTCCAAGTAGGGGGTACTGAGCACGCGGGGCTGTTCAGCCTCTGGTGAGCCATTGCTGGCTTACATAGGTCTTAATTTTTCCGGTGGCCTTGGTGACAGCTGGCAAGGGACACTGCTTATGTAATGGCCTTGCCGGAGATTGCTGCAACTGCAGGGAGAGAAAAAGTGTGGGAAGAGCCATACCCAGGCTAGGACACAGAAGAGCTTCCTGCAAGGAAAATTCAGGGGCAGCTATTAAAAACTCCTTGGCAGCCCAGCTTATGACCCTGTAGTGATTACCAAGCCTCTAACTAGATGTCACTCCAGAAGCCAGGTGAGAGAAAAGCCAGCCATGGGGCAAGTGCTCCCAGGCGAGAGAGTGGTCTGTCTGCTCTGCGTTGGCCCCAGGCCTGCATGATAGAGTCAAGCTAAGTGTTACAGTTTGAAAGTTTGGGTTCCCAGAAAATTCATGTGTTGAAATCCTAACTCCCAATATGATGGTATTAGGAGGTGGGGCCTTTAGGTGGTGATTAGGTCACAAGGGTGGAGCCCCCATGAACAGGATTAGTGCCTTTATCAAAGAGGCCCAAGGGAGCTGGTTCCCGCTTCTGCCTTGTGAGAACAGAGTGAGGGGACATCACATGTGAATCAGGAAGCAGGCCCCCACCAGACACCACCAAATGTGTTGGCACCTGGAGCCTGGACTTCCCAGCATCTACAACTGTGAGCACTATGTTTCTGCTGTTTATAAACCACCCGGTTTATGGTATTTTGTTATAGCAGCCAGAATGGATGAAGACGCTAGTTTCCTAGGTGGAAGTTGGCTTTTCTTGTTGTGTGAATCAGTGGAGATGGACTAAATATGCAGAGTTACCCTGGGAAACAGGGAGAGGAGGCCACAAGCCAGGCGTGATAAGCAGCCACAGGGCAGCTTCTGTCATTCCATCTTGGGCTGTGGAGAGCACTGGCCTGAATTGTGTCCCCTGAGGGACAGATCAGAGAACCGGCTCACATCTACCAACCGCCAGCTCCATGACCTTGGGTGAGTAATTCAACCACCTCGTACTTGAGTATCTCAGCAATAAAATGGGGGTCATGCTGCTCCCATCTCAGTGCTGTCCCGGGGATGAGAGGGTGCCTATGTGCAGTATCAGACCAGGTCTGGTGCTCCTGAGACACCCAGGAAACGGAGTAAAGGGGGCGATTCCCACTCACGTCCTCAGGCTGTTTTCTGTTCTTTCTTCTTACATTTGTTGTTCACACATCTTGAGAGTTGTTCACGTGCATGGTTCCCAATTAGCCAGCAGTGCAGAAAACACAATCAGCGATCAGCTAAACAGAAGTCATGTTGCTGCATCTTTTTTTCTGCACTTTTTGCGCTTCAGCTCTCATGTTCGTGTCATATGCAGCCTGACTCACAAGCTCATCATCAGTGTTAACACTGCCTTCGTGATGAAAGATTAGGATATTAATAAATATTTATGGTACCCCTGCTCTATGTGAGGCCATGTTATTAGGTGCTGTGAGGATACGAAGGGTATAAGGAACGGTGTTTGGCTCAGGAAGCTTTTAATCTTGCGGGCAAAATGAAACATTGCATGAGTGACAGGGCTCACTGGCATTAGCCAAGGATTCATTTCCCAGGTGAGACACCTGTTCAGCCAAAGGCAGATGTCACTGAGTCTGGTCTGAATGATGTGGGCCCTGTCAAGGAGCTCAGTCAGCTCAGCCTCCTGCAGAAGAGGTGTAAGAAAGAGCAAATGTGTAAGAAAAGTAGCTGTTGGCCGGGCGAGGTGGCTCACACCTGTAATCCCAGCACTTTGGGAGGCCACGGCAGGTGGATCACTTGAGGTCAAGAGTTCAGGACCAGCCTGGCCAACATGAAGAAACTCCGTCTCTAGTAAAAACACACAAATTAGCTAGGCGTGGTGGCATGCACCTGTAATCCCAGCTACCCGAGAGGCTGAGGCAGGAGAATCACTTGAACCTGGGAGTTGGAGGTTGCAGTGAGCCGAGATTGCACCACTTCACTCCAGCCTGGGCAAAAGAGCAAAACTCCATCTCAAAAAAAAAAAAAAAAAAAAAAAAATGCAGCTCTTAAAATGGCTTTAGTTGGGGGATTGGAAGGAGGCAATTGTAGGATTATCGTCTGAGGAAAAGGGGGATTACACCAGATGGCAGGATGCAGGGGAAGCAGATCCCAGGCTCACTGCAACCTCCACCTCCCAGGTTCAAGCAATTCTCCTGCCTCAGCCCCCCAGGTAACTGGGATTGCAGGCGCATGCCACCTTTAGTAGAGACGAGGTGTCACCATGTTGGCCAGGCTGATCTCAAAATCCTGGCCTCAAGCAATCCACCCACTTTGGCACCCCAAAGCGCTGAGATTACAGGCATGAGTCACTGCACCCAGCCTATCTTCTCCTACATTTTAAATGTATATGTGTGTTTTGAAGATAAATTTGAGTTCATTTTGTTTAGTAATCTGCTTTTTTTCTCCAAACAATTTGCTGTGCGTGACTTCCCACGTAAGCTAATATTTATTTACAACATGATTATCAACAAAACAATGCATTAAAAACTAAGTCAAAGGGGGAAAAAACCCAGCAAATTCCTATAAGAAGGCAATAATGGGTTAGAATTTTGCAGAATTTCAAGAATCATACAGATGGCAGGTAGCTTTTGGGGACCATTTTTATTGAAATGAAGCAATTTTTACTTCCTCTGGGATTCATAGGTGTTGAGCTGTCCTGGAATCTCAAGACATCCCTGGAATTTTTTAAAGGGGGAATTATTTATTATTAATAAATAATTACTTCATTAATATTTATTAATATCCTATTGTTTCCTCCTTCCTGCCAAAGGAAAAGGTATTAGATCTTTTCTTTTTTTTAAATCTTTTTGTTTTGTTTTGTTTTTACTTTTTTATTTTAATTTTATTTTTATTTTTATTTTAAGGTATTAGATCTTAAAAGTTAAATGTACCTACATATACAGCCATGCACACACATGTGCTGTCCATCAGCGCTGCTGCTGGGTGAGAACATCAAGGGTGGCAAGCCAAGAAACAGGCTCCATGCTGCCGGTGCGTGGGGAAGGAGCCCGCGTAGAAGGAAGGCACCAGCCCTTGACAATCTTTTCGTTTTGTTTTGTTTTGTTTTGTTTTGAGACAAAGTTTTACCCTGTCACGCAGGCTGGAGTGCAGTGGCACAATCTCAGCTCACTGCAATCTCCACCTCCCAGGTTTCAAGTGATAATTCCGCCTAAGCTTCCCGAGTAGCTGGAATTACAGGCACGTGCACCACGACTGGCTAATTTTTTGTATCTTTAGTAGAGACAGGGTTTCACCATGTTGGCCAGGCAGGTCTCGAACTCCTGATCTCGTGATCTGCCCAGGTGTGAGCCACTGCACCCGGCCAACAATCTTGCCTTCTGGTCGCGCAGTCTGAGGACTGCTGCTGTGGTTGAGTATTAAACAGACCTGTCTTTGCTTTCATATTCTTTTGTCTACCGTTGCTTCATCAAAGTCTAAACAGCTGGTAGACAATGCAGTATTTATCTTAAGGAGGCACAGGGAGGAGATCTAGCCCCCCTGCTGCCCTCTCCTCATTACATGTGTGTTTACTTTCCTGGATGGGCACCATTATGAAGCCCCTGTTGGCAAGCAGCAAAACCGAAGCCACCTATTGAAGCAGGAGCTGCAAGAAACAAACCTCTCGAACACCGAACTGAGGAAGGAAGTGGCTTTGTATTTGCTCAGCTCATTCACTGAGCTCCCCAAGAAGCAGCTTCTCTCCCCTTTTAAAGGCTTACAACGCTAAAGGGGGAAACTGAGGTGAAACTATGTCATTGTCCATTTGCTGGGCGTGTGACCTTACAATCTTTTGGCTTCTTTGATTTGCTAATTCATATGCAGCACGAGGGGAGTGGCAGGGGAGGGGCTTACAGAGACAAGACAAAGGCAGTAAACTATTAGTTGGCAGGGGTGTTTTCAGGAGGGCGCCTGGGCGGTGCAGACGTGGGGGCGTGACCCAGTGCCGGGCTCCAGCCGGTAGGGATAACATTCATTTGCAACTCTTTCAAGGCTTACAGATAACAAAGACGCTGGGAACTGAAAAGGGAGTCATGTTCCCATCTCTTTGGTTTTTTGTTTTTTTTTTCACCCTCCTTCCCATCTGGAGGGGAGGGGAGGGAGGAGGTGGAGGCTGGGAAACAGAAGGAGGCGAGGGGGTCTCCCTTCTCACTATCAGGCTCAGCAGGTCCCTAAAGACTTGAGAAGGACCTTGAAGGGTGTCTTGTCACATCCTCATCATCATCTGTAACAGAAACGTAAATACAGCTCCCACCAGGTGAGTTTACAGTCCAAATACATGACCACACGTGAGAAAGGGAAGATTAGAGATTATATCCAAGGACAGAATTGGGTTTTATTTTCTGGAATTAAAAAAATAAAAGTCATTGGAATTCCCAAATAGTTCTCCAAGAGGTTGGTTACCAGGGTTACCAGGGTTACCAGATACAACTCTAAGTTTTGAGATGTGAAAATGAGGTCTAGCTGGCAAACCAAGGTGGGAGGAAAAGAGAGAGAGAGACAGAGACAGAGAGGGAGATTTATTATGGGCAAGGGAGAATTTGTTTCACCTGGTACCCCTGACCACTAAGACAGAGGCTCGGCAAGACGCTAACTTTTGGAGGCAACACCTATTCCTTCCGCTTGGGAACATCACTCTAATTCATTTTGGGGTTGACTGAAAAACCACTAGTTTCAAGTGGAGCCCAGAGCAAGAACACAGCCTAAAGCAAAACCATACTGCCATGGAAGCAACTCTTACTACTCAGGTTGTGGAACCCTGGTCTGAGAGTTTTAGAGAGAGCATGGCAGACAAGGATGCTGTGTGGATATCTGGAAAGTGCAAATAGGAGAGTGGCGACAGAGCCCCGCGACACGAGGACCAGCATGTCCGGCAGGTAACCACTTCTGATGTTTTACTGGGCCCTGGGAGAGACTAAGCACCTGGCCATGGGGCGTGAAGTGACTGTGACCAAAGATGACCGTCATGAGCTGGGTACTAAGTTCAGGTGAGGGTAGAACAGTTGATGAAATATTTGGGAACTGGTACATATGAGTTTCGGACTGCCCCCTGGTGGGGCAGACAGATCAATCTCTCTCTCTTTTTTTTTTTTTTTTTGAGACAGAGCCTTGCTCTGTCACCCAGGCTGGAGTGCAGCGGCGTGATCTCAACCTCTGCCTTCCGAGTTCAAGTGATTCTTCTGCCTTGGCCTTCCAAAGCGCTGGGATTACAGGCGTGAGCCACTGCGCCCGGCCAAGACAGACCAATCTCTGAGCAACTCAGAGAGCTTCAGTATATTCATGAATAGGTGACCCGGAATCCGATGTCATCCAACGCTATTGCACCAGTATCCCTACCCTAACGCACACCTCTAGCCTCACGGTGGGGAGGGGGAGCTCCTTAGATCAACTGACAAAAGAAAACCTCCCAGGCTAGTTCACAGCTGTGCACTCTGTTGGCGCTGGCTGGAAATGGGTTGTTGCTCACTACAGCCCCATTCAGCAGTGACCAGGAAGGACGGTGGCCAAGGGAAGTCCTTCAGGTGGGTAGAGTTGGGAGCACTAAGCCTGGCTGTCATCTCACTGTGGAGGGCATGTCCTGAGGGCATGTCCTGAGATGGCCTGGATTCTGGAGCAGTGGCACCTGGCTTGCCTAGCTGATGGGGGCCTTGAGGGTGGGGTTCCCAGAATTAGCAAATAAAATTATAGGACACCCAGTTAAATTTTTCAATAAACGAATGATTTTTTTTTTCTTTTTTTTTTTTTAGATGGAGCCTCACTATGTCTCCCAGGCTGGAGTGCAGTGGTGCGATCTTGGCCCACTGCAACCTCCACCTGGCAGGTTCAAGCGATTCTCCTACTTCAGCCTCCTGAGTAGCTGGGATTACAGGCATGCGCCACCACACCCAGCAAATTTTTGTATTTTTGGTAGAGATGGCATTTCACCATGTTAGTCAGGCTGGTTTCAAACTCCTGATCTCGTGATCTGCCGGCCTCAGCCTCCCAAAGTGCTGGGATTACAGGCATGAGTCACCGTGCCCGGCCACAAATGATTATTTTAGTATAAATATGTCCCAAATAGTGTATGAGACACACTTCTACTTAAAAACAAGTATTGCTTATCTGAAATTCAGATTTTACTAGTGTCCCATGTTTTATCTGGCAAACCCACTTGAGGGAGCGACTGGCTGTCCAGTGTTTTACCAGACGAACTGCTTTATGAACCTACCTGAGGGAGTAATCCTGGAAGGCCGCAGACAGGAACTCTGGGAAAGAGGCATGGAGCTGGACCTATGGAGTGGGCACATGGAGTGTGGATCTTCGTGTCTGACATGATGCCCTTCAGAATGTCCTCTGCAGAGAGGCACGGAGCAGCAGGCAGACGGGACGGCTTGTCCTGTGGATGCCAGCTAGGTCCTCACCTCCACTTCCCCAGGGATGACAGTGGCCCATGAACTCCTGGACTCCAGTTATCCTCCCACCCTAGCCTCTCGAGTAGCTGGGATTACAGGCACGTGCCGCCACACCTGGCTCTATACCCTTTTAAAATTGTTGTTTTCAGTATTTCTAAAACATTTTTTCTGAAGTCTGATTTTCCAATGCATTTTTAATTGATTCTTTTGAATTTTCTAGATAGTCAATCACATCCTCAGCAATTGATGGGTCTGTCTCTTGCTTTTTAATCTTAATAGCACTTACTTCTTTTCCTTGTTCTATCAGATTGGTGAGACTCCCTGAAAAGTGAGTGATAGCTTCATAGCTCGTGTCTTGTTCTGCACTCAGTGGGAATATGGTGAGTGCTTTACTATTAAATTTTATATTTGCTATTTGTTTTTGATAAAAACTAGAGGTTAAGGAAATTTTCATTCTATTTTTAGTGATTAACTTGTTCATGATTTTCCTGATGAACTTAATTCACTGGTCAAAGTTTAATTTCTGTTCAGTAGAAATTGATAAATTTAATAAATGACCAAAATTTCATCTGGATTGTTTGCCTGTGAACAAAATTCTCCATGAGACTGGACTGTGTCTGGTGAGTTTGAGGAGCAGGCAGAGGCTCCTCGGGGAAACCCTGCTAGGGCCATCACCCCTGCTTCCTCCATGTAAAATCCTGTCACATAGCCTGTTGAATGTCAGTCCCTTCATTAGTCAAAGGAAGAAGCTGGGTGATGGCTATGTTTCTCCAAGGCTTTAAAAGGGACAGTAAATGAGAGGGTAATAAATGTTCAAGTTCAAAAATAGTTATTCAGTGGTAGAATTATGAGTGCTGTTTATTTATTTATTTTTTATTTTTAGGCAGGTCGAGTGCAGCAGTGGGAGTGGAGAAGGAACAAAGAGATCTGTAACTGCTTGTGATCAATTAGTTGTAGACACTACTGCACTCGGACCAGACCCCTTCCTCCCTCCCTCACTCCCCCTCCCTCTCCCTCCCTCTCTCTCTTGCTCTTCCTTTCTTTTTTCTTTCTTTCTCTCTTTCTTTCCCTCCCTCCCGCCCTTTCTTTTTTCCTTTCTTTCTCTTTCTTTTTTCCTTTCTTTCTCTCTTTCTTTCTTTCTCTCCCTCCCTCCCTCCTCCCTCCCACCTGCTCTCTCTTTCTTTCCTTACTTCCTTCTTTCTTTCTCTTTCTCTCTTTCCCTCCCTCCTTCCCTCTTTCTTTCTCTTTCCTTCCTTCCTTCTTTCCTTCTTTCTTTCTACAGAGCCTGGCTCTGTTGCCCAGGCTGGAGTGCAGTGGCGTGATCATGGCTCACTGCAGCCTCCAACTCCTGGGCTCAAGTGATTCTCTGCCTCAGCCTCCCAAGTAGCTGGGACTACAGGCATGTACCACTATGCCTGGCTAATTAAAACATTTTTTTTCTTTTGTAGAGACAGGGTCTTGCTATGTTGCCTAGACTGGTTTTGAACTGGTCTCAAATGATCCTCCTGCTCAGGCCTCTCAAAGTGCTGAGAGGACAGGGATGAGCCACCATGCCTGACCTGTCTTTATTTTTAAAAGTTCTTTAGGGAGGCTGAGGCAGGAGGATCATTTGAGCCTAGGAGTTGGAGGCTGTAGTGAGCTGTGATCACACCACTGCACTTCAGACTGGGCAACAGAGTGAGAATGTCTCTTAAAAGAATTAAAAATTTGGCCAGGCACAGTGGCTCACGCCTGTAACCCCAGGAGGCAGAGGTTGTGGTGAGCTGAGATTGTGCCATTGCACTTCAGCCTGGGCAACAAGAGTGAAACTCCATCTCAGAAAATAAAATAAAATAAAATAAAAATTTTAAAATTTAAAAAGGTTTTAAGAAAAAGCTCTTTAATATGGTTATTATGGTCTTTTTCATAAAGACATGTGTGTGTGCGTGTGTGTGTACACATGGTATCTTTTAATCATGAAGGGTGCAATATGTCTTTCTGTGTTCTGGCTGTATAAAAATTGAGAAAACTGAATTTCACAGTCTGAGTCTGGAGGATTACCAAGGAGTGAATATCCATGGCTGACCTTCTGTGGCCCAGCTCTGGGTTCTGCTTCTCCATGCTGTTTCTGAGGCTTAAGCAAACTGCCCTTTGACAGAAGACAGAAGCCCTGCACATTGAGCTGCCATAGAACAGGACTCAACTGAAAAGTCCACTCCTTTCCATTTACTGAAGTCCTTCCCTCTGGTTCAGCAACAAGCAGACAGGAAATGGCGGATCTGCCTCCCTGCACAGACCCCTCATGAGCTGTGACGTACAGGACCGAGCACAGGGCAACAAAAAGCTCATTCTGAAAACTGGGTCGAGCAGTATTTTTCCTAATCCTCTAGGTCCCTCTCACTGTGACGTCCGGCCAACTGCCCGCAGATCCTGAAGCCAGACAAACTGGGTTCAAGTCTCAGCTGCATCACTTATTAGCTGTGTGACCTGGGGACGTATATGACCTCCATCTCCTTGTGAGTAAACTTGGGATGATAATAACCACATTTACCCCAGAGGGCTACCACCATAAATATTAACTGAATTAATCCATGAAAGGTGCTTAGCACTGTGCCTGGGAAACAGTAAATGCTCAGTAACTGTTAGCAATGGTGATGATGATCATGGTGATGATGGTGATGGTGATGGTGGTGATGATGGTGATGATGGTGATGGTGATGATGGTGATGGTGATGGTGGTGATGGTGATGGTGGTGATGGTGATGATGGTGATGGTGATGGTGATGATGGTGATGGTGATGATGGTGATGGTGGTGATGGTGATGGTGATGGTGATGGTGATGATGGTGATGGTGATGATGGTGATGATGGTGATGGTGATGGTGATGATGGTGATGGTGATGGTGATGATGGTGATGGTGATGATGGTGATGGTGGTGATGGTGATGGTGATGGTGATGGTGATGATGGTGATGGTGATGATGGTGATGATGGTGATGGTGATAGTGGTGATGGTGATGGTGATGGTGGTGATGATGGTGATGGTGATGATGGTGATGGTGATGGTGATGATGGTGATGGTGATGATGGTGATGGTGATGGTGATGATGGTGATGGTGGTGATGGTGATGGTGATGGTGATGGTGATGATGGTGATGATAGTGATGGTGATAGTGGTGATGGTGATGGTGATGGTGGTGACGGTGATGATGGTGATGGTGATGGTGATGATGGTGATGATGGTGATGGTGATGGTGATAGTGATGATGGTGATGATGGTGATGGTGATGATGGTGATGGTGATGGTGATAGTGATGATGGTGATGGTGGTGGTGATGATGGTGATGGTGGTGATGGTGATGATGGTGATGGTGATGGTGATGATGGTGATGGTGATGGTGATGATGGTGATGGTGGTGGTGATGATGGTGATGGTGGTGATGGTGGTGATGATGGTGATGATGGTGATGCTGATGGTGATGATGGTGATGGTGATAGTGATGATGGTGATGGTGATAGTGATGATGGTGATGGTGATGGTGATAGTGATGATGTTGATGATGGTGATGGTGATGGTGGTGATAGTGATGGTGATGATGGTGGTGATGTGATGGTGATGATGGTGATGATGGTGATGGTGATTGGGATGGTGATGTGATGATGGTCATGGTGATGATGGTGATGATGGTGATGGTCATGGTGATGATGGTGATGATGGTGATGGTGATGGTGGTGATGGTGGTGATGGTGATGGTGATGATGGTGATGGTGATGATGGTGGTGACGATGGTGATGGTGATAGTGATGATGGTGGTTGTGGTGATGATGGTGGTGATGGTGATGATGGTGACGGTGGTGATGAGAGTGATGGTGATGATGGTGATGATGGTGATGGTGATGGTGATAGTGATGATAGTGGTGGTGGTGATGGTGATGATAGTGATGGTGATGATGGTGATGGTGGTGATGGTGATGATGGTGATGGTGGAGATGATAATGGTCATAATGGTGATGGTGGTGATGGTGATGGTGGTGATGGTGGTGATGGTGATGATGGTGATGGTGATGGTGATGATGGTGATGGTGATGATGGTGATGGTGGTGATGGTGATGCTGGTGATGGTGATGGGGGTGATGGTGATGATGGTGATGGTGATGGTGATGATGGTGATGGTGATGGTGATGATGGTGGTGGTGATGTGGTGATGCTGATGATGGTGATGGTGATGTGATGATGGTGATGGTGATGATGGTGATGGTGGTGATGATGATGGTGATGGTGATAGTGATGATGGCGATCGATGATGATGGTGATGTGATGATGATGGTGGTGATGATGGTGATGGTGATAGTGATGATGGTGGTGGTGATGGTGATGATGGTGATGGTGATGATGGTGATGGTGATGGTGATAGTGATGGTGGTGGTGGTGGTGATGGTGATGATGGTGATGGTGATGATGGTGATGGTGGAGATGATAATGGTCATAATGGTGATGGTGATGATGGTGATGGTGGTGATGGTGATGGTGGTGATGGTGATATGATGATGGTGGTGATGGTGATGGTGGCGGCAGTGACGATGATAGTCACACAACAGCCAACAGTACTGAGTGCTGCCTTCTGCCTGGCATATTCCCACAGCCAAACACGAATTCACTATTCAGTCCTCATTGTCCATTTCCAGCCTCACTGATAACTCCATAATTTATGGAAAAGGGAAGAGATGTACAGCATGGTTGAGCCATGCACACAGCTATGTAAATGGTGGTGCTGCCAGGGAGAAATGGCCACCAGAGCTGGGTAGTCTCTTCTCCTTGACACCACCTTTCCTCCTGACACCACCTTTCCTCCTACTGAGAGATGGCTTCATGGAGTGGGGATAAGTTCGGCTGCTGGAGCCTCCCAGGCCCCCAGAGGGTAATAAAGGGTGAGGGAAGAAAATCTGGACAAAATGGCAGGCCAGGAAAGCTCCCCTTCTTGGGGCACGGTGCTTTCACACCTTAGGCACCCTCATTTCATTCTTTTTTTAAAAAGTTTAAAACATTTTTATTATAAAAGTAATACAAACAAAAACAAACATTGAGAAAAGACAAAGTCATCCATTTACTGCCTCCCATTCCACCATAACCACAGTTAGTAATTTGATTTGCTTTGTCACCTTTCTATCACATGCTTGATGTGTTGTTTCAGCCATGATTACACCCACTCATACACCCACACACTCTGGCATTTGCAATTTTTACTTAATGTAACATTCTCACGTTTTTAACAATATTCATTACTAATTTTAGTAAGTACATTATGTACCATTGGTAGATATCTGTTTACTATTTCCCATACCCAGGGATGGCAAACTATGGCACCACATTTGTAAATAAAGTTTTACTGGAACAAGGCCATGGCCGTATTGTTTATGTATTGTCAATGGCCGCTTCTGTGCTTCAGACAGCAGTATAGACAAGTTATGACAGAGACAGTAGGTTTAAAAACCTAAAATATCTATTTTCTGGCCCTTTATAGAAAAAGTTTGCCAATCTTTACCCCAAACTTTTAAGTGGTTTATAATTTGGGCCACTAAAAGTAATGTCACTTAGAACATCTTTGTGCATGTAATTTTTCATACCTTGTACAATTTAAGCAACATTAACAAAGTGGAATAACTGGGTCTAATGAATGAAGACATTTCTAAGGCTGATACCCACACTATCTCTCTTGTAATATTCAAGCTATGATATAATAAAGGTGGTGGTGATAAGAATGAAGAGGAAGGCCCAGAATTCTTGTAGGTAGCACGTCTCCTGTCCCTGTTACTCAAGACATGTAAGTTTGCACTCTGAATGAACATATTTTGAGTTTTGATTTAAAGTTAACCAAAAAAAGAGTAATAACAGTAATTGCAACAAGAAGACCAATTGAAAGAAATCTTTTACTTTCTACTGGAGAGGGAAAAGCAGACAGAAGTAGGTGACAGGGTATACATAAAATGCCGTTCCAAGGCAGCTGCAGTGGCCAAAAGGCACTGGGAGAGTTGAGTGAGAGAGTGAGATGGCGGTCTCAACCATGAGCTAGCAGTGGCAGCAGTAAGCAAAGAGGCAGCTGTGAGCGTGGGGTGACAAGCAGCACACAGGTGCCACCGTCCGAACACATCCTAGACACAAGCCTGCATACAGCTGGAATTAAACTATCTCTAGATAAGAGTGTTTTAAAGAAACCACCCTTTGGGAGGCTGAGGCAGGCAAATCACAAGGTCAGGAGATCGAGACCACCATGCCCAGCTAATTTTTCCATTTTTAGTAGAGATGGGGTTTCACCATGTTGGCCAGGATGGTCTCGATCTCCTGACCTTGTGATCTGCCCACCTTGGCCTCCCAAAGTACTGGGATTACAGGCATGAGCCACCGCACCCAGGCCCTATATATATTTTTTTGTTTTTTCTTTTTTAAAGAAAAGCAGGTTTGTTTTCTTTCTTTCTCTCTCTCTCTTTCTTTCTTTTTTTCTTTTTTGAGATGGAGTCTCGCTCTGTTGCCCAGGCTGGAATGCAGTGGTACCATCTCGGCTCACTGCAACCTCCACCTCCAGGGTTCAAGCAATTCTCCTGCCTCAGGCTGCTGAGTAGCTGGGAATACAGGCACCCACCATCACGCCCAGCTAATTTTTGTATTTTTAGTAGAGACAGGGTTTCGCCATCTTGGCCAGGATGGTCTCGAACTCTTGACCTCATGATCTGCCTGCCTCGGCCTCCCAAAGTGCTGGGATTACAGGCATGAGCCACCACGCCCGGTCATTTTTCTTTTACCTGTGGAAGTTTTATTCTTCAGAATGAAAACCTTATGGAATGGAGAAGTCAACCCACATGATCTAAGTCAACCCTGACTGTCTCTGAGATAAAAGATAAAGCAGTCTGATGGGTCTCAAATCCAATCTTGTATGAATAAAACAAGCATCAGGAAACGTAGATGTCATCTTCTAAGCGGAATATTCTGAGGGTCTGGCAGCATAAATCCATCAGTAAGTTTATAATCGCCTATTGTAGAATCAGACTCCACTATGGCCAAAGCAAAAGACATCGGCAAATCTGGATCACCTTGCAACTTTCAAGACGCCTTCAAGATCTCCCTTATCCTGTTATGGCTGAGGGAAGCCGTGATGGGGACAGGCACCACAGTCTGGAACCCCTCCCCTTCTATCTCAGTACCGACGAGGCAGGTGAGCTGGCATTCTGGTAATCCCACACAGTTTACTTCATGCCAGCTTTTGCTTTCCATGAGGTCCAGGTAAACCAAGAATGCTATATAAACTTGGGTGGCATCTCCTGTATCTAATTCCATCATTTTGAAATACTTAGGGTGGGTGCCCATCCAGGCATCCTCCGGGGCCCACGAGGGAGCTCCACTGCCGTCGCCAAAGCCACGAATGCCGCCCCGACCGAGGCGGGGGTGCTGCGGGGGGTCGGCTCGGAATGGCCGCGCTCCTCCATGCCTGCTGGCGTGGCGCTCCCGTGGTGCACACTTCATTCTAAGACTATTCTTGCTGGTGCTGTTTAAGAAGTCCTGTTCTGAAGCGGGGCGCCAAGATGGCCGAGAGAAGCCAGCACCGGAATGCAGCTCCCAGCGAATGAGAGAGACGCAGGGGGTTAGAAGGCTTGGCGATTCCGAACGAGGTGCCAGGTTCGTTTCTGTGAGACTGAGAGGGCACTGAAAATAGGCCCAGGGAAGGAGCCGCAGGGTGAGAGCCGCCCGGGGTGCAAATCAAGACGGGGGTGGCGGGGGCGCGTCCCCATCTGAAACGTGCAGCCGGCTGGGAGGGCCGGGGGACTTAACCCCCTCGGTGCTCCGTTTCGGATCCTGTGCTTACCCCATCCCTCCTGCAACGCACGTCCATGAGAGCCCTGCCAGACGGTGGGGCGCTGTGGGTAGTCAATGCAAATCTGAGCAGCGGCTACCGTGGGGCGCAGCAAGTTGTCACAGGGACCTGGGCAGGAGTTTGGACTAGAGCTGGAGGGATGGACGCTCCCACAGAGGGAGGCAGAGTTGAAAGCAGGGAAACAGACCATAAGGCCCGGCAGGCCTCACCTCCACAGGACTCAAACTGAAGCCCTCACTAGACAGCTTGGAAGCAACTACACCAGCTTCACGCCAACCAGGAAGATCCAGCTGGGGAAAGAGAGATGCCATTGGGAAGGCGGGGCCCATCTCACCTGCAAACAAACCCCAGGGAAGGACCACCCACCCAGCAACCTGACTGAACCCGAGAGAGCCCAGCAGCGCCCTCTATAGGCCAAAAAAGATACAGCTCCAACCTCAACAGAAAAAAAAGATTACTCAGAGACTCCTGAAATCACCAACTTCAAAGATTAAAGGGAGATAAATCCACGAAGATGGGGAAAAAAAGAGAATGAATCTGATGAACTGATAGAAGCAGGCCTCAGAAGGTGGGTAATAACAAACTTCTCTGAGTTAAAAGACCATGTTCTAACCCAATGCAAAGAAACTAAGAACCTTGAAAAACGTTAGACAAAATGCTAACTAGAATAACCAGCTTAGAGAAGACCATAAATGACTTGATGGAGCTGAAAAACACAGCACGAGAACTCGGAAAGGCATACACAAGTTTCAACAGCTGAATCGATCAAGCAGAAGAAGGGATATCAGAGATAGAAGATCAAATCAATGAAATAAAACAAGAAGGCAAGATTAGAGAAAAAAGAGTGAAAAAAATGAACAAAGCCTCCAAGAACTATGGGATTATGTGAAAAAACCTAATCTACACTTGATCGATGTACCTGAATGTGACAGGGAGAATGAATCCAAGCTGGAAAACACTCTTCAAGATATTATCCAAGAGAACTTTCCCAACCTAACAAGGCAGGCCAACATTCAAATCCAGGAAATACAGAGAACACCACAAAGATATTCCTCAAGAAGATAAAACCCCAAGGCACATAGTTGTCAGATTCACCAGGGTTGAAATGAAGGAAAAATTCCTAAGGGCAGCCAGAGAGAAAGGTCAAGTCACCCACAAAGGAAAGACTGTCAGACTCACAGCAGATCTCTAGGCAGAAACCCTGCAAGCTAGAAGGGAGTGGAGGCCAATATTCAACATCCTTAAAGAAAAGAACTATCAACCCAGAATTTCATATCCAGCCAAACTAAGCTTCATAAGTGAAGGAGAAATAAAATCCTTTATGGACAAGCAATTGCCGAGAGATTTCGTTGCTACAAGATCTGCCTTACAAGAGCTACTGAAGGAAGTACTAAACAAGGAAAGGAACAACCAGTACCAGCCACTGTAAAAACGTACCAAGTGGTAAAGAATAACAGTGCAATGAAGGAGCCATGTCAATTAACGGGCAAAACAACCAGCCAGTAACAAAATGGCAGGATCACATTCAAACATAACAATATTAATGTCGAATGTAAATGGCCTAAACGCCCCAATCAAAAGACACAGACTGGCAAACTGGATAAAAAGTCAAGATCCATCGGTGTGCTGTATTCAGGAAATCCATCTCACATGCAAAGACTCACATAGACTCAAAGGGATGGAGGAAGATTTACCAAGCAAATGGAGAGCAAAAAAAAGCAGGGGTAGCAATCCTAGTCTCTGATAAAATAGATTTTAAACCAACAAAGATCAAAAGAGACAAAGAAGAACATTACATAATGGTCAAAGGATCAATGCAACAAGAAAAGCTAACTATCCTAAATATATACACAGCCAATACAGGAGCACCCAGATACATAAAGCAAGTTCTTAATGACCTACAAAGAGACTTAGACTCCCACACTATAATAGTGGGAGACTTTAACACTCTACTGACAATATTGGACAGATCAATGAAACAGAAAGTCAACAAGGATATCCAGGACTTGAATGCAGATTTGGACCAAGTGGACTTAATAGACATTTACAGGACACTCCACCCCAAATCCACAGAATACACATTCTTCTCAGCACCACATTGTACTTACTCCAAAATTGACCACATAATTGGAAGTAAATCACTCCTCAGCAAATGCAAAAAACAGAAATCATAACAAATAGTCTCTCAGACCACAGTGTAATCAATTAGAATTCAGGATTAAGAAACTCACTCAAAATGTCACAATCACATGGAAACTGAACAACTTGCTCCTGAATGACGAATGGATAAACAATGAAATGAAGGCAGAAATAAAAATGTTCTTTGAAACCAATGAGAATAAAAACACAACATACCAGATCCTGTGGGACACATTTAAAGCAGTGTCTAGAGGAAAATTTATAGCAATAAATGCCCACATGAGAAACAAGGAACAATTGAAAATCGACACCCTATCATCAAAATTGAGAGAGCTAGAGGAGCAAGATCAAAAAAACTCAAAAGCTAGCAGAAGACAAGAAATAACTAAGATCAGAGCAGAACTGAAGGAGAAAGAGACACAAAAAAACCCTTCAAAAAAAATCAGTAGATCCAGGAGCTGGTTTTTTGAAAAGATCAACAAAATAGACCACTAGCTAGACTAATAAAAAAGAAAAGAGAGAAGATTCAAATAGATGCAACAAAAAACGATAAAAGGGAGATCACCACCCATTCCTAAGAAATACAAACTACCATCAGAGATTACCACAAACAGCTCTATGCACATAAACCAGTAAATCTGGAAGAAATGGATAAATTCCTGGACACTTCCACACTCCCAAGACTAAGCCAAGAAGAAGTTGAAAACCCTGAATACACCAATAACAAGGTCTGAAGTCAAGGCAGCAATTAATAGCCTACTGACCCAAAAATGTCCAGGTCCAGATGGGTTCACAGCTGAATTCTACCAGACATACAAAGAAGAGCTGGTACCATTCCTCTTGAAACTATTCCAAACAATACAAAAAGAGGGAATCCTGCCTAACTCTTTCTATGAGACCAACATCATCCTGATACCAAAATCTGTCAGAGACACAACTAAAAAAGAAAACTACAGGCCAATATCCATGATGAACATTGATGCAAAAATCTTCAATAAAATACCGGCCACTTTGGGAGGCCAAGGCGGGTGGATCATGAGGTCAAGAGATCAAGACCATCCTGGTCAACATGGTGAAACCCCGTCTCTACTAAAAATACAAAAATTAGCTGGGCATGGTGGTGCGTGCCTGTAATCCCAGCTACTCGGGAGGCTGAGGCAGGAGAATTGCCTGAACCCAGGAGGCGGAGGTTGCGGAGCCGAGATCGAGCCATTGCACTCCAGCCTGGGTAACGAGAGCGAAACTCCGTCTAAAAAAACAAACAAACAAAAACTGGCAAACCAAATCCAACAGCACATCAAAAAGCTTATCCACCACAATCAAGTAGGCTTCATCCCAGGGATGCAAGGCTGGTTCAACATATACAAATCTATAAACATAATTCACCACATAAACAGAACCAAAAACAAAAACCACATGATTATCTCAATAGATACAGAAAAGGCCTTCGACAAAATTCAACAGCCCTTTATGCTAAAAACTCTCAATAAACTAGGTATCGACAGAACGTATCTCAAAACAATAAAAGCTATTTACAACAAACTCACAGCCAATATCATACTGAATGGGCAAAAATTAGAAGCATTCCTTTTAAAAACTGGCACTGGACAAGGATGCCCTCTCTCATCACTCCTATTCAACATAGTATTGGAAGTTCTAGCCAGAGCAATTAGGTAAGAAAAAGAAATAAAGGGCATTCAATTAGGAAAAGAAGAAGTCAAATTGTCCCTATTTGCAGATGACATGATTGTATATTTAGAACACCCCATCATCTCAGCCCAAAACCTCCTTAAGCTGATAATCAACTTTGGCAAAGTCTCAGGATACAAAATCAATGCGCAGAAATTACAAGCATTCCTATACACCAATAACAGACAAACAGAGAGCCAAATCATGAGCAAACTCCCATTCACAATTGCTACAAAGAGAATAAAATACCTAGGAATACAACTAACAAAGGAGGTAAAAGATCTCTTCAAGGGGAACTACAAACCACTGCTCAAGGAAATAAGAGAGGACACAAACAGATGGAGAAACATTCCATGCTTATGGTTAGGAAGAATCAGTATTGTGAAAATGGCCATACTGCCCAAAGTAATTTATAGATTCAATGCTATCCCCATCAAGCTACCATTGACCTTCTTTACAGAGCTGGAAAAAACCACTTTAAACTTCATATGGAACCAAAAGAGGGCCCGCATAGCCAAGACAATCCTAAGCAAAAAGAACAAAGCCTTGGGAGGCTAAGGCGGGTAGATCACCTGAGGTTGGGAGTTCGAGACCAGCCTCACCAACATGGAGAAACCCCGTCTCTACTAAAGATACAAAATTAGTGGGGTGTGGTGGTGCATTCCTGTAATCCCAGCTACTAGGGAGGCTGAGGCAGGAGAATCACTTGAATCTGGGAGGCAGAGGTTGCAGTGAGCCAAGATTGCACCACTGCACTCCAGCCTGGGCAACAAGAATGAAACTCTGTCTCAAAAAAAAAAAAAAAAAGTCAAGAATATCTTAAGCTAACATGAAAGCACAGTGCCAGTGCCAGCCCTGCACGGCCTCCTCCTGCCCATCAGATGGCTCTGGTCTTGCAGGATGGACACCGGAGAGCACTTAGTTGGTACCATGTCCAGCCTAGACCCTGACCAGCTGTGGCCACACACAGTGTGTGATGGAGTGGAGGCAGCGCCAGGGCCTCCACTGCTGAACAGCTGCTCAAAGGGAGGGCCCGGAGCCAACAGCAACAGGCAGCAGCCGAGGAAGGCCGCGTGCAAAGTGCCGGAGGTGATGGGAGACTGCTGGAGGCATCATGCTACCTGACTTCAAACTATACTACAAGGCTACAGTAATCAAAACATCATGGTACTGGTACCAAAACAGAGATATAGATCAGTGGAACAGAACAGAGGCCTTGGAGGCAACACCACACATCTACAACCATCTGATCTTTGACAAACCTCACAAAAACAAGCAATGGGGAAAGGATTCCCTGTTCAATAAATGGTGTTGTGAAAACTGGCTAGCCATGTGCAGAAAGCAGAAACTGGAACACTTCCTTACACCTTACACTAAAATTAACTCCAGCTGGATTAAAGATTTAAACATAAGAACTAACACCATAAAAACCCTGGAAGAAAACCTAGGCAAAACCATTCAGGACACAGGCATAGGCAAGGACTTCATGACTAAAACACCAAAAGCATTGGCAACAAAAGCCAAAATAGACAAATGGGACCTAATTAAACTTCAGAACTTCTGCACAGCAAAAGAAACAATCATTAGAGTAAACCTGCAACCAACAGAATGGAAAAAAATTTTTGCAATCTGCCCATCTGACAAAGGGCTGATATCCAGAATCTACAAAGACCTAAAGCAGATTTACAAGAAAAAAACAAACAAACCCATTCAAAAGTGAGTGAAGGATATGAACAGACACTTTTCAAAAGAGGACAAATATGCAGCCCACAAACATATGAAAACATGCTCATCATCACTGGTCATTAGAGAAACGCAAATCAGAACCACATTGAGATACCATCTCACGCCAGTTAGAATGGCGATTATTAAAAAATCTGGAGACAACAGATGCTGAAGAGGATGTGGAGAAATAGGAACACTTTTACACTGTTGGTGGGAATGTAAATTAGCTCAACCACTGTGGAAGACAGTGTGGCGATTCCTCAAGGATCTAGAAATAGAAATTCCATTTGACCCAGCAATCCCATTACTGGGTATATACCCAAAGGATTATAAATCATTCTATTATAAAGACACATGCACATATATGTTTACTGCAGCACTGTTCACAATAGCAAAGACTTGGAACCAACCCAAATGCCCATCAATGATAGACTGGATAAAGAAAATGTGGCATATATACACCATGGAATACTATGCAGACATAAAAAATGATGAGTTTGTGTACTTTGTAGGGACATGGATGAACCTAGAAACCATCATTCTCAGAAAACTGACACAAGAACAGAAAATCAAACACCGCATGTTTTCACTCATAGGCCGGTGATGAACAATGAGAACATTTGGGCACAGGGAAGGGAATAACACTCACAGGGTTGGGTGGACGGGGAGGGGAAGGGGGCAACAACGGGGGTGGGCCGGGAGGATGGGAAGGGATAACACCAGGAGAAATGCCTGATGTAGGCAATGGGTGGGGGGATGGACACAGCAAACCACCATGACATATACGTACCTATGCAAAAATCCTGCAGGATGCAGGATGTGCACATGTACCCCAGAGCCCAAATACAATTTAGAAAAAAAAAGAAAAAGAAAAGATTGTGAATATATTAAAAAAAAAAAGAAGTCCTGCTCTCAGAGTTCAAGACCAGCCTGGCCCAGACGGTGAAACCCTGTCTCTACTGAAAATACAAAAATTAGCTAGGCATGGTGGCGGGCGCCTGTGATTCCAGCTACTCAGTAGGCTGAGGCAGAGAATGGCTTGAACTTGGGAGGCAGAGGTTGCAGTGAGCCGAGATCAGGCCACTGCACTCCAGCCTGGGCAACTGAGCGAGACTCTGTCTCAAAAAATAAAAAAGAAATCCTGTTCTATTCTCTGTTTCTATTTCTCTCCACACCGTCCCTCTCAGGTGAGCCTCAGGAATGGAAGTGCTGGCGAGGAAAGCCTGAGGTGATGACAGGAGGCAGACAGTCGATAGTGCGTCCTCAGCGGCCCCCTCGGACGCGAGAGCAACTCTGCCCTGCTGGGGTGAGCGGCCTGTCTAAGCAGCGAGATCATAGCACTAAGACAACGGACGTCCCTCTGCAAGAAGCCTTCCTCAGTATCTAAATCCAATTTTTTTTTTTCTGATAAAGTAGCTTAAAAAAAATAGGCCTCAACCTAAATACATTTTAATGAGCTACTCGTTGGACTTGGCCTGGCAGGGGTTTTACATTTGTTGTTCAAAGCTTACTTTGAACACAACATTCAAGGTACCCTTGAAGACAGAATCCTCCGGGTTTTACCAGACACACTGACATCCTCAGAACTGGCTTCCTAGCTTCTCTCATAAGGCATATATGGGTGAGAATGAAGTAGAGAAAATTCTTTAAAAAATGTCAAGAGTGGCTGGGTGCGGTGGCTCATGCCTGTAATCTCAGCACAGGAGGCCTTCGGAGGCCAAGGCGGGCGGATCACCTGAGGTCGGGAGTTCGAGACCAGCCTCACCAACATGGAGAAACCCCCGTCTCTACTAAAGATACAAAATTAATGGGGCGTGGTGGTGCATGCCTGTAATCCCAGCTACTAGGGAGTCTGAGGCAGGAGAATCACTTGAACCCCAGAGGCAGAGGTTGCAGTGAGCCAAGATTGCACCACTGCACTCCAGCCTGGGCAAGAAGAATGAAACTCTGTCTCAAAAGTATCTTAAGCTAACATGAAAGCACAGTGCCAGTGCCAGCCCTGCATGGCCGCCTCCTGCCCATCGGACGGCTCTGGTCTTGCAGGACGGATGTCGGATAGCACTTGGTTGGTACCATGTCCAGCCTAGACCCTGGCCAGCTGTGGCCACATACAGTGTGTGACAGAGTGGAGGCAGCACCAGGGCCTCTGCTGCCGAACAGCTGCTCAAAGGGAGGGCCCAGAGCCAGCAGCAACAGGCAGCAGCCGAGGAAGGCCATGTGCAAAGTGCTGGAGGTGACAGGGGAGACTGCTGACCGAGGTGCCCTTCTCCAAGGAGAACAACTCCAGTGTCCACAAGTGTGTCTTTTTCAGCCCCTCCTGTACTTATAATCTTCGCTCCCGCCACCTGCCACCTCATACATTAGTGGCACTTATTTGAATACTGCAAATTACTCTATTAATCTGTAAGCTTCTGGGTATCAAAATCTCTCACATAACACCTGCTCTAGGTACTTAGGAATCCTGGGACCCCGGGTACCACTCCACACACCTGCTCCAGGTACTTAGAGATTCCAGGGACCCCGGGTACCACTCCACACACCTGCTCCAGGTACTTAGAGATTCCAGGGACCCTGGGTACTACTCCACACACCTGCTCCAGGTACTTAGAGATTCCAGGGACCCTGGGTACAACTCCACACACCTGCTCCAGGTACTCAAGGACCCGGGGACTCCAGGTACCACTCCACACACCTGCTCCAGGTACTCAGGGATCTCAGGGACTCCGGATACCACTCCACACACCTGCCTCAGGTACTCGGAGACCCCAGGGACCCCAGGTACTGCTTCAGTTTCTTAGATAATGCTAAATGCCCTAATTTCTTAACAGTTCACTTTCTCCTTTGCTCCCCAAGCCAAACTCCCAGTCAACATATATCCATCCCTACCAGGTGCAAGACATTGTTCTGGCTGCAGGAGATGCCGGTGTGAACAAGACAGACAAGGTCTCTGCCCTCATGGAGCTGGTGCTCCCATGGAGAAGAGAAAGAAAAGCAAGTCAGCTAACACATCAGATCATTTCCTGGGACTAAGAACTCAGAAAGACACAGGGCAGAGCACCATGCAAGTACTGACTGGGCACCTTTTCCTCAACAAGGTGACGTTTGAGCCTCAGCCCAAATGTTGAGAAGCCACATTCAAGGAAATTGGAAGACGGTGGTGAGGGACCCATGGGGAGTGGCCCGTGGAGTGAGGGGAGAGGGCCCGGAACTCACAGCTAGAGGTCATTGTCAGTGGGACGCAGCTGCAAGGTGCAGGATGTTGAATGCACAACACTACCGTGGGTGTTGATTGCTTTGCTCTTCATCAGGGACCTCCATAAACATTACCTCATTTTCATTTTGCTCCTCACAATAGCCCTGGGAGGTCGAACAAATGAGATTCCGGAATTGATGCAGTCCACATTATCAGTAAATAAAATGAACCCTCACGGCCCTCTCGATCTGTAGTTTTAAAATGAGGACAGTTCTTTCTAAAGATTTGCTCCACTCTAAAAAATCCTGTGAAATTAGTGTTTATCTGTAATTAGGACAGTTGCAACTGAACAACACACCATCAGCTATTGTCTGTTTCCCAGTTCAGCAATAGACCATTCGGATTCGAATAAGGCCCACTTGCCTTGGTCCAAATGTCAAGATCTATGTTAAATTGGATTTCGGAGGCTGCATTAGCATGCAGCATTCGATAGGGAAAAGCAGCCAACGCAAACAGCCCTCCCGGCTCCATCCAGCCTGACCCAGTTAAGTAAAACAGGGGCGACCGCAAACCTGAACATTGGCAACAAGGGATGGGCACCCAATGGGCCGTAAGTATGGGCACCAAGTCCCCGGAATCCATGGAGGTAGCACCTACAAAGGAAAAGCTCAAACGACAAACACCAGGTTAGACACCCCATCACAGCAGCCTGAGCCCAGCTTTGTTCTCAAGGCCTATTTCCAGGCTTGTACAAGACATGGCGATATGAATTTTCTCTCCCAAACTGGTGCTTACCTGGGCTGTGGCTTACATTCTCCAGACCCCATCAAACAGTGCTGGTTCTTCTTCTTTTTATTTTTTTGAGCCAGAATCTTGATCTGTCGCCCAGGCTGGAGTGTAGTGGCACCATCTTGGCTCACTGCAACCTCTGCCTCCTGGGTTCAAGTGATTCTCTTGCCTCAGGCTCCTACGTAGCTGGGGACTATAGGCATGTGTCATCATGCTTGGCTATTTTTTTTTTTTTTTTTTTTTTTGGTGGAGACAGGGTTTCACCATGTTGCCCAGGCTGGTCTCGAACTCCTGACCTCAAATGATCCACCCACCTCAGCCTTCCAGAGTGCTGAGATTACAGAGTGAGCCACTGCGCCCGGCCAGCACTGATTTTTCTTAAAGCCCAATGAAAGGCCCAGGTCAGGAACTAGGGTTTGTGTGCAAGTCTCTGCATGCAGGCAGGGGGTGGCAGTGGAACTGAGGGTCTAAGAGGTAAACTTTGCCGGGGGCCAGCTGGGCTTCCCCGGGAAGCACTGTGTTACATACGTAGCAGCAACCACATTCCGAGTACCTTCTATGTGCCAGACCCTGAACAAGCTTCTCTTACATGAGGTATTTAATTTAATTTTTAAAGTTTTATATTTCAATAGCAAACAAAGATCACCGCTACAAGCCAGGCATTGTTGTAGGCACTGGGAATACAGCAGGAAGGGAGAAGACTTCTAAGAAGCCTTGCTTTCGGTGGGACTTCTAAAAGGGGAAGATAAAGACAATGTTTACACAAAACATAACTTCGGATGGTGAAATTAGAAGCTCTGGGTTGATTCTCAGATACACGCTTGCAGTAGAGACTGCCTAGTTATCCCCCAATATTGAGGTTCTTCTATAGCAGTAGAACCCCAAGTTCTACCTGTGTGCGTGGTCACTTGGAACCCAGACTTCGTTCTTCAAGCTGCTCTTGCTGCTAGGTGAAGCAACTGACTAAATTGTGGCCAATGAGATGTAAGCTGAAGCCATATATACAGTGTTAGGAAGTGCCCCTAAAGGGACAGGGTGGGACCTTCCTCCTTTTACTTGTTTCCTTGTTTGCTTTTGTTTTTGTTTTGAGACAGAGTCTCACTCTGTCGTCTAGACTGGAGTGCAGTGGTGTGATCTCAGCTCACTGCAACCTGCGTCTCCCGGGTTCAAGTGATTCTCCTGCCTCAGCCTCCAGAGTAGCTGGCAATATAGGTGCATGCCACCATGCTTGGCTAATTTTGTATTTTTTGTAGAGATGGGGTTTCACTGTGTTGGCCAGGCTGGTCTTGAACTCCTGACCTCAAATGATCCACCTGCCTAAGCCTCCCAAGGTGCTGGGATTACAGGCATGAGCCACCGCACCTGGCCCTTTCCCTTCTTTTTTGTTGCCTAGAACGAGGACACAATGGCACAATGGCTGGAGCTTCAGCAGCTATCATGGACCGTGAAGGAAAGATAAATGATTTTGTTTAGTTCATGGTGCTCTGGAGTTCTATTTCTGTTATTCACAGCTACACCTAATTTTGTTGTCTTTCCTGTTGACTGTGTAACTTGGGGTAAAACTGGCTCAGACCTGTTTCCTCAGCTGTGAGATGGGATTGATGATAATACCACTTCATACTGCACTATGCCGGTGGCTTTCAAACCTGAGCATGTGTCAGAATCTCCTTGCCATGTCAAAACCCAGAGTGCTGGCCCCCGCCACAGAACTTCTGGTCGCCTGTATGTCTAACAAGTTCCTAGATGCTGCTGCAGGTCAGAGACCACACTGAGGCCTGTAGCCCCCACAGGGGATGAGCCAGGAAGGTCTAACTCGCCAGCTTGGCTTCTCCCTCGTTTAACAAGATTCATGCATCCTGTCAAACACGCTGCCAGCACCTCTTGCCTCTCCCATGCCTGCTCCTTGGCTTCAGAGACCCTGATCCCCACTTTCTGGAGCAGTGAATCTGATTCAAATGCTGTTTACAGAGGGATCTGGCAGCGGCCCATCCCCAGGAGGGACTCCCACGTGACAAGCCCGGCCTCTGATCCACTCCTCCGCTGCAAGGAAACGATCCCCACTCCAATGAGTCACGCAGCAGCCCATCACATGGGCCATTCTGCAGAAGAACTTCCTTCTGGACCTTCCTTCTGCCACCATATGCCACTGTGCTATTTGCAGCAGTGAGTGGGTGGGGACAGCTCCTCACCAGGGCTGCCAGACGGTCAGTCGGAAGCATCATTTTCATACTTAGGATTCCAGTGGGAGGCAGAGGGTGAATCTCAAGGCTGGGATCCCTGTCTCCACTGGCCGCTTCAACAATGCCCAGACTACCACTCTGCCCAGCCAAGGAGCCTGCCCTCTCCTCCCAAAGGAACCTGCCCTACTCTCAGGGAGGAGCCTCCCTCTGGAAGGGCTGATGCCAGGTACGGTGGCAATCCAGGAGGCTTCCCTTTCCCTCATTGCTCTTGGAAGGGACCAATCCTCTTCTCAGGGCTCCTGCGCCGGCGACATCCCAAGCCCTGCCCAGGACAGCACCATCAGTGCTGCTCAGTCCCCTGCCCCAGCCATTTCCATCAAGGAGGTGGGTATTACCTGTTAAACCACTATATGGCGTGAGGCAGGTCCAAGGGACTGAGACGCACTTGTGTCCCCTCACTAGTGGTTAAGAGGGCAGCTCTGATCAAATCCAGCTCTGCTACTCTTTAGTTACATGACTTGGTAACTAAGGCCGCAGTTGTGCCTGGCCTGTGGCTGAACCTCTCTCTGAACCTCAGTTTCCACCTCTGTAAAGTGGGGGTAATAGTGGTGCTTATAAATGGCATCAACCAAGGTGTTTGGCTGTAAGCAACATAAACCAACTCTGCTCACTTTAGCAAAAAAAGCATTTCTCTCTCTCTCATATATATATATTTTTAATATGAAGTCTCACTCTGTTGCCCAGGCTGGAATGCAGTGGAACAGTCTCGGCTCACTGCAACCTCTGCCTCTCAGGCTCAAATGATTCTTCTGCCTCAGCCTCCCGAGTAGCTGCGATTACAGACACCCACCACCACACCCAGATAACTTTTGTATTTTTATTAGAGACAGGGCTTCACCATGTTGGCCAGGCTGGTCTCAAACTCCTGACCTCATGTGATCCGCCTGCCTTGGCCTCCCAAAGTGCTGGGATTACAGGTGTGAGCCACTGCGCCCGGCCCAAAAAGGCATTTCTTAAGAGCGTATTGGGTACACACTGATGCCAAAAGACAGGCACAAGAATAGAATATTCCCAACAGCACCATTCAAACATCAAATGCCCATTCACAAGAGAACAGGTAGACTGGCTGCGGACCTTCACACCAGATGGCACGGAGGATGGAGAAACCTCAGCTACATACAACAGCGTGGATGACTCTCACCCATGCTGAGTCAAAGAAGCCAGACACAAAACGAGTGTTCACTGTATGATGCCGCTACTACAAAGCTCAAGAACGGGCAGAACCGATCTAGAAAGCTGCTGGTGGTTACGTTTGGAAGGAGAGACCCCGGGAGAGTCTGTAGGGTGCTGGCCCTGTTCTGTCTCTTGGTCTGGGTTCTGATTACATGACTGTGTTTGCTTTGTCAAACTTCATTGAGCTGCACTCTTAGGATCTGTGATCTTTTCTGCATGTATCTGATACTTCAGTAACAAAGTTAACTTTGAAAGAAAGCAGAAGGCATGTCTGGTTGCTCATGGATGCGCTGAGAGAGTCGGAGAGCTAGGCCTGAAAGCCAGAGTTCAGAACACTGACCCTCATTAAGGCACGGAGCTGGTTCAAGGGAGGAAAAGTGGCAGGTGGTGCAGCCAGAGGGCTGGGTTCAAATCTCAGCTCTGCCAGTCCTTAGCCGTGGGACTCTGGGCAAGCCTCCCAGTCCGTCTGAGCTGTGTCCTCATCTGTACGACCAGGTACAAGCCCACAGCTTATCCCACCACTGTCCACCCGGCACTGCCTGGGAGCCCTGACCACACATGGCAGAACGGATCCTGGATGGCGCCTGCCCCTTCACAGCTGAGCCCAGCGTGAGCAGATCTGATTGGCCAGCCCTGGGCACGTGACCGCACTACACCATGCTGCCTGTCGGGGGCAGTGAGGAGCTGGGTGCAGGGTCTGGCTCGGGGGTTCCATGGAGCCCCAGGGTGGGCTCTACCCACCCAGATTCTGATTCACCTTACCTGGGGAGAGTCTGGAACGTGGCTGTTCTTTTTAAGCTCCCCAAGTGATTCTAACGTGAGTCAGAGTAGAGAAGCCCTGCCTGAATCTTTATCTTTGAATCCTGAAAATTTTCTAAAAGGGAAAAATGATCTCGCTATCCAATAGCCTCCGGAAGCCTTCAGAGTTTCTGTTCATTCGAATCTAGTACCGGTATACCTCATTTTAAATTAACCTCATCTAGCGCCATCTAAACCCAGAAAACGAAGCCATTGTGGGATCATTTGCCAAAGGACTTGTTGACATCTGTCTTTATCTTTTTTCTTTTATTTCCTTTTTTTGTTTCTTGAGCCAAGCGAGCTCATGAAGTCTGTTTTTAAGAGGTATTTAAGCAGTTAAAATATGACTCAGTTTCAATCCATCGAAACTGCTTTAAATAATTTCCAAACAAGGTGGAGTTAGGAGTAAATAAAATGGTCATGTTTGGGAGCACGAAGGAGCTGTTCTGGCAACTTTTGACGGTCTGGTGGTCAGTTAGCCATGCAGGGCCGGGTGCCCTAGGTCTTGACTGTCCTTGGGTTTTGTGGAGCATTAAAAAGGAATAAGGAAATTGGGTGGAGGAAGTCAGCTAATTCTGGGAACAAAGCTGAGATTCCTGTGACTGGGGAGTGGTGGGGTCATCACCTTTTTCTTAGGTCACTTTGGTCATGCTTTTCTTACCCCTGCACAGTCTGAAAAGGCCACTTATTTTAGTTTCCTGTGGTTGCTGCGATCATTACCACGAACTTGCTGACTTATAACACCACACATGTATTGTCTCACTGTTCTAGAGGCCAGAAGTCCAAAGGCAAGGTTTCTGCAGGGGTGTGCACTCTGAAGCTTGAGGGGAGGATCCTTCCTCCCTCCTCCAGCTTCTGGTGGCTTCAGGTGTTTCTTGGCTTGTGGCCCCATCACTCCAATCTCTGTCTCTGTCTTCACATGGTCCTCTTGCCTGTGTCTCCGTGTCTTCTCCTCTTCTCTGACAAGGACACTTGCCATTGGATTTAGGACCCTCTTAGCTACTTCGGGATGATTTCACCCCAAGATTTTTAATTATATCTGCAAAGACCCTGTTTCCAAATAAGGTTACATTCTGTGTTTCTGAGACATGGACATCTTCTGAGAGGGTCATAGTTCAGCCCACTCCACCACCTTTGCTCAAAGGATGCTTCTGCATTTAACTTAGATTCAGCATTCTGATTCCACAGGTGTACTGTGGCCTAGCTCTGGATTTCAGATTTGGCAGGGCTGCGGTCCTCGAACCCCGGTGCCTGGGTCAGTGGGGATCATTTACCATGGAGATTCTGATGGAGTATGTCCGGGCAGAGCTCAAGATTCTGCATTTGCTACAAGCTCCCAGGTGATGCTAACAGAGCTGCTGTCCAGGAACCTCCCTCTGAGCAACACATCTGGTGACTATGGGATATATCCAGGTCCCACCCTGGTGATCCTGATCCAGAGGCCCGTTCTCTCCAGGCAGCTTTCAGACCGTTCTGAACTAGGGCCGGCAGCCACTGCCCTGTGCTCAGGAGCAAGGCCTGTAAGCCAGGGATGAGCCAAGCTGGCCTGAGGCCTAGCCTGCTCCTAAGAATGGTGCTTCCCAATCCTGAAGTTTGGCTGGGAATTCCAGTAGAATCTGTGACCTTTCAGGAAGCATCTACACTCTCCTAGCCCCCTTCTTCTCACATACAACCGCTTAGCCCCCTCTCTCTTAAGCCCTCTGATAAGTTCCCACTTGAGTCCTCAGACAAGCCACACAGCCCTGCAAGCTGCCTCCTGGCTGGATGTAACCCAACCTCACCGTATGGTGGGGATGGCCCAAGTGAGGGCACATGAGGCCCACCTCTCTCTAGCCAGGCCCCACATCAGCAGGGCCGCCAGCACAGGGACAGCGAGACCAGCTGGAGAACTGGTTATTTTAAGTGGCTCCCAACATATCCTGTCATTTCCTCAGCTGTGAAGACTGAGAGCCCTCAGCACTGTGGCAAATGCAAGCCACTCTTACCAATGGACAGTGTGAGAGGAAGAAAGGGAGATCCCGTCGGGGAGAGGAGGGCTCCCCTGCTGGCCTGCATGGGCTGAGGAGCAGGGCAGGGACAGGGGTGATGTCACCACAGCTGAGTGACTCAGCCAGGGTCTGTCTTCTCACTTAGGGGGCCAGGACCCAAGATCCTACCTGCGGAAGGTGTCCCTGAGGGCAGTTGACACCTCAAAATAAAATTTGAGATTGCTTATGCAACCGTGAAAAGGAAACAATTTATTACCATAAAATCGCCATTTAATGTGACCCCAGCAGCCTCTGGCTGTCCGTCATCCGGATCTGACGTGAAATGGATTTGATATTATCTGTAAACAACTACACATTCCTTTAAAAGAAAGTCAACTCCGCAGAGGATACTTGACGTGTTTGCTTGTGGTTGGCTGCGGCTTTGACTTTCCCCACCACTCTGTTTGCTTTGGTTAATAAGCAGCCAGAGCGCCTTGCCTCCAGTTTGGCTGATGCAAACGCTGACTTTTCCAGGAAGAATTCCAAACCAGGCATCTGTGGACGACTTACCTCATTCCCTTCATTGCTCCCCACCACCCCGCCTCCCCCAAAAAGGAAGTAGCTATTTTAGGCAAGAGAAAATGAGATGCAGGACTTTCACCAAAGTAGGCGTGTGCCTGATTCAGGGTGGCGGAGCCCCATGCCCTGTGGAAGGACAGACACAGCGTCATCCACAGACATTGCCCATGGGTCCAGTTCATCCATCGGTGACTTATGGGCAAAAGGGAAGGAAAGGAGGGAAGAAACGTGGCAATTGGTGAGCAGTGTTCTTTGCTATTAGGCGGAACTGACCCAATGGTGGCAGTCACAGAGGGGCAGAGACCAACTCCACACAAGGAATTACTTCCGGAAGTAGTGAGCGTCTTGCCACAGAGGGTATGCAAGCAGGGGCAGGATGAGGGGACCATTTCTATTTACTCTCTGCTAGGAGGAGTAAAGTAGACCCTGACCTTGAGGAGCCTAAAATTCCTCTGCAGAGGCAGGTGGGACCTGATATGGCAAGTGAACCTCGAGGGTGTGTCCGATGGATGTGAACCACTGCTGGTTTTCCAGTGAGTCTCCCCAGCCCTTTGGGAAGGTGCCTGTCCCCAAGACCACGTGACTCCGGGGTGTCGTGGGTCGTGTTGCCCTGCCCTGCCTTGCCTCACACTGCCACTGGGGACCAACCCATACAAATCCCACATGCAGAGGAAGCCAGAGCCGGAGCAGGAGGCAGAGACCTGAGGCTGGGCTGGAGCCTGAGCACAGGGCTTTCTGTCACTTGCAGAGTCCTGGCTGGTACACCGAGGAGAACTAGCTTGTGTGGCTTTCTTTCCAGGATTGGAGTTCAACGATGAGAGGGCAAGGAGATGGAGTACTTTGAGCTCTTGCAGAATGATAGTGTCTGGATCCTGGGAGGGAGAAGGAGCACACGCCAGCAATGACACAGAACCAGAAAGGCACCCAGCATGAAGCTTTCTGTGGGAGGGGCCCAGGTGTTGAAACCTACATGATTGAGGGCTTGTAGGAGGGGTAGGGAAACCACTTTGGAACAGGAGGGGACCCAGGTTGGGGATGTGCGGGGTCTGTCCCAGTCACCCCAGGGGAGAGGGGCATGGAAGGGTGTGCTCAAGATCCACCTTTCCCCCGAGTCCTCCCTTGATGCAAGCAGGCTGGGATCAGACCTTCCTTGAATTCTAGCTCATCTCCCAGGGAGATGCTACTTCAGCCAGAAGACCACCTGGCTTCACGAGGCTTCAGAACCCAGGGGCCTCCTGCCACATGTTATCAGTGACTCTGCAGAATTGTGGTAGTGTGTGATACCACACGCCACTTGCAGTAACAAGGAGGGAGACTGGCAGATCTTTGAAGGCATCCTTCCTGTTAGAATTTCAACTACCTCCATACCTAGTACAGGAGAGGGAAGTAAATGCAGTGTAAACCTGATTTTCTTTCATTGGCAAACTCTCTGTTGAGGTTCGGAACAGCCTGTGATATCAGTGTGAGTCCATTTGCGAAATTGAAACTTTGTAACAAGCGTAAGGCCGGCTGCCTCACCGGGAGCTAAATGGACACACTTATCTCTCCCCATGCTGGCCTCTCTATGCAGGCTCCCCACACCCACTCCTATCTGGTCTCTCTATGCAGGCTCCCCACACCCACTCCTATCTGGTCTCTCTATGCAGGCTCCACACACCCACTCCTGCATTCCTCACTCGACCCCTTCAAAATTTAAAAAGCCCGCCAAAGATTTGTCCAACGACAGCTTAACATTGACCTCCCCAGCTGGTCAGCCCACCAGTAGTCCCGCCTGGCAACCAATGGCAGCTCGCCCCATCGGCACCTTGACTTCCCCTCACCAATGAAACTGTCTGCTCTTTGTTTCCCTAGTGATCAATCAAACCCCCTCACCAATGAAACTCACCAATGAAACTGTCTGCTCTTTGTTTCCCTAGTGATCAATCAACCCTCCTCACCAATGAAACTGTCTGCTCTTTGTTTCCCTAGTGATCAATCAAACCCCCTCACCAATGAAACTCACCAATGAAACTGTCTGCTCTTTGTTTCCCTAATGATCAATCAACCCTCCTCACCAATGAAACTGTCTGCTCTTTGTTTCCCTAAAGACCAATCAATTACCTCCACTCCCTATAAAACCCCGCCCCCTGAGAAACCCAGTGCAACTTCTCTGGCCCCTTCCCGGACCACAGAACCTCGCCCGGGAGCTGAATAAATTAGATTCTCATTTTCTCACACTGGCCTCAGTTTCCTCATTTTGACTCGGCAATATACCTTACAACAAGAACTTAGAGAACTATTGAGAAGTGCTTTGAAAATGATCCAAGGAAGCTTTCCAAAGTGACTCTGTCCCTGGGAAGGGAGGAAGGGATCATAGTATGCCTGTGTCGGATTTCTACTGCTGTGTGACAAATGACCCCAAAACTTAGTGGCTTCAAACAACAATGAACATTTATTATTTCATAGTTTCTGTGGGTCAGGAATTCAGGAGTGGCTTAGCTGGGTGGTTCTGGCTCAGGGATTGCATGGGGTTGCAGTCGGGGTGTCACCTGGGGCTGTGTCACTGGAGGCTCAACTGGGGCTGGAGGATTTACCTCTGAGCTGGTGCACCCATATGCCTGGCAGGTTGGTGCTGGCTGTCGGTGGGAGGCCTCAGTTTCCCACCAAGTGGACTCCTCCACAGACCTGCTTGAGTGTAGGAACAACATGGCAGCTGACTGTTCCTGAATGAGTGATTCAAGGAGAGCAAGGCAGGAACTATGTCTTTTATGACCTACTCTTGGACATTATTTCTGCAGTCCTACTGGTTGCCAGATGGGTCCTACTCAGTGAGAGGGAGCTCCCCAGGATGTGACTACTGGGGTTCACTGGGCAGCATCTCAGAACTGCCATCATGCTGCTGCATAGTTGGCCCATCCGGAACGCTTAGTCTTCACTCACTGGGTTTGATTCAAGAACAAAGACTTAGAAATTCTTCACGTTTTGAATGCAAGGAAGTAGGCTGACCCCTCAAAGCGTGCCAGACAAGCCATTTTAAGCACAGCTGGGTGAGATGCAAGGAGGAAGGCTGCATTCGCTGCTTACCTGGAATGCTTGGCGCCTACTCACGCTTTCTATCCCCAGAGGCTCACTGATAGAGTTTGTCAGCCTTGTATCCCCGCTGCCCCATGTGAAGCCTGTGCTGGTCAACCTATCCCCTGGCTTTGGGGGTATGTCTGGCCAGCTGTGGTGCCCCGTTTCCCTACCTAGAGTTGTTGGTCCAGGAGGAGGTTCTCTCTGACTCTGAAATCCTGAGCTGAGGGTTTACTGTATATGCCTGAAGCTATCAGACAATGAAGAAAGAAGAGAAAGAGAGATTTGGCCACCTGGGCCCAGCTATGACTGAAGCTGGCAAGACACCCATCTTTCTTCTCTGAAATTATGTAAGAAAGTAAACACCCTTTTGGGAATTCTGCTTGTTCATTTTTGCTTAAGTTAACTTCAGCTGGAATTTCATCATCATAATTAAAAACATCCTGATGACTTATCCCTTGAAAATCATGTGCTTTTGTAGCAGTAACAAACAAATGAAGAGCAGATTTCAGTTGATTAAAGCCTGACCAGACCAGTGATCCATACCCTGCTGTCTGCAGCCTGCAGAAACCGCCCTTCCTCCACCACCGAAGGAAACAAGCGAACAAAAATGGGAAGAAACAAACAGACCTGAAGCAAGCCAGAGCTGTCTCCGCACCAGCATTGAGCTGGCCCTGCCTGGATGGTTTTCTTGTCACCCTGGTTGTCCTCAAGCTCTGTGAGCGTAAAGACTGTGTTTTCTGTGGTTTCACAGCCAGCTTCGTATGGGAGTTTGCAAGCAGGTATTCAAAAGCGGCTCCTTAAATGAACTAAAATGCATAAGGCTTGTTTTTAAACTAATAGCCAATGTTTCGTGAGTCCTAACTATGTTCCAGGCCTGGGGCTGTTTACCTGCGACAGCTCACTCGATCACAATGAGCGGAAGGTGGTTTCTATTATTATCCTCATTTTACAGATGAGAAGACTGAGGCCCCAGGAGCTGGTGACTTTCCTAACATCACAGGCTGCTGGAGCTCATACGAATGCCTATACGTTTTACTTGTTTCTTTCACCCTGAAACGTCGACATTGCTGACACATGTAGGAATTCAATTCCTTTATGATGGAAAAAATGAAAATAGATGTCACCCCACTACCATCACTAAACACACACACACACACACACACACACACACACCCCTCTCTCACTGCTCTGGCCAAAGGCCTGAAACAAAAACACAGTGTTCTCTCTGTGTTATTGGCCATTACCACCTGTAACGAGCCCAAGCAATGTTTACCTGAGAAGGCCCGGGGTGCAGGGGGTGGCATTCGTGGAGAGCTCAAGTGCCCGGCCTGGCACTTCACAGGCCACTTGTGCATGTCTAATTGTGTTTTCTGTGTCAGAAGGGCAGGCTGTGCTTGTCAGAAGCTCATTAGGACCCTGGCCAAGGGGTTGTTTGTGATTTCAGGGCTGGGTGAGGAAAGTGCGGGGTGAGGGTTTCTGCTCTGAACAGACCTCCTGCCGAGCGCTGATTCAAAGTTGCCAGCCAGCACCAGCTTCCCATTCCTCCTGTTCTGGTTTGTTTCCTCAAGTGTCTGCTTTGCTCCTGCAAACAAAAGTCAAAGAGAATATATGGCTCCCAGTGGGTGAAGGAAGCAGATTTTTCTGGTCCTTTCAAAAGCACAGCAAGCACACCTAGTCCCTTTGTATTGGGAGACTTAGCTGAGTCAAAGCAGAGTCCCTTCACCTCACGGCACTGGGCCAGTGATGCCAGCCAACAAGCGGAGATCCGTATGCAGTCCTTTCACAGCTTACTACAAGGCCACCAGCGTCCCACTTGGGACTATGCGTGGCATTAGAAGAAATCCTGGTGCTTTGCCTGCAGTGAGGGCATCCGGTCAGCAGGTGGACTGTGGCAGTTTGCACAAGACCAAAATAGCAAGGCCCTTCAGCCCTGAATTAAGCCCAAGTAAATGTCAGCAAGATTGATCTTTTCCACTCATGTTTTGTATCATGTTGAACAAGCTACATAAAGCAGCACCAAAACAATGTGATATTGAGAGATTACCAGGCTAAAATTAATTAAAATCAATGTATGCTTTCAATTGCAGTGAAATATGCATAACACAATGTTCACCATGTTTTTTTGTTTGTTTGTTTTGAGATGGAGTCTTACTCTGCCGGCCAGGCTGGAGTGCAGTGGCGCGATCTCTGCTCACTGCCACCTCCGCCTCCTGGGTTCAAGTGATTCTCCTGCCTCAGCCTCCCTAGTACCTGAGATTACAGGCACATGCCACCACACCTGGCTAATTTTGTATTTTTAGTAGAGACGGGGTTTTGCCATGTTGGCCAGGCTGGTGTTAAACTCCTGACTTCTGGTGATCCGCCTGCCTTGGCTTCCCAAAGTGCTGGGATTACAGGCTTGAGCCACAGCGCCCGATGCCAGCATTTACCATCTTAATCTTGTTCATGTGTATAGTTCCGTGGCACTAAGTGCATTAACACGGTTCTAAGACCGTCACCACCATACGGCTCCAGAACGTTTTTCATCTTCCCAAACGGAAACTCTGTACCCGTTAAACGGTAACTCCCTATCCCGTCCTCCCCCAGCCCCTGATAATTACTGTTCAACTCTCCGTCTCCATGAATCTGACTACTTTAGGTACCTCATATAAGTGGAATTACACATTTACTCTTTGTTCTTTTGTGACTGGCTTATTTCACTTAGCACAAAGTCCTTAAGGTTAAGCGGTGTTGTAGCACGTGTCTGAATTTTCTCCTTTTTAAAGTCGAATGACATTCCGTTGTATGTGTCAACCGAAAGTGTCTGAGAAAAGTCGCAATCAGTTTCCAAGTTCATTTTGCCAAGGTTAAGAATTTACCTGTGACGCAGCCTCAGGAGGCTTCCAGGTCATAGGTGGATTCAAAGATTTTCTGAGTGGCAGTTGGTTGAAAGAGTTTATCTAAAGACCTGGAATCAATAGAAGGGAGGGTGTGGGTTAAAATTAGGCGTTGTGGAGACCAAGGTTTTTATTATGCTGATGAAGCCTCCAGGTAGCAGGCTTTGGAAAGAATAAATTCTCTGAAGGTCTCTGTTTTAATGTTAATATGGGCAGTTATGCCTGAATTTCAGGGAGGGTATAAGGAGGCACGCCTGATCCCTTATTCCCAATCCATTCCCACGGCTGGACCGCCAAACAAAAACTTTTTTTTTTTGAAACGGACTTTTGCTCTTGTTGCCAGGACTGGAGTGCAATGGCACTATCTTGGTTCACTGCAACCTCCTCCTCCTGGGTTCAAGCGATTGTCCTGCCTTAGCCTCCTGAGTAGCTGGGATGACAGTCATGTGCCACCATGCCCGGCTTATTTTGTATTTTTAGTAGAGATGGGGTTTCTTCGTGTTGGTCAAGCTGGTCTCGAACTCCTGACTTCAGGTGATCCGCTGGCCTCAGCCTCCCAAAGTGCTGGGATTACAGACGTGAGCCATCTTGCCCAGCCTTTTTACTTTTTTTTTTTTCTTTTTTTTGAGACAGAGTCTTGCTCTTTCGCCCAGGCTGGAGTGCAGTGGCGTGATCTTGGCTCACTGCAACCTCTGCCTCCCAGGTTCAAGCAATCTCCTGTCTCAACCTCCCAAGTAGCTGAGATTACAGGTGCCCACCACCATACCCAACTAATTTTTGTATTTTTAGTACAGACGGGGTTTCACCATGTTGGCCAGGCTGGTCTTGAACTCCTGACCTCAGGCAATCTGCCAGCCTCAGCCTCCCAAAGTGCTGGGATTACAGGAGTGAGCTACCGTGCCTGGCCTCAGATTAACTTTGGAATGCCCTTGGCCAAGAGGATGGGTCCATTCAGTTGGGTTGGGTGGGGGGGGCTTAGAATTTTGTTTCTGGTTTATGTATGGGTATACTGCATCTTGTTTATATATTTATCTGTTAATGAACATTTGGATCGTCCCATCATTTTGCTGTAATACAGCTATGAACATTGGTATGCAAGTGTCTGTTCAAGTCTCTGCTTTCAGTTCTTTTGGGCATATGTGGAATTGTTGGCTTATGTTGTGATTCTATGTTTAATTTTTTAAGAAGCTGCCATACTATACCTGGCTAAAAATTTTTGATACATAATCATCTTATGGGGTCCACGTGATATTTTGATACATGTATACAATGTGCAATGATTGTGTCAGGGTAATTGGGATTTCCAGCATCTCAGACATGTATCATTCCTTTGTGTTGAGAACATTCCAAATCTTCTGTTCTAGGCATTGTGAAATGTACAATGCATTATTGATAACTATAGTCACCTGGTGTGCTGTCAAGCACCAGAGCTTACTCCTTCTATCTAACTATATAGATACCCATGAACCAACCTCTCCATCCCCTCTCCCTCCCAACCTTCCCAGCCTCGGGTAGCCACCACTCCATTCATTCCCTCTGTGAGATCCACCTTCTGAGCCCCCACGTAGGAGCGAGAGCATTTTGTATTTGTCTTTCTGGGCATTATACCTGGCTGAATTTAATGTCGTCAATTCAACACACATGTATTGAGCATCAGCCATGGTGCCCGATGAGACCTGGAGCCTCCAAGGAGCCCAAGTATAGACAGAGGAAACCTACATGTGTGGGACTCTAAAGGATGTGAGAGCTAGCCCCTTGCCACCTACAGCTGTGACAACAGCAGGGCCCATGAGCCCTGGGCTTAGCTGGGAGTCTCCCACCAGGATGAAGCCCAGACATCAGAAGCGACTCAAAAAGGAGTTCTTGGTCGGGCGTGATGGCTCATGCCTGCAATCCCAGCACTTTGGGAGGCTGAGGTGGGAGGATCACCTGAGGTCAGGAGTTCAAGACCAGCCTGACCAACATGGTGAAACCCTGTCTCTACTAAACAGAAAAAAATTAGCCAGGCTGAGGCAGAAGAATCACTTAAACCCAGGAGGCGGAGGTTGCAGTGAGCCAAGATTGCACCATTGCACTCCAGCCTGGGCAACAAGAGCGAGACGCCATTTTCAAAAAAAAAAAAGGAGTTTCTTTCTTTCCCACTGACATGGGCCTCCTTCTTTCTGGGCCTCAACTTGATTGTCTCTTGGCCTTTTAGGGGGAAGAGAGGGCGATTCCTGAGTGAGACCACGCTCCCTAGCCCACCTGACTATGCCAGCTGAGTGGGAGGGCAGAGAGAAGTGATGGGCGGTGAAATTGGGCGCCTGAGAGAGACCCTTGAGGGAGCATGCCAAGCCCCAGGAGGACACTGCTGGGTGCCTAATGGTACCAGAGCGTTCTCCGCAGGTGGGGTTGCAGGCAGCCCTGAATGACCCTGGTTACAGGGCTCCATTGACAAGCCCCAGTCCCATCAGGTCTATTGAAACCACTCGGCACACCTTGGCTTACCTGTGTGGCAGGCAGGTGTCACTGGGCCACAGAGGGAAGGGTCAGTGCTGAGGAGAGTGGGTGAGTTGGCCTAAAGTGGGGTCCTCTACAGCCAGGTAAAGTGTTTTGCTGGACTTAGCCAAAGGCAGAGGGTGAAATGTGCCCAATCACAAAACGGTTCCTAAAATGAGCCAGACAGAGGCCAGGGCTCCAGTGCTCACTATTCTTGTGGGACTCAAGCGAGACCCAGTCGCACCAGCCGTCCAGTGATGCTGAAGGAAGGAAGACCACCGCCCCCCTCACTCCCGCTCTCCCAGTCTCCCATCATCAAACCTCCAGTAACTGGAGCTCCGCAAGCAGCCCTGGCTGGTGGGGACTCACGACAATGAGCCTCAGGCCCACCAAAGACCGGAGACGTGCCTTTTGCGTCAGCCAGGAGAAAGAAAATTGTATCCCGTTTCGTTTTAGTGCTTATTGTATTTTATTATGTTTTAGTATCCTGAATTTTGGCCACCTGTAATGTGGCCACAAGCTGATACTCCACTCACCAAAGTGTATCACCCACAGCTGCCCACTTCATGATTCTTAAGAATGAAGGGGTGTGGGGGTAGGAGGGGGACCGCAGCGAATGGCCCCTTTCATCCCTCCTTCTGTATCTTCACTTCATTCATTGCCCCTGGCCAGCGTCATTCGCAGCTGAGACACAGATGCTGAGCCTGGCCACCCCACCAGCCACCTCATTTACCACCTTGAGGGGACGCAGCACTGTTTGATGTGATAAAAGCTTCTTAAGCAGCTGGGACTTTGGAGGTCAAGGCAGTAACTTCACCGCCAGCTCACAGCTCAGCAGCACCCCTGGGAGGTGGGGCAGGCTCAGCTCCTGCAGCTGGGGGGCTGCCTGTTGATCCAGCCTGTGAAAAGTGACTCACTCACCTGCCGATTGGACTCTGGTGCCTCCCAGGAGCAATAAACAGCCTGGCCTCTCTCATCTGCAGGCAGCGTGCTCATGATACAATCAGAGCTTTGGAGGCAAAATTTCCTTTTCTCCAAGTATGTCTGACAGGTGACTCATCCTCCATGATCCAGTTAACCTAAACACACGCAGGCATGGAGTTAAACCCTAGGGTTCCCTAGGAGGGCGCAGGAGATAAGTACAAGAAAGAGGAATGGGAGAGGGAGGGAGGGAGGGGGTTCATCTTCACTGTCACAGCCACAGGAAGACACTCAAAGCCCCTCAGGGTGGGAGCATAAGGTGGCATCCTAGGGCCATGTCACTGGCACACACAGAACTCAGATTTCCCAGGGAGCTTCTTGAATCAGAATCCTTGTCTGCTAGAATCAGATGGTGTCTTTGAGATTGTCCATTTGTCCCTACAGCCACAAATGCTGGCTGAGCTCCTCCTGCCCACAGGAGCTGTGCTTGGCACTCGGGGGGATACGGATGTACTTGGAAATGGATCCAAGCCCACAGTTTAGTAAAAGAGATAAAGCTATAATAAAAGGTAGAAAACTATCATTGTCCAAAGAGGTACAGCAGCCTGAGTGTGTCTGAATGTGGCAGACACCATGGTGACCTTCCCAGGCATTCTTCCCTTCCTACTGACAGAACACAGAATCCTCATCCTACTCAGGGAAGAAGTTGAGATCTCTAGATTTCAGAGAAGAAAGTCCCAGTCTTGGGGTGAGCTTGAGATCCAGTTATGGACACTGGAAATGTTCCAGAGGGCTTTTGGGAAAGACCTCACTGCAGCCATCCCTGTCTCCTGGCTTTGGAAGTTGTATAACAATGGCTGGAGCCACAGCAACCACAGCCAAGAGCAAGACTCTTTTTTTTTTTTTTTTTAGATGGAGTCTCATTCTGTCACCCAGGCTGGAGTGCAGTGGCATGATCTCTGCTCACTGCAACCTCTGCCTCCCAGGTTCAAGTGATTCTCCTGCCTCAGCCTCTCAAGTAACTGGGATTACAGGCGCCTGCCACCACGCTAGGCTAGTTTTTTGTATTTTTAGTAGAGACGGGCTTTCGCCCTGTTGGCCAGGCTGGTCTTGAACTCCTGACCTGAGGTGATCCGCCCACCTCAGCCTCCCAAAGTGCTGGGATTACAGGTGTGAGCCACCATGCTCAGCCAAAGGCAACACTCTTAAAGACCAGTAAGCAACACTATGAGGATGATGGAGAAGAAGGAAGAAAAGATTTGCCTGGTCTTTAATGACTCCATGGATAGCTGAATGAATGCCTGTAGCTGTCCACCTCCCAACTTCTTAATAGATGAGGGAAATAACTCCAGATATTATGAAGCCATTGTTCGGCAGGTTTTCTGTTACGTGCAGCCAAAAAATTCCTGGCCGTTCCATTTGGATACTGCAGGGGTGTGGAAAAAAAGAGAAATTAATTTTCAGTTGAATGGATTAGGGAGAAATAGGCGGAGAAGCATGTAACTTAGGCCTTAACAGTGATTTGTATTTTGAAGGCTGGAGAAGGAATTCTAAAAGAAAAGGCCATCAGTACAATGATGATGATGATGATGATAACAGCATCATTTATTTGGCATCTACTATGGTACCAGTGGTGTTCTAAGACTCTACACATATACTACCTCATACAATCCTCAAAGCAACCCATCAGGAGAGATGTTATCGTGTGCATTTTGCAGAGAGAAAATAACTTCAGAGGACTGCAGTAACTTTCCTCTTAAGTTGACGAGGCGAAAGTCAAGCTCCACTCTGACTCTGCCACCTTTGTTTATTTATTTTGAGACAGGATCTTGCTTGTCATCCCGGCTGGAGTGCAATGGTGCAATCATGGCTCAGCCTGGATCTCCTGGGCTCAGGTGAGCTTCCCACCTCAGCCTTCTGAGTTGCTGGGACTACAGGGGTGTGCTACCATGCCCAACTACTTTTTGCATTTTTTGTAGAGACCGGGGTCTCACTGTGTTGCCGAGTTCGGTCCCAAACTCCTGGGCTCAAGCGACCTGCCCACCTCGGCCTCCCAAAGTGTGGAAATTCTAGGTGTGAGCCACTGCACCCAGGCTGGAGCCTTTGTTCTTAACACCCTCTTTATCTCCAGTCTGAGAATGTGTCCCAGATAAAGTGATATCTAATTCAAGAGCGGAAGGGTAAATACGAGTTGGAGGGGCAAAAGTTGGTGGGGGGAGTTAAAGAGAAAGCACGGAACGTGAGCGCATGCTTTTTCCTTACAGCGCTGTTAGAAGGAGGAAGGATTGGCCATAACCTAACTTCCCCTCAAAGGGAGAGGCGGTAAATGCAACGAGTGCAGCCACACGACGGAATGTCATGCAACTGCACGAGAGGTCTGTTAGTCCGTTCTCACCCTGCTCTGATGAAATACCTCTGATGAGACTAGGTAATTTATGAAGAAAGGAGGTCTAACTGACTCACAGTTCCACATGGCTGGGGAAGTCTCAGGAAACTTAAAATAATGACAGAAGGCACCTCTTCACAAGGCAGCAGGAGAGAGAATGAGCGCCAGCAGGGGAATGCCAGATGTTTATAAAACCGTCAGACCTCGTGAGACTCACTCACTATCACGAGAACAGCATGGGGGGGACAGCACCCATGATCTGATTACCTCCACCTGGTCCCGCCCTTGACACATGGGGATTACAATTCAAGATGAGATTTTGGGTGGGGACACAGCCGAACCGATCTCACAGAGACTTCTCTTCTGAGGTGTCTATGTAAGAGGTTTCATCTTCTCTGCATAAGAAGATGGTCACAGTGGACGAATCCAGAAAGCTTTTCAGAATATAGCGAGAAAGTGAGGTGCAGTGTAGCATGTCATCAGTCTACATTTTGTGTACAAAAAGAGGGGGAGACAGAGAATGAGGGTCTACTTCTGTTTGCTCACATATGCATAAAATCTCTAGAAGGAGAAACAAGAAACTAAGACACTACGTGTCGGGGACGAGGAAGAAGGGAGCGTCGTTACTGTGCAGCACTACGTTCTGAACCACATGAATGCTTGCCTCTTGGAAAGTTAATAATAAATAAAGGTTAGAGGGAGAAAGCACAAGGCAGTGCGGGGAGCTGCCCAGAAGCCATCAGCAAACCAGGAAAGGGGAAGCGGGGTGCATGGAGGGAGGTGGCGCGGCTGCAGGGTGAGAGTGGTGCGCCCAGATTACGAGCATGGCATTATAAATTATACAGAGAGTGCTGGGGACCAGGATACTCTTTTATTTATTTGTTTGTTTTACTTTTTATTGTGGGAAATTTCAAACACACACAGAAGTAAAAATAATAGCATAATGAACCTCCACGTGCCCATAATTGAACTTCAACAATTACCTGCAAATGGTCAATATTACTTCATTTATTCTAACTCCCCTCCCCGCAAAAAACTGAATTTTTTTAAAGCAAATCCCAGACACCACATAATTTCATCTATAAATTTGTCTGTATGTACCTCTCTACAAGAGCTGTTTTTCAGATGTATGCTCAGAACCATAATCACATCTGGAAAAAATTCCAGTAATTTATTAATATGGTGAGCTGTAAATGCAGATATCCAGCCAGTATTTGCATTTCCACAATTGCCTCCTAAGTGAGTGTTTCCTGGTTGGTTTGTTCAACACAGGCCAGTTCAGGACCCAAACAGGCCCACGCCTTGCAGTTGGTAGACATGGCCCTGAAGCCTCTTTGGGTCTGCAGGTTCCTTGCCCACTTTGTCCTTTTTTTCTTTCTTCCGGGAAGGAGTCAGGCAATTTGGTTTCATTCCCCTGCTCTTTGTGTGTTCTCCTGTCCCACACACTCTCCATAAACTGGGAGATCCAGAGGCGTAGCCCGAGGTCCCCAGTTTTGTCTTTCTTCTTTTGCAAGACAACTTTGTGGAAGGCCCTGAGCATCCAGCACCAGGCACCCACTCCTGGTTCCTCCCCGGGTGCATGATATCTGGCGCCTCTCTTTATGGTGCTGAGATCCATCTGTGGTTTCCTATGTGGCTGGTCCCACAGCTTTGGCAGAAGAGAATGTGAGCAGATTTGAATTTGAGAAGGTCCCTTGTCACTACTACATGAAGAACTCAGATTCCACCTCATCCTCAGGACTTGGGGGCAGGGGCCGCCCTTCTAGGCCTGGCCTGAGGAAGTGGGTGCAGGGTCCACATTTCTTCCCCTGTTGTTTTGTTTAATTACTGCTTTTCTTTGTTCTTTTGAGATTTAACTTAAAACTGCCAATCATATCTATATGGTGGAACTAAGCAGAGACCAAAGAAGGGAAACATAGCCCAGCAGCCTCATTTATATTTACCCGTTTTTAAATAACAAAGGCTATCTCTTATAGCTGGAAGGAGGAGTCTGGGAGCGCTACACCGTGACTTCTTGCAGAGCAAGCATCTTCCTTTGTGTTCAGCCCGCAATTGGCTCTTTTCTTTCCAAAATCCACTACTGTTATGGGATACCTGGGATGTCACTTTTCTGGCTGGAAACCTCTATGGCTGGTGGCACCTTTTGCCCGAGTTTGGCCCAAACCCACTGGGCTCCTTCTGCCCACTCCCTGCAGTCAGAAAGCACTGGTTGGTTCATTCTCACAATTGTCAAAGGTGACAAATAGCTCAAAAGAAAAGCTTCCTTAACTCTGAAAAATAAAACAAAGGATCAGCAATGTTCCAAGCAAAAAGTCGAAACAGATGACTTCAGTCTTCCATTAGTTCAGTCCACTCAGTCAACTCTTGTTCAGAATCTCCAAAGTTATCAGAAACCTGCACTCAAGGACTATAATCCATCTTTTGAAGAGGATCAAAACAAGACAACAATTGTCTATGGATATCAAAATGTCCCAGGGTAGTCACAGTCAAAAACACGATTGACAAAGAAATTTGGTCACCTCTGTGGCCTACAATAACTTAACACAATAACCTTAATTATGATTGAAACCACATACTCAGACATCAGAATTTTAGAAATCCAATATCATTTTGAAACACATACTAAGATTATTCACTAAAATATAACCTGAAGGAGATCAAACTCCACCTTATTTTGACAATTTTTTGTGACTGAACATGTCAAATAATCCTGTTTACCTCTCCTTTGGATGCTCCAAGTGTCAGAAAAAAACAATTTTGAAGCTGAAATTTGATTCTATCAAATACATTAAAGGTTTAAAACACTTGACATTATGAACTAGAATTCCAGGTTACCATAAGTCACTTATGTAGCCAAAATGATGACTCAAAAAAAAAAAAGGCAAAAACCTTTATACATTAAGAACGAAGACTTAGCTTTCCAAACAATCTATCTCTTGTCTTTCCCTTCTTTTTTAGGTAGTTTATTCGCCAAAGCAAACAAAAATCTTTCGTTAACCTTTAACATTACCTGAAAATCTTAATCAGTTTGACCATGAGCTGAGATTCTTCAAATCCTTTTGTAGCCCTTTACAAATCTCTGTTAAAGAGCAGGCCAGTGCCTTAAGAAGCCCTTCTTGTGCTTTTATCCTGATGTTCAATTTACAGAATAATCTAATAATACGCTTTTGAATTTAGTCAATATGTTCATACACAGAATTTCTTTTTCAAGATTAATCTTTAAAAACCTTCCATAACTTGTTTAAACCTTTAGCTTTATCTTATTTAATTTAAAACAATCCTTTAACCTTCTAAATTAGGCAAAAATTTACATTCCCGTGTCTTCTTACACTCTTTTACTAAAGACACACTTTACTTTCCTTACAAACCTTGCATGTAAATCTCCTTTTAAGTAGTCTCAAATGGTAACTCTTGGCAATTTTTAATGTTGGTGTAAAACCTGGCAAGTTATTTTAATTACGTGCTAGATGCAGATAAAGTCTGACTCTTTCCAGCATGGATGTGGTTAACTCTACACGTCCCTAGGCCCTACCAAACTGTAAAGCAGGAAAGCTGAACAATTTTCAAAAACCAAACAAGCAGGTTAAAGCATTTAGCAAACCTAGTATCTGACCTGCGTAATTTGGACCATATGTCTACATTCTGAAGACGACGTATTTTTCAAAGATGAAAGTCATGTGAACTAAAAGGCATTACAGCTTTATCTTTCTTTTGAAACATTTGATCTGGGCACTTACTTTTCTTTAAGCCGATCAATTAGAGCTCTTTTTCTAAATATGTCACACCTGACACATGTATAACCACACGGAGAGACAGAAGAAGATCCCGTAGTCGTAAAGTTTTTAATTTGCCAATCTCCTAATTGGATTGGCAATCTTCTAATAGGATTACTGGCCTTGGGGTGGAGTCTTTCAAGAACCAGGGCTAGGAAAACATGTAGTTTCTAAGCCCTAATAAGTAGGCATAGTTGGAAGACAAAAACAGATTTTGAGAGGGATGCATCTGCTTCTAATCCCTGGAGTGCTGTGAAGAAAACAGGGGTTATTTTTCCAAAACAGGGTCAGTGGCACCTCCTCCATTTTCCAAGAGGTCACAGGCCATCAGAAGTTATTGTGGGGCCTCACATGTGTGCCTTAAGAGTGGCAAGACAAAAATGAAGAAAAATAGTTCAGTCAACTGAGAAGAAAAAAACCTTTTTCCAGAAAAACAAGATCCATGAAGAGAAAAAACATAAAGGTTTTTTTTTTTTTTTCTTTTTTTTGAGACAGAGTCTCACTCTGTCACCAGGTGCCAGGTTGGAGTGCAGTGGCGTGATCTTGGCTCACTGCAATCTCTGCCTCCCAGGTTCAAGCAATTCTCCTGCCTCAGCCTCCTGAGTAGCTGGGACTACAGGTGCGTGCCACCATGCCCAGCTAATTTTTGTATTTTTTAGTAGAAATAGGGTTTCACCATGTTGGCCAGGATGGTCTCGATCTCTTGACCTCATGATCTGCCCACCTCGGCCTCCCAAATTGCTGAGATTACAGGCGTGAGCCACCACGCCTGGCCACATAAAGGTTTTTAAAACATACCTATAGCATCTTTAATTAAGCTGATCTATAGCTTGGATGCCCATCTTTAATTAAATTGACTTTTAACCATAGTGATCCTCTTAAGAGGTCCTTTTAACTCTTGGCTGTGCATGGTGGCTCACACCTGTAATCCCAGCACTTTGGGAGGCTGAGGCAGGCAGATTGCCTGAGGTCAGGAGATCGAGACCAGTCTGGCCAACATGATGAAACCCTGTCTCTACTAAAAATACAAAAAAAAAAAAAAAGACTTATTGGGGCAGGGCATGGCGTGGTGGCGTGTGCCTGTAATCCCAGCTACTCAGGAGGCTGAGGCAGGGGAACTGCTTCTTGTATTGCGGAAATTTTCAAATGTGCACAGAAGTAAAAATAATAGCATAATGGAGCTCCACGAGGAGGGAGGTGGAGGTTGCAGTAAACCAAGACCGCAGCACTGCACTCCAGCCTGGGTGACAGAGTGACTCCGTCTCAAAAAAGAAAGAAAAATGAAGTCCTTTCAAATCTCTTATTACCTGACCTTAGCACACCAAATGGCCAGTAATTCTAGCTTTTGAACTCATGGAGGGGCAGAGGATACAGTGATTTTTACCATGACTCTTGATGTGGTAGAGGAAAGACCTGAGACGGCCCTCACCGTCATGCATCCTGGGGACTCTGAGGTTTGTGAGCCTGCACGGTGGCTGTGAGAGTCTCTGCCTTTTCCTTATATTTCCTTTCTCTTTTGTGGACTTCCTCCTGGTCCCTACTGTAAAAGACTGAGGTGGCCACTTTTAGGAGGTTCTCTAAAGTACCGTTTGGTCCTATCACCTGTTTCTGTAGTGTCCTCCTGATATCAGGGGCCACCTGTGTGCTAAACTTATCCTTTAGGGTTAGCTGTCCCTCAACTGAATCAGGAGTTAGAGAGGTACGCTTTACCAAGGCCACTCTTAGCCTTTCCAGGAGGGCAGTGGGATTCTCATCTAATCCCAGCTCTATCATGCTATCTTGGAGGAATTGAGAGGCTTAGTCCTAGTTCTTGAAAAGCCCCCCAGTATGCATGCCTGAAAGTGTTTCCTCCTCCATTCTCCCATTTCATCATCAGGGTCCCATGTAGGGTCCTCCAATGGTACTGCGATTTTTCCAATCATATAAGTCTCATTCCCTTCCCTGGTCCTATACAAGATACAAAGCTCATCCCGCAAATTCTCCGCCACTTGCAGGGTGGCCTGCTTTTCAGTGGTGGTCAGGAATTGATTCAAAAGTAACATGACATCCTTCCAGGAGAACTCAAATACTTTGGTTAAGTTCTGGAACGCCTCTGTATACCTATTAGGGCTTTTTTTTTTTTTCAAACAAACCTGCAAAGATCCCCCTTCATTTGCCTTAAGTCTTGTAGAGAAAAGGGGACCTGGATCTTAGTGGGGCCATGTTCACCAGGCATCTGATGTGGGGACAGTTGAGACTGGGACCTGCCTAAAATGAGGATTCCTAGGCTGGGGCAAGCTTGAGAGAGATCCTGGATAGGGAGGAGCAGAGGGGGTTGATTCCCCTGCTGGAGGTGCTCCTGGGGTTTGCTTCCCTGGAATTGCCCCTTGCAGTCTCTCCTGAGATGGCCGGTAGGAAGGCTGAATCAACCCTATGGCATCACCAAAGGTCTGGGTTACCCTGCAAGGCAAAGAAGCCCTGTACGTATGGGACCAGGGACCAGCTGCCCCGCGTTTACAGAAGAGCTTCCTTCCTGAAGCCATGCTTCTGTTCTGTGCCTCAGGGTGCTTGGCACCAAGTTTTCAACCAAGGGAATGACAAGAACATTTTTGCCACAAATTTATGTACAGATACCAAGGCACACTTGGCTTCTGTGCTACTCTTAACCTTCCATTTCAGACATTTGATGACTAAACCAAATGCTCATTCAATCCAGTAACATCTCCGGTTTGCAACAACAGCCTTAACATTTTTTTGTTTTTGAGATGGAGTCCTGCTCTGTCACCGAGGCTAGAGTGCAGTGGTGCAAGCTCAGCTCACTGCAGCCTTCCCCTCCCAGCGATTCTCTTATCTCAGCCTCCTGAGTGGCTGGGATTACAGACGAACATCACCACCACGCCCGGCTAATTTTTTTGTATTTTTAGTAGAGATGGGGTTTCGCCATATAGGTCAGGCTGGTCTGGAACTCCTGATGTCAGTGATCCGCCAGGCTCGGCCTCCCAAAGTGCTGGCACAGGCGTGAGCCACCATGCCTGGCAACAGCCTTAACATTTAACATTGTACATAAAGAAGAAATAGGAACCTTGACATCCCAAAAGAAAGAATGATAGGAAAGACCAGAGGTCCTAGTGCTGACACTGTAACAGGTGGTCGGGGACTGGAGTTAGTCCAGAGGGCTTCGAATAAGGCCAAGAGTAGCCTTGGCCAGATACCCTCAGTTGCCTCAGGACCTCCTTCTGGTCCCACACAATGGCTAGACCTCTGTGAAAAAAACCTGGGTTCAAACAAACCCAACATTCCCAACATCCGAGGGTAAAGGGGGGTTGACGGTATCCTCCCCAGCAAGCCTGTCCTCCATGCCCTAAGTCCGGCAGCCATGCTAGTTGCTTTTAACTGGCTGACAGAGGCCTGGTATTTTTCTTTCATTTTGACTATTGTGGAGTTTAGAGACTCTGAAAAAAAGGGCAGAAAGAGTAGCTCTGCTTTTACTCACCCTTCTGCAGATCCTGGACGAGCCCCTAAAAATGTTACAGGATCTTTGTTGTTTTTCTGGCCAGAAACCTCTGTGGCTGGTGGCGCCTTTTGCCTGAGTTTTGCTTGGACCCACTGGGCTCATTTTGCCCATTTGGCCTGGCAGGCTGTGCCCGGCTCACGTTACCAGCCTTGATCCCATGCCTGCCAAGGGCAAGCCAGGCATGGAGCAGTGAGGGGTGTGTGAGTGAATGAGCACAGGGTCTGGCCACTGCGCACAGTCAGGCACGCTGGCTGCTGCAGCAGGGCAGGCAGCCCCAGGTCCCAGCATGGGTACTGACTCTCTATGAGGCTGCAGCTGGACCAGGTGCAATGCAAGCAGCTTCCATGGCTAAACCGGGGGACATGGTGGTGCCTAGAAGCTTGGAGTCTCCAGGAGCTGCAGGGTCCCAAAGAGGGAGTCATAGTCCTGGCTCAGGGAGCTCCCAGGTCTGGGTTCTCTGAAGGTCTGAAGCTCTTCTCTCCTTCTCTTCACCCGCCGTGTTGCAAACAAGCATGTTTCAGCTCTGTTTGTGTTATAGCTCTTTCAGACCTGCCATTCAACAGGTCCCAAGTTCTTGTCCCACATCCAGGGAGAATGAGGTACATGGACAAGTGGAGGGTGAGCAAGGTGAAGAGAAACTTTAGTGAGTGACAGAATAGCTCAGAGGAGGCCCTGGAGTGTGAAGCTCCTCTCCTCTCTGCAGGCAGGTCATCCCATTGTTCTCCGAGGCTCTCAGCAGAGAGGAGACCCTGGATTGGGAAGCTCCTCTCTGCAGCTAGTTGTCCTGATGTCTGCTCAGCTCTGGCTGAACCTGGGCTTTTATGGGCCTCAGAGGGGAGCAAGCGCACACCAGTTGGTCCGTGAGCAGCCATGGGCAGGTCTGGAAATGGCATCACAAGTTCCCACTCTGGTCTATGGGACCGGCAGCCTAGCCCCTTGCCTTCAGGCCCTCCCTAGCCTGAAGGTAGGGCCTCACCAGTGACCCACCCTCTTCTGCCCAGAAACCTGTCTGCCTCCTGCTGCCATTCATGGTGGCCAAGCTGTAGGTGCCAAGGGGCACCTGCAGGCCAGCACTGAGCTGCCCTCTGCCCCCCCATTTGCTTCTCTCTTATGCTTGTCAGTGCCCAAAGTTTGGAGCTGGCTGAGGCAGCAGGAGGCAGGCGTGTCAGCATTGCACCAAGTGTGTGCATAGCTGCCAGGCCTTGCCAGTGCCTGGGCTCAGCCCCAACTCTGCTCCAAGGTCGAAATGGGCACCAACAGCAGAGGGAAAGCAGGTATTTCCAAGCCTGCTAGATCAGGAGGAGCCTTCCCGGGCCCCCAGGAGTACGGGGATGCCTAGGTCCACAGCAGTGGTTTGGGTGGACTGCAGCTGTACCTGGAATTGCGGGGGAGTTCCTGCCTGCTCCATGGAACAGGAGGTCCGGTCTGTGGCTGCAATGTGGGCAGTTGTGGCTGCACCCAGGGAGCTCCTGCCCCCCACCCCCAACTCAGAAGGAGCAGGGCTTCCACTTGTCTTAGGCTGGGCCAGCTCCATGGAGTGTGCAGTCCCAGCTGTGCCTCCCTGCTGTAGCCAGTGTGATGGCAGCAGCTGCTCCAGACAGCCCAATGATGCCATCGCTATTGTAAGGCCGGTTGCCTCGCCGGGAGTTCGGACGCATACCCCCGACCTTTTTTCCAAAAACTCGGACATGCTCGGGCATGTTCCCTTCTCCCCTTCTTGCACAGCCTGGCTTTCCCTTAACCCAGTATGCAAGCAGGGTCTTGTGATTCTAGCCAATAGCAGCCGAGTCTTTCTAGCCAATAGCAGCCGAGTCTTTCTAGCCAATAGCAGCTGAGTCTTTCTAGCCAATAGCAGCCGAGTAATTCTAACCAATAGCAGCCAAGTCCTGTATGCAAACAAAGGCTTGTAACCTTACCCAATAGTAGTCCTGCTCTCCCACAACCAATCGAGCTCTTCCACTCCCTATAAAACCCCAAGTCTGAGAGGAGTCCGTGTGACTTCTCCGGCCCCTCCTGTCAGACCGCAGAACCTCGCCCGGGAGCCTGAATAAATCCTTCACATTGGACCTTCTTGTGTTGGCCTCAGTTTCTTCCTTTTAAACTTGGCAAGAACAAGCTTTACAGCTATGGCTGATAAAAACTGCTAGCACTTTCAGGCTGCAATGTAGGCCAGCAACTTCCCAGAGCAGAGAGATGGGAGTCAAACATGCCACCACGCAAGGAGCAACATTTTGCAGAGCTGGACACTGGAACACAGTGCATCCTTCTAACTTCTCGGCATTGCCTGAGTCCATGCAGTGGTGAAGTGGGCCAGCAATACCTGAATCAGATGAGCAGCACTTTCTGGGCCACCATATTGAAGGTCATGTCCTTTAGTGGCTAACACACAATCATTCTCCTCCAGCTGACCATGTCGATCAGCCACACCACCATCTAGCATGTTGAAGAACACCTCAGGCTCATCCACCTTGCACACCAACTTTATTCCAGGCTGTTCCTTGGTGCTAGTTTTGTTGAGACTCACATGGAAGCTGTCATCCCAGGGTCCATGGGCGCCCAGCGCCTGTCCATTGTTCCTGCTGTGGAATTTCTGCATGTGTGGCATGGTCAGTCACGGCACCTGGTAGGGCTGCTGCGGGAGATGTGGGGCGTAGTTGTGAGGGACGTTGTTGATGTCCATCCCGTTGGCATTTAGGATGATGTCTCCCAGCAGTAGCTGGCCATCTCTGGCAATCACTCCATCATGATAAATGTATTGGATAATGATACGGTCCAGTGGGGTTTCCCCGCCTCCCACCAGCAGAATGGAGAGGCTTTCATTGGGATCCATCATGATAAATGTATTGGATAATGATACAGTCCAGTGGGGTTTCCCCGCCTCCCACCAGCGGAATGGAGAGGATTTCATTGGGATCCATCATGATAAATGTATTGGATAATGATACGGTCCAGTGGGGTTTCCCCGCCTCCCACCACCGGAATGGAGAGGCTTTCATTGGGATCCATCATGATAAATGTATTGGATAATGATATGGTCCAGTGGGGTTTCCCCGCCTCCCACCACCGGAATGGAGAGGCTTTCATTGGGATCCACTTGATTGATCTTGATGGTAGTAATTTCTTCATCTGGGATCAGGTACTACAAACTTGAAAGACTTCAGGGCCATGATGTTTTCAGAATTTTCCTTGCCCCAGTCAGCTCGGTTGACAACCACACTCCCACTCTTTGTCCTTCGAAGAACACTCAAAATTCGATTATTTTTTGAAAAGATCTGCTTCTAATTGTTACTGATGACCATTACTGCTGGACAGCTTCCTCCATGGTTGTACCAGTTGCTGGATTGCTTGAAGGATCATGCCTTCATTGGGTTGCTCCAGCCGGAGTCCCCTGGGCTGATTGCTGGCTGACTGTCCTCTGCCAGGCACATGGTCGGGGTTGTCTAGGCCAGGCTTGTCTGTCATTAAGGAGATGGTGGCAGCTGCAGAAACCTCTGGGGAGGATGCCATGGCTGTGAGGCTCACACGGCTGTCTCGTCAGCCATCTTGGGAGCGCCTCTTCTTGTCTTTCATCAGGCCAGAATGGGAGGCCCTTTGACGGAGTCAGTGTTCCTGATGATGTACAGCATTGAGGGGACACAGAGACAAGTGATCATTTTCAACAGGGGAAGTCAGAGTGGCTGCAGGGGTAGAGAGAAGAGGAAATATTTGTGAGATTAGAGAGAAAGAATGGCCATCACGTGGCCAGGGACCGGCTGAACAGCCGAGGGGACTGGCAGGCCCAGCGACGTGGCCTAACAGCCCCCTCTGAGGTCACAAGGTGGGCGTGGAGGAGGGTGAGGTTGAGAGGCAGATGGCAGGTCCTGCTCTGGATGCAGGGAATCTGAGAGTCCTAGGTGGCCAGGACGGACATCTAGTGGAGGTTGGCTGGCCAGGGCTGACCTCAGAAAAGAGGGTCCCATGACGGGGAGGCACTGACAGCTGTGGCCGAAGCTCAGGGAGTGAGTAAGATCTCCTGTGGCTGTGGGAGCAAGAAGGAGCAGGCCCACAGTGAGGAGCTGGCGATGGGCAAGAGGCCTTGACAGGCCCTGGCAGAAACGCACCCAGGAGGGGCGAGGCCCCAGGGACAGAGAGGAAGGTCTCATTGCCCAGAGTGGTCAATGTTATGTGTGCCCATCGGTCAGGGAAGTGGCTGACCATATGTGTGTGGGATCTACCCATGATGCAGCTGGTGGGGTCCTGGGGAGGTCCATGGTGATGGCAGAGGGCAGACACTGGGGTGCAGGGGACCAGCGAATATGCCAGCTGCTCATCAGTTAAATCTCTTCCGCATGAACTGGTACAACCATGTAGGAAAGCTGTCCCGCGCATCGACCATCACCGAACAAACAGCGACTCCAGGACCCAGGCGCTCCACTGCAGGCAGACGCCTGCCAGACGTGCACCAGGAAGCGAGAAAGGCCAGAGCAGCTCCACTCAAGAGAGCCCCATTTGGACAACAACTCAAATTAGTCCCTCTCTTTGTCCCATCATGGAGGAATGAATAGAGGGACTGTGACCCAGCAGACAGTGGCACACTGCTGAGTGACCCTCCACAGAGAGAATCCCGAAGAGAGACCCAAAGGGCACACGCTGAAACAGCCCACCTCGGGCAAGACCACCATACGGGGGCAGATCAGATAGTGGTGACCCGGAGACGAGTCCAAGGAGCCCTGGGGGCCTAGCCATGATGTTTCTTGACCAAGGTGCAGGAGGCACAGGTGTATCCAGTGTGAGGACATCCTGTGTTCCATGATCTCCAAGGAGAAAAAGAAATAAAAGATTTTTTGAAAAAGGACTGCATTGTCCTCCATACGCATGTTTGACTTTAATAAAAATGTATTTTTAAAAAAACAGTCCACTTCTGAGGCCAAGTGCAGTTGGTGCATACCTATAATCCCAGCACTTTGGGAGGCTGAGGTGGGAGGATTGCTTGAGCCTGGGGAGGTGGAGGCTGCAGTGAGCCATGATTGCGCCACTACACTTTCGCCTGGGCAATATAGAGTGCGATCCTGTCTTTTAAAGAAAGAAAAGCCAACTTCAGAGGCACCCAGTGGCCTCTAAGATAAGCTCCACACCCTGAGCAGCCCCGCCCTGCCCTGCCCCCACCTCCCACCCCAGCCGTCCTCTACACCTCCACTCCTGCCTGGGACATCTTCCTCAGCCCAGGCCTGTCCATGTGACAGACTCCTACACACCCCCCGGGGCCCTTCCAGGCCTAACCCAAGCAGAGGGAGGCCCAGGCTTCAGTGTCATCTGACTCTAAGGAATTGTGAGGGCGAAAATAGATCCCTCCTGCTTCGCTACACACCCTGCCTCCCCTCCACCCTGGCCCCAAAAGGGGAGGTGCCTGCGTCTGAGCTCACCGCAGAGGTTTGTCATGTTTTGGCCACACGTCAGGCTGAAAGATGTGGAAAGAGCAGGGGCTGGAAGTTTTTGAAGACGGTGATCTCTAGGGAACAGGGCTGCCGCTTGGCTCACGGTCCTCCAGGTCTCAGCGTCAATGTCATTTCCTCTGGGAGCCCCTCTGGCCGTCACCAGACCAGGCCGTTGACTCCACAGGAACCAACGGGGATCTGGAAGCTGGGGTCAGGCCCTGCTCCTCCACTCTCTGCTGCCGCCAAGCCTCAGAAAGTTCTGTCACCTCTCTGAGCTGTTTTCTCATCCAATAAATGTGCCTTCCTATCAGGTTATGACGGGCATTAAAGTCACCGAAATCCCATCTTCCACACAGAACTGGGATCTGAGCACCTCTCCCCTTCTCCTCTGGCCCAAGCCTCCTTCCCACTCCTTGGACCATCACCATCACAGGTCTCCCTGCTTGCTCCTTGCACACAGCAGCTGGAGGGATCAGATCATGTCCCTCCTTGGCTCAGAGCCCACCAGCGACTTCCCGTGTCCTCTGGAGCAAAGCCCAGGTCCTCGCAGTCTCCCAAAGGCCCTACCCAGATGGTGTCCTGTTGCCTCTCACTCTCACTCCACAGTAGCCATACCCAGCACCTTGCCATTCTTAGAATGTGCCTGGCACACCACTGCCTCAGGACCTTTGCACACGCTCTTCCCTCTGCCTGGAACACTGTTCCCCCAGATGTCTAGGGGCTGCACTCTCTCCACATCTTTGCTCAAATGTCACCTTCATGAGCTTTTCCACGACCACCTACTCAAAGTGCAGCCACCGTTGCCCAGCACTCGCGGTTCCCCTCACCTGGCTTTGATTCCTTCTGTGACTCTTACTGCCATCTGCCACCAAAGATTTCACCTAGTTGTTTATCATCTGCTCCTTTCCACTAGAACAACAGCTTCTCATGGCGAAGGTCTGGACTTTTTTCCCACTGGCACATCCCCAGCACACGGAACAGAGCTTGGCATACAGCAGGGACTTGATGAGGGCCCTGGCTGGGTGTATTCCAATGGCTGAGGGCCTGTGCCATACCAGTTACTAAGGATCCGAAAATCACTTCTAGTCGGGAAACTCTACTTGGATCCAGGCAGCCTTAGGTTTGCAGAGCTGAGAGGAGTTAGCACATTTGGGGATCAAAGGCGGAGAGGGATCCCTTGCCTCTAAAACAGTGGTCCCCAACCTTTTTGGCACCAGAAACTGGTTTCGTGGAAGACAACTTTTCCACAGGCTGGGAGTGGGAGGGGGATGGTTTGGGATGAAACTGTCCCACCTCAGATCATCAGGCATGAGATTCTCATGTGGGGTGTGCAGCCCACAACAGGGTTCACACTCCTTTGAGAATCTAGTGCCACTGCTGATCTGACCAGAGGCGGAGCTAAGCCAGTCTGTAGCAGGCCATGGGGTTGCCTGCCCTAAAATACCTTCTTATTTGGTTGCCACAAGCCTCCAGACTGAAGTACAGTGGCCCAATCTTGGCTCACTGCAACCTCTGCCTCCTGGGTTCAAGCGATTTTCCTGCCTCAGCCTCTCTAATGGCTGGGATTACAGGTGCGTGCCACCACACCCAGCTAATTTGTAGTTTTAGTAGAGATGGGGTTTCATCATGTTTGGCAGGCTGGTCTCGAGCTCCTGACCTCAGGTGATCGGCCCACCTCAGCCTCCCAAAGTGCTGGAATTACAGACGTGAGCCGCTGTGCGGGGCTGCTTCTCCTTTCGAATGAAAATGTTACAATGCCACTGGCCTCTGGCAGCTTGACAGGGTGATTCTGCTGATCTGGGCTGGGCCTGGCTGGGCAGTTGTGGCCTCCAACAGGCTCACTCGCTTGTCTGCCATTAGCTGAGGTCGGAGGCCTCTGGCTCCTCTAAGAGCCTGGTCCTCCAGCAGGCTAGCCAGGGCATATTCTTATGCCAATCACAGGGGTCAGGGGTGTGGGAAGGGCGGCGGGGAGGGAGAGAGAAAGAAGCTGAAAAGCTTCTTAGGGACTAGACTTGGAATTGACACACGATCACTTCTGGCACCTTCTATGGGCCATAGATAAGGGCTGAGTCAGATGGTGGGGAAACAGACTCTACCTTTCAGTGGGAGGAATTATAAAGTCACACTGTGAGTGGTTCAAGGTCAGAGATAAGCAGGTCTCCCATGTTTGTGTCTTTCCACATGGCAGACTGTTTTTGTTGCCGCTTCAATCATAAAAGCCACCAGCTCCATGGAGTTCCCAAGGAGTAGGAGACAATTTTTAGGACTTGGCATCCACACAGGCTCAAGCCACTCCACAGATCAGTCAGTACTGCAAGCCATACTTAGCGTCCTTATCAATTTATAAACATTATAGATTGAAAATTACACATCAAACAAAGTAACAGCATGAGAAAAGGGATAGGAAAAGGGTTAACAAGCCAGTCCAGGGAGAGCGATGGGAACGAAAAGAATATTCTGGCCTGGCTTGGGCAGCTCAGCAGTGTCACAGTTTTGCAAAGAGTCTTTGATGTGGACAGAGTCTTCAGTGGCAGATGCCAGGCGCTTACCAAGACAGTTGTTTTGAGCGGTGGAAGTCCGGCTCTTTTTATGGCCACAGGGTCCTCTGGGGAGGACAGACAGTGGAAGGGTGTGTTTGGTCATGTCTTTATCTGGCCAGGTGCAGTCTTTATTGATCAGGCAAAACATCTGTTCCCTGTTGGCAAAGGGTCTTACAAAATGTAAGATGCAGACTTCTTCTATGATGGCATTATGTCAAGGATACTCTCTAGGATATTCAAAGGAAATGGATACAGGTTGGGGATGGAAAATTGGGGCCATTTTGGGGTATGAATCTTTAACACTACCTCCAGTGTTTCTTTTGAACTGAGGATGAATAAGACAGCAGTGGACTAAGCATCCATCTCTCGGTTCATTTCCCATCTCTTGGAGCTTTGAGGTACCATGTCAGAAGTCCAGCTACTGGGCTAAGAAGGTCATGCGGAGAGGCCCCAAGGAGCCCAGTCTTTCAGCTACCACCTAAGGCACCAGGGACCCTCTAGACACACACCAGTGGCTAGCTAAGTACCCCTGAATGACCCCCAACCACAGCCATGTGGAACCAAAAGATCTCCTGATGGAGACTCGCCTGCCCAAATTCAGATCTAATCAAATGGTGCTATTTCAATCCACTGCCTTTTGGGATACAATAAATAACTGGAGCTGCGTATTGAGCCAGGCTTGCCTCACTCCAAGATCTGCCGCTGTGAAAGGACCTGACTCCCAGAAGATGAGAGGCTTGGTTTGACAGCAAGGGAGATGCCCCTGAAAGAAGTTTTGCACAGCCTCATCATTTGAAAATGAGAAAAGACAGTCACTCTGTGAACTCATGACAATGCTGGGACCTCTATGGCCTGTCTTGGGCTGGCCCATCACTGCCTGACGCTCTGGGCATGCACACCTGAGCCTTCCTGCACCTGGGCGGTAGGCATGATGCATTCCAGAGCGCCCTGCCACCCCACCCAGGGCCCGCCTCCTCTCCCCCATGGGCCTTCTCAGCAACCTAGAGCAGCCTGCCGGAACACGTTGCAGTAAAGGTCCGTGGGCTCCCTGCCTATCAAAAAATACAGCTTTCTGAACAGGGCTTATTATGCGATCTTCCCAGGAGACGTCGTTAGTAGCGTAAATGGCTCTTGCCTTGCCGGAAGTGAAGGTGAAGCAGTGACAGGGGCATGTCCAGAGCGAGTAATTATTGGCTTTTTGTCCTTGTTCCTTCGTGTCCAAATTACATCCATAGTTTGTAGTGCTTTTGATTTATATTCAAAGAAAATGCAAACGCAGAACACAATAGAAAGTGTGCCGTGACTCAGATTGCCGTGCCCCTTCCTGTCTGCCCAGCAGCCTGGGTGCTGTGGAGCCTTTGTGCAGAGCCCGGAGCTTTTGTCTGAGCCATGTGGTGGCAGAGCCACACCGTGACTTCGTGTGGTTTGGGCTCCCTGTGTTTGCCAAGCACTTGTGTGTTCCCTCTCTCCACCACCTCACAGTGACTCAGCACTGTCCTTATTTTAGCTATGGCTGTTTTCAAACCAGTGATACCTACAAAGCCATAATGGACAAGCTTTTCCACTCTGGTCTCCCCACAGAGCCACAGTCAGTCCACAGGCCCACCTGCAGTGAGTCCAGCCTGCAGGTATATTCAGTTTGTCCTGCAAGGTGTTTAGAAAAACGGGGTGTCAAATTAACAATCAGAATTTCACCTAAAAACAGTGGCAGACGCTGATGTTTACCAAGCCAGAATCTGTTTTTCCTGCTTCTTTAGTAAAAAATCCTGATTTTTAGACAAGGCAGCAATGCACCCAACTAAAAGACTACATTTCCCAGCCTCCCTTGTGGCAAGGTGAGACCATGTGCCTGAGTTTTGACCAATGAGATGAAAGAAGCAGCTGGTGCAAGGGTGGGGGCGGGGCTTTCATTCTTCCCTCCTTTCTTCTTCCTGCTGCCTGGATAAAAACAAGTGGCCGTTTTGAACTCTGAATTGGCCTTGATAATGGGAACCACTTGCTGAGAATGGCGCAGGAGAAAGAGAGAAGAACCTAAGTCCCTGTAGATTCCAAGAAGCCACAAAACCAGCTGTGAACTGCCTACCTCCGGACTTCTCCATAAGTAAAAATGCACTTCTTTCTTACTTAAGCCACTGTAATGGTGGAGTTACTGTTTAGGTAGCTAACCTAATCCTGAAACACTGCTTCTCTTGAAAACTCAAAATATCTAGTGATCTGAGCGTATGCACTTTTCTTCTTTATAACAGCTTTATTGACATATAATTCACAGACTATACAATTCGTTGATTTAAAGCGTGCCATTGGCCAGGTTCAGTGGCTCAAACCTGTAATCCCAGTACTTTGGGACCCTGAGGCAGGAGGAACATGTGAGTCCAGGAGTTCAAGACTGGCCTGCGTAACATAAAGAGACCCCATCTCTACAAGTAAGTTAAAAATTAGCTGAGTGTAGTGGTGCGCGCCTGTGACCCCAGCTGCTTGGGAGGATCCCAGCTGAAGTGGAAGGATTACCTGAGCCTAGGAGGTAGAGGCTATAGTGAGCTATGATCATACTACCGCACTCCAGCCTGGGTGACAGAGACCCTGTCTCAACAAAAATAAATAAATGAAATAAAAATAAGGTATAACGTTCAATGGTTTCTAGCATATTCACTCCTATCCCCACCATATATAGCACTGCTATAGAATATTTTCATCAACTACAGAAAGAAACCCTATACCCATGAAATGTCACTCACCAATTCCCCCTAACCATACCCTCCCAACCCCTGGCAAGCACTAGTCGACTCTCTGTCTCTATGAATTCGCCTATTCTGGACATTTCATATAAATGGAATCACCCGATATGTGGTCTTTTGTGCCTGGTTTCTTTCACTCAGCTTCATGTTTGCAAATTTCATCCGTGTTGTGCCATGTCTCACGATCCAAGAAATCTTAAGGCTGGGAACCACCCCTACCACAGAGTGCTTTAATGCTGTCTCATTTTGATCCACAGAAGAAAACAGTGAAATGGAGAAAGCAGGCACCATCTTCTTCACTTTACAAAGGAGAAGCAGGCTCTGCTCAGTCAGGTAATTTGCCTAGTTCCCAGCAGGCCCTCCTTTCAGAAGCTTCCCACCACACTGCTTCTGAAATGTCTGTTGCACAAAATAATTGGAGATTAACATTTTGTCCAAATCCTCAAGGTCTAGAAAGTTCTAGATCAACAATAAAGTGGCAGATGAGGAGACGTAATTCTTTCCTATGGCTGGAAGTTGTAGGACTCCCTCCCCTCCACAGTCGGCAGGACCCAAAGACAGAAGAGCAGGGGGAAGCAGAGCCCGACACCCAGACCCCATAGGGACTCCCGGGTTCTGGTTCACGCTGGGCTGTTTAGGAGCTGAGACAAAATCTTTGTCTTGCTTCGTAGTGCATGGGGGAAAGATGAAAATATTGATTCCATCTGAGGTTTGCAAATCAGCATGCATTATTTCGGGACATTCAGTTCCATTGAAACCTCTGGAACATGGCAGCTGGCAGCCCCACGGCCCCAGAGAGAGCTGTGTCTTGAGGTGGAATCATCTTTCTTTGGCAGAGGGGCAGCCTTCTGTGACTTTTTCTAATTTCTGGTTTTTCTCAGACAGATAAAGACTGCACACTGAGTCAGAGCCAGGAAACAGTCACCCGTTTCTAAGGCCTGGGAGGGTAGGGATGAGCAGGGACAAAAAGCTGAGGCGCTCCAGCTACTGGGGTGTTCCCAGGACAAGCCGGTGGATGGGCATGCTCATCCTTCCCTACGACAAGCACAGAAAATGTGAACAGAGTGCCCGTCTGCTTTCCTTGCTCCCGCTGCTGGGGTGTTCCCAGGACAAGCCGGTGGATGGGCATGCTCATCTTTCTCTACGACAAGCACAGAAAATGTGAACAGAGTGCCCGTCTGCTTTCCTTTGGAGGTGGCAGGGGTCAAAAGCCCTGCCCGGATTTCTCTGGCAAGTTACTGTGGGATGAGGGTGGGGGCAACGCTTTGGGTTACTGTTTCACATTGACATTGGGATCCATAATTGTGCCCATACTATTGTCACAAGCATGGGGTAAACCCAAAGTAGGAGGGAGGGAAACAAAGCCATTTGGAGCCTATTCTGTGAGGAGTCACCTGGTCGGCCTGGCTGGGGTGGGAAGGAGAGAGAGAGGAAACATGCTTAGGACTTGGTCCTCAGGGACCGTGGAGGAGGAGTTCCCTCTTCCAGGGGAATGAAGGGAGGCTTCCTGGAGGAGGTGCCATCACGACCAGGTATGGAAGTGTGGGCAGAAAATTTCCGTGGGGCATTCCAGACAGAAGGAAGAGCTTAAACAAACAAGGGCGGCTGACTTCTTTGTGAGAAAGGACGGTGGGAGAGGAATCTGGGAGAAATAACTTTGAAGGAAACCTCAGTGGTGAGTGGTGAATATGTATGTTAATCAGGGACATGCAAATGCAGACCCAGGTGAGCTATCTTCTTACACCCAGTAAATTGGCAAAAGCTGAGAAATCTGACATGGCCATGGTTTGGCGAAAACTCTGAACAGCTCGCCCACAGTTGGCGGGTGTGTAATTGTCAGAAGCACTTTGAGGAATAATGGAGCATTGTCTTGTCAAGTTGAAGGCTGCATTCCCAGGTGTACACATGCTTCGGGCAATGCCTGCAAAAATGTTCTTAGCAATTCTCAGCAGCACCACCCGTAACCGGAAATACTGGAAATCACCCAAATGCTTCCCGGCAGGTGAAGCGGTAGGTAAAGCCAGATTTAGTCACGCAGCGGAGTGCTGTACAGCAGTGAAAAAGGGTCAAGTACCGCTCTCCCCAGACATATGCTGGGTTGACTCCCACTGGCAGAGACTGTGTTGTGGATCCAACCGTAAGTCAGTCATGGCCAGAGGGACAGAATGGTCTAATTGCTGGATCCAGGCGGGGCTCCCTCTTGAGGCTTCACTGAAACCCAAAAGGCTGGGCTGGGGTAAGGGAGGAGTGGATCCCCCAAGAAAATGGGGGTAGAGTAGAGGACAATGTTGGTGTCCTTCCCAGACTTCCTCACATCATGGTTTTTTTTTTTTGAGATGAAGTCTTGCTCTGCTGTCCAGGCTGGAGTGCAACGGCACAATCTCGGCTCACCGCAATCTCTTCTGGGTTCAAGTGATTCTCTTGCCACAGCCTCCCAAGTAACTGGGGTTACGGGTACCCACCACCACACCTGGCTAATTTAAAAAATATTTTTAGTAGAGACGGGGTTTCACCATGTTGATCAGGCTGGTCTCGAACTCCTGACCTCACCACCCACCTCGGCCTCCCGAAGTGCTGGGATTACAGGTGTGAGTCACTGCATCTGGCTTCCTCACATCACTTTTTAACATGTCCTTGTGCCCAGCTACTATGCACTTTAGTGCCTCGCTCCTGAGCCCCTGGCCACCTCAGAGGAAATCCCCCACAGAGCCTCAGTCCCTGTTCTGCACTCCCTGGGGCAGCCTGTGCCAGCCCGAGCTGTGCCGCTTCCTTCCCTCCACGCGGGGCAACCGAGGTGGAATTCACACCTGAGAGCTGGCCCAGTTTCAGGCCTGAGCTAGGACTGTCCCTAAAATCTCATCCAGGGCTTTTTCCCCCTCCTAGTTCTGCTTCCTTCATTCCCTAACAAGCTTTCTCCTGCAGGAGAATTCGAACCTTTGACTCTGTTTGTGGGGGAATCCAGCCTAAGACGGGTACTCCTTCATTAAAAGAGAAGTGAGTGGAGACTGAGCCACCAGCAAGACAGATGGCAAGAGGAACAGCGGGGAGAACTGGAGCTTACAGACTTTGATACATCTCCAAGCCTCTCTGGACCTCAGCTTCCTCATTCAGAAACAAAAGACGTGATGAGGCAGTTCACAGAAGAGAAGACTGTGAATGGCCAAGAAACACGGGCACACGCAGACAGTGTCATGAATCATTGAGGAAACATAAAACAGGCCAGGCGCGGTGGCTCACCCCTCTAATCCCAGCAGTTTGGAAGACCAACGCAAGCAGATCGCTTAAGTCCAGGAGTTCGACACCAGCCTGGGCAACGCGGTAAAATCCTGATTATACAAAAATAAAAAAAAAATAGCTAGGCAGGTCTGCAGCGATACCACCCTGAATGCGCCTGATCTCATCTGATCTCAGAAGCTAAGCAGGGTTGGTCCTGGTTAGTACTTGGATGGGAGACCGCCTGGGAATACCAGGGGCTGTAGGCTTTAAATAAAATAAAATAATTTTTAAAATTAGCTTGTAGGCTTTAAAAAAAAATTAGCTTAAGGCAGCATGGTGTGTCCCTGTGGCCTAGGCTTTAAATAAAATAATAAATTGTAGGCTTTAAAAAAAATTTAGTTAAGGCAGGGTGGTGTGTCCCTGTGGCCACAGCTACTGGGGAGGCTGAGGTGGGAGGATCACCTGAGCCCAGGAGATCGTGAGCCAAGCTGTGGTTGAGCCACTGTACTCCAGCCTGGGTGACAGAGTGAAACCTTGTCTCAGGAAAAAAAAAAAAGTAAAACATTTTTTATCTGTCACAGGGCAGGGAGCAGACAGAATGTCATCCCCAGTACTGACTGGGTGTGGAGAGAGGGCCTTCTCCTTGTTTATGGATGGGAGCATAAATTAGTACAGTCTCTTTGGAGGGCAGTTTGCCAGTACCTACAAAAATGTTAAATGGGAACACCGCATGTTCTCACTCATAAGTGGGAGTTGAACAATGAGAACACATGGACACAGGGAGGGGAATATCACACACCGGGTCCTGTCGGTGGGTGGGGCTAGGGGAGGGATAGCATTAGGAGAAGTACCTAATGTAGATGACAGAGTGATGGATGCAGCAAACTACCACGGCACATGTATACCTATGTAACAAAGCTCAGGTTCTGCACATGTGCCCTAGAACTTAAAGTATAATAATAAAAAAAGAAAAAAAAAGTTAAATGGGAAAACACTTTGACTCAGCGATTCTGCTTCTATGAATTTATCCTACAGCAAAACTCAAGAATTCAAAGAAGTATGTAGAAATATGTTAATTACAGCACTGTTTGTGATAGAACAATTTGGAAACAACCATATATGTTTTATTTGGGGACTGGTTAAAAATGACAGAAGGTCCCTGTGATGGAATGCTACACAGCTGTGAAGAGGAACGTGGTCAGGCTCCGGAACAGGAGAAGTAACTCGCCCATGATATATTACTAAGTGAAAAAGCAAATTACAAAGCAGAATGGAAAGTGAAATATCCTTTTGCAAAAAGTTTTCTCAACCTATATATTACAAATTTGTAAATGTATAGAACAGTCTGGAAGAACACATACCAAACTGTTTTATCTGTAGTTACTCTTGGGAGTATGGCTATAAATTTTTTTTCTTTTCTTTTTTTTTTTTTTTTTTGAGACAGAGTCTCACTCTGTCACCCAGGCTGGAGTACAGTGGCACGATCTCAGCTCACTGCAACCTCCACCTCCCGGGTTCAAGTGATTCTCCTGCCTCAGCTTCCCAAGTAGCTGGGATTACAGGCACCTGCCACCATGCCTGGCTAATTTTTTTTTGTATTTTTAGTAGAGATGGGGTTTCATCATGTTGTCCAGGCTGGTCTTGAACTGGAAGTCAAATACGTGGGAAGATCCAGAGCCAAGATCCAGCCCAGACAGCCTGGTGCCAGGTCTGGACTCTTACACGGATGCCACCTTACCTCACAAGAATAAAATGAGAGGTTACTCAACTTTGTTTTTTAGCACCAGAATCCCTTTCTCCAAATAAAATACCAAACAGAAGCCCCATTTGTGAAAAGGAGTTGCTCTGGCAGAAGGGAAACTGAGGAGGGGTTACTCTCCCTTTACAGCGTACCCCCAAACCCACCCAAGGACCCAGGGGGTTCCTAGGACCCTAGTTCAAAAACCACACAGCTAGATGTCCTTGAACACCCCTTCTGTATTTTTGACATGCCAGGTTTCTAATAATAGCACTTCCATTCAAAGGGGCTGAAAGGGGAGGAAATGAGATTGTGTCATGGGGCTGTGCAGACCCGAGGGACGAATCGCCGTGCTGAGTGAAGCCGTGTTAAGTTGCTGCTGATTTAGCCTCAATAAACAGATGGATCCATTGCCCCTGAGAGGAAGTTGTGAATGCTCTTTTGACCAAAAATGTAGACCCTCAACATCCCCAGCCTGGAATAGCTCCCACCTCATGCATGCACTCTCACACACACACACACACACTCTCTCTCTCACACTCACACACACTAACACACACACACTCACTCACACACATTCACTAACACACACACATACACGTTTTTATTTTGTCTCTCCCTATTAGAACTGGCAGCGGTTTTGTTCATAGCTGTGCCTCCAACTAGAATAGTTCTTGACACATAGTAGATGCTTCAATACCTATTGAATGAATGATGGTGAATGAATGAGTGAACAAACCGAAATGAGTGTAACTGGCCAGGCATGGTGGCTCATGCCTGTAATCCCAGCACTTTGGGAGGCCAAGGCGGGTGGATCACGGGGTCAGGAGTTTGATACCAGCCTGGTCGACGTGGTGAAACCCCGTCTCTACTAAAAATACAAAAATTAGCCAGGCGTGGTGGCACGTGCCTGTAGTCCCAGCTACTTGGGAGGCTGAGACAGGAGAATCACTTGAACCCGGGAGGCAGAGGTTGCAATGAGCCCTAATCAGGCCATTGAACTCCAGCCTGGGAGACAGGGTGAAACTCCCTTCTCAAAAAAAAAAAAAAGGTGAGCCTGCTGGCAGGCACAAGAAATAGTCCTCAGCCACACTGGCATGGAGACCAGAGAGGAAGGGAGGGATGAAGAGAGCTCCAAAGTCATTTCTGTCTCCGTGTGGCCAGGAGCTCCTGCCAGCAGGCTCACCTCTGAGCCAAGACGACCACTGTCTGGCCACCTCCTTCCATGAGCTGCAGCCCCGGCCGCCTCTCAGTTCCTGCCTCCCACAGCGGTGTGCACCCATGAGTGATGTTGCTATGTGGTTTTCAGCCCTGCTTTCCTAGAGGTGACATCTCAAGCTAGCAGGACAGCAGCCTGTGCCCAGTGTTTGAGGGGAAGCCCAGCGGTGAGCTCAGGGGCCTCCGAACATCCCTAGGAGACAGCCACAGACCCATGAGGTGTGTGACAGCTGCCATCGAACTGGGACCAGCCAGGTGAGCGTCCGGAGCTGTGATGGGTCAGGAAGTAGAGCAGGCATGACCAGGGCTGGCAGGAGGGGAGGAGGCTGCATGGAGGAGGTAGGTATGCAACTCAGAGGAGCAAAGAGGGAGTGGCCACCAGGAGGGAGGAAGAGTGCCCTGGAGGAAGAAGAAGGAGTCAGGGCAAGAGTGCCTGCACCTCCCTGAGAAGCATCAGAGCCCAGGGCTGGGGCAGGGAAGGTACCAGATGAGCCTGGAGCATCGAGTGGTACCAGAAAGTCAGGATGTGCTCAAAAAAGAGGGTACTGGCAAGAGGATGCAGAGCCACTGGAAATAACTCCCAGGAGTCCAAACTGGAACAGTCGAGCAACACAGACAGGTAGACAGGTACATTATAGTATTGGATTTCACCTCATCAAATAAATACCCATGAATCCATACTGATACAAATAAATGATTGCGCAAGTAATGGGGAAGAAGGGACCATTGTTCCTTACAGAGGAGTTCCCCTTAATGAATGTGGAAGGAACCAGGGAAACAGCAAATCACCGTCTGAGCACCACAGAAACAATCGCTGCAGGCAAGACCCGCCAATGGATGCTCGGACGTGGAGGAGAAAGTTTAAGGAGGAACAAGAGTGGCACAGGTGCAAAGTATTTCTCCCAATGCCTATCAATTACAAAGGGGAAATAATAACTTTACAATGGAGAAAGCTGGCAAACACCACTTAATAGGTCAAGGTCAGTGTTACCAGTAATAAGCCACATTGACATCATGTACTTCCTGATATGATGCACTGAGAGTGACACATCGTCACTTCTGGGGGAGTTTTTCCAATAATGCATAAGCTCAGTCCAATCATGAGAAAATATCAGACCCAAATTGAGCAACATCTCGCAAAATACCTGACCAGGACTGTTCACAAATATCAAGGTCACAAAAGGCAAAGAAAGGCTGAGGAACTGATGACTAAAGGCAATGTGAGATCTGGAAATGAGAAAGAACATTGATCAGGGATCAGCAAACAACAGTCTGTGGGCCAACTGTGGCCCTCTGCCAGCTCTTGTCAATAAAGTTTTATTGGAATACAGCCATGCCCATTTTATGCTCTTTCTTTCTTTCCTTTTTCTTTCCTTTCCTCTCTTCCTTCCTTCCTTTCTCTTTCTCTCACTTCTTTCTTTCTTTCTCTCTTTCTCCTTCCTTCCTTCCTTTCTTTTCTTTTCTTTTCTTTTCTTTCTGACAGAGTCTTGCTCTGTCACCCAGGCTGGAGTTCAATGGTGCAGTCATGGCTCATTGTAGCCTTGACCTCCCCGGCTCAAGTGATCCTCCTGCCTCAGCGTCTCAAATAGCTAGGATCACAGGCGCACGCCCCCACACCCAGCTGATTTTTTTACATTTTATTTTCAGTAGAGACAAGGTCTCACTATGTTATCCAGGCTAGTATTTACGTATTTTCAATGGTTGCTTTTGTGTAGCCATGTGGCTTGCAAAGCTGAAAATATTTACTACCTGGTCCTTTACAGAAAGAGTTTTCTGACTCTTGTATTAGTGGAAAACTGGTGGCAACCTAACAAAGTCTATAGTTTAGTGAAGAATATTTTAATAATGTTAACTTACTAGTTTTGAGGATTGCACCACAGTTCTGTAAGATGTAAACACTAAGTACACTGAGTGAAAGGTACATGGAAACTCTCTGTACTACCTTTGCAACTTTGAAATCTGAAATTATTTCAAAACAAACAATTTTCTTAAATGAAGCAAAAAATGCCCAGGTTGTTTGGGCCGGAGCGATGTGTGAGCAGAGGGGGCGAGCTTCAAAGCCAGCCGAGGGAGGCTGCTGGGTGCTGGAAGAGGGGGTTGCCTGACTCAGGATGCTTGGATTGCAAGAAACAGAAATGCACTCCAGACTACTGGGGCCCGAGGGGAAGTGCCTGGAAGGTGAGGGTGCAGGTGTCCTCGCACCTCGCTGGGGCCTGGACCCCGCAATCTGAAACCAGGACAACAGTTGCTTTGTGCGTATGCGTGTTTCTCCCGGTGCGTCTCTCTGTATCTGCCTCTGCGTCTCTGTGTCTCCCTGATTCTCTGTGTGTCTCTTTCCTCTCTCTCTCCTGCCTCTGCTGGTCTCTGTGTGTGTCCCTGTCTTTGTGTCTCTCTGGTGCCCCCTCGTCTTTCTCTGTACTTGCCATTTCCCTGGTCTCTTTCCGTCTCTCCGTGTCTCTCTCTGGTCTCCGATGTGTCCCTGTCTCTCTCCTTGTCTTTCCAGGTGTGTCGCCCGCCATGTTTCACTGTGCGTCTGTCTCTCCCTGGTCCTCTCTATTCCTTTCCCCGTCTTCCCATATGTCTTATCCATCTTTGGTCCCTCCCAGTCTGTTTCTCCCTGTGCACACAGTGGCCCGCGGCACCCAGGGTGACACTGGGGTCACGTTAGCTTTTAGAGGCCTTAGTCATGAAGCACACGCCCCCATTTACAGATGAGGAAACTGAGGCTCACTTAGCCCCTTGCTTGGGATGCAACCTACAAGAGGAAGAAAGGAAACGTTCTGATTCTGCTGTGAGCTGGATGTGGTGCTTGGAGCCTAAGAGATATTTGCAGGACCCCATGGACTGGATGGCACAGGCCAAGCCTTAGCGAGCTAAAGTGACACAGACCATAATCACGCTGGAAGAAAGGGGTGGGGCTGATTCCCCATGTTCTTCATGACTTTTTTTGACAATGTGTCCAGATTACTTAATTTTCTTGCATTTTCTTCTGTACACAAGACCCTCCCAATTGCTAGACAAATAGAGCCACTGCTAAGTAGGTTATTTCCCTAAGTGTTCAGAGATCTGGGTCGAGGGGTGGAAGACTGGGGGGGCACTCTCGCCACAGGAGACGGGAGCCAGGTGCAGAGCCTCTGGGCCAGGCAGAGCCTCTGGGCCATACAGAGCCCTCTCAACTTGTTTCAACTTGGGGATTTTCCATAAGGACCTGTGGCCAAGCTATTTCAGGAAATCAGGAAAGGCTTTCTTCATTGGGCCCCAGGGAGGTGAGCATGGCTCTGTCTGTTTTGCTCTTTCTCACTTCTTCTCCAAGATGTGTTTGGCAACAGCGTGTGAGCCGTGTAATCCTCCCCCTGGCCCAGCCTTGGCACGGCATGTCCCCGAGGATGCCAAAGGTCACCAGACACATGCAGGACAGGTTCAGCTCTGAGCTGGGGCACAGAGCCACCGGTGACAGCATCAGGGGTGACGTCACCAGGACAGGTAGGTACCCATCCGACAGCACCAGGCCCAGAAGGGTCCCAGGAAATCACCTCTGCTGGGGCTTAGCTGCATTCTGTGGGGTCCTAGTTGGCCTGTGAAGGAGGCCAGGGCCCCACATGCGCATCTCTGCTCCCACTTTCTCTTTATGCTGAGATTCCACGGGAGATTCTGTTTGAAGAGATAGCTCAGAGGGGGAAAGGATACAAGCGACTCAGTTTCCATCCAAGTGTTTCACTTCATGAGGAAGCAGCCCAGGGAGGGGATGGCTTGCCCAGAAGATGGGCCTGGAGCTGGGGGGCCTGGGCTGTGCACGCTCTCCCACCAGTGGGGACAGCCCTCCCCGCCCACCGCATTCCCATCTGACTTGGCCCAGCTGACGTTGGCTCGTGGCAATTTGCACTCTGCAGAATGTCTCTCATAGAGACACCAAACTAGGCCAGGGGTGCGTGAAACAGAAGTGGCTCTGTCTGAGGGAGCCCAGCAGCGCCTCTTGGGGCCACCTCCGAAGGAGACCAGCACCCCCCGCAGTACCTTGTCTTGTCTTTCTAGAATCCAGATCTCCTGGGTCCTGATTGGATTCCTCAGATGCACACAGGGGACAAGACCGTGCTCTGCTGGGGCTTTCTTTCCACCACCCCCGAGTCAGTGACCTGGACACAGTCCCCACAATGCTTCCCATTCCCTGGTGCTGCCAAATGAGTCCCAAAGCCATTTCGTGTCCAGAGTCTCACGGATCCTGAAAAAAAAGGAGGCGACGGAAGCAAGAGGTTGATCCCTTACTGAACCCTCCCCGACATCCCAGGCGCTCGCCGGCACCCATTTCTCCATGCTATCCTCGCCACAGCCCCAAGAAGGGCTCTGTCTGGCCCATTTTCTAGCTGGGAAACGGAGGCTCGAAGAGCCCAGGCTGCTGTGGACGCTCATGCAGAGCCCTGTGATGCCAACACCATCTCACTGCTGGGCTTAGTCCATTTTCTGTTGCTTACAACAGAATACCTGAAACTGGGTCATTTATGCTAAGTGAAATTTACTTCTTACAACTCTGGAGGCTGAGAAGTCCCAGGTCAGGGGTGCATCTGATGAGGGCCTTCCCGCTGGTGGGGACACTCTGCAGAGTCCCAAGGCTGCACAGAGCATCGCATGGCGAGGGGCTGAGCACGCCCACCCACCAGCTCAGGTCTCTCTTCCTCTGCTTGTAGAGTTGCCAGCTCTCCCCCCATGATAACCCATGAATCCATTAATTGTTGTATTGGATTGATGATGGATTGATGAATGGATGAATACATTCAAGAGGGCGATCACCTCTTAAAGGCTCCACCTCCCAGTCCTGCTGTACTGCAGATGACGCATGAACTTTGGGGGATGTGTTCAAACTACGTCACTGCCCAGGTCCCTGGACTCTGCCTTCACTGCGTTTAACTCTGGACTTCCCCAGGGGGAGCTTGTGCGGCAACCAGAAGGTGCTGGGATTAGGAGATAGAGATGCAGACCCCAGCCTGGCTTTGAAGCTTCTTATCTTATCTTCCAGGCCCTCACCGAGTTTTGCAGCCTCTCAGACCTTCGGTCTTTTCATCTAGAAAGTGGGAATAACGGTGCCCACTTCTCAGGTTGTTGGGAAAATAAGCCCACATACATAAGGTACCAGACAGGGACGTCAGCCCTGGCCCCAGTGTCAGTGCCTAGGTTAGTCATTGGTCACTGTCCTCTAAGACTGTGCCTGATGAGGGGCAGGCCCGGCACCGCCCAGCTGAACCTGGCAGTGGAGCCGGAGCTAGCTGCTCTCCTCAGGCAGTTACCCACCCAGGCGCTATTTGGGGTAGCAGCCAGTGTCGCAGCAGGAAGCAGCCTGAATGCCACGGTAACTGCAGGGAGTTCAGTGAAGGATGCCTTGGTGTGCACCATCAAGGGAAACCAGCAAGACTCAGCGATGCCCCCACTGCCGGCCGCCCTCAGTCTGGCAGGAAGAGGGCTGGAGAAACATCGAACCTCATTGTGCCCTGCCTTCTCTCCTCCCATCAGCAGCTAGAGGGCTGAGGGGTCTGTTCAAGCCAGTTCTGGTGCAGGGACCGGAGCAGAGCCTGCGTCTGGGGTGCACCCAGTGAGGGGGGCACAGAGGCCCAGTGTGTGCGACAGCCTTCCCTCACCCCTTCCTGGCTCTGCGGTCCTCAACTTCCCTGCCATGCTGGAGCAGGTGGTGCGCCCAGCTGCCAACACGGCAGGCTTGTTTTTCTCCACCGCCTCCCACTTCTGTCCCTGAGGCCCCTACTTCCAGTCTGCAATGTTAATTGAAGGCGGCAGATGCCAAATTGCCCTCAGAGCAGAGTGCAGAGGGAGAGGAGGAAGTGTGTCTCAGCCCACAGAGGGTGGATCGGGCACACAGGCAGAGCCGGGGGGGCTCCCTGCCCGCCACCCGCCCTGCCACCCACAGCAGCTGCAAACATCCTCCAGGCCGCTCTGTTTCCCCATGAATACACGTGAGGTCGAGTGTGAACATAAGGAAGTTGATTTTTCCCCGTTATATTTTTCAAACCTCTGTTTGGACGGCCTGGCTTTCTATTCTGAGCACTTGGGTCTTGTTTTCCAGCTGCTTCTGAAAAGTCATCAAAGGCACACGACCAGACCAGCCAGACACCTGCCTGCAGGCCCAGGCTCCTCCTGCATTTTCTCCCTGGCCCTCCTGCCGGGTGGGAGTCACTGGCTCCATTTCGCTGGGGAGAAGTTGGAGGTCTGGGAAACTGCAGGACCTGTCCATGCAGCCGGCAGAGGGAGAGCTGGGATTTCATTCTGGACCTGGCTGGACCCAAGTGCTTGCTATTTGACCCTCCAAACCCTCTGACCCTTGGCCCTCCCTCCCTCCGTCCAGACCTCCTTCAGGAGCCTGCGGCAGAGGGGAAGGAGGAGTCTGCAGATATGTTCATATTGAAATAGTCATAGCCCAAGCCCCTAACCTGAACCACCCGGCCCTTCTTCCAGGCTCCCTGGCCTCCGCGCAACCCACCAGGGAGAGGTGGGCTCAGACTATGCTCGATGGGGCCAGCTGGTGACTGTTCTAAATACCAGCTTTGTTCCCTGGTCTGCAAGAAGCTCTGCAAGTTTTTGTGACTGCTGGTCATCTGTTTTCTTGATCTTTTCTTTTTGTAAGAGAGGAGGGTCTTTCTCTGTCATCCGGGCTGGAGTGCAGTGGCACAGTCACAGCCCACTGCAGCCTCAGTCTCCCTGGCTCAAGTGATCCTTTTGCCTCAGCTTCGGCCTCCCAGTAGCTGAGATGCAAGTGCATGACAGCGCACTCAGCTATTTTTTCAATGCTTTTTTGGAGATGGAGTCTTGCTGTGTTCCCCAGGCTGGTCTTCAACTCCTGGGTTCAAGCGATACTCCCACCTCGGCCTCCCAAAGTGTCTGGATTTCAGGCATGCGATTTTTTTAAAGTGAGGTCAAATCCACACAGTATAAAATGAACAGTTTTCGAGTGAACAGTTCCACAGCGTTCAGTATACATTCGCAGCGCTGTGCAGTCACCACCTCTAACCAGCTCCCGACACTTTCATCCCCCACAGGAACTCCATTCCCGTGAGCTGTCACTCCCATTCCTCCCTTCCTCCGGCCCCTGGCAGCCGGCAGCCTGCTTCCCGTCTCTGCTGGTTCACCTGTTCGAGGCGTTTCATATACATGGAATCGTGTGTGGTTTCTTGTGACTGACATCTTCCCTTTGCACAGTGTTTTCAAGGTCCACTTGTCTAGTGACATGTATGGACATGTCACTCCTTTTGATGGCTGAATAATATCCCATCATCCAGGTATATTGTACATCCATGAGGACCTACAGGACATCTGACTCCTTATGTATATAGGCTCAGTTTTCCCAACCACCTAAGATGTGGGCACTGTCATTTCCATTTTTTAGATGAAGAGACTGAGGGTCTGAGAGGTCTGGAAGGTAAGACGCTTCTGGGCTTGGATCCACATCTGCAGTTGTTACCACCCATCTGTGGACGCACAGTCGGGCTTCTTTCACCTTTCGGCTATTATGAATAGTGCTGCTGTAAACACCCGTGTACAAGTTTTTGTTTGAACACTTGTTTTCAATTCTTTTGTGTAGATACCTCGGAGTGGAATTGCTGGGCTGTATGGTGGCTCTGGTTTAACTTGTGAAGAACAGTTTTAAATGCGTTCCGTGTGGGTGCATATTTTCTCTTTAACTGGAGGGCAGGGCTCTCTCGTTCTTTGGTCCCCTTCACCGTGGCGGTCCTGGCTCAGTGTGCAGACAACAGGCCCCCTAAACTGTGGTGGCACCAGAGGAGTGAGTGTGTGGACCCCACGACACCCCAAGTGCTGGAATGTTGATTCACAGTCTTACCAGGCACTCACGTGACTGCTGATGGGGACCCAGCCTACACATCCTCTGGGCCTTCCTGGGATGGCTCCCCAACTCTTGCTGCCCTCGGGTTCCCCCAATTTCCACATTCACACTGGAGCTGACCTTAGTCTCTTGTGTCTCCACAAGTCCCGCCTCCCCCAGGGATGCCCTGTACAGTGGTATAGGCTGTGCACTGCCCAAGGCCATCCTGCCAAACGGGAGGTGCTCACTGACAATTCAGCCCATGCTCTGCTAGCCAAACCCTGCACCCTTGGGACTGCAGCCACCATTAGGGGGCACTTCCTTCCTTCACAAAATGCACCACGTAGGCTAATGGCAGCCCCCAAGCCCTCGGTGGACCCAGCACTGATGGGATGCGCCCCTCACTCACCCCCTGGAAGGGGTAACTCTGCCCACTTTACATTCACTGATGACCTTCCTTCTCCCTGAGGATGTTCATACCCTCGACCTAGGCTCCAGACATTCTCCACGCCACCAGTGGGGTGCCCTGGTGGCCCACCATAAAGGACTGTCTGTCCCTTACCCCATGCTCCCGCCTGGGAGTTCTAGCCCCAGATGCTCAGGACATGCGTGTGTGCCCTCTCACTGGACAGAGTTTCCTGTGTAAACACTGCCTTTGGGACCCCAGACACACGCTCCATGTGCACAGACACGTGCTCACGTAGGTGTGTGGGTCATACATAACACACGGGGACCTGGCCTTCCCTTGCGTTCAAACCTAGTTGATGGTTGGGGAGGGCATGTGGTTAATCTGAGCAAGAGACACAGACCCCATGAGTGTAATCACACACCTAAACCAGGCCAGGAGACTTGGGCGCACGATGTGGGTTTGTCCGCCTTGTGGGTGCTGCACGCTGGGAAGCCTGAGCCCCTTGGAGCCCCCGCTGGTGGACAGGCTGGAGCCGGGAGCTTAGCAACTCGGGGTGCTGGAGGGTAGAGAAACCCAGGGCAAGTCAGGAGACAAGGGGAGGCCAGGAAAGCTGGAGGGCAGAAAGGCCTCTGGAAGCCGCTCTCAGCCCAATTTCCTAGTGTTGACAAAGAAAACAAAATCAAGCTTTCACAGAATTAAAGTTCATTTCACTGAGAAGTCTGAGGATCGCAGACCAGGCCTAGTGCCTGGGAGCAGCTCTGCTGAAGCTGCAGCTTACATGCACGTGGGGAGGTTCAGCCAGCGCAAAATCATCTCGGACCTGCTCAGCAGTGCCACTGAGGCAGCATCCCAACAAGTCGTGGGTGTAAGAGCACCTCTGCTTAGAGACGGCAGAGGCAGCATCACTGAGCCTGTCAGAAAGGCAAGGACTACAGCTCTTCTTTTTTTTTTTGAGACGGAGTCTCAGTCTGTCACCCAGGATGGAGTTTAGGGCGCAATCTCGGCTCTGCAACCTCCGCCTCCCAGGTTCAAGCGATTCTCCTGCCTCAGCCTCCCTAGTAGCTGGGACTACAGGTGCGTGCCACCAAGCGCAGCTTTTTTTTTTTTTTTCTTGTATTTTTGGTAGAAATGGGGTTTCACCATGTTGGTCAGGATGGTCTCAATCTCCTGAACTCGTGATTCGCCTGTCTCAGCCTCCCAAAGTGCTGGGATTACAGGCATGAGCCACTGCACCCAGCTTCTACTTCTCTTTCAAGAAATCGAGTGACTCAGGCAAGAGATGTGCAGGGCCACGTGCTCCATCCTGTTTTGTCTTCAAAGCATCTTTCCAGAGAGCTCCACGTTGTCACAGAGTCAGGGGTTGAAGCAGAAATGAGCCAGCGTGGCTTCTTATACATGCTACTTTGTCTTACAGTGGGAAGGATAAAAACGCTTCATCCTCATCCCCGGGCGCTGCAGCCTTTGCAGGCTCCTTGTCGGAATGTGAGTGGTCATTAGGGGCCAGCACATCTGAGAGCGGGGCAGGCTCGGACACAGGGCAGGATCAGAGCAGCATAAGGCCACATCTTGAGGCCCTAGGCTGGCTGCTTGTCTTCCCACCCTGGAGGGTATTCCTGTTTCTCTCCACCACAGGGCGCTCGAAGAAGGCTCACTGAGAAGGTGGCAGTGGGACAAAGTCTGAAGGAAGTGAGGGAGCAAGTTCTGTTGGTGTCATGTGGAAAAGCATTGCGGGAGAGGGAACAGCCAATGCGAAGGCCCTGAGGCAGTACCATGAGTGGCCAGAATGAAATGAGCAGGCAGCAAGGGGAACAGGCATGCTGCAGGCCAGAGCACTC